>NC_142440.1:40603181-41204545 GCF_059453495.1 Arachis ipaensis
AGAACAAAATATTGACTCAGCAAGTCAATATGATTTCTCAGAGTCTGAATGGAATGCAAGCTGCATCCAACAGTACTCAAGAGGCTTCTCCTGAAGAAGAAGCTTATGATCCTGAGAACCCTGCAATAGCAGAGGTGAATTACTTAGGTGAACCTTATGGAAACACCTATAACTCATCATGGAGAAATCATCCAAATTTTTCATGGAAGGATCAAAAGCCTCAACAAGGCTTTAATAATGGTGGAAGAAACAGGTTTAACAATAATAAACCTTTTCCATCATCCACTCAGCAACAGACAGAGAACTCTGAACAAAATACTTCTAATTTAGAAAATTTAGTCTCTGATCTATCTAAGGCCACTGTAAGTTTCATGAATGAAACAAGGTCTTCCATTAGAAATCTGGAAGCACAAGTGGGCCAGCTGAGTAAAAGGATCACTGAAATCCCCCCTAGTACTCTCCCAAGCAATACAGAAGAGAATCCAAAAGGAGAGTGCAAGGCCATTGACATAAGCATCATGGCCGAACCTGTGAGGAGAGGAGAGGACGTGAATCCCAAGGAGGAAGACCTCCTGGGACGTCCAGTGATCAATAAGGAGCTTCCCTCTGAGGAACCAAAGGACTCTGTGGCTCATCTAGAGACCATAGAGATTCCATTAAGCCTCCTTATGCCCTTCATGAGCTCTGATGAGTATTCCTCTTCTGAAGAGAATGAGGATGTTACTGAAGAGCAAACTGCCAAGTTTCTTGGTGCAATCATGAAGCTAAATGCCAAATTATTTGGCATTGATACTTGGGAAGTTGAACCTCCCTTGTTCATCAATGAACTAAGTGATCTGGATCAACTGACATTGCCAAAGAAGAGACAGGATCCTGGAAAGTTCATAATACCCTGCACCATAGGCACCATGATCTTTAAGGCTCTGTGTGACCTTGGTTCAGGAATAAACCTCATGCCCCTCTCTGTAATAGAAAAACTGGGAATCTATGGGGTGCAAGCTGCTAAAATCTCATTAGAGATGGCAGACAGCTCAAGAAAACAGGCATATGGACAAGTAGAGGACGTGTTAGTAAAGGTTGAAGGCCTTTACATCCCTGCTGATTTCATAGTCCTGGATACTGGAAAGGAAGAGGATGAATCCATCATCCTAGGAAGACCTTTCCTGGCCACAGCAAGAGCTGTGATTGATGTTGACAGAGGTGAACTATTCCTTCAATGGAATGAGGACTCCCTTGTGTTTAAAACTCAAGGATCTCCCTCTGCAACCATGGAGAGGAAGCATGAAAATCTTCTCTCAAAGCAGAGTCAACTCAAGCCCCCACAGTCAAACTCTAAGTTTGGTGTTGGGAGGCCACAACCAAACTCTAAGTTTGGTGTTGAACTCCCATATCCAAACTCTAAGTTTGGTGTTGGAGAGTCTCAACAAGGCTCTGCACATCTGTGAGGCTCCATGAGAGCCCACTGTCAAGCTATTGACATTAAAGAAGCGCTTGTTGGGAGGCAACCCAATTTTTATTTATTTAACTATATTTTTCTTAGTTATATGTCTTTGTAGGTTCATGATCATGTGGAGTCACAAAATAAATATAAAAATTGAAAACGGAATCAAAAACAGCAGAAGAAAAATCACACCCTGGAGGAGCATCTGCCTGGCGTTCAAACGCCAGAACAGAGCATGGTTCTGGCGCTGAACGCCCAAAATGGGCAACATCCTGGTGCTGAACGCCCAGAACAAGCATTGTTCTGGCGTTCAACGCCAGAAATGGCAACAAATGGGCGTTGAACGCCCAAAATGGGCACCAACGTGGCGCTGAACGCCCAAAGTTGTGTGCAAGGGCATTTTGCATGCCTAAATTGGTGCAGGGATGTAAATGCCTTGACACCTCAAGATCTGTGGACCCCACAGGATCATCTCAGGATCCGTGGACCCACAGGATCATCTCAGGATCTGTGAATCTCACAGGATCCCCACCCACCTCACCCTCTATCTCTTCATTCATGACCATCCCTTCTGTTTTCCATCCACCACTCACATCCATACACACATCCCTCCATCTCCTCTATATCTTCTTCTTCTTCTATTCCTTCTTCTTTTGCTCGAGGGCGAGCAACATTCTAAGTTTGGTGTGGTAAAAAGCATAGCTTTTTTGTTTTTTCCCATAACCATTGATGGCACCTAAGGCCAGAGAAGCCTCTAGAAAGAGGAAAGGGAAGACAAAAGCTTCCATCAAGGGTCTATAGCTCAGTGGTAGAACATTTGACTGCAAATCAAGAGATCCCTGAGATACCTCAGGGGATACATTTTCTTCCACACAATTATTGGAAGCAACTAAGGGTGGAACATCAAGAGCACTCCATCATCCTTCATGAAATCAGAGAAGATCTAAAAGCAATGAAGGAGGAGCAGCAAAAGACAAGGAAGAGACATAGAAGAGCTCAAGGACATCACTAAGGTGGACTCATTCCTTGTTCTTACTTTCTCTGTTTTTTTCGTTTTATATGTTATGTGCTTATCCATGTTTGTGTCTTCATTACATGATCATTAGTAGTTAGTAACTTTGTCTTAAAGTTATAAATGTCCTATGAATCCATCACCTCTCTTAAATGAAAAATGTTTTAATTCAAAAGAACAAGAAGTACATGAGTTTCGAATTTATCCTTGAACTTAGCTTAATTATATTGATGTGGTGACAATGCTTCTTGTTTTCTGAATGTATGCTTGAACAGTGCATATGTCTTTTGAAGTTGCTGTTTAAGAATGTTAAATATGTTGGCTCTTGAAAGAATGATGACTAGGAGACATGTTATTTGATAATCTGAAAAATCATAAAAATGATTCTTGAAGCAAGAAAAAGCAGCAAAGAACAAAGCTTGCAGAAAAAAAAAGTAGGCGAAAAAAAAAATAGAAAGAAAAAGAAAAAGCAAGCAGAAAAAGCCAAAAGCTCTTAAAATCAAGAGGCAAGAGCAAAAAGCCAATAACCCTTAAAACCAAAAGGCAAGGGCAAATAAAAAGGATCCCAAGGCTTTGAGCATCAGTGGATAGGAGGGCCTAAAATCCTGGTCTAAGCGGCAAAACCAAGCTGTCCCTAACCATGTGCTTGTGGCGTGTAGGTGTCAAGTGAAAACTTGAGACTGAGCGGTTAAAGTCAAGGTCCAAAGCAAAAGAAGAGTGTGCTTAAGAACCCTGGACACCTCTAATTGGGGACTTTAGCAAAGCTGAGTCACAATCTGAAAAGGTTCACCCAATTATGTGTCTGTGGTATTTATGTATCCGGTGGTAATACTGGAAAACAAAGTGCTTAGGGCCACGGCCAAGACTCATAAAGAAGCTGTGTTCAAGAATCATCATACTGAACTAGGAGAGTCAATAACACTATTCGAAATCTGAAGTTCCTATAGATGCCAATCATTCTGAACCTCAATGGATAAAGTGAGATGTCAAAACTATTCAAGAGGCAAAAAGCTATAAGTCCCGCTCATATGATTGAAGCTCTGTTTCATTGATAGTTTGGAATTTGTAGTATATTCTCTTCTTTTTATCCTATTTGATTTTCAGTTGCTTGGGGACAAGCAACAATTTAAGTTTGGTGTTGTGATGAGTGGATAATTTACACGCTTTTTGGCATTGTTTTTAGTATGTTTTTAGTAGGATCTAGTTGCTTTTAGGGATGTTTTCATTAGTTTTTATGTTAAATTCACATTTCTGGACTTTACTATGAGTTTGTGTGTTTTTCTGTGATTTCAGGTATTTTCTGGCTGAAATTGAGGGACTTGAGCAGAAATCAGATTCAGAGGTTGAAGAAGGACTGCTGATGCCGTTGGATTCTGACCTCCCTGCACTCAAAGTGGATTTTCTGGAGCTACAAAACTCGAAATGGCGCGCTTTCAATTGCGTTGGAAAGTAGACATCCAAGGCTTTCCAGAAATATATAATAGTCCATACTTTGGCCCAGAATAGACGACGTAAACTGGCGTTCAACACCAGCTTTCTACCCAAATCTGGCGTCCAGCGCCAGAAAAGGAGCCAAAACCAGAGTTGAACGCCCAAACTGGCACAAAAGCTGGCGTTCAACTCCAAGGAGGACCTCTACACGTGCAACACTTAAGGCTCAGCCCAAGCACACACCAAGTGGGCCCCGGAAGTGGATTTATGCATCAATTACTTACTTCTGTAAACCCTAGTGACTAGTTTATTATAAATAGGACCTCTTACTATTGTATTAGACATCTTTGATCCTGGATTATATTCTGATCCTATGATCACGTTTTAGGGGGTTGGCCATCTCGGCCATGCCTGGACCTTTCACTTATGTAATTCTAACGGTAGAGTTTCTACACTCCATAGATTAAGGTGTGGAGCTCTGCTGTTCCTCAAAGATTAATGCAAAGTACTACTGTTTTCTATTCAATTCATCTTATTTCGCTTCTAAGATATCCATTCGCACCCAAGAATGTGATGAAGGTGATGATTATGTGTGACGCTCATTACCATTCTCCCCTATGAACACGTGCCTGACAAACACTTCCGTTCTACTTGAAATAAGCTAGAATGAATATCTCTTAGATCTCCTAACCAGAATCTTCGTGGCGTAAGCTAGAATGATGGCGGCATTCAAGAGAATCCGAAAAGTCTAAACCTTGTCTGTGGTATTCCGAGTAGGATTCAATGATTGAATGACTGTGACGAGCTTCAAACTCGCAAGTGCTGGGCGTTAGTGACAGACGCAAAAGGAGGGTGAATCCTATTCCAGCATGATCGAGAATCGACATATGATTAGCCGTGCTGTGACAGAGCATGTGAGCATATTTTTCACTGAGAGGAGGGGATGTAGCCACTGACAACGGTGATGCCCTTGAATAAAGCCAACCATGGAAAGGAGTAAGACTGATTGGATGAAGATAGCAGGAAAGCAGAGGTTCAGAGGAACGAAGGCATCTCCATTCGCTTATCTGAAATTCTCACCAATGAATTACATAAGTATTTCTATCCCTATTTTATTATATTAAATTCGAAAACACCATGATTATTTTATATCTGCCTGACTGAGATTTGCAAGGTGACCATAGCTTGCTTCATACCAACAATCTCCATGGGATTCGACCCTTACTCACGTAAGGTATTACTTGGACGACCCAGTGCACTTGCTGGTTAGTTGTATGAAAGTTGTGAACCATGGTATTGGCACCATGTTCTTGGCGCCATTGCCAGGGATAGAGATACTTATGTAAATCATTGGTAGGAATTTCAGATAAGCGAATGGAGATGCTTTTCGTTCCTCTGAACCTCTGCTTTCCTGCTATCTTCATCCAATCAGTCTTACTCCTTTCCATGGCTGGCTTTATGTGATACATCACCACTGTCAATGGCTACTTTCGGTCATCTCTCGGGAAAATGATCCAATGCCCTGTCACGGCACGGCTAATCGTCTGGAGGCATCACCCTTGCCAATGGCTTCATCTTATCCTCTCAGTGAATAATATGCTCACGCACCCTGTCACGGCACGGCTATTCATTTGTTGGTTCTCGATCATGCTAGAATAGGATTTACTATCCTTTTGCGTCTGTCACTAACGCCCTGCAATCGCGAGTTTGGAGCTCGTCACAGTCATTCATTCATCGAATCCTACTCGGAATACCACAGATAAGGTTTAGACCTTCCGGATTCTCTTGAATGCCGCCATCATTCTAGCTTACGCCACGAAGATTCTGGTTAGGAGATCTAAGAGATATTCATTCTAGCTTATTTCATGTAGAATGGAAGTGTTTGTCAGGCACGTGTTCATAGGGGAGAATGGTGATGAGCGTCACACATAATCATCACCTTCATCACGTTCTTGGGTGCGAATGGATATCTTAGAAGCGAAATAAGAAGAATTGAATAGAAAACAGTAGTACTTTGCATTAATCTTTGAGGAACAGCAGAGCTCCACACCTTAATCTATGGAGTGTAGAAACTCTACCGTATGAAAATACATAAGTGAAGGTCCAGACATGGCCGAGATGGCCAGCCCCCAAAACGTGATCACAGGATCAAAAATACAATCCAGGATGCCAAATACAATAGTAAAAGGTCCTATTTATAATAAACTAGCTACTAGGGTTTACATGAGTAAGTAATTGATGCATAAATCCACTTCCGGGGCCCACTTGGTGTGTGCTTGGGATGGGCTTTGAGTGTTACACGTGTAGAGGTCCTCCTTGGAGTTGAATGCCAGCTTTTGTGCCAGTTTGGGCGTTCAACTCTGGTTTTGGCTCCTTTTCTGGCGCTGGACGCCAGATTTGGGTAGAAAGCTGGCGTTGGACGCCAGTTTATGTCATCTATTCTTGGCCAAAGTATGGACTATTATATATTTCTGGAAAGCCCTGGATGTCTACTTTCCAACGCAATTGGAAGCGTGCCATTTCGAGTTCTGTAGCTCCAGAAAATATACTTTGAGTGCAGGGAGGTCAGAATCCAACAGCATCAGCAGTCCTTCTTCAACCTCTGAATCTGATTTTTGCTCAAGTCCCTCAATTTCAGCCAGAAAATACCTGAAATCACAGAAAAACACACAAACTCATAGTAAAGTCCAGAAATGTGAATTTAACATAAAAACTAATGAAAACATCCCTAAAAGTAACTAGATTCTACTAAAAACATACTAAAAACAATGTCAAAAAGCGTATAAATTATCCGCTCATCAGGCATCCAATTTGAATTTTGATGTCTTTAGGAATGGTCTCCCAAGTAGGATTGATGATGGCTTATCTGAATCATTATGGGGCATCTCCAAGATATAAAAATCAGTGAGAAATGTAAGTCCCTTAATGTTCACCAAAACATCTTCAGCAACTCCAGCCACTGTAATAATGCTTTTATCTGCTAACACAAAACGAGCTGCCAACCTTTTTAAGGGAGGGAGCCTCAAAATATCATATATAGACAAAGGCATTATACTGACACATGCTCCTAAATCACACATGCAATCATAAATTACTACACCACCAATAGTACAGCTAACTATACAAGGACCTGGATCACTACATTTTTCAGGTAATCCTCCCATTAAAGCAGATATAGAACTACCTAAAGGAATAGTTTCTAATTCATTAATTTTGTCTCTATGGATACATAAGTCTTTTAGAAACTTTGCGTATTTAGGTACCTGCTGAATAACATCAAAAAGAGGAACAGTTACCTCGACCTTTTTGAATATCTCTACCATTTTAGGATCGGGTTCCAGCTGCTTCCTGGGCTTCCTTGCAAGTTGTGAAAATGGAATAGGAGTAGTGTTTTCTGTGGTGTCTGCGCCTTTTGGTGCTTCCTCCTGTGGTCGAGCTATTTCTTCTTCATCTATGTCCTATATGTCCTCTTCCTCTTCAACATCTTCTATTTCTACTACCTCTTCAGCTGAGGTGTATTTTGGTGGGCTTGATTCCTCCTGACTCCTCTCCTGCAGTGTGGTTCCAGACCTTAGGGTGATGGCATTAATGCCTCCCTTTGGATTGGGTAATGGTTGAGAGGGGATTCCAGTGGAGCTTGAAGGTTGGTTACTAGAATTTTGCGTTGATCTAATCTGTGACATAAGAGCTTGCAGAGTAGAGGTGAGACCATTCAGACTGGTGTTAATACTATTCATGTTGTTTTCCATGGTCTATTGTCTTCGCTCAAAAGATTGTAGTAGCTCTTCATTGGGAGATAAAGAAGAATGAGTAAATTGAGATGTCTGCTATTGATTGTTCTGTGGTCCTTGGTTTTGCCTCAAGTGAGGTGCTCTGTAAGGTTGATTCTGCTACCTGTTATTGTTATTATTTCACCTCTGATTTCCGTGATTATCTCTGCCTCTTCTATTATTGTTGTCCCTCCAATTCTGGTTAGGATTGTCCTGCCATCTGTGGTTATTATTTCCACTTTGATTGTACCCTTGGTTGGGGCGGTCATAGAAGTTATGAGTGGATGCCACCATGTTGTCTTCTTGTTGGAGCTGCGAGCATTCATCAGTGTAATGGTTGTAATAAGCACAGATTCCACAAATTCTTTGCGGGACTAATTGTTGGTTTTGCTGTAGCGAAGGAGGTTGAGCTTGCTGAGCTTGTTGTTGATTCAATTGCATCTGCTTCAGCAAGTTGGTCATCTCACATATACTTTGAGTTAGAGCAGCAGTCTCTCTGTTAGAGGATACTTCTTCAACGGCTTTTGAACGGCCATGCCTTTGTCTGTGGTTCCTAGTAGATTCAGCTAAATCACTGATCAATTGCCAAGCCTCATCAGTGGTCTTGTACTTCTTCATAGACCCATTGCTAGCACTTTCCAATGTGGTCTTATCTTGGGGCCTCATGCCCTGTGTGATATAGCTAAGTAACACTATCTTGTCAATCCTGTGGTGGGGGCATGCTTCTAGAAGATTATTGAAGCGCTCCCAGTATTCAAAGAGAGTCTCATTGTCATCCTGAACAATTGTAGAAAAATCCTTCCTCAGTTTATCAGTAACTTCAGATGGAAAGAATTTCTCCAAAAACTCATTTCTGAGTGTATCCCAGTTGGATACATTTGCTAGAGGTTGAGTGTAGTACCACTCTCTTGCTTTTCCCTCAAGAGAAAAGGGGAAAGCTTTCAGCAAAATTGAAGTTTCATCAGTACCATCACGCCTGACAGTAGAACAGGCTGCCTGGAAATCTCTCAAGTGCTTGATAGGCTCTTGAGCAGGTAGGCCATGAAACTTGGGCATCAAATTTAGCAGTGCGGTCTTTATTTCAAAATCTGTAGCTACCGCTGGATGATGCGCTTGAAACGGTTACATTGTAAAATCAGGGGCTCCTTCCTCCTGGATGGTAACTCTCCTAACTGCCATGTCTTCTGCACGTAAAATAACCAAATCAGTAGAACGGGGGCTGGTTTCTTCCTCAAGTTCACTTTCAGATCCGCCCTCAGAGCAGACTAACCGACGCTGTTCTCGCCTTATTCGTGAAATAGTCCTTTCAATTTCAGGATCGAATATTAGCAAGCGCGGATCAGGAAGTGAACGCGTCATTTGACGGAAGAAACATGCAGCTCATAGCAGCAAAATAAAATAAAATGCAAATAAATAAATTCTAATTAATAACTTTAGCACTTAATTACAACTCCCTGGCAACGGTGCCAAAAATTGATGAGGGGCAGAAGTTGGTGAATTAAAAATTATTAAAATAGTTACATTGCAAGTATAGTTCTTAACTCACCGAAAATCTGCCTATCAATTTAGAAATATGTCACAGAGAGTTTAAATTAAAAATTACTGGGAGTTTAAGTCCCAGGTCGTCTCCCAACGAGTTGCAAAAAAGTGTGCTATTTTATTAATCAGATGTTCCAAGAAGTTGAGTTAAGTAGAGGGAAAATTAAAAAGGGGAAATTTAAATAATATGAATAAAAGCCTTGACTGGGAGTTGATTAGTTGGAATCTCTATTATTGATGGAATGATCTCAAGGTTAATTTGTAATTAATGGTTGTTCTGTTTAGTTATCCTTTACTAGGTAAGGGAAAGTCAAACAAGTTAGAATGCTAGAACTATTCACGAGTTGCAACCCACTTAGTTCAAAGGGATTGATGTTAGTGATTAGATAACAATTCAACAGTTAACCCAATTACAATTTTTCTTTCAATCCTTCCAACTCAAGAGTTCCTTTCAATTCAACTCCCTATCAAGTGAGGGAACTACTCACTCATTGCAAATAATAAATCCATAACACATGAAAGGGAATTAAAAGAAGACATGATTATTGGAATGGAGAAATAAATTAAAATAGAAGAAATAATCCTTGTATCAAATAATCATGAAAGTATTCAAATGACAAAATTGAACAAAGCAAAGAACATGGAAGAATAAAACCAAGTTAAGAGAACGAACTAGAATGACGAGGTCTTGATGAGGAAAAATAACTCTTCTCAATGTTCCAATGCTAAGATTAATTCCCAAAATTAAAATTCTAAAACCTAGAGAGAAAAACCTAGAGGAGAAAAAACTAGATCTAAAACTGTAAACTGTCTAGAATGAATGTTGTGTTTTATTTCTGCATATTCTCTGGCTCTAGTCTGCTGTTCCGGGCCGAAAACTGGGTCGAAATAAGTTCCAAAATCGCCCCCAGCGAAGTTTGCAGATTATGCAGATCGCACATGTCACGCGATCGCGTCATCCATGCAGACGCGTCATTTGTGCTTTTCCTTGCCACGCGTTTGCGTCGTCCACGCTACCGCGTCGCCTGAGCTTTTCCAATCTGCGCGGCCGTGTGAGCCATGTGACCGCGTCACTTCGATTCGCTCTCCTTCGCGCGGTCGCGTGAGCCATGCGACCGCGTCACTTCTCGCTGGTTATTTCCTCAAATTCTTGTGTTCCTTCCATTTTTGCTAGCTTCCTTTCCAATCTCCAACTCATTCATGCCCTATGAAGTCTGAAACACTCAACACACAGATCACGGCATCGAATAGAATAAAGGGGAATTAAAAATACATAATTAAAGTCTCTAGGAAGCAGTTTTCAAACATGTTATAAATTCAGGAAGGGATTATAATTTCATGCTAATTTAATGAATAAGTGGGTAAGGATCATGATAAAACCACACAATTAAACATAATATAAACCATAAAATAGTGGTTTATCATTGACTTTCCCAAGTATAATAGTAAAAGGTTGTGCTTCCACTCAGTTATCCTCTTGCAGTTGCAAAGGAAGGTACACTAACTCTGATTCACAAGTCCTAATCCCTTCCTAGAGAAGGATTAGAGTTAGTGAAAAGTGAGTTAGCCAGCAATCGCAATTACAAATTAATACTTGAGTTTTTCAACTCAAGGAGTTCCAATTAATCAACTCCCAAGCCAAGTTGAGAGCTTTAAATCATAACATGAATACCATTTTTCAACAACATGGAATAAGAATAGTTAAGAAACATAGTAATTAAAATAAATTAATAAAAGAAAATTCTAAAGCTGATAATTAATTGGAGGAAATCAAACAAGAAATGGAATTAAATGTAAAAATTGTTCATTGCATTATTAATTCCCAAAAGTAATAATATCCATATATGACCACGAACAATTAAATGGAAAACAAAAGAGTAGAGTAATAGAAAAGCAAACTATAACGATGAGGACTTCAATCAAAGGTAGAAGTAGCTCTCTCAATATCCAATCCAAAAGCATAGAACTAAAATCTAAGAACCCTAGAAGAAGTAGTGTTTTTTTCTCTAAGATTCAAAAAACTCCAAAAACTCAAACTAAGTGAATGTGAATGTATCTTGAGTCTCTGCCTGCCCCCTGGCTCTAGTCTGAGTTTTTGGGCCAAAAACTGGGTCCAAAATAGCCCAGAAATTGGTCCCAGCGTCTTCTGTAATTGCAGCACGTGACGCACGTCACGCGTACATGTCGATGTACGATGCGCCAATGCACGCGCACGCGTCAATTATGCATGTGCGTCGACCCTCGCTGCTTAGCTCCTTAGTTTCTTGTGTTCCTTCCACTTTTGTAAGCTTCCTCTCCATCCTCTAAGCCATTCCTGTCCTTTATAGCCTGAAAACACTTAACACACATATCACGGCATCGAATGGTAAAAAGGAAAATTAAAAATTGATAATTTAAAGGCTTAGGAAGCAAGTTTTCAATCATGGAGCAAAATTAGGAAGGATTTGTAAAACCATGCAGTTTTTATGAATAAGTGTGCGAATAACTGATAAAAACCACTCAATTTAGCACAAGATAAACCATAAAATAATAGTTTATCAGTCACAAATAGTGTGGTGAGGAGATCCGGATCAAAAGTTATGTGCGATAGAAGTTATTGTTAAATAGTGTTTTTTCCCAAACCCTTTCTCCCCTCTTCACTTCCAACATTCGCCCCCCTCCCCCTTTGGTGTGATTAATGAGTTGAAGGCTCATGAATGGAGCTGATAAGGGTTGGACCTTGGATCCAATATAGGTCCGGTTCAATCGATTCAGTCCATTGGCTCAATTCTGGGCCAAACTTTTTAAAATTAGTGTCAAAAATCGTATTTTAAATATGTATACTTTCTAAACTATAAATATAAATTTCCCAATTTTTTTGAATAATAATTAATTTATTGGCCAATTATTTATTAATTCTGCAGGTTTTACATCATACCCACCTAATTAGGAATTTTGTCTCCAAAATTCAGTTATTGGAGAATAAGTACGGTTAGCCCTTCATCATTTCCAATTCAAGCTCCCTCATATTTTTCGCGTCTACGGTTTGATTCCAAACAACCTTTACTAACGAGACTTCTCTTCCACGTAGTCGCTTAACACTGGTATCGTCAATTCTAGCCGGTATCACTTGAACGGCAATGCTTCTTCAATTGAACTTATTCAGGTCGTAAGACATAAGTCACATCAAAAATGTATTCCCAAATTTTGCAAAATGTGTAGTACGTCATGCAGGTTCGAAGGATACGACAATAAAACTATTTGATATGCCAACGGCCACCAATCCTCTTCAAAATTTTGATTGGACTAATATCTCCGGGTTTCTCAATTGCTTAGTTTTGACTGCTCTTTAAATTCCAATTGTTGAAGTAATCTTCACAAATACAGGACTTCCTTCTTCAAATGTGAAAAGTTTTCTCCTCAAGTTCGCATAACCCTTCTGTCGGCTTTTCGTAGTGAGAATCTTAACTCAAATTTGCTTGATTTGTTCTCTGTTGTCTCGCCTACTATTTCAGGACCTAAAATGCTTGATTCTCTGGGTTCATATCAACACAGATGCGATTAGCACACCGTGCAACCTCACTACCTTCTTGACGTATAGTCTCGCCAATTCCTTTAGTGAATAGTTCATCTTATAACATGTAAGACACTGAGTCACATGCGTCGCCACATCATTCTTTATTCTGGCCACCCAAAATGTCTTCTTTGATTTATGATACATCTCAGTAACTTTAGGGTGAGTTTGAAAATGGGTTCTTGTGAGCTTCAGACAATAGTTTACATGTTAACTTACGATATTAGGCACATTAATTCTCTTCTTATTTATACCTCCAAATCCCTTCCGTTATCCCTCCAAGTTCCTTCCTTGTCTCCCTTGATCTTTTTTTTAATTTTTCCAAATTCTTGGCCTTACAATCTCTTGTAATTTGTAATTGGTGCAGTCTGATACCTCTATCTACTTTCTCAACACCCAACTCAGGATTCCAACTCACTTATATTTCTTCTTCCTGAATTAACATCGAAGCATCATTCAAAAACTTCTTGCTCAGGGCGTTCGTCACTACATCATAATGTTGCAACAACACGCATTTTAAGCTCTTCAATGACGCATAACAGTAACCCTTAATTAGTTCATTAAGTTCATGTAATACAAGTGTTGGTGCCGTAATCAATCTCTCCTTCCAAGTTTGAAAACTCTATTCACGATCAGGCGTCCATACAAATGGTGCATCCTTGCGAGTCAACTTAATCATAGGCAATACGGTCGGCAAGAATTAAGGCTCCAAAACTCTCCTTGATGTTGCATACTTACATGCTTCATCCCCCGTGTTCAGAAGTCTTGCTCTAAGGAACTAACGTTTTAATAGTTGCATCTAAGAGTTGTGTGTGACGCAAATTCCAGCACGAGTTGATTTTCAAAAAGATGTTAGGTTCAAATGAACAACACAAATGGTATTCACAAAAAATCAGAAAAAGGTCTTGTATGCGGTCAAACAGAGTTGTACAGAAATGACAAAATGCACAAGAAGAGGATCCAAGGTGCATCTCAAAAAAGAAATTCAAATCAAGACCTTGATAGAGAGAACAAGGCATAGCGAATCAGGTAAGTCTCAACTGATCTCAATAGAATACAATTTGCGAAAGTGGGCAACTCCATTCAGATTAAGTTCCTAAGATTCAAGGATTACATGGGTATACCAAGATAAGTTCAGGCTCATCTCGGAAGAGACAAGATTCATGCAATTAAGGAATAGAATTGGAAAGATGTTCAATTCATTTTTCAAGATGAAATTCGAGATAGAATTTCAAGGCAAGTTGCAAAAGAAAGGCTAGATCGACTCGCGAAGATTCGTTGGCACACTCTCTTAATAGAAAGAAAAAAATATTAGTTTAAAATAATAAGCATAAAAAAAATTAATTATTTTTATTTGTGCAACAGACTTAATACTTAATCAAATATTTTAATATACACATTAAATTGTTTCAAATTTTAGATTAAAAATATTAAAATTAATTATTAGTAAAAAATTAAATTCTTTCACATGAAAATAATAACTAAAAAATTTATTATTTACTTTTTTTATCTATGCAAATCTTGATCTTTTTAACCAACAAAAATTTTTGTCATTTACAATTTTTTTGTCAAAATAGTTTGATGTTATAAATTTTCTGTATCGAGTCCATGATGTTAGAATAAAACCAATATAATTTTAAAAAATTTATATTTGCCTATAATATTATTATGGACACAAATATTAGTAATTAGTGAAAAAATAAAATATTGGCGTGGCGGCAAGTAAACAAACCCAAAAAGATGGCGGAGAGTCTGGTAACGACCATGTAAATAAACTCTTCCCCGCTCTTTTTCTGACTTATGAGTTATGCGTATGTTTTGGTAGTCATGTCGCTTTCTTCTAGTTCTTTCTGAAAACTGGGAACTTGTAAGTGCGTCGCATCCAAACTATTCTTCACTCTCATATTGATTCTATTTACCACCTCCTACATTTAATTTACTATTCCTTTTCTTTCTTAAAAGAAAATTGGATTTTAGGTTATAAACTTATAATTGTTGAGCATTTGCTTCAATTGTTTTCCCCAATCTTTGTTCAGAAACCGGCGAAGAACATCATGACTGGTGGTAGTGGATACATGGTAGAAGTTACTGGACTTTCGCCAAAAACCACCGAGAAAGATCTCCACCATTTCTTCGCTTTCTCCGGCGCGATCGAGCACGTTGAAATCGTTAGGTATACTGTTCAATCAAGTAATTTCTCTCTGAATTTTGGAGTATTAATTATTAATACTAAGCTATTATTTGATGTTTCTGTTCTTAATTTTACTAGTTCATTCTATTGAAGCTGATGTTCTCCTGATTGGTTAGTGATGGTTAGGGCAAATTCATGCACTCTTTTTAGTTTATGTATTACACAGATGGATAGTTGATTGTGAAATGAATCTACTAATCTAATTGATTATAAACTGATTTTACAATTGGTGGTAGCAGTGCCACTGCTAGAGTACACTGAACTTTGTTGAACGAATCCAATTCATGATAATTGATAATTGATATTCCTGACACACAACATGAAGTCGTAGGGAACAAAATAGTCCTCAGGATTTAAAAGTGTCAAATTCGTACCTAGGCATATTAGTTCTCTTGTGCATGAATGAATTTTGTATGGAATAACTAATGCACCATCTTTCCTTGAATGGTGAGGGACAGATTTGTTATTTGGATTTTGTTAAGTAAAAAGTAGCAAGATTGGGGTTTCGCTGTCACCAAAAAGAAAACTTGATTCCTTAGTTTCTTGTTAGAAACTCTCTTTGAGATGATTTTTATCGTCGTCATTTCTTTCAATTTCGTGGCTTAGCACAACACGATTCATAAATTTTTCCTGGACACATTCTGTAAAAAATTTTCAATAAGATGTCAGGTTTTTGTTATCAGTTGCGAGTCTATTAAGCTTTCCGAAAGGGATCATTTTTATTTTCCTGCAATTTTATAACGTGAGCATGGTAGTTGAAGGTATTTTTTGTTTTTGGTGTAGCAGAGACTTGATATGACAGAGTTATTATTGCTGGTGGCAGGTCTGGTGATTGTGCTTGTACTGCATATGTGACATTCAAAGATGCATATTCTCAAGAAACTGCTTGCTTGCTTAGTGTGAGTATTTTTCCATGCTAAAGTGCAGAATACTTACAATTATGGTAGCTGGAATCGTCTTGTGATAACTGGTCCTTGAGGTTCTGTTTGGTTCTAAGAAAAGACAAAAGAAAAGGGAAAAAAATCCAGGTTTCATTTTTCTGTTTCCAATGTTAATTTCAAAACCGTCACCTTGTTCTGTGGTTTCCGTGTCCTGTGAACGGGAATACTGAATTCTTTTTTCCCTCCTTTTTCTTCTAGATATTTCCTTCACAATCTTGGAAACAAGAAGCTAAATCAAGATAAGGTGGTAGTTTTGTAGCAAAGAAGCAAAAAATTAAAACATGAAACATTTTTCTGAATCAAACAGGCATGTTGTCTGATTGATTGTTGCATAGTTTTCCAATACTAAAAAGTATGTCCGACTGAGCAATCTGCAATTCTGCATTACTTAATTGTTAATTGCGCAGTTTCTTTTCTATAATATTTTCTGTTAGGGAGCCACTATTTTAGATCAACGTGTATGCATAACGCGTTGGGGGCAGTGCGATGATGGCTATGGTTTTTGGAATCAGCCTTCCTACAACCGTGACGATGAGACTGCTTCAAATGTATGTATATCTACTTCTTTAGGAATTCTTGCATGGTCTCAAAGTATGTTCAATGTGGCTCTAGGTGTATTTACAACTACTCATTTATGAATTTTATATCTAACTTTAAGCATTATAGCTTAAAATGAGTAAGTGTAAATGTTTTGGGAGCACACAGTAGATGTATTCTTGGATCACGCAAGTATTTCTTCCATTTCTTATGCATGTAAAAAAGACTAATCAGCTTATAATGTTGGATCTAACATCTGGCCGTACATACATGATCTCTTTTCACTTTCAGACACAACATAGAGACCAATTTGTTTCCTCTGCTGGAGAAGCAGTTACTGCGGCTCAAGAAGTTGTGAAGACCATGCTAGCAAAGGGATATGTTCTCAGTAAGGACGCATTGGCTAAGGCTAGAGAGTTCGACGAGTCTCATCAGGTTTCTGCGACTGCAACAGCGAAAGTTTCTGAACTGAGCGAGAGACTTCGCCTCGCTGACAAGATATCAACAGGTGTTGGAGCTGTGAAATCTGTGGATCAGAAATATAATATCTCTGAAATAGCCAGGTCAGCTGCATCTGCAACTGGAAGATCGGTGGCAGCCGCCGGGGACTCTGTAGTAAATAGTAGCTATTTTTCGAAGGGAGCATTGTGGCTGTCAGGTGCTCTAACCCGAGCGGCTCATGTTGCTTCTGACTTGGGTGCTCGTGGCGATGGTCAGCACTGAGTATTCTTGTCTACCTCTTCCTCTGCAGAATAGCTTTTGTGAAAAAATAAATCCATATTAGTTTAAAATAGTACTAGTTTTACATGTATGTAGAATTGTTGATCTTGATACTTACATGTAAAGTTAACAATAGAATTCTGTTCAAGGCCACAGCATAGTTAACTGATGCCTCAACGGGATTACCATAATGTGATGATTGTATGAATACTGTTCATACCCTGGCCCAACACTAAGGCCTAGGTCCAAACGAAAGGACCCAGTCCAAAGGATTGAGCCTCACCCCACACCGACCTTCCCCTAAAGAAGTCGGTTCTCATTACGACTTGCTCTAAAGAAGTCGGAGATGAAGATTAGCTGGCAGATAAACACTCACTCAAATGAGTAACTGCCCCTAAAATCTCTCAACCCACTTTCAGGAGCCATATCCCAACTTCCCTAAGATAAAGGGACGGTTATCCCCCTTAAAAGGCGGAACTACTTCAACGGTGGTTATTGGCTCACCGCTATAAATACACTGGCACTCTTCAGGTATCTCTAAGTCCTAATACTCTCTAAACCTGCTCACGCCCTTGCTGACTTAGGCATTGGAGTGTCTTTGTAGGTACCACCCCCATTCACTCGTATTCACAAGTCGGACGGAGGCCCTAAAGATGCAAATTTGCTCGAAGGCTTCCTTCCATAGACGATTGGGCCAACCCAGCGAGTCCAACCCAATAATCTCCGGTTACCCATCGTAACATTGGCGCCGTTGTCGGGGACCCGAGAGATCAACCAGTAATGGCGGACAAATCACCGGAAGATGGTCATACGGCGTCTGATTCCGAGTAGGAAAACCTGGACACCAGAAACAACGACGTGAACCCAACTCCTCACCAGGAAGCCAGCGATCAACATCGAGAAGGCACCTCTGGGTTTAAAAATCCAAAGGTAAACTCCTCGGATGGACGAGAGTCAGGAAAGGAAGGGCTACCCTACGCAACCAAGCTAATGGGGTTGGTCCATGGCCACCAAGGTCGTTTGGAACAGTTGGAACAGGAGTTAGAATGACAACGAGAGGCGGAGCGAAATCTCAGGGAAGAGATAGAGCGATGAAAAGAGTTAGAGGAAAAACTCTTAAGACTAGAATCTTCTCTGAAAAGTCGGAACTCCCGTGGCGACCGAGAAGAGTCTCCCCTGGGAGGAGAAGATCCGTTTAGTGAGGACATCATGAGGGCAAAAGTTCCAAGAAAATTCAAAAGCCTTGATATGAACATCTATGACGGAACCACAGATCCGAAGCATCACTTAAGCAATTTCAAAAGTCGGATGTATCTGGCTGATGCTTCTGATGCAACTCGCTGCAAAGCCTTTCCGACAACCTTGTCAAAAGCGGCGATGAAGTCGTTCGACAGCCTCCCGCCGAGGTCGGTCACCAGCTTTGAGGACCTCTCGAGAAAATTCTTGATGAGGTTCTCCATCCAAAAGGATAAAGTAAAACATGCGTCGAGCCTCCTGGGAATAAAGCAGGAGGTCGGAGAATCTTTGCAGGACTATATGGAAAGGTTCAATAAAGCGTGTTTAGAGATTCAAGACCTGCCTACCGAAGCTGTCATCATGGGGTTAGTGAATGGACTTAGAGAAGGTCCCTTCTCACAGTCCATATCAAAAAGGCACCCCACCTCCCTGAGTGATGTACAGGAAAGAGCATAAAAGTACATCAACATGGGGGAAAATGCCAGACTACGAGAGCCGAGTTGGCGACCTAGGCATTCCCACTCTGCAAAAGAGAAGGAAAGAGAGCCCAAGAAGAAAGAAGAACTCGGTCTCGACAGGCCAAGAAAATATCAGTCTTATACTCCTCTAAAGGTTTCTATGGTGGATGTATACAGAGAGATCTGCAACACTGAAAGGCTGCCACCTCCCAGGCCCATTAAAAATAAAAAGGGAAGAAGTCGCGGCGATTACTGTGAGTACCATAAGATCTATGGTCATTCAACAAATGATTGCTACGACCTTAAAAATGTGATAGAAAAGCTGGCCAGAGAGGGTCGGCTTGATAGATATCTCATGGAAAGGTCAGACAATCACGGGAAGAGAAAGCGAGAGGACGGGGACAGGAGAGACCTACCACCACAAACTCCCGAGAGACATATACATATGATCTCGGGAGGATTCGCGGGTGGAGGACTCACCAAGTCCACTCGCAAGAGACACCTCAAGCGAGTTTACCAGGTTGGGAGTGAATCACCCGACCTCCTCACAATCTCATTCACAAAGGAGGATGGGCAAGGAATAATCCCTGGACATGATGACCCAGTGGTGATAACCATGATCCTAGCCAACGCCCACCTCCACAGAACTCTAGTAGACCAAGGGAGTTCGGCAGATATCCTTTTCAAGCCCGCGTTCGACAAGCTAGGGCTGGATGAAAAGGAGTTAAGAGCCTACCCCGACACCTTATATGGATTAGGCGACACGCCAATAAAACTACTGGGATTTCTACCCCTCCACACGACCTTTGGAAAGCGGAAAAAGTCCAAAACTCTGAGCATAGACTTCATAGTCCTCGATGTGGGGTCAGTATATAATGCCTTGATTGGGAGAGCTACCCTAAATCGACTCGAAGCGGTGGTGTCTATCACTCACCTTTGCATGAAATTTCCGACATTTGCGGGGATAGCAACGGTGTGAGGAGATCAGAAGCTGGCAAGAAAATGCTACAATGAAAGCCTGAACCTGAGAGGAAAAGGCAAGGAAGTCCACACTATAGAGCTCGGTGGCACAAGAACCAAAGAAGAGCTGCGCCCACAACCAGGAGGAAAAACTGAAGAAATACAGATCGGTGAAGAGGAAGAAAAAAATACCAACATAGGAGCCAACTTGGAAGAAAGCTTAAAACAAAAGTTGACAAAGCTCCTAAAAGAAAATTTTGACCTCTTCGCCTGGAAAGCTTCTGACATGCCAGGGATAGACCCCGAGCTCATGTCCCACAGGCTCTCTGTCCACCCAGGGTCTCGACCTGTACAGCAGTGAAGGCGTAAGTTCGGCCCAGAACGAGCTCAAGCAGTGGAAAAGCAGTTTCAAGCACTCCTAGAGGCCGGCTTCATCAGAGAAGTTAAGTATCCAACATAGCTAGCAAATGTAGTGCTAGTCAAGAAACAAAATGGCAAGTGGAGGATGTGCGTCGACTACACCGACCTGAATAAGGCATGTCCCAAGGACCCATATCCGCTCCCAAGCATTGATACTCTAGTGGACTCCAGCTCAGGGTATCAATACTTGTCGTTTATGGATGCCTACTCGGGATATAACCAGATTCTGATGTACAAGCCAGACCGGGAAAAGACATCGTTCATCACACCTAGAGCAAATTATTGCTACGTGGTCATGCCTTTTGAATTAAAAAATGCAGGGGCCACGTACCAAAGGCTGATGAACAAGGTGTTCGCTCCCCACCTCGGGCACTTAATGGAGGTCTACGTAGACGACATGCTGGTAAAAATCCGGGAAGAGGCCGACCTATTTACGGACCTCACGCAAGTTTTCAACACCATAAGAGCGCATGGGATGAGACTAAATCCTGCAAAATGCACCTTCGCGGTGGAGGTTGGAAAATTCCTAAGATTTATGCTAACCCAAAGAGGGATCGAGGCAAATCCTGACAAGTGCAAAGCTATCCTAGAAATGAAAAGTCCGACTTGCTTGAGAGAAGTCCAACAACTAAATGGCCGACTTGCAGCCCTTTCTAGGTTCTTGGTAGGGTTAGCATTAAGGTCCCTTCCACTGTTCTCTCTGCTGAGAAAAGGATGCCAGTTCGAGTGGACTCCAGAATGCGAAGAAGCGTTCCAAGAGTTCAAAAAGTTCTTGAGCCAACCTCCAATCCTCACCCGACCTCTAATGGGGGAAGAGCTTGTCCTATATTTGTCTGTAGCGGACAAAGCTGTCGCATCGGCCCTAATACGAGAGGATGAGGTTGGACAGCATCTAGTATACTTCACCAGCAAAGTTCTATAGGGTTCCAAACTAAGGTACCACAAACTAGAGAAGTTTGCGTACTCCTTAGTAATAGCCTCGCGGAGGTTATGGCCCTACTTCCAAGCCCACACAATAAGAGTCCGAACGAACCAACCCATGAAGCAAATCCTCCAAAAGACGGATGTTGCAGGGAGAATGATTTAGTGGGCGATAGAGCTCTCCGAGTTCGACTTAAAGTACGAAACTCGGACAGCGGTAAAAGTCCAATGCCTCACCGACTTTATAGCGGAATATGCAGGAGATCAAGAGGAAAAGCCGACTACATGGGAACTATACGTAGATGGATCCTCAAACAAAACAGGAAGCGATGCAGGCATAATACTAGCCAATGAAGGGGGAACACTGATAGAAGTTTTCCTCAAATTTGAATTTCCAACTTCCAACAATCAGGCAGAATATGAAGTCCTGATTGCAGGATTAAAGCTAGCAGAAGAGGTCGGTGCAACCCAGGTGCTGATATTTAGCGATTCCCAAGTAGTGACCTCCCAAATAAATGGAGAGTATCAGGCTAAAGACCCGAATATGAAAAGATACTTGGAAAAAATTCTGGAGCATCTCGGGCGCTTTGCAGAAACCAAGATCAGACACATAACTCGGGACCTGAATAGCAGAGCAGATGCCCTCTCCAAGTTAGCCAGTACTAAACCAGGGGGGAATAATAGAAGTTTGATCCAGGAAACTCTCCAAGAACCCTCTATGATGAAAACAGAGGACAAGCAGGAAGTCCTTGAAGTGATCGGGTTAAATCTCGGGTGGATGAACCCCTTGGTCGAATACCTAAAATTCGACATCCTCCCCAAAGAGGAAAAAGAGGCCAAGAAAATTCGGAGGGAAGCACAATACTACACTTTGGTGAAAAATACCCTCTATAAAAGAGGAATATCAACACCATTGCTAAAGTGCGTACCGACCTCAAGGACAACTGAAGTACTAGAAGAGGTTCATAATGGGATCTGCAGAAACCACCTCGGAGCCATGTCGCTAGCAAGAAAAGTAATCTGAGCTGGATTCTATTGGCCGACTTTGTAGAAGGATGCCATAGAATTTGTGAAAAAGTGCCAACCATGCCAGATGCACGCAAATTTCCACGTGGCTCCTCCCGAGGAGCTAATTAGTATAACTTCTCCATGGCCCTTTGCAAAATGGGGGATGGATCTGTTAGGACCTTTTTCCCAGGCCCCAGGACAAGTCAAATACTTAATTGTGGGAATAGACTACTTCACAAAGTGGATAGAAGCAGAACCATTGGCCACTATCACTGCCCAGAGAAGTCGGAGGTTCCTCTACAAAAATATCATCACAAGGTATGGGATACCTCATTCCATTACCACAGATAATGGAACCCAGTTCACCGACTCTACCTTCAGAAGCCTAGTAGCCAGTATGAAAATAAAACACCAGTTCACCTCGGTGGAACATCCACAAGCAAATGGACAAGTGGAGGCAGCTAACAAAATCATACTGGCGGGACTAAAGAAAAGACTACAAGATGCAAAAGGAGCTTGGGCTGATGAGCTCCCGCAAGTGCGATGGGCCTACCGGACGACGCCACAATCTGCCACAGGAGAAACACCCTTCTGACTTGTCTATGGCGTAGAAGCCATGATACTAGTAGAAATCAGCGAACAAAGCCCAAGGGTGATCCTCCATAATGAGGTCGGAAATGTACAGGGGCACAAAGAGGAGCTTGAATTGCTCCCCGAAGTCCGAGAGCAAGCCCAAATAAGAGAAGCAGCGTTGAAACAAAGGATGACTACGAGATACAACAAAAAAGTCATTCGAAGGAGTTTTGCCCCAGACGACTTGGTCTTAATCAGAAACGACATTGGAGTCAACAAGTCTGGGGAAGGAAAGCTTGCTGCCAATTGGAAGGGACCATACAAGATTAGTGAAATCTTAGGAAAAGGCTACTACAAAGTGACCAACCTGAGCGGAGCCGAGTTACCTAGGTCGTGGCATGCTTGTAACATGAAAAGGTACTATAGTTAAAAGCGAACTCTACTCCCTGATGTACTCTTTTCCCAAGTTCATGATTTTTTCCCAAAAGAGGGTTTTTTCTGAAGGGGGATTTTTAACGAGGCATCATAGTAGAGACTAAGGGGCCATAGATAGTGAAAAATCCTTAGTAGCAGTAAAAGTACCTTCGCAAATAAATAAAAGATCCTTTATCTCTCATAAGTTCCTTTTCGTTTTTTCTTTCTACGAAACACGCCAACTTAAGCTCGACAAAACGTGAAAATCCCATGACCGACCTAGATGGTCGTCAGGATAAAACGATGAGGTACAAGTCGGTGTAAAGAGGTTATAAAAGTTGATCGTGCGAAACTCGGAAACATTCCGACTCATAAGTCGAAATGAAAACCGAGAAACAAAGAAAACGCATCACAAAAATAACCAAGAACTCAATAAAATAAAAAATTGAGTATAAGGAATATCAAAAAGAGATCGAAAAACCTATTAAAAGTGCCAAAGCCAAAGACTGTCCTAAGTTCTTGAAGGAAAGAAAATTAAAAGAAAGGACAGTCAAGCCAAGAAAAAAGGTTTTTAAAATAAGGATCAAAAGGGTTTTTCAAAAAAAACCTAAAACCAGAAAAGCATGCAAAAGGACAAAGAAAGGTAACTTAAACTCTTATCCAAAAAAGGAGTATTTTTTGTCAACCTAAACCCTTATCCAAAAAAGGGTATTTCTACAATATTTTGTTTACGGCCTTAAAAGGACAAGAAATGTCAGCTGACCACCACCACATAAAAACAAATAAGTTTAAAAAAGAGGGGACCCACAGGCCGGGCCCCTATATAGCCACAATCAATTTTTTCAAAGTTCATTGCCACTAGAGCCAAGAGAAGTAGTCGGAGCACCACCAGAGTCAGGAAGAGCGCCATCAGGACCGGGGAGGGAAGTGTCCATAGGAGTAGGTACGGAGGTTACCGGAGCCTTTGAGGAACTCGGAGCATCCTTAGGTCGGGGAGGAGACTCCACTATCCTCTGTCCCCGAGTCTTCAAATCTGACTCGGTGACATACTGGGGAGAGGGAGGAGAGACTCTGGCCCCATCAATAACGACCTTGTCAGGATCCAAAGGGGAGAGATCCAAGTCGGGGGCAAGAACTCCGACTTGTTCCTTAAAGATCCTTCATGCTTCCTCGGCCCCGTCAGCAATAGAGTCCTCCAACTCGGTATAGTCACTCCGAGCTTTCAGCAAATCTTTCTTTACCACCACGAGGTCCTCAAACAAGCTCGCATAACTGGTGCACGAAATTGTGATGTCCAGGCTCGAACAATCCCTGGTAATGGCTCCAAAGCTTGGTGCTTTGATCTTAATTCATAATTGTCACAACTTCGATACAACTAACCAGCAAGTGCACTGGGTCGTCCAAGTAATACCTTACGTGAGTAAGGGTCGAATCCCACGGAGATTGTTGGTATGAAGCAAGCTATTGTCACCTTGTAAATCTCAGTCAGGCAGATATAAAGTGATAATGGTGTTTTCGAATATTAATTAATAAAATAGGGATAAAGACACTTATGTAATTCATTGATAGGAATTTCAGATAAGCGAATGGAGATGCTTTCGTTCCTTTGAACCTCTGCTTTCCTGCTATCTTCATCCAGTCAGTCTTACTCCTTTTCATGGCTGGCTTTATGTGATACATCACCACTGTCAATGGCTACTTTCGGTCATCTCTAGGGAAAATGATCCAATGCCCTGTCACGGCACGACTAATCGTCTGGAGGCATCACCCTTGTCAATGGCTTCATCTTATCCTCTCAGTGAATAATATGCTCACGCACCCTGTCACGGCACGGCTATTCATCTGTCGGTTCTCGATCATGCTGGAATAGGATTTACTATCCTTTTGCGTCTGTCACTAACGCCCTGCAATCGCGAGTTAGGAGCTCGTCACAGTCATTCAATCATTGAATCCTACTCGGAATACCACAGAAAAGGTTTAGACTTTCCGGATTCTCTTGAATGCCGCCATCATTCTAGCTTACGCCACGAAGATTCTGGTTAGGAGATCTAAGAGATATTCATTCTAGCTTAATTCATGTAGAACAGAAGTGTTTGTCGGGCACGCGTTCATAAGGGAGAAGGATGATGAGCGTCACACATAATCATCACCTTCATCACGTTCTTGGGTGCGAATGGATATCTTAGAAGCGAAATAAGATGAATTGAATAGAAAACAGAAGTACTTTGCATTAATCTTTGAGGAACAGCAGAGCTCCACACCTTAATCTATGGAGTGTAGAAACTCTACCGTTTGAAAATACATAAGTGAAGGTCCAGGCATGGCCGAGATGGCCAGCCCCTCTGATCTAAGAACCAGGCGTCCAAAGATGGTCAAAAAGACGCCTAATACACTAGTAAAAGGTCCTATTTATAATAAACTAGCTACTAGGGTTTACATGAGTAAGTAATTGATGCATAAATCCACTTCCTGGGCCCACTTGGTGTGTGTTTGGGCTGAGCTTAAGTGTTCCACGTGCAGAGGCCATTTGTGGAGTTGAACGCCAGTTTCTGTGCCAGTTTGGGCGTTCAACTCTGGTTTTGGATCCTTTTCTGGCGCTGGATGCCAGATTTGGGCAGAAGGCTGGCGTTGAACGCCAGTTTACGTCGTCAATTCTTGGCCAAAGTATGGACTATTATATATTTCTGGAAAGCCCTGGATGTCTACTTTCCAACGCAATTAGAAGTGCGCCATTTCGAGTTCTGTAGCTCCAGAAAATCCACTTTGAGTGCAGGGAGGTCAGAATCCAACAGCATCAGCAGTCCTTCTTCAACCTCTGAATCTGATTTCTGCTCAAGTCCCTCAATTTCAGCCAGAAAATACCTGAAATCACAGAAAAATACACAAACTCATAGTAAAGTCCAGAAATGTGAATTTAACATAAAAACTAATGAAAACATCCCTAAAAGTAACTAGATCCTACTAAAAATATACTAAAAACAATGCCAAAAAGCGTATAAATTATCCGCTCATCAATAACTCTCCTGCGCCTTCAACCTCAGGCCCTCCTCCATGTTGCACCGAGCCTGCAACTTCCACTCACTCTCCTAAAGGCCATCCCTTTCCTCCTTCAATTTGGTGACCTCCTCCTTCAGCGCCCTCTCATGCTCCTGATATATGAGAAGCCTCCCCTCCAACTCTTCAACCCTCGAGGATGAACCCAGAGAGTTAAGAGGAGTCTTCTCAAAAACATCAAGGAACTTCGTACATACCGCCGCCGCCCTGACACTCTCCTAAGCCAAAATAGTAAGGTAGTTCCGAATTGAAAAATCATCCAGACCTACATGGGTATGAGGATAGATGTACTTTCGGACGAACTGAGGTGCATCCACCTTGACCTCACCTTCAAAAGAAGAGCTAGACTCCAAGGTCTTGCGCTTCTTCTTTTCCGGCTCAGGGGAGGATCGGGGAGGAGGGGACGGCTGAGAAGAGGTTGAAGAAGAAATGACAATAGGTCGGTTCGGGGTCCCCAAATTGTGAGGAAGGGGGGAGGAGAAGGAAGAGGAGCGTTAGTTACCCTGGCGCCACCAACCCTGGCGCGGGATCTTGCTCTGGCTTCCTGAACTCTCTGGAAGGACTCCCTGAAATTCTTCTTGGCCATCTCTGTAAAAAGCAATTAGGTACTAAAAGTCAGCAAAACAAGTCGGAAGAAGCAAATCAGAAATATACACACACAAAAAGCTACCTAATTGTGTCTGGACGAAGGTCGGTGACCCCTGGAGAAATTTTTTGGTATCCAGATAAGGGGCCTTCCCCCATACTTCTCGGAAGAACCCCACAATGGCCGCCTCTACCTCATCCAAATCCTCCAAACCATATTTTTCACAGGGGGAGGCCTCCAACCAATACAAAGGGAAGCGAGGGGAATGATTCTCATCCAGGAAAAAGGGGTGGTGACCCTCTACGGCTTGAACTTTAAAAAAGTAATTTTTGAAGTCATGAAAGGATTCATCAAAAAGGGTGAAGACTCTCCGACCTTGTATAGCTCGGAAAGACACCCACTGCTGCTTGTTGTTTTGCCCACTAAAGGGCTTGGTCATGTGGAAAAGGAAAAAGAAAATCCTCAAAGAAGTCGCAAAGTCTAAGGCATGGCTGATAAACTGGTAAATTTTTAGAAAACCCCAGGAATTGGCGTGAAGTTGGGTAGGAGCAACACGGCAGTGACATAAAACAGCGATTTTGAAATCAGAAAAAGGGAGAAAAACGCCCAAGCGGGTGATCATGCTATCATACATATAGAAGAAATGAGGGGCTGCCTCAGAAGCCCTCCCGAAACAGACCCGGTTTTTCGGACCCGGGGCAAGCAATTCATACTTTGGCTCATCCTCATCAGAGGTACAGAGCCTATGGTGAGTGCGAAGGTTGATGATAAAGTCAGTGTCAACGAAAGGTTCTTCCCCTAGAACCGTAACATCCACCCATTGAGCCAGAATTTCTATGGAAGACATTTTCTTTTCCTAAAAAGGATTGGTGAAACCTACAAAGAAAAAAAGGGAAAAATCAAAAACAGGGTCTCTAAGAGGCCTGGGAATCAAACAGGAGTCTACAAACCAACCCTCCTCTCTAAAATAAAGACATGCAAGTAAAAGCATTTTGTAAAAAGAGAGTAGAAGAAAACTAACCTTTGCTTGGAAAATGATAGGGGCAGAGAAAGATGAATTCCTTCGAACAAAAGCTACTTACAAGCAGAGGAGAAGAAGTGAAAATTTTCAGAAACGAAACAAGGAAAGAGAGGGAAAAGTATTTATAAAGACGTTGGGGGCATAATGGTAAAAGCGGAAGCCGTCATTTAAAGATAGGCACCGTTTCCAATGTAACTGACCCCGCGTATGAATACACAAATCCCTAACGGACGCGACGTTTGATTAGACGCGACTGTTGAGAATTTTTAAAACACGTCGGTTCTAAAACATCACGTCGGTTCCACATCAGGTCGGCTACAACCCTGAGTTAAATACTCGACCCCAATCCTTAAAAGAAATTGGGCTCGAGTAGGGGCACTGTTCATACCCTGGCCCAACACTAAGGCCCAGGTCCAAACGAAACGACCCAGTCTAAAGGATTGAGCCTCACCCCACACCGACCTTCCCCTAAAGAAGTCGGTTCTCACTACGACTTGCTCTAAAGAAGTTGGGGACGAAGATTAGCTGGCAGATAAGCACTCACTCAAATGAGTAACCGCCCCTAAGATCTCTCAACCCACTTCTAGGAGCCATATCCCAACTTCCTTAAGATAAAGGGATGATTATCCACCTTAAAAGGTGAAACTACTTCAACGGTGGTTATTGGCTCACCGCTATAAATACACTGACACTCCTCAGGTATCTCTAAGTCCCAATACTCTCTAGACCTGCTCACGCCCTTGCTGACTTAGGCATTGGAGTGTCTTTGCAGGTACCACCCCCATTCACTCGTATTCACAAGTCGGACGGAGGCCCTAAAGACGCGAATCCGCTCAAAGGCTTCCTTCCATAGACGATTGGGCCAACCCAGCGAGTCCAGCCCAATAATCTCCGGTTACCCATCGTAACAGATACTAAGGTTGTAGTTTCTACAAGTTAGCAAAACAAACTTGGTTATGATGAATGATACAGCTAACTTAAAATTTCAATTGGCCCAAAATGAATATGGATTGTAATATTTTGATATAGAATAAGGGTCGGATAGCTTTTACTTATATAGGGGTTAAAATTATCTTAAAAGTATTGTTTAAAAAGAATAAAATAAAAAGTTTTGACCCTTTCGATATATAATTCATGCATTAAAAATTAAAAATTTCCGTTTTCTATCAAAGTTTTCTATTTTTGATATCTACGAAGACATTTGTTAATAAGACCTTTAATTTAAAATTTACATTCGCTAAAGAACATCTGCATGTCATTTCCATTATATAATATATATATATATATATATAGTAGATAATGCAAGTAATAATATTTACGGGAGTTAATAGTCAATTTCGTCCTTGAAAGTGTCCTCGATCTCCATTTTCATCTCCGAAAGTCAAAATTAATCAAAAACGTCCTTGAAAGATACCTCAGTTGATCACGTTCATCCTTCCTTCATCTCCGTAGCTGAGATGGCAAACGGCCACATACGTGGCCCGTTAACTGCGAAGGTGGCAGAGAATCAGAACGACATCGTTTTGGTTGAATGCGCTACTAGCGTTGAAACGTCGCTGTTTTGTCTTCTGAAGACGGATTCAAATGTTGCGATGCGTTACCCTTGTCTCATATCAACCATCGCTCTGTCTTTTGCTCCAAAACGTGTCGTCTCCCACAAGGTATGCCCTAAGCGTTTGACCGAAGCTCTGCACCACCCCGACAAGGATTATTAGTGCTGTTGGACGATTACAGTGGAAAAGCTTTGGCCGTTGAATGTAGAGTTGATGTTATACTGGAGCAGCATTGCTAGTAAAAGAAGGCATTGAGACGTTGAGAGGTAAGGATTGAACTTTTTTCATGATTTCTGACTTATTCTGTGATGTGGTGTATTGTTACTGTGGTGGTGTTAATGTTCGTCTAATTTAAGGTAGGGTTTGGGGTGACGAAGGGTGTATTAGTATTCTTTTAGCATTTTCGTGTATGAGATTCTGTTACTTTGTATGACTCTATGATGGTAGTCAGGGATGTTTGAATTTAGTGATGGTTCTGCTGTATGTTTTTTTTTTGGGTTAATGGTTGATTGGTACCAACTAGGTCTAGTAGGTGGTGATACATAGAGAGTAGCTGTTGCTGGTAATGTTTGTTTATGATGTTTTCGTGTTTGTTATTGTAGATGGAGGGTCCACCCATGACGTTTATTTTTCACTATGGTGGGTTGTTTAAGACGGGTGAGGATGGAGACATGGTTTATGAACATGATAATACAGAGGTATTGATGGGTGTTGAGGGAGACACACTTGATGTGTTTTTTGTAAGGGGTTACTATAAGGAGTTGGGATACATTTAGGCTGGAAACTATTGGTGGAAAGTTCCTGGAGTTCCGATTGCATCTGGGTTGAAGAAGTTGGTGACAGATGCTAACTTGATTGTAATGTGCAAGGATTGTAGGAGGAACCAACATTTGATCAACCTATACTTTGAGGACTGCATCTCACAGCCCTGTGTAGTGGACAACATAGGGGAAGGTGTAGCTCTTCTGGAAGCAGGAAGTAGTAAGAAGAAGAAGTTCAGTTTCCAAGCCAAGATGCACCACTCCCAACCTGTGAAGACTCCCACAGTGAAGCACCTTCAGCCCAAGAAACCAACTTCTCAGCCCACTAAGGCAGCCTCACAGCCCAGTAAGCCCAAATCTCAGCCCAGTAAGCCTAATTCTCAGCCCACTAAGCCAACTTCGCAGCCCGGTAAGCACAATAAGCCTTACTCTCATCCCACCAAACCAACACATCAGGCCTCAAAGATTATCTCTCAGCCCATAAAGACTCACTTGCAGTCAACAAAACTCCACCCTCAACAGACCAAAACCAACATTCAGGGGAAGACAGCTCCACCTCATTCCAAAACATCCTGTCAACCAGCCAAGAACCCAGAAAGTAATAACAAGAAATGAAATACCAGTGCATGCAGAGTCACAAGATCTAGAAGATGTGTAAGAGAAGGTCCTATCCAGGAAGAAGATTCTGAGACTCATATGAGAGTACTGAAGGTGAGTTGTACAAGCCTCCAAAAGTTTTAGGAGACAATTTATACAGCAATGACAATGATAGTGACAGTGGAAAAGGTTCACTAAGAAAGTAAAAGAAAGCTGAGGCCAAGGAGAAGCATAGGCCTCCTAAGTCTAGACTAGGGGATAAAGAAATTGACACTGATAACTCAAGCTATGAGGGTTTCGAAGATGAAGAAAGCACTGAATCTGGTAAGTTCAGGGGGTTTTAGTTGTGCTACTGTTTTAATATTTCATTTGGCCAAATTTTAATGTCTTCCATGTTATGATTTGGTAAATGTAGACGAAGATGATGATGATCTTGGAAGTTTCTCAGATGCTGACTCATGGCATTCAGAGGATTCTGGCAAGGAGTTAGATTCTGATGAGGAGACACCAAGTGTTTATCCCCAATATAATGAAAAAACCAAATTTGGAAACCTGAAGCTTGAGGTTAGTATGACATTCAAATCAAAAGCTGAATTTATACAAGCCACTAGGGATTACACTATCCAGTGGGGCATAATTATTTTATTTATGTAAGTCAGACGATTGTCCATGGGTGGTTTATTGTGCATGTAACAGTAAAGACTTGTCTTGGCAAATTAAAATGCTAGTTGATAATCACACCTGCCCTAGAAAGAGGAAAAATAGAGCTGCCACCCAAACCTGGACACTTAGCAAGCTAGTACCCAAGCTTAGAAAGCACACAACTATGAAGCATCAAGAGGTGTATGATTGGTTTGCCCGAAAGTGTAATGTGTACCTCAATAGCACATGCATCATCAGGGCACTAAAAGCTGCCAGTAATTTGATGAATGGATTTTTGCCAGTAAAGAATTCACAATAAATTCTCGTTGCTAGTATAGTTTCTAAACCAACAAAGAATCCTTTCTTACAAAAATTTGTTTGTCACTAAAGCAAACCCAATAAAATTAAACCGAAGTATTTAAACCTCGGGTCGTCTTTCAAGAAATTGCAGGGAGGTGTAGTTATTATTGGTTATGGAAAAGTATCTTTTTGGAGTTTTGAATAAGGAACAAGAAAATTAAATTGCAAGAAATTAAATTGATAACTAGAAAAGCTCTTAGCAAGGTATGAAAATTAGAAGTCCTATCCTAGTTATCCTTATCAATTATGACATCAATTGTCTATTGCTCCTACTTAGTTAACTTCTAACTATGAAGGAAAGTCAAGTGGATGAATCAATTTGATTCCTCAAGTCCTAGTCAACTCCTAAGGGAAGACTAGCTTTAGAGGGATTCAAATCGACTAGCAACTCTCAATTATCAATCAACAAAGGAGTTTGATAATTCAAGAGTCTCTAATTACTCAACCAAAGCCAAAAGGAGGAAAATCTACTCTTAAACCCAACCAAGCATTTTATCAAACACTTGGTAGGCACAACATAAAAACATAGAAAACTAGAAAGGAATATTAAATCCAAACAACCAATTGCAAGCATCAATGATAACAATTATAGAAAAAAGCAATAAACATGAAATACTTCAAATTGCATTAAATAGAAAATCAAATCTAACATGGAGTTCATAAACCAAATTGGGGAAATAAATAAATTAGAATGCTAGAACAAATAAAAGTAGAAGAGGAACTAAATTAAAGGAACATTGAACTTGGAATTGAGAAGAAATAAACCTAACAAAGAGAAATCCTAAAATCTAGAGAGAGGAGAGAGCCTCTCTCTAGAAACTACATCTAAAACCTAAAATTATGTGACTAAAAGTGTTGTATGAATGAATATTGAATGATTCCCCCATTCTGCAGCTTCTATTCTGTATTCTCGGATTTGGACTTGGGCCAAAAAAGAGCCCAGAAATCGCCCCAGCAATTTCTGATACGTCCAGCACGTGGCTCTATCACGCGTACGCGTCGATTGAACTTTCGCAAGGTCATGCGTACGTGTGATCCACGCGTGCGTGTTGCCTAACAGCATGCCAACTATGACATATTATATATCATTTCGAAGCCCCAGATGTTAGCTTTCCAACACAACTGGAACCGCCTCATTTGGACCTCTATAGATCAAGTTATGATCGATTTAGTATGAAGAGGTCAGGCTTGACAGCTCAACAAACTCCTTCAATTTCTTGTATTTCTTCCACTTTTGCATGCTTCTTTTCCATCCTCTAAGCCATTCCTGCCCTATAAACCCTGAAAACACTTAACACACATATCACGACATCAAATGGTAATAAGAGAGAATTAAAATTAGTAATTTAAGGCCAAAGAAGCTTGTTTTCAATCATAGCACAGAATTAGGAAGGAAAATGTAAAACATGTGAATTATGAATAAGTGTGAGTTTAGTGGATAAAATCCACTCAATTAAGTACAAAATGTACCAGGAAATAGTGGTGCATCAAATCTCCCCACACTTAAACATTAGCATGTCCTCATGCTAAGCTAAGGAGAAGCTACAAAGCAGGAAAGAGGAATGGTAGAAATTATGAAATGCAACCTATCTATATAAATGCAACTACATGCAAAAATGCTTTTACCTACTTAGTTAAAAGTAAAAAAATTCTCCAAGACAAACATAAATTAGATTTCACTAATTCAAATCACAAAATAAAGTACAAGTAAACTTGCAGAAGAAAATAGCTCATGAAGGTCGGGAACAAAGAATCGAGCAGCGAACCCTCACCGGAAGTGTATACACTCCAATTACTCAAGTGTTTAAGGTTCGATTCTCTCAATCTCTACTAACCTTGCTTTCTAAGACGTGCTCTTCTTCTACCAATCAACAAAAAATTAATGCACAAATACACATATCAAGAGGTCTTTTAAGGATTGTAATGGGGTCAGGATCAAAGTAGGATTGTATTTGGCCAAGTGGACTAAAATCTGAATCCTTAATTAACTTATATTTTCCACCTAACTTAAGACAATCCATGTAATCACAATACAAAATCTAACTACCCATTTACTATGTTTATCACATATTCATGCATCTGATTTTTAGTACAATACATATGCATTGCTATCACAATTTACTTTGGGGCATTTTGTCCCCTTTTATTATTTGCTCTTTTTCTTTTCTTTTTCTCCTCTTTTTTTTCTTTTTGATTTTATTTTATTATTATTTTTATTTTTTTAATGCATATGGTTAAATTATTAAATGCATGAACATTTCCTAAACATTTCTTTCACATTTTCATAAAGATATACAACACCCAATTCTTAAAACCAAATGTTTCCAAACCCAACTTCCCCACACTTAAATCATGAACACTCTCACTAGTCTAAGCTAACCAAGGATTCAAATTAAAGACATTATTGTTTTACGCTTAGAGTTAATGATGTGCTAGAGTAAAGAACAATTAGGATAAGTAGGCTCAACATTGGTTTACAAAGGATAATGAAAAGGTTAAGGCCATATGGGTATGTAAGCTCAGTGAAACAAGGCCTCAATCATATAAGTGCATGCATACATCAAATAATGGAAATATAGAATTAAGAAAGACAAAGATCACAATTTTAGAGAGAAAAACATACACCAAAAATAAAATATTAATTGGTAAAATACAACTAATCAAATAGGCTCAAAATCTCACTGGTTTTGTATGTTCGAGCTCTAAACCATGTTCCAAAATAAAATTCTTCGAGCAAGGTTTAACAAAAAGTTTTAATTTAAATTAGTGAAATACTATAAAAAGTTTCATAGAGAAAGAAAATGTTACTTCAACCAAGTAGTAGCTAAATGCACAAAAACAAACAAACATGCAATCAAACATGCAAATGCAACAACTAATTTACAAGAAAAATTAAACATTGGTGTTGAAGTAAGAAATAACTAACCCACGAAAGTTGGTATCGACCTCCCCACACTTAAAGATTGCACCATCTTCGGTGCATGCTGAGATGTGCAAGTGGACGGGTGGCTACCACTGATGCTTTTCTCCAAAAATTGTGCAGATTGACTTGTCTGTCGCCCCCATTGAGAAGCTTCTCTTTTCTCTTCTCGGTGGTCATTCTAAAGGACGAAGAAAGAGAAGAAAAGTAACCCAGAAATAAAGATAAAAAAACAATTAAAGTATGGGCGGGTGAATGCCAAATAATGAGGGTCTCAACTACATGGTAACTACAACATGTACGTGAGAAAATAATAGAAGCAAACGGCATATCAATAGTACAAAAATTGCGATAATGGGGAAGAGATAGTAGATAATGAGAGACGATATAAATTCATGTCAATGAAAAAGGAATACAGGTATCCTAAAAGACTCGCATTGACAGATAAATAATATCACCCAACAATATAAAACAAGTCACGAAGCACCAAAATAATGCAAGAAAAGATGCAACAGTTGAATAAGAACAATTAACACCAATGATAAAATAATAAAATTAGAAAAGAAAATTAAAAGATGAACAAAGTTAAAATGCAATGAAGGAAAGTATGCAAATGCAATAAGTAAAAGAAATGGAAAGAGAATATGGATGAGAATGTAAAGAAATGAAGAAGAAGAAGCAAGTAAAAAAAGAGGAAGAAAGAAGGAGAAAAGATAAGAGAACAAGAAACAGAAGCAATGTGCGCGCGCAAGTCACGCATGCGCATGAAAACTGTATTAGCTAGCGACGCGTACGCGTCGCCCACGCGTACGCCTAGGTTGCCATAAATGAACACTGACGCGTGAGCGTCAGTCACGCGTGCGCGTGACTGCTCGCGTGGCTCCAGCACCATGGCATCACAACTCTTGTTCAAGCACTCTTTCACGCCGATTGGCAATCCCACGCATACGCGTCAGGGACGCTTATGCGTGGATTGGCAAAAACGCAGGGGACGCGTACGCGTGCATCACGCATACGCGCGGGTTGGCTTGTGTGCCAGGCACCCCTCCCGTGTCGTTCCAGCACAAATCTCTGTCCATTTTCTCAATACACTGACACATGATGCGTACGCGTCATCGACGCTTACGTGTTGAGTGCAACTTTTTTTTATGCAGAATGTAGGTGATGTAGAAATTATGAATGAACACTGATAAAAATAAAATAAAATAAAACTAAGAATAAAAATGAAAGATCATACCATGGTGGGTTGTCTCCCACCTAGCACTTTTAGTTAAAGTCCTTAAGTTGGACATTTGGTGAGCTCCTTGTCATGGTGGTTTGTGCTTGAACTCATCCTGAAACTTCCACCAATGCTTGAATTTCCAATAAGCTCTATCAATACCAAGTAAATTTCCCAAGCTTTGATGGAGTTCTTCACAAGCTCTGAGCTCCCAAAATTGATCCTCATGTATTCCCAGATCCCAAATCTTGTTTCTATACCCGTCTTGAAGTGGATCACCATTGTCCCAACCGGGTGGTTTAGCCTTGGAATTCTCATTTAAGCACCCAAACATCCTCCTAGACCCAATCAATTGAGAATTATACCAACCCTTATAATTAGGCCTCGAGCTTCCAACCATAACGAACCTAGGATGGTGTTGCCAACCGCTAACCATCTCCCTTTTACTCTTAAAACTGCAGATAGCTCTAAGTTGTCCATCCATTTCAAGCAGACCATATTCAAGTGGGAAGGTACAGTTTAAGGATAAGAATTTTACCCACTTGAATGTTGTGTTGGATGGTAATGGCTTGGGGGAAGGTATCTCTAGTGGCGGCCTTACCAATGTATGCTTCACTCTCTTGGGCTCCTCTTTGATGATCTCTAACTCTTGACAAGCTTCTGCAACATTAACCTCTTTCTCTAGTTCAATGGGAGAGTGTTCAATTATAGGTAAAAACTCATTAATTATTGAGCCCATCTCATGATCAACCTCCTCAAAGTCTTCAACCATGATATGCCTTGGAGGTTGTACACCCTCCTCAACATCAAACTCAAACGTCTTGGAAGGAGGCTCTATAACTTGAGATTCCCATGGAGGTTTTGCATCTCCTAGATCTTCAACCACTTCCTCTTCTTCGATAATTTTGGCTTTCTCCACTTGCTTTAGTACAAAATCTAACTCCTTCTTGATAACTTCCACCTCTTGACAACTTTCTTGAATTCCCCCTAATTCTTCAACTACTCCTTCATCTTCAAGGGTCTCTCCCACCTCCACTTTTTGGGCCTCCTCTTGCTTCTCTTGAAGTAGGTATGCGTGAAGCCGATCCATTACTTCCCTAAGACGATCCTTTCTCTCTTGTTCCATGTCAATAGCGTAATTGGGATCATGTTGCTCTTGGATTGATGGATATGGGTGAAAAGTAAGTGCACCAGAGTTTGAAGGTTGAGTATTGGGTGTAAAGGATGGATCCACACGAGATATAAGAGCTTTGAGAGTAGAAGTGAGACCGGAGAAAGTAGAGATGAGTGTGTTTGAAGCTCCTATTTCCCTTGACGAATAACACTAAAGGTATCATCTATGGGAGCTTAGGGTAGATAGGAGGGTTCATCTGTTGGGAGAAAGGGCTTATAATATGGAGGTGGTTCTTCTTGATAAGGGTATGGAGATGGTGTATATTGAGGTGGTGGTTTTGGGTATGGTTCATATGGTGGTTGGTTAGGTGGGTATGGATTGGGGTCATGTGGAGGCGAATGGTGGAAAGGGGTTGTGAGTATGACGGTTCAGAGTTATGTTCAGGAGGTGGTTCATAAGCATATGGTGGGGCTTGTTGGTAACTACAAGGGGGTCCACCATATCCATCGTCTTGGTACGTACCCTGGAATGTCTCTTGACCATAGTAATTTGGTGGAGGTTGGTTGTCACGAAAAGGTCCACCATAACCATTGTCTTGGTATGCATCATAGAATGGTTATTGCTCATAGTGCATTGGAGGGGGTTGTTGTCAAGAGGGTTGATTAAATCGTTATGGCTCCTCCCATCTTTGATTGTCCCAACCTTGATGCATGTTCTCATTATAGCTTCCATTCCCTACAACATAATTTGAACTAAACTCGTAGCCAAAGGGATGAGAATTCATAGTATCAAGAGAAAATAAAAACAAAAACTAATAAGAAAATAATGAGAATAAACTCCTAAAACTAGAAACAACTAACAAAGAAACGAAAAAGCAAAATTATTCACAATATTCACAATAACCAATAATAAGGCACACGTTTGCAATTCCCCGGCAACAGCGCCAAAAATTGAACGGGCGGAAAATTGCCGATTAAGAATTTATAGAGAAAACAGCGTTACAAGTACAGTTCGTAGCCGACAAAAATTCTGCTTATCAATTTAAAAGGGTTGTCACAAATTAAGAATAAAAATACTGGGAGTAGAAATCCCAAGTCGTCTCCCAACGAGTTGACAAAAGAGTGCTATTTTATTAGTCAGGAATTTTCCGAGAAAATTTAAGAGTTGGAGAACAGGAAAATAAATAATTAAAAATTAAGGTAGTGAAAAATAATGAGAGAATTTATATAATTAAAAGGAAAAGCCTTGGCTGGGAGAAGATTAATTGGAATTTCTATCTTTATTGGTTTTTCCCGAGTATAATAATAATAAGTTGTTGTTCTACTTAGTTATCCTTTACTGAATAAAGGAAAGTTGAGTAACTAACTAACCAACTCTGAATCCCAAGTCCTAATCCTCTCCTAAGGAAGGATTAGAGTCAGAGACTAGAGAGCTAGCCAACAACTTCCAATCAAAATCAACACTTGAGTATTCCAACTCAAGGGTCTCCTTTTAATCAACCCCCAAGTCAAGTTGGGAGTCTACTCCATTGACATGAAAACAATCTTCATAAACGATAAAAGGAGAAGAAAAGAAGACATGATGAACTAAATAAAATAATAACTGAAAATCAATTAAAGGTAAAAATAGTTCTTTGCATTAATAAATTCCAAAATCATAAACATACGTATCTGAATAGGGTTAATGGGCGATTAAAAGAATAAAGGAATAAGGAAACAAACTAGAATAATGGAAACTTCAACGGAGGTAGTGACTCTTCTCAATATCAAAAGCATAAAATTAGAAATCTATGAATGTAAGGAAACCTAGAGGAAGTCGTATCTTCTCTCCAAGATTAAAACTAAAAACTAAAAACTATGCGAATGAGAATGTGTGTTGAGTCTCTACTTGTCCCCTGGCTCTAGTCTGTATTTCTCGGCCAAAAACTAGGTCCAAACTCAGCCCAAAATCACCCCCAGCGTCTTTTGCATTTTTTACACGTGGCGCATGTCACGCGTACGCGTCAGGTACGCGTACGCGTCGATTATCTTCTTCGCATGTCACGCATACGCTTCAGGTACGCATACGCGTCGCCGTGCAATCTTGCTTCTCACGCGTACGCGTCAGGCACACGCGTCACTGTGCAAATCTTCAAATCACGCGCACGCGTGAGCCATGCGTGCGCGTCGCTCCTCGCTGGCTGTCTCCTTTGTTTCGTGTGTTCCTTCCATTTTTGCAAGCTTCCTTTCCATCCTCTGAGCCTTTCCTGCCCTATAAAGCCTGAAAACACTTAACACAAAGATCACGGCATCGAATGGTAGATAAATGAGTTAAAAATACATAATTTAAAGGCTTGGAAAGCAAGTTTTCAATCATAGAACAGAATTAGGAAGGATTTGTAAAATCATGCAATTTATATGAATAAGTGTGCAAAGACTTGATAAAAACCACTCCATTTAGCACAAGATAAACCATAAAATAGTGGTTTATCAATCTCCCCACACTTAAACATTAGCATGTCCTCATGCTAAGTTCAAGGAGACAAAGGGAATGAATGGGGGAAAAGTAAGACTCATGAGATGCAACCTATATATGAATGCAACTATATGCTAAGATGTTTCTATTTACTTGGTTGAAAGTAAACAAGTTCGTCAAGAAAAAAATAAATCAGATTCCACTAATTTAAATCGCACAATAAAAGATAGGTAAACTTGTAAGAAGATAGCTCATGAAAGCAGGGAACATAGAATCAAGCATTGAACCCTCACTAGTAGTGTATATGCACTCTAATCGCTCAAGTGTCTAGGGTTAACCACTCTACTCTTCTCTAGTCATGCTTTCTAAAGCTTTGTTCTTCATCTAACCAATCAACAAATATTTAATGTACACATGCAAACATCATGAGGTCTTTTCAAGGTTGTAATGGGGCTAAGGTAAGGGTGAGGATATATGTATGGCCAAGTGAGTTATAATATGAATCTTTGATTAACCTAAGCTATCACCTAACACATACACACACTCTATGCAATTCTAAATTCATGCCTAGCTACCCAAGATTCCCACTTTTGTATATTTCACATACTCATATATCAACTTTTTCTTTAATTTCACCACACATGCATTGATCTTTTATTAAACTTAATATTGGGATAATTTTGTCCCCTATTTATTTATTTATTTATATTGTAATATTTATATCTCTTTTTTTCCTTTTATTTTATTTTATTTTTTATTTTTTTATTTTATTTTATTTTTTTTGAACATAAAAGTATAACATATCAATGCTCATGTTTTTTTTATCTCATATGAGTATGCACCCAAATTCCCAATACTTTTGTCAATAAAACACAATACAATTTCATCAACCCAAGTTCCCATAATTCTCCACACTTAGTTGACACACAATCTCTATCTTAAGCTAACCAAAGATTCAATTGGGGTAATTAATTGTTTTTCCACTTAAGGCTAGTGATGTGGTAATATAAAGAACAAATTGGAGATTAAAAGGCTCAAAGTGGCAAACAAGGGTAATTGAAATGGTAGGCTCTTTGGGATAAGTGAGCTAATAACAAACGATGGCCTCAATCATATGTATGCATGCAGATACACTAAACAATGGACATATAGAATGGAACAAACTATAGATTGCAATTATAGAGAAGAAAACACACAAGTATAAAAATCATGGTTAAATAATGTAACCATATAATCAGGCTCAAAATCTCACAGGTTGTGTGTTCTTAGCTATAATTCATGTTCCAAATTACAATCTTCAAACAAATTTAACACAAAGGTTTTAATTTAAATCAGTAAAATGCTATAAAATAGGTCTTGAAAAGAAACACATTACATTTACCAAGCAAAACATACATGCAAACAATTATTATCATGCAATCTATCCTATCTAACAAAAGAAAAAAAAATCAAATGTTGGTGTTAAGAGAAAGAAATTACCTCCGGAAGTCAGGGACTGACCTCCCCACACTTAAGGTTTGGCACGGTCCTCCATGCCATCAGTAAGGAGCAAGGTAGGGCTGGAAGCATTGCCTCCGCTGTCTGGTTCGTCTTGGCTTCCTGTGCTACTGGATGAAGGATAGTCTGGGGTGTCCTTCTGTTCCTGAGGTGGGTGAGTACCAACTATGAGTTCCTTCAGGTAGTTGTATCGGCGCTTGTTACGGCGCTCCATTTGCTCCATCCGCCGGTCTTGTCGGTCGAACCTCTCAAGGATCTGAAGGAACATCTAATGGGTGGATGGTGCTTGTGGTGTGGATGATGGTGGAGTAGAAGAAGGGAGAGTATCCAAAGATGGGCCTGCAGGCCGGCTTGCAGAAGGAACTGGTGGTTTGATGTACTTCCCATGTGGGACGTACTGGTCAGTCCTAGGGATCATGACTTTCATGTCTCCGGTCTGAGAGGACACACCTGCTGCAGAGACTAAATCTGAAAGCAAGGCAGGGAAAGGTAGGTTACCCGCTATCTGGACATGTCCTATTGCTTGTCGGATGTGTCGGGGCAGGTTGAGGGGTTGCTCTGCAGAATACCCTAGATGAGAACAGCCATGTCCGCAGTGAAGGTGGACTCGTGAGTGCTCGGAAAGAGATAATGGGACATAATCTGTGCCCACATGCGAGCCTCTAAGGTAAGTGACGGGGCTGAGATGCTCTTGGGTTTTTACCGATGCGGCCCATAGATCCAGGTGCTGCCAGGTTGGGCTATAACTCCAATGACACTGGCCCAGTCGAACTGATACATCTAGCACTTAAGAGAGGCTTCTTGATATGCATCCAATCCCTCTGGACTAGGTGGAAGATCTAGTGCTCGCTGTATGGCACTCTCGGAGACAGGGACTTGGTGCTGACGAACATAGACAATCTGCAGGGTAGGCGAGTAGAAGTTGGAGTAGAATTCAACTACCCATGATAAGTTGGCCTCCCGCGGCTGCCTCCTAAAAAATTCCCACTGTCTCCTCTCGATGCGGGGCTCCACAAAATCAATGAAGAAACCATAAAGAAATAAGCATAAAAGAAAAATTAGAAGAAAGAGAAATAAATAAATGCAATAATTGAAAGAAGAATGAAAAAGTAGAGGAAAGGAGAGAAAGAAACCTGATGTAGAAGGTGAGAAAGGGAAGAAGAAAGTGGTAGATAATAAGAATGAATGAGGAAGAATAGAAGGACGAAGAAAGAATGATGGGGGAAAGATAATTAGGATTGGGGGAGGAGGGATTGGAAATCAGGCGGTGAAGAGCTTTAATTGTGTGTCGCATGCGACGCGTACGAGTACGGCACGCGTACGCGTGGGTTGTGCAAGTTTGATAGTGACGCGCAAGTGTCAGGCACGCGCACACGTGCCTTGGATTGTGCGAATCGCGTGAAGGCATCCTTGCGCACGCACAACTCTCGGGTTGTTACGCATGAGGGCCAACATTCCATACGATGCGTGCGCGTTAGGGATGTGCACGTGTGAGCGCCCATTTTGTGAAGATGACACGTACGCATTAGAGACGCGTACGCGTGATGGTGTTTGTGCTACTAGCACAGTTCCAGCCCCAAACCAACACAACTCTCGGGGCATACACTCATTTACGCCGATTTCCAGGGTCACGCGTACGCGTGTTGGACGTGTACGTGTGTGGCCTGGAAAAAGCGCAAGCGACGCGCATGCGTGAGGGACGCGTGATGGGATATTTTTGTGGAAAAACGAATTTCTCCAAAACACCCAAATCTAACCGGCAAGTGCACCGGGTCGCATCAAGTAATAATAACTCACGGGAGTGAGGTCGATCCCACAGGGATTGAAGGATTGAGCAATTTTAGTTTAGTGGTTGATTTAGTCAAGCGAATCAAGATTTGGTTGAGTGATTTGTGATGTGCAGAATTTAAATTGCATGGAAAGTAAAGGGAATGGGTAATTGACATGAAATTAAAGAGAACAGGAATTTAAATGCTGAATCTTAAAGAACAAGAAATTAAATGGCAGAAACTTAGAACGCAAGAAATGTAAATTGCAAAATCTTAAAGTGCAAGAAATGTAAATAACTTGAATTGTAAAGGGAATTGGGAGTTGGATTTGCAGAAATTAAACGAGGGAAAGTAAATTGCAACCAACAGAGAAGTAAAAGAACACTTGGATTGAACCGGATCTAAAAACAGAATTGTAAATAAGCATGAAAACAGTAAACAGGGAATGGGAAATGGGGAATCCGGATCTCAGGACCCAAGAGACTAGATAACCAAGTCTAGATCTCAATGCCTTCCTAGATCCAACAAGAATAATTGCAAAGGAATTGTAAATTGCAAAGAAAGTAGATGAAGAATAATTAACAGAAATTAAATTCAATAAGCAGTAGAAGAAACAGAGAGATCTTCGGATGAGATTGAAACAGAATTCCTTCAATTCTCCAACCCAAGATCCAAGACAATTGCAATTGAAATTGAGAACAATAAAACTATGAGGAAGAGAGTGGAATTCTCCTTCCCCGAAACTAAGAAATTAAAGATCACTCAATATCCAAAGCTCTCTGAAAACTATTATGAAAACTCAAAAAGGAAAAGCTCTCTTAAGAACTTGAATTCTATCCTATTTATACACTTTCTTCAAATGATCTTCAAGCCTTGAGTTGGGCCTTTGCTCTTGGTGGAATTGCGTTGAGAGAGGCCTTGGTTGATTGCTCTTAGAGTTTGGAGAGGAACCAAAGTGAACCAAGTGAACCGGGTTGGAGTTTTGCAAAAGTTTGGGTAAAAGTTTCAGCAAAAGTTTGAGGCAAACTTTTGGTCCAACTTTTCATATCAGCCCCCATGTTTTGCTGATACCCACGTTGGTGCAAAAGTTAGGGGTCTAACTTTTGCTCCAATATTGGCCTTCCTTAGTGCACTTATGGTGCCAACGTTATCCCAAAAGTTAGGGGCTAACGTTGGCGCAAACTTTTGGTTCCCAGGGAGTGTTTTTCTCATGCCAACGTTAGCCACAAAGTTAGGGGCTAACGTTGGCGCAAACTTTTGGTGCCCAGGGAGTGTTTTTCTCATGCCAACGTTAGCCACAAAGTTAGGGGCTAACGTTGGCGCAAACTTTTGATGTCCAGGGAGTAACTTTCATGTGCCAACGTTAGCCCAAAAGTTAGGGGCTAACGTTGGGGCTAACTTTTCACCCAAAAGTTTGTGCAAAAGTTTGAGGCTAACTTTTGGTCTAGCTTTTTGCTTCCTGGTTCATTTTCACTTATTCCATTGTCCTCTCTTTACTCCTAGCCATTCCTTCTTGCTTCAACCTTTCTCCAAGCTTTCTTCACCTATCATTAATCAACCAAACACATCAAAGCTATGCTTAAAATCATGAGATATTCATTTTATCATAATATGTGACAATTATAGCCTAAAACCTCATGAAATAGCATGAATTCATACATGGTTGATTCAATCAAAGGAAGCATGAAAATCTACCCAAATTAGCTTACTTGTAGCTCAAGAAAGTGCACAATTCAATTGAAAACAAAAGAAAAAGGCTAGTGAAACTAGGCTAAGATGACTTGTCATCAACGCGTACGCGTGGGCTTGCTTGTGCGCAAGGCACGTTTCCAGCACCACTCTGGCACAACTCTCGGGTCAATTCCCATTATGCTCGCATGCACATGTGACGCGTACGCGTCATGGACGCTCGCGCGTCGAATGCGTTTTTTTTTTATATATGCAGAATGCAGATGATTATGCAGAAATTACGAAGAGTACAATGAAAAACAAAATAAAATAAAACTAAGAATGAAAAGGGACGATCATACCATGGTGGGTTGTCTCCCACCTAGCACTTTGCTTTTACGTCCTTAAGTTGGATGGTCCACAAGCTCAGTCTGCTTCTGTTGGCGGATGCTCCAAGAGGAAGATCTCGAGCTCCTTATTGTTCTTCATCTTCTCACCATGATACAGCTTTAAGCGATGTCCATTGACCTTGATGAATTTGAAGCTTGAAGGATGACTCAGGTGGAAGACTCCATATGGCTCTGCCTTCTCTACCCTATAGGGGCCTTCCCACCTTGATCTCAGCTTTCCTGGAATGAGTCTCAACCTTGAGTTGTAAAGGAGAACGAGCTCCCCAGGTCTGAAATGTCTTCTCTTGATATGCTTGTCATGCACAGCCTTCACCTTTTCTTTGTATAATCTGGAGTTGTCATATGCCTCGAGGCGAAGGTTCTCTAGTTCTGCTAGTTGTAGCTTTCTTTCAGCACCAGCCTTCTCAAATCTCATGTTGCATTCCCACACAGCCCAGAAAGCCTTGTGTTCCACCTCCATTGGGAGGTGGGAAGCCTTTCCATATACTAGGCGGAAGGGATTCATTCCTATGGGTGTCTTGTATGCTGTCCGATAAGCCCAAAGCGCATCTACAAGCCTGGTGCTCCAGTCCTTTCTATGAGGCTTGACTATCTTCTCCAGTATGCGCTTTATCTCCCTGTTAGACACCTCGGCTTGCCCATTGGTCTGAGGATGTAGGCTGTTGCTACCTTGTGAACAATCCCATGCTTCTTCAGTAGACCTGCTAATCTCCTGTTACAAAAGTGAGTGCCTTGATCACTCACGATTGCTCGTGGTGATCCAAAGTGACAGATAATATGATTTCTAACAAAAGAGACAACAGTGTTAGCATCATCAGTACGGGCAGAAATTGCTTTCACCCATTTAGAAACATAGTCTACAGCTAACAATATATATAAGAAACCACTAGAGTTTGGAAATGGACCCATGAAGTCAATGCCCTAAACATAAAAAATTTCACAGAATAGCATAAGCTGTTGGGGTATCTCATCCCTCTTGGATATATTACCAAACCTTTGGCATGGGAAACAAGATTTACAGAAGGCAGTAGTATCCTTAAAAAGAGTGGGCCACCAGAATCCACAGTCCATAATTTTTCTAGCTGTTCTTTGAGGGCCAAAATGTCCACCACTCTCAGAAGAGTGGCAGGCCTCTAAAATTGACAGGAATTCTGATTGAGGCACACACCTTCTAATTATCTGGTCAGCACAATACCTCCATAAATATGGATCATCCCATATATTATATTTGCACTCGCTTTTCAGCTTGTCTTTTTTATGTTTAGTAAAATTGGGAGGGAAGGTATGACTAACTAGATAATTAGCTATAGGTGCATACCAAGAAACTACTTCAGATATTGCATGCAAGCTATCAAATGGAAAAGCATCATTGATAGGAGTGAAGTCAGTCTTAATGTGCTCTAGGCGACTCAAGTGGTCTGCCACTAAATTCTAGGAACCACTCTTATCTTTGATTGCAAAATCAAATTCTTGTAGCAGCAATATCCAATGTATTAACCTTGGTTTGGACTCCTTTTTAGCTAATAAATATTTTAGAGCTACATGGTCTGAGTATACTACCACCTTAGTACCAAGTAAATAGGCTCGGAATTTATCCAAAGCAAAAACAATAGCCAGAAGCTCTTTTTCAGTGGTAGTATAATTAGACTGAGCAGTGTCTAAGGTCTTAGAAGCATAAGCAATTATAAAAGGGTCCTTACCTTTGCGCTGATCCAGCGCCACTCCCACTGCATGGTTGGAGGCATCACACAAAATCTCAAAAGGCTGGCTCCAATCTGATCCTCTCACAATCGGAGCTTGAGTCAGGGCGATCTTCAGCTTATCAAACACTTCTATGTAGTCCTCACTCAGCTCGAACTCAACATCCTTCTGCAGCAGTCTGGATAAAGGCAATGCTACCTTACTGAAGTCCTTGATAAATCTCCGGTAGAAACCTACATGACCAAGGAATGAACAGACTTCCCTCACGGAGGAGGGGTAAGGTAAACTAGAAATGACATCTACCTTTGCTGGATTTACAGAAATACCAGTATTAGATACAATATGTCCTAGAACAATACCTTGTTTTACCATAAAGTGACATTTTTCAAAATTTAATACAAGGTTTGAGCTAACACACCTGTCTAATACTCTAACTAAACTATCCAAGCAAAGGTTAAATGAATTGCCATACACACTAAAGTCATCCATGAAAACTTCCATACAACTCTCAATAAGATCTGAGAAAATACGCATCATGCATCTTTGGAAAGTAGCAGGTGCATTACATAAGCCAAAAGGCATTCTCTTGTATGCATACGTTCTAAAGGGACATGTAAAAGTAGTTTTCTCCTAATCTTCAGGAGCTATATGAATTTGAAAATAGCCCGTGTAACCATAAAAAAGCAGTAGTGTGAGTTACCTGACAGGCGATCAAGCATCTGATCAATGAATGGCAGGGAGTAGTGATCCTTGCGGGTAGCCTGGTTGAGGCGCCTGTAATCAATGCAGACCCTCCAGGCGTTCTGCACTCTTATTGTCAGGAGCTCTCCATGCTCATTCTTCACTGTTGTGACTCCAGACTTCTTGGGCACCAGTTGTACTTGGCTGACCCATTCGCTATTTGAGATGGGGTAGATGATATTAGCTTCAAGTAGTCTGGTCACTTCCTTCTTGACAACTTCTAAGATGGTGGGGTTCAGTTGCCTTTGAGGCTGACGGACAGGCCTTGCTCCCTCTTTTAAAAATATCCGGTGCTCACAAATTTGAGGGCTGATGCCTATGATATCTGCCAAGCTCCACCCAATCGCTTTCTTGTGTCTTCTCAGCACACTAAGCAGCTGCTCTTCCTGTTGGGAAGTGATTTCCCTTGTAATGATAACTGGGAGCTTTTGATTGTCCTCAAGGTAGGCATACTTGAGGTGGGGTGAAAGGGGATTCAACTCTAGTTTCTGCTCATGGTTAGGCACTTGATCATCTGGAGCTAGTGATGGTGACAGGGTATCTCCAGTAAGCTCAGGGGGTTTTCCTACACTTGTTCCTTGCTCCATGTGCCTCTCTTCTACTTCTTCCTGGTGAACTGCATCGACAGTCTCATCAATGATGTCGCACTAGAAGATGGAATGATCTTCTGGAGGGTGCTTTATAGCTTCATCCAGGTTGAAGCTCACTGCTCTGCCATCTATCTCAAAAGAGTAAGTTCCTGAGAAGGCATCTAATTTGAACTTTGAAGTCTTCAGAAATGGCCTTCCAAGCAGGATGGATGATGGTCTTCCTGATTCATTAGGGGGCATCTCCAAGATGTAGAAGTCAATAGGGAATGTGAGCCCCTTAATGCTCACCAGCACATCCTCATCAATTCCTACCACCGAGATCATGCTTTTATCTGCCAACAAAACGTGTTGTCGACCTTTTCAAGGGAGGGAGCCTCAAGGCATCATATACAGATAATGGCATAATACTCACACACGCGCCTAAATCACACATGTAGTCAAAAAATTTTACACCCTCTATAGTAATAGTAACCATGCATGGGCCTGGATCACTACATTTTTCTGGTATATCACCCATTAAAGCAGATATAGAGCTACCTAAGGGAATAGTTTCTAAATCCTGTATTCTATCCTTATGCATGCATAAATCCTTTAGAAACTTCGTATATTTAGGTACCTGGCTAATAGCATAAAAAAGGGGAATGGTTACCTCAACCTTTTTTAAGATTTCCACCATCTTTGGGTCAAGCTCCATCTGCTTTCTGGACTTCCTAGCAAGGTGTGGAAAGGGGATAGGGATGGCGTCTCTTATAGCTTCATCTTCCATTGGTGCGCTATTCTTTGGTTGAGCTGCTTCTTTTTCAACCATGTCTTGTACTTCATCCTCCTCTTTAGCATTTTCTACCTCAACAACATCTTCAACTTGGATATCTTCATTTGAGCTTGGCTCCTCATGACTCCTTTCTTGCAGTATGGTTCCAGACCTCAAAGTAATGGCATTGATACCACCTTTGTGGTTGGGTAAAGGTTGAGAAGGAATTGCACTGGAGCTTGAAGGTTGATTATTGGGGGTAGATAATGAATCCATTCGGGAGACAAGAGCTTGTAAAGTTGCATTCAGATCGTTTATGGTAGAGGTAAGTGTATTATGAATGTCTTGTTGTCCTTGCGCAAGAAAGCGAAGCATCTTGTAATTAGAAGAAGAAGGGGGGTAAGTGATTTGAGGGGCTTGCTGTTGGTTGTTCTGAAGCGCTTGGGACTGCTTTTGGTGAGGTACTCTGTAAGGCTGGTTTTGGTTCTGCTGTCTGTTGTTGTTGTTGTTCCACCTCTGATTTCCACTGTTGTCTCTGCCTCCTCTGTTGTAGTTGTCCCTCCATCCTTGGTTGGAATTGTCTCTCCAGCCTTGGTTGGAGTTATCTTGCCAACCTTGATTGTAGCTTTCACATTGGTTATAATTTCCGCCTTGTTGAGAGTATCCTTGATTCAGACGGTCATAGAAGTTATGAGTAGCTGCCAAAGTATTGTCTTCTTGTTGGAGCTGCGGACACTAATCAGTGTAATAAGTATAACAGGCACATATTCCGCACACTCTCTAAGAAACCAACTGTTGACACTATTGTTGTGGGGGAGGCTGAGGTTGTTGTTGATTCAGCTGCAGCTGCTTCAATATGTTGGTCATCTCTCCCAGAGTCTGTGTGAGAGCAGCAGTCTCACTATTAGAGGAAACCTCCATAATAGCCTTGGGATGGTTGTTCCTATGCCTGACATTCCGGGTAAACTCAGCTAGATCGGTGATTAGTTGCCATGCTTCTTTCGCCATCTTGTACTTCTTCAGTTGCAGCATCTAATGTAGTCTTATCCTGAGGCTTCATGCCTTGTGTGAAGTAGCTGATCAACACCATCTGATCAATCTTGTGTTGGGGACTTGAGTCTAGGAGATTCCTGAAGTGTTCCCAATATTCGTAGAGAGTCTCTAACTTGCCTTGGATAATGCAGGAAATTTCTTTTCTCAGTCTATCTGTAACTTCAGCTGGGAAGTATTTTTCTAGGAATTCTCTTCTGAGCAGATCCCAGTTAGTAACGACCTCTTCAGGTTGAGTGTAGAACCACTCCCTCGCCTTTCCCTCAAGAGAAAACGGGAAGGCATACAGCCAAATAGTAGTCTCATCTGCACCATGACACCTAGTAGTTGAGCAGGCTGTCTGAAAATTTCTGAGGTGCTTTATGGGCTCTTGAGCAGGTAAGCCATGAAACTTGGGCAGTAATTTGATTAGCGCAGTCTTCTGTTCAAAATCTATAGCCGGATTTGGGTGACGCACTTGGTACGGTTGCAGTGTAAAGTCTGGAGCTCCTGCTTCCTGGAGAGTAATCCTTCGGGGCTCTGCCATATTACCTGCATGTAAATCAACAGAATCACTAGAAGAAGAGCTTGTTTCTTCCTCAAATGGCGTTTCAGATTCGCCCTCAGATGAGATTGGTGAATTGGTGGTAACCACTTCACCGCCCTCAGAGGCTAACCGACGCCGAGCTCGCCTAATACGTGAAATAGTTCTTTCAATTTCAGGATCAAACGTGGCTAAGCTCGGATCAAGCAATGAACGCGTCATTCAATGAAAGGAACATATAGCTCATGGTAATAAAATAAAATAAAATATGCAAATATGTAAAATTAAAAATATTTACACCAACCAATAATTTAGCACACTATTGCAACTCCCCGGCAACGGCGCCATTTTGATGAACGGATTTTTGCCAGTAAAGAATTCACAATAAATTCTCGTTGCTAGTATAGTTTCTAAACCAACAAAGTATCCCTTCATACAAAAATTTGTTTGTCACTAAAGAAAATCCAATAAAATTAAACTGAAGTATTTAAACCTCGGGTCGTCTCTCAAGGAATTGCAGGGAGGTGTAGTTATTATTGGTTATGGAAAGTATCTTTTTGGGGTTTTGAATAAGGAACAAGAAAAGTAAATTGTAAGAAATTAAATTAATAACTAGAAAAGCTCTTGGTAAGGTATGAAAATTAGAAGTCCTATCCTAGTTATCCTTATCAATTGTGACATCAATTGTCCATTGCTCCTACTTAGTTAACCTCTAACTATGAAGGAAACTCAAATGGATGAATCAATTTGATTCCTCAAGTCCTAGTCAACTCCTAAGGGAAGACTAGCTTTAGAGGAATTCAAATCGACTATCAACTCTCAATTATCAATCAACAAAGCAGTTTGATAACTCAAGAGTCTCTAATTATTCAACCAAAGCCAAAAGGTGGAAAATCAACTCTAAAACCCAACCAAGCATTTTATCAAATACTTGGTAGGCACAATATAAAAACATAGAAAACTAGCAAGGAATATTAAATCCAAACAACCAATTGCAAGCATCAATGATAAGAATTAAAGGAAAAAGCAATAAACATGAAATACCTCAAATAGCATTAAATAGAAAATCAAATCTAACATGGAGTTCATAAACCAAATTGGGGAAATAAATAAATTAGAATGCTAGAACAAATAAAAGTAGAAGAGGAACTAAATTAAAGGAACATTGAACCTGGAATTGAGAAGAAATAAACCTAAAACTAAGAGAACTCTTAAAACCTAGAAAGATGAGAGAGCTTCTCTCTCTAGAACTACATCTAAAACCTAAAATTATGTGACTAAAAGTGTTGTATAAATGAATGTCGAATGATTCTCCCATTCTGCAGCCTCTATTCTGTGTTCTCGGGCTTGGACTTGGGCCAAAAAGGAGCCTAGAAATCGCCCCCAGTGATTTCTGATACGTCCAGCACGTGGCTCTGTCACGCGTACGCGTCGCCCACGTGTACGCGTCGATTGAACTTTTGCAAGGTCATGCGTGCGCGTGATCCACGCATGTGCATCGCCTAACAGCATGGAAACTATGGCAAATTATATATCATTTCGAAGCCCCGGATGTCAGATTTCCAACGCAACTAGAACCGCCTCATTTGGACCTTTGTAGATCAAGTTATGATCGATTTAGTATCAAGAGGTCAGGTTTGACAGCTCGGCAAACTCCTTCAATTTCTTGTATTTCTTCCACTTTTGCATGCTTCTTTTCCATCCTCTAAGCCATTCCTGCCCTATAAACCCTGAAACTAGTTAACACACATATCACGACATCGAATGGTAATAAGAGAGAATTAAAATTAGTAATTTAAGGCCAAAGAAGCATGTTTTCAATCATAGCACAGAATTAGGAAGCAAAATGTAAAACATGAGAATTATATGAATAAGTGTGAGTTTAGTAAATAAAATCCACTCAATTAAGTACAAAATGTACCACGAAATAGTGGTACATCATAATCTAGGATCCAGAGTGCAAGTTGGTGTCATCCCTATGCCTGAGAGTCCTCCGCTTTTTGATCGGTTCTATACTTCTATGTGTGTCTTGATGCATGCAAGCGGGGGTTTAAGGCGGGTTGTAGACCTCTAATTGGACTAGATGGATCATTTCTGAAGACACTACATGGAGGACAAATACTTACTGCTTGCGGACAAGATGCTAACAATCACATCTTCGTGATTGCTTATGCAATTGTCAGCGTGGAAAACAAGGATAATTGGCAATGGTTTCTTGAACTACTTCACAGTGATCTTGGAGACTACAGAGAGAACAAATGGTGCTTCATCTCAGATATGCAGAAGGTAATGAATTCTGTAAGGACTAATTTGATTTATTGAATATTCTTTAAGGACTAGTTTGATTTAATGATTACTTTGTTGGGGACTGAAATGATTTAATATCTTTTCGGGTGTGGCATTTTGGTGCAGGGTTTAATCCCTGTTGTGCAGGAAGTGTTTCCAAGAGCTCACCACCGCTTCTGCGTTTGGCATTTGTGGTGCAATTTCTCGAAACAGTGGGGTAGTTGTGAGTTAAAAGACCTTGTGTGGGAATGCGCAAGGTCAAGGACAACAGCTGAATTTGATAGAAACATGAAGAGAGTTAAGTTGATTAACGAAAAAGCTTGGCAGTATCTTGATAAATGGCCAAAAGAGGCATGGACGAAGGCGCATTTTAGTGAGGTTTCGAAAGTGGATAAAATATGCAACAATGCCTGTGAGTCATTCAATGCAAAGATCAAACATGAAAGGAGTAAGCCTATCCTGACCCTGGCTGAGGAAGTTAGAAGAATCATCATGAAGAGTATGGTTGATAACCGGAAGAAGTTGCAGAACTATCAAAGAATTCTCCCTCCTGTTCAACAAAGTAGGTTGGAAGCTATGACAGTATTGTCCCGCCATTGGGCTCCTCAGTGGTCTGGTGATAAAAAAGAAGAGTTGTACGAAGTGCATGGCTGGCTGACCAATATGGTGGTTGACCTGGGCAAGCACACATGCACCTGTAGGTTTTGGCAACTTACAGGTAACAACTTTCTTCTCTTAATTAATTAACAATGTCTTCATTCATGATAGTATGTTTACTGTATCCTTTTGTTTGGCTTGAAAGGAATGCCGTGTATGCATGCAATATTGGCAATACAAGATAAGAATGACAAGAGACCTAAAGAATATTGCCATGAGTGGTTGAAGATGGAAGCGTATAAGCGTACTTATTGTTTCAATGTCAATCCGGTTAAGGGTCAGGATCTATGGAAAAAAACTCCACATCCAGCACCAGTCCCACCCCCAGTGAAGCCTAAACCTGGAAGGCCTACAAAGAAGCAAAGAAGGGACAAAGAAGAACAACCGAGTGGGTCAAAGACAAAAATAAAAAGAAAATACAACCCAATCCGGTGCATGTACTGTGATGAGGTTTTGACACAACAAAAGAAGGTGCGCAAAGAAAAAGGCTATGGATGCTGAGGAACATGCCAAGCAGATGCAGCTACAACTGGCAGTTGTTACCCCTGCTACAGAAGGTGCTGAACCCAAACTAAATGCTGCCACTACTGATACTGATAATGGTACACAAGCTGAGGCACCTTTGGCTTCACTTCCATCACCCACCCAGCCTGACTCAGAGATTGATAGCAGTGAATCGGAATGCATCCCACCAACCCAAGAAACCCTACAGGTAGTATTATCACTCCTCACTCCTAAAAAAATTTCACAGTAGCTGGTGCACGAATTTGTGATTACACTTTTCACAACTCCGCACAACTAACCAGCAAGTGCACTGGGTCGTCCAAGTAATACCTTACGTGAGTAAGGGTCGATCCCACGGAGATTATCGGCTTGAAGCAAGCTAAGGTAATCCTTGTAAATCTTAGTCAGGCGGATTCAAATGGTTATGAGGTTTTGATAATTAAAATATAAATAAAATATAAAATAAGATAAAGTTACTTATGTAATTCAATGGTGGGAATTTCAGATAAGCGTATGGAGATGCTTTGTTGCTTTTGAACCTCTGCTTTGCTATTGCCTTCTTCCAACCATGCGTTACCTCTGTCCATCGCAAGCTGTATCTCGGATGAAAACAAATTCATATGCACTATCACCGCACGGCTAATCATCTGTCGGTTCCCGCTAGCGTCGGAATAGGACCATTGTCCTTTTGCACACTGTCATTGTGCCCAACATTCGCAGCTTTGAAGCTCTTTACAGTCATCCCTTCCTAGATCCTACTCAGAATACCACAGACAAGGTTTAGACTTTCCGGATCCCAGGAATGGTTGTCAATAATTCTAGCCTATACCACGAAGATACTAATCTCACGGACTCGGTCCGTGTATTAGATATCCAAGAGAATATACTCCAGCTGTCGTCCAATGACTACGTTGAACATCATGTAGATCGCTTTATGGTTGTTAGGCACACGATCTTGGCAAAGCGAGTAACGAAGATTGGGTGATTGTCACGGGTCACCCCTTCATTCTGACTTAACTGAATTAAGTACAAGAGTATATGATGAGTATTTTGGTGGAACAATGAATTTCTCCCAAAACACACAAATCTAACCGGCAAGTGTACCGGGTCGTATCAAGTAATAAAAACTCACGGGAGTGAGGTCGATCCCACAGGGATTGAAGGATTGAGCAATTTTAGCTTAGTGGTTAATTTAGTCAAGCGAATCAAGATTTAGTTGAGTGTTTTGTGATTTGCAGAAATTAAATTGCATGGAATTAAAGAGAGCAGGAAATTAAATTGCTGAATCTTAAAGAACAAGAAATTAAATGGCAGAAACTTAGAGTGCAAGAAATGTAAATTGCGGAAACTTAAAGTGCAAGAAATGTAAATGGCTCGAAATGTAAAGGGGATTAGAAGTTGGATTTGCAAAAATTAAACAAAGGAAAGTAACTTGCATCAAACAAAAGAGTAAAAGAAGGTTTGGGTTGAATCGGATCTTGAAGCAGTAAAGTAAATGAACATTAAAAGCAAGAAACAAAATGTAAATTAGGAATTCAGATCTCAGGGCCCAGAGACTAAAAAACCAAGTCTAGATCTCAATGCCTTCCTAGATCCAACAAGAACAATTGCAAGGGAATTGTAAATTGCAAAGAAAGTGGATGAAGAGCAATTAACAGAAATTGAAATTCAATCAAGCAGTAAATAAAGCAGAGAGATCCAAGGTTGAGATTGAAACAGAATTTCTTCAATTCTCCAACCCAAAATCCAAGACAAATGTAATTGAAATTGAAAGCAATAAAACTGAGAGGAAGAGAAGTGAATTCTCCTTCCCCAAGGCTTAAGAAATCAAAGATCACTCAATATCCAAAGCTCTCCGAAAACTATTATGAAAATTCCAAAGAAAAGCTCCTCGAAGAACTTGAATTCTATCCTATTTATACACTTTCTTCAAATGATCTTCAAGCCTTGAGTTGGGCCTTTGCTCTTGGTGGAATTGGGTTGAAAGAGGCCTTGGTTGATTGCTCTTGGAGTTTGGAGAAGAACCAAAGTGAACCAAATGAACCGGGTTGGAGTTTTGCAAAAGTTGGACCAAAAGTTGGAGCAAAAGTTAGGGTCTAACTTTTGGTCCAACTTTTCATATCAGCCAACACAACTTGCTGATACTCACGTTGGTGCAAAAGTTAGGGGTCTAACTTTTGCACCAACGTTGGCCTTCCTTGGTGCACTTGTGGCGCCAACGTTAGCCTCAAAGTTAGGGGCTAACGTTGGCGCAAACTTTTGCTCCTCCCCTTGTAGTTTTCATGTGCCAACGTTAGCCTCAAAGTTAGGGGCTACCGTTGGCGCAAACTTTTGGTGCCCAGGGAGTGTTTTTCTCATGCCAACGTTAGCCTCAAAGTTAGGGGCTAACGTTGGCGCAAACTTTTGGTGCCCAGGGGTGATTTTCATGTGCCAACGTTAGCCTCAAAGTTAGGGGCTAACGTTGGCGCAAACTTTTGGTACCCAGGGAGTGATTTTCAAGTTCCAACGTTAGCCCAAAAGTTAGGGGCTAACGTTGGGGCTAACTTTTCACCCAAAAGTTTGTGCAAAAGTTTGAGGCTAACTTTAGGTCCAGCTTTTTGCTTCCTGGTTCAATTTCACTTATTCCATTGTCTTCTCTTTACTCCTAGCTATTCCTTGTTGCTTCAACCTTTCTCCAAGCTTTCTTCACCTATCATTAATCAACCAAACACATCAAAGCTATGCTTAAAATCATGAGATATTCATTCTTTCATAATATGTGACAATTATAGTATAAAACCTCATGAAATAGCATGAATTCATACATAGTTGATTAAATCAAAGGAAACATGAAAATCTACCTAATTGGCTTGCTTGTAGCTCAAGAAAGTGCATAATTCTAATGAAAAAAAAAAGAAAAAGACTAGTTAAAATAGGCTAAGATGACTTGTCATCACAACACCAAACTTAAAGCTTGCTTGTCCCCAAGCAAGAAAAGATTTATTGAGAAGAAAGAATGAAATGGAAGAGGATGTTCATGCTAGCAGAGTATTATTGAAAGTTCATGGGATTTTGTGTGGATAAGTAAATACTCACTTCTTATTGACTCCTAGGCCTAGAAAGTCTCCTTCAAGCTTCAAGTAACATACTGCTATGACCTCTCATTATTCCTTTATCCTTGGCTATTACTTTGTTTATAAGCTTTATTTGAGTGTCATGTGTAGCAAGTTCACTTCCTTTTCTTTATACTTGACACATTATTCACCATAGACACTTGGCTCACATTCCTTCTTAAAACATTGATGCCCAGCACCTCTTTGGGTTACTAAATGCCTTGTAGTTAGGTTGCTCTTTATAGTGGACTTTCAGCTGATGATCCCGGATTAGTTAACCCAAGTCACCGAGTGTTGATGCACTCCTAAGAGCTTACTAATCCAAGCAGATCCTAGTACAAAGACACCACAGGCATATATTTTAAAGTTCAAGCTATTGGTGTCCAACTTTGTTTCTTTTTGTTTCCTTTTGTTCTGCCACTTTTTGGCTATCTCTTTTCTTTCTTTCTTTTTGTTTTTCTTTCTAACCAAGGAATTTTTTTATTTAATTGAGATTCATAGACAGTAGGCCACTCTTTACTTAGAATGAGATATCCTAGCTCTTTATTCACTAAAAGTGAGCTATTATACAACCACACACATACCACCATTTACTTTTATTCTACTTCTATCTAACAGAGACTATCTTGCTTCACATTCAAACATTTCTTTTATTGAACTTAAAGATGCAGGGGACAACACATGCTTCTTGTCAAGTGAAAGTAAACACACAAGCACACACATAAACTAGCCTACTTATTTTAAAAGAAACAAACATAATGCAAAGACTTTTAATTAAAAAGAACTACTTAAAGATGCAAAGACAACTTAGAACAGATAGAATGCATGCTTTTTTCTTTGTAGTGATGAACAAGGAGCAAGTCCACCTTTCATTTGTCATGCTTTTTCTTTCTCCTTTCATACACTTGGCTGCTAGTGTTCCCACCATCCGTGTTTGGTGCCTGTTGACCTCGCCAAAAGCCAACCTTATTCATAGCCTCCTCCACTCTATCTTCAAGCCTCATGGCGTTGCTTACTTCTACCTCACTTCTCTTTTTGAAGAATTCATCAAAAGTTGGGAAAGCCGGATCCATGTTGTGCAAATGTTCTCCAATATAGTTCAGTTTGATTTGGCTATTGATGTTGTAATCGGCTTGTACTTCATACCTTGCATCTTGGAGTGTTGTGAATTCTTTGAGAGCCCTCAAATTTTCAGCTTGCATTTGTTCCAATTTCCCAAAAGATTCATGAGATTGAAAAGCATGTTCTTCTTGCATCACAAGGAATCTTGACTCGAATTCACTTTGTTTGTTCATTATTCTTAGCTCCCTTTCTTCTTGTGCTTGTTGGTTTTTTATGTACAGTGAATGGTATTCCTCTTGCCTTTCTTGAATTCTCATGTACTATTGTGACAATCTTCCTATTGCTTCTTGCATTTGAGTCATATCCATATTGCCATGTGGGAAAAAGTGTGGCTGTTCCTCCTCCTCTTGTGGCTCTTCTTCTATGTGTGGCTCATTTTCTTCCATTGGTTCTTCTCTTTCCCTTCTTCCATGTGGTCTTCGGTCTTGATGTGCTTCAAGGGGCATCATCATTCGTTCAATGGTTATGGGCATGCCTTGGCTTAACCACATTGGATTTTCCTCTTCCATTGGAAGTTTAGCCTTTGCACACAACCTCCAAATGGTACTCGGATAGTACAACCAAGATCCGGCCGAATTCTTCTCAGCCAGCTTTTGAATGTCTTTTGCAAGGATTTCATGAACTCTTATCTCTCCTCCCACAATGATGCAATGCAGCATCACGGCTCTCTCCCTGTTAACTTCTGAGGTGTTCACTGTGCCCAGAATTGATCTTTTCATCAACTCATACCATCCTTTTGCTTCCGGGGTGAGGTTACATCTCTTCAAGTACTTATATCTGTTCTTGTCATCTCCTTCCCACTCTGAGTTCTCCATACAAATGTCTCTCGCAATCTCATCATAATCCTGATCCTCATTCAATCTTTGTTGGTATCCCGGTTCACTAAAGCGAACTGACTTTAGTTTCAAGACTTTCTTGATTGCATCCGGGCTAAAGTCTACTTCCACCCCCCGCACATAGCTCTTGTACGTTGGGGGCTCACGCATGTCAAGCCTTGGGATATTTGCATAGAACTCTCTTATGATATTGGCATTGATTCGGGTGGCTGGTGATGCAAGTTCCTCCCACCTCCTCTTCTGAATTTTGTCCTTCATTTCTTGACATCCATCATCCGGCAACAAGAGTGGAATTTCAGGATAGATTCTTTTCTCGTTCATCCATTGAATTTGCATTTGATGGAACCAAGACTTGAATCTCCGTTGGTCATATTCATGTGTGTCTTCCTCCACCATGGGATCTTTCCCTTTTCTTCGTTTGATTCTTGAGGAGGAGGCCATGATCACTTGGTTGGTTGAGTCTTATGAGGTTAGAAGGAGTGTGAAGAATGTTGGAGAGTTTGATGTGCGTTTGGAGCAAAAAGAAATTGAGACCGAACTTGCTATGACAAGAAATGATGAAGGGAAGTTTAAATGGTTGGAGTTTAAAGTAAGAGAAATGTTGCACAGAGCTTGTTATGTTGAGGAGTGATGAAGGGAGTGAAGTTTCCAAGGTTGGAGTGATTCGGTCATGTGCATGGCTTGAAGGTGGTATGCTTTTAAATGAGCAATGAAGGGCTGGGATGCAATTAGACTTATGGAGATCAAAGATATGCATGTAAGGATGAATGAAGACAAAGTTTGCTCCTTCCCTTGCCTTTGCCGTGATCATTCTCAAGGAGTGGCAGATTTCTTTTTCGAGGCATGTGATGGGATTTTGTCCTCATGCTATGCTTTCCTTTGTCTTGTCTTTTTCTTTGAAGATTCTTTGACCTCATAGTCACCACAACAAGATAACATACATTAGTTTTATCCAACCGTAGCAAGAGTGTTCTTTTTATTAATACTATGTGAACCATCAATTCTTATATCATTTGAACCGTGACACTCTCCTTGGAGGACACCAAACTTAATGTTTGGTCATATATAAAGAAAATGAGTATCTTCCTCCAATTAGTGAGATTCAAATGTTAAATGTTCATAAGAATTGTTTTCATCATACTTTCTTTTTCTCTTTTTTTCATGAAGGATCAATTGTATCCCTAAATCGGTGCATCAAAGTTTGATGAACACCAAACTTGTTTCTTGTCAAAGGGTACATCACAATTAATGCCTTCATTACCGGAAAAGAATTTTTCCATTTATAAGATTTTGGAAAACAACAATTGTATGATTATTGATGCATGAGTTTCTACTTTTCATGAAGCTATGTGGACACCAAACTTAGTGTTTGGCCATATGCTTTGTCAAGATACTCCAAACATGCAAAATGGAATTATTTGTAACATTGGTTTAGTGTGCTTGAAGGCACACCAAACTTAGCATATGTTTCAAAATAGTGCATGCAGTCAATGGACATGTTCATGAAATGAGAAAAGAATTCATGCTCAATTGATCATAACTTATTGAATTTAAAATGACATGAATCTTAAAGCATGGGTTGCCTCCCATGGAGCGCTCTTTTATTGTCATTAGCTTGACAAAGAGAACTTTCTTTTATGGTGGTTAGTGCTTGTAGGGCCTCAATTTGTCTCCTCTGACCGTGATCCTCTTCTTTGTTTTCTGGTGTTCAATTTCAGCATGCTCTAATGAGAGTATGTTGCTGACAGTGTAGTAGTCCTCGGTTTGTTGATTTGCCCCCAGCTGTTGATATATTAGTTGCACTTTGTCACCTTTGGAAAGCCCCTCTGTTGGAATCTTTCTGTTCTTTCAACCTCTTTTTGCTTTGTTTCTGCGTTTCATCTTTCCTTTTGTTGATCTTTCTTTTCTGGCCGTAGGCTTTCCTTGGGGACCTCTCTTTTCAGTGGCCAATACTCTAATATCCTCTTGGGCTTTTTCATCAGTCTGCACAATCCTTAGCATTGGGATGTTGCTGTGACTTTCCTGGTCATTTTTCATATAGTCTTTCTTCTCCTTGCTAAATTGTGCCTCTGGTAATACCTTCAGAGTGACACTCTGGTCATGCATCCTGAGAGTTAATTCCCCTTCCTCTACGTCTATGATAGCTCTAGCAGTGGCCAAGAATGGCCTTCCCAGTATAACAGAGTCACCATCATCATCGTTTGATTCTAGAACCACAAAATCAGCAGGGTATATAAAACTGCCCACCTTGACCAAAAGATTTTCAATTACACTCCTGGGGTACACCATTGACTTATCTACCAGCTCCAGAGACATTTGTACTGATTTGACCTCCTCTATATGCAGCTTTTTCACCAGGGATGATGGTATTAAGTTAATACTTGCTCCGAGATCGCACATTGCTTTAGTGATGGTCAATTCCCCAATGGTGCAAGGCAACAGGAAGCTCCCTGGGTCCTCAAGCTTGGGAGGAAGCCCCTTTTGAATCAAGGCCCTGCATTCCTCAGTAATCATTATGGTTTCTTTCTCATCCCAGCTTCTTTTCTTGTTGACAAGCTCCTTCAAGAATTTGGCATACAGAGGCATTTGCTCAAGTGCTTCAGCCAAGGGAATATTGATTTCCAGCTTCTTAAAAATCTCAAGGAATTTGTGAAAATGCTGGTCTTTAACCTCTTTGTTGAACCTCTGGGGATAAGGCAGTGGAGGTGTGATGCTCTTTCCTATTTGCTGCTGTCCCTGAGCTATTTTCTTTGAGCTATGTAGCTGGTTGTCCTTCTCTTTAAGTTTCTCAGTGCTTTTGTTTGGCATCACAACTTGCTTCTTGGCCTCATCGTCCTTTGCTTGCTTCTCATCCTCTGTTGGTTCTTTGATGTTCTCTGCTTGTTTCTTTGTAGTGTCATTGTTGCTTATCAATGTTCTCCCACTCCTTAATTGTATTGCCTTGCATTCCTCCTTGGGATTTGGGATTGTGTCACTGGGCAGTGAGTTTGAAGGTCTCTCAACAGATACTTGCTTGGAGAGTTGCCCAATCTGCCTCTCTAGGCTCTTTAATGATGCTTCATGGTTTTTGTTTGTTATTTCCTGGTGTTTCATCATTTTCTCTATCAAGGTCTCTAAGTTGGTGAGTCTTTAAGGTTTAGGTGGTGCTTGTGGTGGGTTGTGAGATGTGGGTGATGGGTGGTAACCATTTTGGTTGGTGGAATGGTTGTTGGATTGATACTGGTTGAGATTAGGGTAGTTGTTTTGAGGTTTTCTGTATGTGTTTTGGTTAGTCTGCTGCTGGTTGTAGTTTTGGTTGTTTCTTGGGTTGTTTTGGTTTGAGTTCCTCTGCCATGGGTGTTGGTTTTGGTTGTGAGTGTCTCCCCATCTGAGGTTGGGGTGATTTTTCCATGAGGGGTTGTAGGTATCACCATAGAATTCATTTGGGCTTGAATGCATGTACTGGACTTGTTCCTGCTGTTGCTCCTCTTGGATTTCTTCATTTTGCCCCCATGTGGCTGATGGTTGGCTGGTGTTAACTGCTGCAACTTGGAGGCCATCAATCCTCTTGGTCATTTGCTCAAATTGTTGTTGAATTTGCTGCTGCATTAATTTGTTTTAAGCCAGGATTGAATCCACTCCTTCTAGTTCCATTACTCCTCTCCTTTGTGATGGTTGGCGGCCTCTTTGATGAGCAAAGAAATATTGGTTGTTGGCCACCATATCAATGAGTTCTTGAGCCTCCTCTGCAGTTTTCATGAGTTGCAAGGAACCTCCAGCTGAATGATCCAAAGCTTCCTGGGATTTCAGTGTTAAGCCTTCATAGAAGTTCTGCAGCTTCTCCCACTCATTAAACATGGCAGGGGGACATTTCCTGATTAGAGCCTTGTACCTCTCCCATGCCTCATAGATGGGTTCAGCCTCCATTTGTGTAAATGTTTGTACCTCAGCCTTCAACCTTATAATCCTCTGAGGTGGGTAAAACTTGGCAAGAAACTTGGTTACCAAATCATCCCAGTTGTTGATGCTGTCCCTTGGAAAAGATTCCAACCATTGAGTGGCCTTGTCCCTGAGAGAAAATGGGAATAGCATCAATTTGTAACTGTCAGGAGGCACTCCATTAGTTTTGACAGTGTTGCATATCCTCAAGAAAGTGGACAAATGTTGGTGTGGGTCTTCAAGTGGTCCTCCACCAAAAGAGCAATTGTTCTGAACCAAAGTGATGAGTTGTGGCTTGAGTTCAAAATTGTTAGCATTGACATTTGGAGCCAAGATGCTGCTCCCACAATGTCTAGAATTTGCAAAGGTATAGGAAGCCAAAACTCTCCTCTGGGGTGGGTTGTCATTGTTGTTGTCTGCTCCACCTGGTGGATTGATTGAATGTTCCTCCATCTCTTGGAATTCTTTGTCTGATTCCTCTTCTCCAACAATATTTTTCCCTCTTTCAGCTCTTCTTAACCTCCTGAGAGTTCTTTCGTCTTGTTCATGAAAATTGGGTATGGTTCTTCTTGTACCTGACATATAAGCAGAGCATGAGAAATGCACAAACCAGTGACACTTCAATCTACTGCTAGATTGAAGTGTTAGTTAGTTTAAGCAAAAAATCAAACAGTTAGTGGATTAATCAAAATTAAAGAAAAATAAAGAGAAAGTGCTTGATCTAGATCACCACCTCACTTAATCATTGTCAATCTAATCAATCCCCGGCAACGACGCCAAAAACTTGATGAGTATTTTGGTGGAACAATGAATTTCTCCCAAAACACACAAATCTAACCGGCAAGTGTACCGGGTCGTATCAAGTAATAAAAACTCACGGGAGTGAGGTCGATCCCACAGGGATTGAAGGATTGAGCAATTTTAGCTTAGTGGTTAATTTAGTCAAGCGAATCAAGATTTAGTTGAGTGTTTTGTGATTTGCAGAAATTAAATTGCATGGAATTAAAGAGAGCAGGAAATTAAATTGCTGAATCTTAAAGAACAAGAAATTAAATGGCAGAAACTTAGAGTGCAAGAAATGTAAATTGCGGAAAATTAAAGTGCAAGAAATGTAAATGGCTCGAAATGTAAAGGGGATTAGGAGTTGGATTTGTAGAAATTAAACAAAGGAAAGTAACTTGCATCAAACAAAAGAGTAAAAGAAGGTTTGGGTTGAATTGGATCTTGAAGCAGTAAAGTAAATGAACATTAAAAGCAAGAAACAAAATGTAAATTAGGAATTCAGATCTCAGGGCCCAGAGACTAGAAAACCAAGTCTAGATCTCAATGCCTTCCTAGATCCAACAAGAACAATTGCAAGGGAATTGTAAATTGCAAAGAAAGTGGATGAAGAGCAATTAACAGAAATTGAAATTCAATCAAGCAGTAAATAAAGCAGAGAGATCCAAGGTTGAGATTGAAACAGAATTTCTTCAATTTTCCAACCCAAAATCCAAGACAAATGTAATTGAAATTGAAAGCAATAAAACTGAGAGGAAGAGAAGTGAATTCTCCTTCCCCAAGGCTTAAGAAATCAAAGATCACTCAATATCCAAAGCTCTCCGAAAACTATTATGAAAATTCCAAAGAAAAGCTCCTCGAAGAACTTGAATTCTATCCTATTTATACACTTTCTTCAAATGATCTTCAAGCCTTGAGTTGGGCCTTTGCTCTTGGTGGAATTGGGTTGAAAGAGGCCTTGGTTGATTGCTCTTGGAGTTTGGAGAAGAACCAAAGTGAACCAAATGAACCGGGTTGGAGTTTTGCAAAAGTTGGACCAAAAGTTGGAGCAAAAGTTAGGGTCTAACTTTTGGTCCAACTTTTCATATCAGCCAACACAACTTGCTGATACTCACGTTGGTGCAAAAGTTAGGGGTCTAACTTTTGCACCAACGTTGGCCTTCCTTGGTGCACATGTGGCGCCAACGTTAGCCTCAAAGTTAGGGGCTAACGTTGGCACAAACCTTTGCTCCTCCCCTTGTAGTTTTCATGTGCCAACGTTAGCCTCAAAGTTAGGGGCTACCGTTGGCGCAAACTTTTGGTGCCCAGGGAGTGTTTTTCTCATCCCAACGTTAGCCTCAAAGTTAGGGGCTAACGTTGGCGCAAACTTTTGGTGCCCAGGGGTGATTTTCATGTGCCAACGTTAGCCTCAAAGTTAGGGGCTAACGTTGGCGCAAACTTTTGGTACCCAGGGAGTGATTTTCAAGTTCCAACGTTAGCCCAAAAGTTAGGGGCTAACGTTGGGGCTAACTTTTCACCCAAAAGTTTGTGCAAAAGTTTGAGGCTAACTTTAGGTCCAGCTTTTTGCTTCCTGGTTCAATTTCACTTATTCCATTGTCTTCTCTTTACTCCTAGCTATTCCTTGTTGCTTCAACCTTTCTCCAAGCTTTCTTCACCTATCATTAATCAACCAAACACATCAAAGCTATGCTTAAAATCATGAGATATTCATTCTTTCATAATATGTGACAATTATAGTATAAAACCTCATGAAATAGCATGAATTCATACATGGTTGATTAAATCAAAGGAAACATGAAAATCTACCTAATTGGCTTCCTTGTAGCTCAAGAAAGTGCATAATTCTAATGAAAACAAAAGAAAAAGACTAGTTAAAATAGGCTAAGATGACTTGTCATCAGTATATCCTGGAGAAGAAGTAGGTGTGAATTGAACAGAAAACAGTAGTAATTGCATTAATTCATGAAGAACAGCAGAGCTCCACACCATAATCTTTGGGGTGTAGAAACTCCACCGTAGAAAATACATAAGTGAAAAAGGTCTCGGCATGGCCGAATGGCCAGCCTCCATTCCAAAGGTCTGAGGACTAAACATCCAGAGATGTGAATACAATAGTAAAGAGTGCTATTTATACTAAACTAGTAACTTAGGTTTACAGAAAATGAGTAACTAAGTGTAGATAGTGCAGAAATCCACTTCCGGGGCCTACTTGGTGTGTGCTTGGGATGAGCATTGAAGCTTTTTCGTGCATAGGCTGTTCGTGGAGTTAAACGCCAGCTTTGGTGCCAGTTTGGGCGTTTAACTCCAATTCTAGTGCCAGTTTGGGCGTTTTACGCCAAGATATTTTAGGCTAGCTTTGGACGCCAGTTTGGGCCATCAAATCTCGGGCAAAAGTATGGACTATTATATATTGCTGGAAAGCCCAGGATGTGTAATTTTCAACGCAATTGAGAGCGTGCAATTCGGCTTCTGTAGCTCTAGAAAATCCATTTCGAGTGCAGCAGGGTCAGAATCCAACAGCATTTGCAGTCCTTTTTCAGCCTTTGAATCATATTTTTGCTCAGGTCCCTCAATTTTAGCCAGAAAATACTTGAATGTTGGGCGCAGTGACAGTGTGCAAAAGGACAATGGTCCTATTCCGACGCTAGCAGGAACCGACAGATGATTAGCTGTGTGGTGACAACACATATGGATTTGTTTTCATCCGAGAGGATCATACAACTTGCCATGGAAGGAGGTCACGCATGGTTGGAAGAAGGCAATAGGAAAGCAGAGGTTCTGAAGCAACAAAGCATCTCCAAATGCTTATCTGAAGTTTCCACCAATGAATTACATAAGTAACTTTATCTTATTTTATGTTTTATTTATCTTTTAATTATCAAACCTCATAACCATTTGAATCCGCTTGACTAAGATTTACAAGATGACCATAGCTTGCTTCAAGCCGACAATCTTCGTGGGATCGACCCTTACTCACGTATGGTATTACTTAGACGACCTCATTAGGGAACTCCTAAGTGGTCAGTGGACGTCCATTGAGGTCTTCATCACTGGAATTCACTGCCTTTCCCCCCTCTGTGCATTCGGCCACTTTGGATATATTGATGGCCTTGTACTCTCTCTTTGGATTCTATTCTGCATTGCTTGGGAGAGTACTAGAAGGGATTTCAGTAACTCTTTTACTCAGCTGACCCACTTGTGCCTCCAGATTTCTAATTGATGACCTTGTTTTAGTCATAAAATTGTAAGTGGTCTTAGTTAGATCAGAGACTATGGTTGCTAAGTCAGAGAGGCTCTGCCTAGAATTCTCTGTCTGTTGCTGAGATGAAGATGGAGAAGGCTTGTTATTGCCAAACCTATTTCTCCCACCATTGTTATTATTGAAGCCAAAATCTTGGTGCAGTGAAGTCACCAAGCATCTTCCTTGCATCTCTACCATTGTTATTGGGTTCGGCTGCCATGTCTACTTCCTTTTCAAAAATTTCTGTAAAGTCCTCTCCAGAGTATTGTGCTTTAGTTTCTCTTAGCTTCCTCTTCAGAGACCTTTCAGGTTCAGGATCAGCTTCAATAAGGAGGTCTTTATCCCTATTCCTGCTCATATGAAAAAGAAGAGAACAGAAAAGAAGAGGAATCCTCTATGTCACAGTATAGAGATTCCTTTATGTGAGTAAAAGAATAGAAGAATGAGAATAGAGAGGGAAGAAGAAGAAATTCGAACACAGAGAGAGACGGAGTATTCGAATATTAATTTAAAAGAAAAGAAAAATATTTTTTTATTTGAATTATAATTTAGAATTCAATATTTATTAAAAGAAATAAAATTAGAATTTAAAAAAATTAGTTAATTAAAAAGAATTTTGAAAAAGTTGTTAGTGGTTTTCGAAAAAGATAAGAAATAGTAAACTTTGAAAATCAAACAAAAAAATCAAGTAGTTAATTGAGAAAGACTTGAAAATAAGTTTTGAAAAGATAAGAAGTGAGAAAAAGAATTTGAAATTCAGTTTTGAAAAAGATATGATTGAAATTTATTTTGAAAAAGATTTGAAAAAGAAATTAAAAAGATTTGAATTTTAAAATTAAAGTTGATAACTTGACTAACAAGATACTAAAAGATATGATTCTAGAATTTAAAGATTGAACTTTACTTAACAAGAAATTAACAAACTTGAAATTTTTGAATCAAAACATTAAATGCTAGCGGAGAAAAAGATTTTGAAAATTTGTTTAAAGATTTTCGAAAACATTAAAAGAAAAATGAAAAAGATTTTGAAAAAAATTTAAGAAAGAATTCGAAAATATTGAAAGAAAAATGGAAAAGATTTTATTTTGAAAAATATTTGAAAAGATAGAATTTTTTAAATTGAAATTTTGACTTGACTAACAAGAAACAACTAAATTTTTAAAACTTTTGACTAAGTTAACCCTAAATTTCGAAAATTATGAGTAAAATAAGGGGAAGATATTATTTTTGATTATTTTGGATTAATGAAGAAATAGAAAAACAACAAAATGACACATGACATAAAAATTTAGGATCAAAACAAATAATGCATGCAAGAACACTTTGAATGTCAAGATGAACACCAAGAACACTTTGAAGATCATAATGAACATCAAGAACATAATTTTGAAAATTTTTAAGAAAAGAAACACATGCAAGATACCAAACTTAAAGATTTTTTACTTTTGAACACAATGAATTCGAAAATGCACAAGAAAAACAAGAAAAGACACAAAACAAGAAAATGTAAAGATCAAACAAGGAAAATCATCAAGAACAACTTGAAGATCAATGAAGAACATAATGCATGAATTTTCAAAAATTTTAAGAAAATTAAAAGAATGCAATTGACACCAAACTTAAAATTTGACACTAGACTCAAACAAGAAACACAAATTTTTTTTTGTTTTTATGGTTTTATTAATTTTTTTGTATATTTTTCGAAAACTATAAATATATTTATCTTTTTTTTTTGAAAAATAAAATAATAAAAACTTAAACATAAAATAAAATTACCCAATCTAAGCAACAAGATGAACCGTCAGTTGTTAAAACTCGAACAATCCCCGGCAACGGCGCCAAAAACTTGGTGCACGAAATTGTGATTACACTTTTCACAACTCCGCACAACTAACCAGCAAGTGAGTAAGGGTCGATCCCACGGAGATTGACAGCTTGAAGCAAGCTATGGTCATCTTGTAAATCTTAGTCAGGCGAATTCAAATGGTTATGAGGTTTGATAAATAAAAGATAAATAAAACATAAAATAAGATAAAGTTACTTATGTAATTCATTGGTGGGAACTTCAGATAAGCGTCTGGAGATGTTTTGTTGCTTCAGAACCTCTGCTTTCCTATTGCCTTCTTCCAACCATGCGTTACCTCCTTCCATGGCAAGCTATATGATCTTCACGGATGAAAACAAATCCATATGCGCTGTCACCGCACGGCTAATCATCTGTCGGTTCCCGCAAGGATTGGAATAGGACCATTGTCCTTTTGCACACTGTCACTGCGTCCAACATTCGCAGGTTTGAAGCTCTTTATAGTCATCCCTTCCCGGATCCTACTCGGGATACCACAGACAAGGTTTAGACTTTGCGGATCCCAGGAATGGCTGCCAATAATTCTAGCATATACCACAAAGATACTAATCTCACGAACTCGGTCCGTGTATTAGATATCCAAGAGAATATACTCTAGCTGTCGTCTAATATCTACGTTGAACATCATGTAGACCGCTTTATTGTTGTCAGGCACGCGATCTTTGCTAAGCGAGTAATGAAGATTGGGTGATTGTCACGGGTCAGCCTTTCATTCTGACTTAATTGAATTAAGTACGAGAGTATATCTTGGAGAAGAAGTAGGCATGAATTGAATAGAAAAATAATAGTACTTGCATTAATTCATGAAGAACAGCAGAACTCCACACCTTAATCTATGGGGTGTAGAAACTCCACCGTTGAAAATACATTAGTGAAAGAGGTCTAGGCATGGCCGAATGGCCAGCCTCCATTCCAAAGGTCTAAGGACTAAACGTCCAGAGATGTGAATACAATAGTAAAAAGTGCTATTTATACTAAACTAGTAACTTAGGTTTACAGAAAATGAGTAACTAAGTGCAGATAGTGCAGAAATCCACTTTCGGGGCCCACTTGGTGTGTGCTTGGGCTGAGCATTGAAGCTTTTTCATGCATAGGCTGTTCCTGGAGTTAAACGCCAGCTTTGGAGCCAGTTTGGGCGTTTAACTCCAATTCTGGTGCCACTTTGGGCGTTTTACGCCAAGATGTTTTAGGCTGGCTTTGGACGCTAGTTTGGGCTATCAAATCTCGGGAAAAGTATGGAGTATTATATATTTCTGGAAAGCCCAGGATGTCTACTTTACAACACAATTGAGAACGCACCAATTGGGCTTCTGTAGCTTCAAAAAATCTATTTCGAGTGCAGCAGGGTCAGAATCCAACAGCATCTGGAGTCCTTTTTCAGCCTCTGAATCAGATTTTTGCTCAGGTCCCTCAATTTCAGCCAGAAAATACCTGAAATCACATAAAAACACACAAACTCATATTAAAGTCCATAGATGTGATTTTTGAATAAAAACTAATAAAAATATAATAAAAAGTAACTAAAACATACTAAAAACTATGTAAAAATAATGCCAGAAAGGGTATAAATTATCCGCTCGTCACAACACCAAACTTAAATTGTTGCTTGTCCCCAAGAAACTAAAAAAAAAATAGGTTAAAAAGAAGAGAAAATACAATAAATTCCAAACTTATCAATGAATTTAGTTCCAATTAGATGAGCGGGGCTAGTAGCCTTTTTGCTTCTGAATAGTTTTGGCATCTCACTTTATCCTTTGAAGTTCAGAATGATTGGCATCCATAGGAACTCAGAATTCAGATAGTGTTATTGATTCTCTTAGTTCAATATGTTGATTTTTAAACACAGCTACTTTATAAGTCTTGGCCGTGACCCTAAGCATTTTGTTTTCCAGTATTACCACCGGATACATAAATGCCACAAACACATAACTGGGTGAACCTTTTTAGATTGTGACTCAGCTTTGCTAGAGTCCCCAGTTAGAGGTGCCCAGAGCTCTTAAGCACACTCTTTTTGCTTTGGACCACGACTTTAACCGCTCAGTCTGAAGCTTTTAACTTGACACCTTCACACCACAAGCACATGGTTAGGAACAGCTTGGTTTAGCCGCTTAGGCCAGGATTTTATTCCTTTGGGCCCTCCTATCCATTAATGCTCAAAGCCTTGGATCCTTTTTACCCTTGCCTTTTGGTTTAAAGGGTTACTGGCTTTTTCTGCTTGGTTTTTATTTTTCTTTCTTTTTTTTCTTTATTTATTTTTTTTCGCCAATTTTTTTCCACAAGCTTTTATTTTTCACTGCTTTTTCTTGCTTCAAGAATCAATTTTATGATTTTTCAGATTATCAATAACATTTCTCTTTTTTCATTATTCTTTCAAGAGGCAACAATTTTAACATTCATAAACAACAAATTCAAAAATATGTACTATTCAAGCATTCATTCAGAAAACAAAAAATATTGCCACCACATCAAAATAATTAAACTAATTTCAAGATAGAATTTGAAATCATGCACTTCTTGTTCTTTTGCAATTAAAAACATTTTTCATTTAAGAAAGGTGAATGATTCATAGGACATTCATAGCTTTAAGACATAGACACTAGACACTAATGATCATGTAATAAAGACACAAACATAGACAAAACATAAAGCATAAAAATCGAAAAACAGAAAAAATAAGAACAAGGAGATTAAAGAACGGGTCCACCTTAGTGATGGCGGCTAGTTCTTCCTCTTGAAGATCTTATGGAGTGCTTGAGCTCCTCTATGTCTCTTTCTTGCCTTTGTTGCTCCTCTTCCTAGAGGTTTCTCTGCCCTTAGGTGCCATTAGTGGTTATGGAAAGCAAAAAGCTGAGCTTTTTCACACCAAACTTAAAAGGTTTGCTCGTCCTCGAGCAAAAGTGGATAGAAGGGAGTAGAAGAAGAATGATGCAATTAATTTTGAAAACTTATTATTGTATGCAAGAAAAATTAAAAAGAGTTGAAAAGAATTTGAAAGGATAGGTAAGTTTTGAAAATATTTTGGAAGGATGTGAAAAGAATTGAAAAAAAAGAATTAAAAAGAATTGGAAAGATTATTAATTTTTGAAAATAGAAATTGAAAGATGAACTTTTAAAATATGTTTGATGCAAAAAATTATGAATTAAAACATGAAAAATTGAAAAAAATCGAATTGGAAACAAAATTACCTCCCTTGTGTCATCCTGGCGTTAAACGCCCAGAATGCTATCTGTTCTGGCGTTTAACGCCCATTTGACTGCCATTTTGGGTGTTTAACGCCCAGCCAGATACCCTGGCTGGCGTTAAACGCCAGGAATCCTTCTTTACTGGGCGTTTTTCTGAACGCCCAGAATGCTGCCTGCATGGGCGTTAAACGCCCATTCTGCTATCCTTTCTGGCGTTTAAACGCCAGTAAGCCTGTCCTCCAGGGTGTGCTATTTTTGATGCTGTTTTTGATTCTGCTTTAATTCTGCAGCTGTTTTTATGACTCCACATGATCATCAACCTAAAGAACACATAAAATAACAATGGAAAACAAATAAATATAATTAAATAACATTGGGTTGCCTCCCAATAAGCGCTTCTTTAATGTCAATAGCTTGACAGTGAGCTCTTACAGAGCTTCAGAAATACTCAGAGCATGATTGTGGCCTCCCAACACCAAACTTAGAGTTTGAATGTGGGGGCTCTGGTTGACTCTGTATCGAGAGAAGCTTTTCATGCTTATTCTCCATGGTTACAGAGGAAGATCCTTGAGCCTTAAACACAAGGTAGTCATCATTCAGTTCCATAGTAAGCAAGGGCGGTTCATCCTCCCAAGTCTCATTACCAAATAACTTGGCATTCAGCTTCATGATTGTTCCTAGATACCGAGCAACATGCTCTTCAGCAATATCTTCATCCTTTTCAGAGGAAGAATACTCATCAGAGTTCATGAATGGCAATAGTAAGTTCAGTGGAATCTCTATGGTCTCTGGATGAGCATCAAATTCCTTTGGTTCCTCATTAGGGAACTCCTTAGTGGTCAGTGGACGTCCATTGAGGTCTTCATCACTGGAATTCACTGCCTTTCCCCCCTCTGTGCATTCGGCCACTTTGGATATATTGATGGCCTTGTACTCTCTCTTTGGATTCTCTTCTGTATTGCTTGGGAGAGTACTAGAAGGAGTTTCAGTAACTCTTTTACTCAACTGACCCACTTGTGCCTCCAAATTTCTGATGGAGGACCTTGTTTCAGTCATGAAACTGAGAGTTGTCTTAGATAGATCAGAGACTATGGTTGCTAAGTCAGAGAGGCTCTGCTTAGAATGCTATGTCTATTGCTGAGAAGATGATGGAAAAGGCTTGCTATTGCCAAACCTATTTCTCCCACCATTATTATTATTGATTTCTTTTCTGTTGCTCCAATGGCAGGAATTTAGATGCTTCTTCCATAGAAGTTGGAAGTTGGTGCAGTAAAGTAACCAAGCACTTTCCTAGCATCTCCACCATTGTTATTGGGTTCGGCTGCCATGTCTTCTTCTTTTTCAAAAATTTCTGTAGGGTTTTCTCCAGAGTTTTGTGCTTTAGCTTCTCTTAGCTTCCTCTTCAGAGTCCTTTCAGGTTCAGGATCAGCTTCAACAAGAATGTCTTTATCCCTATTTCTGCTCATATGAAAAAGAAGAGAACAGAAAAGAAGAAGAATCCTCTATATCACAGTTTAGAGATTCCTTTATGTGAGTAGAAGAATGGAAGAATAGAAGAATGAGATAGAGAGAGAATAAGAGGAATTCGAACACAGAGAGAGGAAGAGGGTTTGAATTTTAATTAAAAGAAAAAATATTTTTGTTTTTATTTAATTAATAGTTAGAATTCGAATTTAAGAAACGAAATAAAATAAAATTAGAATTTAAAACAATTAGTTAATTAAAAAAAATTTTGAAAAAGTTGTTTGTGGTTTTCGAGAAAGATAAGAAATAGTAAACTTTGAAAATCAAACAAAAAAATCAAGTAGTTAATTGAAAAAGATTTGAAAATAAGTTTTGAAAAGATAAGAAGTGAGAAAAAGAATTTGAAATTAAGTTTTGAAAAAGATAAGATTGAAATTTATTTTGAAAAAGATTTGAAAAAGAAATTAAAAAGATTTGATTTTTAAAATTAAAGTTGATAACTTGACTAACAAGATACTAAAAGATATGATTCTCGAATTTAAAAATTGAACTTTTCTTAACAAGAAAGTAACAAACTTGAAATTTTTGAATCAAAACAATAAATGCTAGCGGAGATTTCGAAAATTATGAAATAAAATTAAGAAAAAAATTTTGAAAATTTGTTTAAAGATTTTCGAAAACATTAAAAGAAAATTGAAAAAGATTTTGAAAAAATTTTACGAAAGAATTCGAAAATATTGAAAGAAAAATGGAAAAGATTTGATTTTGAAAAAGATAGAATTTTTTTAAATTGAAATTTTGACTTGACTAACAAGAAACAACTAAATTTTTAAAACTTTTGAATAAGTTAACCCTAAATTTCGAAAATTATGAGTAAAATAAGGGAAAGATATTATTTTTGATTTTTTTGGATTAATGAAGAAAGAGAAAAACAACAAAATGACACATGACATAAAAATTTAGGATCAAAATAAATAATGCATGCAAGAACACTTTGAATGTCAAGATGAACATCAACAACATAATTTTGAAAATTTTTAAGAAAAGAAACACATGCAAGACACCAAACTTAAAGATTTTTGACTTTTGAACACAATGAATTCGAAAATGCACAAGAAAAACAAGAAAAGACACAAAACAAGAAAATGTAAAGATCAAACAAGGAAAATCATCAACAACAACTTGAAGATCAATGAAGAACATAATGCATGAATTTTCGAAAATTTTAAGAAAATTAAAAGAATGCAATTGACACCAAACTTAAAATTTGACACTAGACTCAAACAAGAAATACAAAATTTTTTTTGTTTTTATGGTTTTATTAATTTTTTTGTATATTTTTCGAAAACTATAAATATATTTATCTTTTTTTTTTCGAAAAATAAAATAATAAAAACTTAAACATAAAATAAAATTACCCAATCTAAGCAACAAGATGAACCGTCAGTTGTCCAAGCTCGAACAATCCCCGGCAACGGCGCCAAAAACTTGGTGCACAAAATTGTGATTACACTTTTCACAACTCCGCACAACTAACCAGCAAATGAATAAGGGTCGATCCCACGGAGATTGACAGCTTGAAGCAAGCTATGGTCATCTTGTAAATCTTAGTCAGGCGAATTCAAATGGTTATGAGGTTTGATAAATAAAAGATAAATGAAACATAAAATAAGATAAAGTTACTTATGTAATTCATTGGTGGGAACTTCAGATAAGCGTCTGGAGATGTTTTGTTGCTTCAGAACCTCTGCTTTCCTATTGCCTTCTTCCAACCATGCGTTACCTCCTTCCATGGCAAGCTATATGATCTTCACGGATGAAAACAAATCCATATGCGCTGTCACCGCACGGCTAATCATCTGTCGGTTCCCGCAAGGATTGGAATAGGACCATTGTCCTTTTGCACACTGTTACTGCATCTAACATTCGCAGGTTTGAAGCTCTTTACAGTCATCCCTTCCCGGATCCTACTCGGGATACCACAGATAAGGTTTAGACTTTCCAGATCCCAGGAATGGCTGCCAATAATTCTAGCATATAACACGAAGATACTAATCTCATGGACTCGGTCCGTATATTAGATATCCAAGAGAATATACTCCAGCTGTCGTCCAATGACTACGTTGAACATCATGTAGACCGCTTTGTGGTTGTCAGGCACGCGATCTTGGCTAAGCGAGTAACGAAGATTGGGAGTTTGTCACGGGTCAGCCCTTCATTCTGACTTAACTGAATTAAGTACGAGAGTATATCTTGGAGAAGAAGTAGGCGTGAATTGAATAGAAAAACAATAGTACTTGCATTAATTCATGAAGAACAGCAGAACTCCACACCTTAATCTATGGGGTGTAGAAACTCCACCGTTGAAAATACATAAGTGAAAGAGGTCTAGGCATGGCCGTGAGGCCAGCCTCCATGGTCTAAGGACTAAACGTCCAGAGATGTGAATACAATAGTAAAAAGTGCTATTTATACTAAACTAGTAACTTAGGTTTACAAAAAATGAGTAACAAAGTGCAGATAGTGCAGAAATTCACTTCTGGGGCCCACTTGGTGTGTGCTTGGGCTGAGCATTGAAGCTTTTTCGAGCATAGGCTATTTCTGGAGTTAAACGCCAGCTTTGGTGCCAGTTTGGGCATTTTACACCAAGATGTTTTAGGCTGGCTTTGGACGCCAGTTTGGGCCATCAAATCTCAGGCAAAGTATGGACTATTATATATTTCTGGAAATCCCAGTATGTCTATTTTCCAACGCAATTGATAGCGCACTTATTGGGCTTCTTTATCTCCAATAAATCTATTTCGAGTGCAGCAGGGTCAGAATCCAACAGCATCTGCAGTCCTTTTTCAGCCTCTGAATTAGATTTTTGCTCAGGTCCCTCAATTTCAGCCAGAAAATACCTGAAATCACAGAAAAACACACAAACTCATAGTAAAGTCCAGAAAAGTGATTTTTGAATAAAAACTAATAAAAATATAATAAAAAGTAACTAAAACATACTAAAAATTATGTAAAAACAATGCCAAAAAAGGTATAAATTATCCGCTCATCAGTAGCCTAATCATGTAACAAACTCATTTGGTTCTGGATCATACAGGATCAATTGATAGGTAGGCCACCTAAGTTGCAAGTGATCAAAAGAAAAGAAAGGTTAACGTCCTCCCCTAAGCATATTGCAACTGGATCTGTGGCTGTTTCTGCTGAGACCATTAAGGGGACAAGTTCTGTAACTGCTAAGCGGCTGGCCAAGTTCATGACCTTCGTGCCTACTCCAGGCTTCAAGGCTCCAAGGAAGACTGATGACAAAGTTTGATTTGTTAGGAATGTATTATGGTTAACTCATTTTGTGTATGACACAACATCCTGTTTGTTGCTTTTGTATATGGTTATTTAGTCTACAGACAAAGTATTTGTCAGTTAAAAACCTTATGACTTTGTTGTGGTATTTCTCTGTTTAGACAATGTGACAATTAGCCTTCAATGACAAGTTACTACTAAGATTACTTACTATCTTCATTTTGTTTATGCCTCAACATAATTCATACAAACCGAGACACATAATTAATTGCCAAATTTTATAAAATTATCCACATTTGACAGGGAATTGCTTCCAACTTCAAATAACTACTCCCATTCAAATCAACAAATTCAATACACCATATGTTCATAGAGGATAACTGGGTTTATTTAGAAGTACATAACAAACAACAAAGTATCACAACTACTACAAATAGCAAAATCATTAGTAGTTTCAAAGCTCTAACTTCAGCTTCCAAGCTGCCCAACTTCCATGCCACCTTCACCCTTTATTCATCATACTCACCTTCAACCTCCATATCAGCTCCTGCATCTTTCTTTGTACCACATACACCCACTGCTTCAAATTCATCATCATCAACCCACTTAAAATAATTGTAGTGACTACCCTTCTGCAATTTCAGAAAGGAGTAAACAAAAAAATCAGACAACACCCAATAGCATATAACAACATGAAAAAGCTTTAACTTCTTTTACCATCACTCACCTGGTACCTTGGACATGCATGGAACAATCTATTCGGATTCTCTGCTGTCCCAGATTTCTTAATAACAGTCTTCAACCCACAGAAACATGATTCATCATGAGAATTCACCCTCCTCCTTCGCATCGAAACACTAGATCCATGACTATCGTGCGATGCATGTGAAAAACCGCCACCACAACCACCATTTCCTATCTCCATCCACTCAGCCAGCCAGGGATTACGACTCCTACTTACCTTTACTGCCACCGAAAGTGATCACGGTGGTGTATTTATCGTTCAAATTGGGATTAGGGTTTATAGACTCGAAGGACTAATTTGACGTCTTAAACAAAACTTATCTTGTCATCAACAACATGCTACAGCCTGGCATTTGCCAACTTCTTAGTTAACGGGCCACGTATGTAGCCGTTTGCCATCTCAGCTACGGATATAACCGGAAGAATGAACGAGATCAACTGAGGTATCTTTCGAGGATGTTTTTGATTAATTTTGACTTTCGGGGACAAAAATGGAGATCGAGGACACTTTCAGGGACGAAATTGACTATTAACTCCTTTTTTCATTAAATAATTATTTCGATCAATGCTGAATATTGAATTAATATTGTTTGTAACTCTATATGTGACCGAACTCTAACTCAAGTAAATGTTTATATGTCTTTCAATTAAAGGTACATAACAGCGAACACAATAAACAAGATACAAATTTCATTATATATATATATCTTATCGAAGAAAATTGTTGAGTAAAAATAATTGATGGTAGTTATTTATATCATACAAAGGGCTAGAATGGTTACTTAAAGATTAATGTACGTGTGAAATATATTTGAATTTGATTAGTCGATGAGTCTTATAAATAGATGAAGATTGGAAGGAACAAGGGTTGGAATCTTAACACTCTCGCATTCTCATATCCCCAGCGAATTTCTGAGTTTGCTAAGAGCTTCCTTTTTTGTAGGGTTCCTTGAAAGAGCTGAAGATTGATGGTTTAGAAGTTATGGTAAATACTCGTTGCAAGTATAGTTACTAAACCAAGCAATCAACCTTTCTTGAAAACGTTTTGGTTGTCACAAGTAACAAACCCCTTAAAATTGATAACCGAGTATTTAAACCTCGGGTCGTCTTCTCAAGGAACTGCAGGGAAGTATGCTCTTATTATTGGTTATGGAGATTGTAAATTGGGGTTTCAAGAATGAGGAACAAGTAACTTAATGGTGGGTAAATTAAATGGCAATTAAAATAAATAAATAACTGCAAAGCAAACTTTTGGCAAGGTATGAGAAATTGGAAGTCCAGACTTAGTTATTCTTATCAATAACAATGAAGGTTGAATCTTAATTCCACTTAGCCAACCTTTACTAAAGTAAAGGAAAGTCAAGGGACTAACTAGTTTGATCTTCGAATCCTATTTATTTCCTAAGAAAAGGTTGGGATTATTGAAGCTCAGTTCAATTAGCAAAGATAACAGTTATCAATTATGTTGAGATAAGATAACTCCTGAGTTACTGCTTTCTTAACCAAGACCAAAAGAGGAAAAAGTAAACTTGCTGGAATAACAATGCCTTCAGATGTAAAGCAACAATAACATAAATTAAAGAAAGCAATCATGAATTGAAATACCTCAAATAACATTAATAAGGAAAATTATTATCTAACATGAAGGGTTCATAAACTAAATTGGAAAAATAAATAAAAATAAAGAACCTGGGATTGAGAGTCACTCCTAAAACTAAGAGAAGTCTTAAATCCTAAGAGAGAGAGAGGAGAGAACCTCTCTCAAAACTATATCTAAATCATGGAAAGTAACTAAATTGGCGAGCTCTTCCTGAATGGATGCGTTCCCACACTTTATAACCTCTGGTCTATGCCTTCTGGACTTGGATTGGGCCAAAAAGGGCTTCAGAAATCGCTGGAAGCGTTTTCTGCAATTTCTGGTGCGTGGACTCTGTCACGCGTCCGCGTGGGTCACGCGGTCGCGTCATTCGGAGCATTCCTTGTCACACAGTCGCGTCAGTCATGCGACCGCATTATGTGCGTTCTGTTTAAGGCGCACGGTCGCGTCAGTCATGCGGCCGCGTCGCTGCTTCTTTGCGCTTGGCATGCGTCCGCGTCGCCCATGCGATCGCGTGGATGCCAGTTTCTTCAGAAGCTCCGTTTTGTGCTTTCCTTCCATTTTTGTGTGTTTTCTTTCCATCCTTTAAGTCATTCCTACCTTAGAAGATCTGAAAACTACTCAACACACTAATCACGACATCGAATGGAATTAAAGGTGATTAAAATAATTAATTTAAAAGCATAGGAAACATGTTTTTTTTTCACATACATCACATAATAAGGAAGGGAAAGTAAAACCATGCAATTAACATGAATAAGTGGGTGAAGGATTGAATAAATCACTCAAACTAAGCACAAAATATATCATAAAATATGGGTTTATTAACCTCCCCACACTTAAACAATAGCATGTCTTCATGCTAAATCCAAGGTAATAAGTAAGGTTAAAGTGATGGAATGTCATGCAATCCAATCTAAGCTAAATGCAACTACCTAAATGCATCATGCAATTCTAATTTATTCACTCATATATAAAGCTTATAGGTAGTTAAATTAATTCACATTCTCAAGGAGTCATATTTGTATATATAGCCAAGCCTTAGATAATCAATAAGCACTTTTACAATTGAGATGGGAGAAAAAACATTTTATGAACTTGCAAGACAATTAGATAATTCAAACAGAGATAAATGTTAATGAGCTATTGAACCCTCATTGGATTTGTGTTTACTCTCTAGTCACTCAATGTTTATTGGGTTAATCACTCTATTCCTCTTTTTATTCTTCCTTTCTATAACTTTGTTCTTCATCTAACCAATCAACAATTATAGAATACAGTCATACCAAAAATCATGAGGTCTTTAATTAAGGTTATAATGGGGCCAAGGTAAAGGTAAGGATATATGTATAAGGCTAAGTGAGCTAATAAGTGAATCCTTAATTAGACTAAGATCTCACCTAACATACATACTTAGTAAAACAAAATTTCTTTACCTATTTTCCCATATTTTCCCACTTGATGTTACATGCTCATGTTTCAATTTTTTATTTTTATCCCATGTGCATTGCTTTTATTTTGTATTTGGGGAATTCTTTTGTATTCCCTTTATTAAATACTGAAAAATAACTTTTTTTTAATGCACATGGTAATTTAATCACTTTGATTTCTCATGAGCATGCTTTCCAAAATTTCTTAATTTGAGTTATTTTATTCCTTTCAACTTTTCTACCTTCTTTTTTTATCATCCATGTTCCCAATAGGTTTCCCACATTTTAAACTATTCATAATTTCCTATCTTAAGCTAACCAAGGATTCAACTTGCGATTTTATTTTGTTTTTCTACTTAAGGCTAGTAGTGTGGCTAATAGAATAAAAGGGGATTTAAAGGCTCAAGGGGGCTAACAAGGGTGATGTAAAAGGTAGGCTATTTTGGGATAAGTGAGCTAAAATCAAATAATGGCATCAATCACTCTCTTGGTATATATCTACATTCTATAATCGGACATATAGATTAAAACAAAGTAAAGAATACCAGAATATAAAAGAAGGGCGGAACACACAGGAATAAAAATTATGGTTTGAATGTAACCATACAATTAAGCTCAAAACTCACAGGCTATGTGTTCTCTAGCTCAAAAACCATTTATCACTTATGTATGTCATGCAGGTTTAGTTAAAAATTCTCATTATTCTCAATGTAAAACTTATATTGAATGGCTTTAAAGTTCTAGCATTTCTCATTGAGGAAGTGTTGTTAACTAACATGTAATACTATATATACAAGGTGTGAGTTGTTTTGATTCTGTTAAAGTCTCTAGTTTACTTCCCTTTTTATATTTTCCAATTTAAACTAAGCTATCTTATGCTAAAAAGGGTAAACTATACTAATTAATCCACAATTTCTATAACTAATAAGTTAGAATTGCAACTAAACTAAGTGGCTAAAATATGAACTAAAAATGCAAAATGCAAAAATAGAGTAAAAATACATGAAAGTAGCAATGTATAAGTACTCAGAAAATAAAAATAAAAATAAAGAGAAAAATACAGAAAAATATCCAAAATAAAAGAAAAAGAGTCTGTAGTGGTTCACCAAAATAATACGCCAGAGATGGCGACTGATAAACCTCTATTTCATGGTTTATCTTGTGCTCAATTGAGTGGATTTTATCAACTCTTTACCCACTTATTCATACTATTTGCATGGTTTTACATTTGCCTTCCTAATTATGTGCTTTGATTGAAAACATGCTTCTTTGGTCTTAATTTGCTAATATTAATCCTCTCTTATTACCATTAGATGCCTTGATATGTGTGTTAAGTGATTTCAGAGATTATAGGGCAGGAATGGCTCAGAGGATGAAAAGGAAGCATGCAAAAGTGGAAGGAATACAAGAAGTTGGAGAAATTGCTAAGCTGTCTAGCCTGACCTCTTCGCACTCAAACGGCTATAACTTTAGCTACAGAGGTCCAAATGATGCGGTTTCAGTTGCGTTGGAAAGCTAACGTCTAGGGCTTCAATTTGATATATAATATGCTATAGTTTCCCTGAAGCTAGGCGACGCGATCGCGTGCTTCATGCGGCCGCGTCGCAGTGACGGAAATCCAGCGTGATTGAATTCGAGACCAGCAAATTCTGGGCTGTTTTCGACCCAGTTTGCGGCCCAGAAAACACAGATTAGAGGCTATAAAGTGGAGGATTGTATCCATTCATAGAAGGCTCTCATAATTTTCACTTTCCATGATTTAGATTTAGTTTGAGAGAGGTTCTCTCCTCTCTCTCTTAGGATTAGGATTAGGATTTAGGACTTTTCTTAGTTTTTAAGAGTAACTCTCGATCCAGGTTTAATATTTACTTTGATGTATGTTTCTATGCTACTTTTACTTTAATGCTTTTATTCGTGTCTATAAATGTTGCCAACTTGACTTATGAACCCTTTCCATGTTATGATTTGAATTAATGATTATTTGAAGTATTTCAGTTATTGATTGCTTTCTCTTTAATTTGTGTTACCATTGCTTTCCATCTAAGGACATTTTTATTCCAGCAATTTTACTTTTTCCCCTTTTGGTCTTGGTTAAGAAATCAGTAACTCAACATTATCAAACTCAACATAACTGAAAATCGCTATCTTGCTAATTGAACTGAACTTCACTAATCCCAACTTTTTCTTAGGAAATAAATAGGATTCGAAGGTCAAACTAATTAGTCCCTTGACTTTCCTTTGCTTTAGTAAAGGTCAACTAAGTGAAATTTAGATTCAACTTTCATTATTGTTGAGAGAGATAATTAACTTGGACTTCCAATTTCTCTTACCTTGCCAAAAGTTTGCTTTACAAGTATTTATTTATTTTAATTGCTATTTACTTTACTTGTCATTCAAATCACTTGCTTCTCACCTTTTAAACCCCGATTACGACCTTTATAGCCAATAATAAGAACATACTTCCTTGCAGTTCCTTGAGAAGACGACCCGAGGTTTAAATACTCGGTTATCAATTTTAAAAGGGGTTTGTTACTTGTGACAACCAAAACGTTTGTACGAAGGGATTATGTCGGTTTAGAGACTATATCTACAACACGACTGTTTTTATGAAATTATTTACTGGCAAAAATCTCTAACGTCAAAATGGCGCCATTGCCGGGGAATTGCAAATGTGTGCCTTATTATTGGTTATTGTAAATATTTGCTTTTTGATTTGTTTTTATTTTTATTTTTATTTTTTTTTGCTTTTTCGTAAATTAAGAGGTTACTGATTTTTATTTTAAAATTTTTTATCTTATCTTATCTTATTTCAAAAAATCAAATTTCAAAATTAAATTTTAAAAAAAAAAATTTTCAAAATTCAAATTTAAAAATTTTCAAATTTCAAATTTCAAAAATTCAAATTTCAAAAAAATTTAAAATTCAAAATTTCAAAATTTAATTTTCAAATTCAAAATTTAAATAACCTTTTAATTTAAATTTGTTTTTATTTTTCGTTTTTAATTTTTATTTGCTATCACGAACTCTCACCCCTTTGGCTATGAGTCTGGTTACAATTATGTTGCAGGAAGAAGAAATTACAATGAGAACAGGCATCAAGATTGGAACAATCAAAGATGGGAGGAGCCACAAGGATTTGATCAACCCTCATGGCAACAACTACCTCCAAGGGACTATCAATCACCACTCTTGGGTCCTGGTCACTTGCTTTAACTTACTTGAAGGCTTTCTGCGCCTAGTTTGGGATCCCGGAGGTTACTGGAGATACAAACATTGGTGGAGATTCCTGGATGAATTCAAGCACAAGCCACCATAACAAGGAACTCATCAAATGTCCAACTTAAAGACTCTAACTAAAAGTGCAAGGTGGGAGACAACCAACCATGGTATAATCATTCCTTTCTCAATTTTAATTTTATCTAGTTTTGTTTGTTTTTGAAATTTTATTTTATTTTATTATATTGAACCTGGAGTTTTGCATCACATTCATATTAACACTGCATTCTGCATCTTTTCAGATTAAAAAAAAAAAAGCAAACACGCGTCGCGAGGAGATGGGAGACAATATTAATATGAACAGAGAGTTTCGCAGGAGCAGCGCTGGAGGCGTGCCAATGGCACAAATCACCCCACGCGACCGCGTCATATGGGAATAATGGCCTCTCACGCGACCGCGTCACCCACGCGGCCGCGTGACCTGAAATCGGTGTAAAAAGGGTGCATGGCCGAAAGATGAGCTGGAGTGATGCTGGACTGGCGCTAGACGCACAGACCTTTTCACGCGGACGCGTGACCGACGCGACCGCATCATATCCTCATAATGGCCACTCACGCGATCGCATGCCCCACGCGATCGCGTCACCCTGGATTTTGGCAATACTAAGTTTTCAACAGAGAGTTGTGCGACTGCGAGGCTGCACTCGCGCCACCAGCACAAATCAAGTCACGCGATCGCGTGCCCCACACGTCCGCGTCGCCTAACCTTATTTGCGCACCACGCGACCGCGTCACCCACGCGACCGCGTCGCCAGCGTCGCACAACTAATCCAGATTAGTGCCAATTTTCTTATCTTTTCTTCTCCGAATCCTTATTCTCTTATCTTTTCTTATTTCTTTCTTCTTCCTTTCTTATTTTCTTCCACTCCCATTCTATTTTATTTAATTTATTTGCATACTTTCATTCATTGCATATTTTTTTTTTCTAAAATTATTATTGGTGTTCAAATATTCTTATTCAACTGTTACATCTTTTCTGGTATTTTCTTGATGCTTAGTGACTTGTTTAATTCTGATTGAGTAATATTATTTAAATCAATGCCAATCTTTTATATTTATATTACTTTTGCATTGACATGAATTTATATTATCTCTCCTCCCCACTCTTTTCCCCATTGTTGCAAATTTTGCACCATTGGTATGCCATGGCTTCTATTGTTTTCTCACTTACATGTTGAAGCTTCCATGTAAATGAGACCCTTATCATTTGCAATTAACCCACCCATACTTCCTTTATTTTCTTATCTCTATTTCTGGGTTACTCTTCTTCCCTTTTTCTTTCAGGATGGCCACCCAGAAGGGAACCGGAAGCCGTTTACATGGGGAGACAAACAAGTCCATCAGCACAATCCTTGAAGAAAAGCATCAGTTGGAACAACCCGTCCACCTGCACATCTCAGCATGCACCGAGGACGGTGCAATCTTTAAGTGTGGGGAGGTCGATACCGACTTCCATGGGTTAGTCACTTCATATTTTAGCACCAATGTTTAATTTTCTTTATTAAATTAGTTGTTGCATTTGCATATTTGTTTGATTTAATGCATCTAGTTAATTCTTGGTTAAAGTAATAAATTTCTTTTTAAGACCCTATTTTTGAAAAATTTCACTAATTTATATTGAAAATTTTTGTGTTAAATTGTTTGAAGTTGTATCTGAAACATAGTTTTTGAGCCAAAGAACACACAACCTATGAGACTTTGAGCTTTTTTACATGGTTATATTATTTAACCATAAATATTTTATTCCTGTGTGTTCCCTTCTCTATGATTGTAATCTATATTTTGTTCCAATCAATATGTCCATTATTTAGTGTATTTACATGCTTGCATATGATTGAGGCCATTGTTTGATTTTAGCTCACTTATCCCAAATAAGTCTACCCTTTAAATAACCCTTGTCAGCCACTTTGAGCCTTTTAATCCCCATTTGTTCTATATTTTACCACATCACTAGCCTTAAGCGGAAAACAAATTAATTATCCCAATTGAATCTTTGGTTAGCTTAAGATAGAGATTGCGTATCAACTAAGTATGGGAAAATTGTGGAAACTTGGGTTAATAAGAGAATGTGTCATGTTTATAACTTATTTGAATATTGGAAATTTGGGAACCTACTCATGAAAAATCAAAATAGAAAAATAATGGAGAATCCATGTGCATTGATAAGTTATGTTTGCTTTTATGATTCAGTTTATAAAAAAAAAGAAAAAAAAAAGAAATATATATATATATATATATATATATATATATATAAGGGGACAAAATTACCCCAATGTTAAGTTAATGAAAAATCATTGCACATGTGATAAATTAAAAAGAAAAAGTTGATACATGAGTATGTGATGTAAAAGTGGGAATTTTGGGTAGCTAGGCATGAATTAGAATTATATAGAGTATATGTATGTTAGGTGAAAGTTTAGGTTAATTAAAGATTCAATTCATACCTCACTTAACCATATATATATCCTCACCTTTACCTTAGCCCCATTACAACCTTGAAAAGACCTCATGATGTTTGCATTGGTACATTAAATAATGTTGATTGGTTAGGTGAATAACAAAGTTTAGAAAGCATGATTAGAGAAGAGTGGAGTGATTGACCCTAGACACTTGAGAGTTAGAGTGATATACACTACCAGTAAGGGTTCAATGCTGAATTCTATGTTCCCTGCTTTCATGAGCTATCTTCTTACAAGTTTACTTGTACCTTATTTTGTATGATTTGAATTAGTGGAATCTGATTTATATTTGTCTTGGAGAACTTATTTATTTTTAACCAAGTAGGTAGAAACATTTTGCATGTAGTTGCATTCATAGGTTGCATTTCATACTTTCTTACATTCCTCTTCATCTTTATAGTTTCTCTTGAGCTTAGCATGAGGACATGCTAATGTTTAAATGTGGGGAGGTTGATAAACCTCTATTTAATGGTTTATCTTGTGCTCAATTGAGTGGATTTTATCAACTCTTTACCCACTTATTCATACTATTTGCATGGTTTTACATTTGCCTTCCTAATTATGTGCTTTGATTGAAAACATGCTTCTTTGGTCTTAATTTGCTAATATTAATCCTCTCTTATTACCATTAGATGCCTTGATATGTGTGTTAAGTGATTTCAGAGATTATAGGGCAGGAATGGCTCAGAGGATGAAAAGGAAGCATGCAAAAGTGGAAGGAATACAAGAAGTTGGAGAAATTGCTAAGCTGTCCAGCCTGACCTCTTCGCACTCAAACGGCTATAACTTTAGCTCCAGAGGTCCAAATGATGCGGTTTTAGTTGCGTTGGAAAGCTAACGTCTGGGGCTTCGATTTGATATATAATATGCTATAGTTTCCCTGAAGCTAGGCGACGCGATCGCGTGCTCCATGCGGCCGAGTCGCAGTGACGGAAATCCAGCGTGATTGAATTCGAGACCAGTGAATTCTTGGCTGTTTTCGACCCTGTTTGCGGCCCAGAAAACACAGATTAGAGGCTATAAAGTGGAGGATTGCATCCATTCATAGAAGGCTCTCATAATTTTCACTTTCCATGATTTAGATTTAGTTTGAGAGAGGTTCTCTCCTCTCTCTCTTAGGATTAGGATTAGGATTTAGGACTTTTCTTAGTTTTTAAGAGTAACTCTCGATCCAGGTTTAATATTTACTTTGATGTATGTTTCTATGCTACTTTTACTTTAATGCTTTTATTCGTGTCTATAAATGTTGCCAACTTGACTTATAAACCCTTTCCATATTATGATTTGAATTAATGATTATTTGAAGTATTTCAGTTATTGATTGCTTTCTCTTTAATTTGTGTTACCATTGCTTTCCATCTAAGGACATTTTTATACCAACAATTTTACTTTTTTCCCTTTTGGTCTTGGTTAAGAAATCAGTAACTCAACATTATCAAACTCAACATAACTGAAAATCGCTATCTTGCTAATTGAACTGAACTTCACTAATCTCAACTTTTTCTTAGGAAATAAATAGGATTCGAAGGTCAAACTAATTAGTCCCTTGACTTTCCTTTGCTTTAGTAAAGGTCAACTAAGTGGAATTTAGATTCAACTTTCGTTATTGTTGAGAGAGATAATTAAGTTGGACTTCCAATTTCTCTTACCTTGCAAAAGTTTGCTTTACAAATATTTATTTATTTTAATTGCTATTTACTTTACTTGTCATTCAAATCACTTGCTTCTCACCTTCTAAACCCCGATTATGACCTTTATAGCCAATAATAAGAACATACTTCCTTCCAGTTCCTTGAGAAGACGACCCGAGGTTTAAATACTCGGTTATCAATTTTAAAAGGGTTTTGTTACTTGTGACAACCAAAACGTTTGTACAAAGGAATTTCTGTCGGTTTAGAGACTATATCTACAACACGACTGTTTTTATGAAATTATTTACTGGCAAAAATCCCTAACGTCAGCGACCTCCCCACACTTAAAATGTAGCATCGTCCCCGATGCTCATTCAAGCAGGGTGTGAAGGGGTGTCATCACTGGAAGGGATGGTAGCTGGGGTCTCTGTGGTGGCTGGCTGAATGTCCGGCTGCTGGAGAGGAGGGGCTGTCTGAATGGGGATCTCAGGATCTGCAGCCTGGATCTGTTGGGGTGCTGCCTGCTGGGTGTCTGCCTGCTCTGCCTCTCCCTGGGGATGGGTCTCTGCCTCGGGCGCATCCGCCTCCTCCTCAGATGCCTCGGATGGTGTGTCAGGCTCGGAGGGGATGTCGCCGGATCGTATCATCAGCTTCAGGTGATCATAGCATCGCTTGTTGTGACGCTCCAGCTGGTCAAGTCGTCGAAGCAAGCGGTGCACCAGATGATAGACAGGCTCTGTGGCAGGTGGAGGTGCAGTGGTGGTGGCAAGGGTAGGTGGTGCAGCAGTGGAGGAAGAGGGACCGGTAGATGGTATAGCTGTATCATCAGCAGTGGCAGTCAGAAATGGAGGTCTGTAGCCCAAGGCCAGGAAGTTCCTGCTGTGCGGGATAATATTCTTGCATTCCGCAGCAGGTGGCCTCTCATCAGCATCGTCCCATGGCACGTCAGCTCGACGGCCCAGTTGTGTAACCAGTTAGGGAAAGGGAAGAGTGCCTCGGATGTGGACCCTGGCCATATAGTGCCGGATAAAGCGTGGCAGGTACAGGTCCTTGCCCTACATCACACACCATAGGCGGGTGATCATAGCGGCTGGTATCTCAGTCTCGTGAGTACTCGGCATAATGTAGTTGCTGAATATCTGATGCCATAGCCGAGCCTCATCATTCAGGTAAATCCGCTTGATCCCTTTCGGCATGGTGGTGTTCTGACCCATGATCCAAGGAACTGACGGGTCAAGGGCAATCTGGTCCTTGACTGCATCCCAGTCAAAATGCATAAAGCGCATATCCTCCTCAGCTTTCTGATAGCCATCTGTCTGATCAGTCTTAGGCAGAAGTTTCAGAACCTCTTCTATTGCCTCCTCAGTAACCAGAATCTGCTTCCCTCTGAGGTTCACTGCATCTAGGGAAGTTTTGAAGTAGTTGCAGTAGAATTCCCTAACCCAAGATGCATTAACCTCAGTCAGAGGTCTCTCCAGAAAGAACCAGCCTCTTTGTTTGATTTGATCAGAGGTATATTGCTGGAGTTCTTCTGGGATCTTCAAAGTCCACTCCAGGTATAGGTTCCTGGAGTTTGCAAACACCGGATACTTCAGCTCACAGTATCGGTTTGCAAACTTTACTGGGTCATTGGCGGGAAGTAGCTGGTCGGCCTTCTCCTGCGAGGTAAAGGCTTTCTCCCGCAAGGAGGCGTCATGCATGAGGTCGATGATAGACACGGAGGCTTCTCCTCTTTTCCTTTTGCCAGTAGTGGCCTTGCCTTTTCCCTTTCTTTGGGAATCTGACATCCTGAAAAACAGAAAACTAGGATATAATAAAAATAGGAAAGCAAATAGGCAAATAATCAAAGAAAACACAAAGTGGCAAAGGAGCAATAGGATAATGAATATGAGTTAAGTAAAATGTGAATTTAGGATTGTATAGGAGTGAAAAGTCTGAAAAGAAGAAATCACAATCCAAAATGTAATTGAATGCAAGTTAAATAGAACAAGTAACATCATGCCTTGGTTAGGATGTTAAAAGAAAGTGAAAGAAAAGCAAAAAAAGAAGTTTTGAAAAGGTTAGGTTGGTTAGAGTTAAAGTTAGTGAGTTAGTGAAAAATGGGCTAAAGTAAGAGGCATAATGAAAATAGTCCAAGTAACAAGTAATCACAGGTAGAAGCTATAGGTGACTCATATTCAAACAAGTAAAACAGTTTGATGATGATTCAAATAGAGGTAAAGAAAGCAAAAATAGGAATCAAACATCAAAATTGTAGTTTAGGAACCAGGAAATCAAAAAGGATAAGAATGCATGCCCTGGCATTCATGAATGGTTTGGTTAAAGCAGAGGAAAACAGAGTTCAAGATTCCAAAATCAAAACATGAATGAAAGTAAAAAAGATTTATAAAAATTTGGGCAACATTCCGGCTAAAATTGGATATTCCCAGAAAATAAACAGCAATCAAATAGTTCATATGAATTAAAAAAATCAAGCCGCAGTTACATATAATGAATATAAACATGAAAATTCAGTGTAAAAAGCAGCATTATACAAGAAATACAGCATATGAACAAGATCACAGCAGCAGCAGATTTACAAATTTGATAAAACAGAAACAAGAACAGTGCAAGTAAACAGACCTAAATTCACTAACCACATCCTAGGCTACGTAACAACCTAAAATCCACTACAACATGCATATCTAACTAGCCTAGACAGGAACATTAACGGGAAAATAAGAATAACTACGAATGGATAAAAGGGATTACGTGTTGCGGAACCTGGAAGGCCGAATAATGAGAATAGGCAGAAAGGTGGCTGGTGGTGGTGATGATGGCGGCGTCCAGTGCTGGGCACGACGGCTGGCGGTGGTGGGCACGGTGGCGCGGCTGTTCGGGGCGGGGGGGAAGAGAGGGTAATGGGGGTAGGGGAAGGGAGGGGGGAAAGGGGTGGTGTTGCTGGTGGAAGGGGGGTTGCGGTTGGGACGGTTGGCGGCGGTGGGTGGTGGCGCGGAGGGGAGCAGTGGCGGAGGAGGAGGGAGAAAGGAGAAAGAGGAAGAAAGAAGGGGGAAGGAGGGAGGGGGGTGGGTGGCGGCGGCGTCTGGGTGGTCGGCGGTGTCTGGGTGGTGGCGCGGAGGTGGCTGGGTGGTGGTTGTGGTTTGGAGGAGGAGAGAAGGAGGGGGGTGTGGTTCAGGGGGGCGCGAGAATAGGGTTTCACGTGACCTGGGGGGTTATAATTTGAATCTACGCGGCCGTGTGGGGCACGCGGTCGCGTGGCTGGAGCGAAAAAGGTGGTTGAAGCGATTGCGTGGGTCGCGCGATAGCATGGAAGGGATAAAAAGGGTAGGACGCGATCGCCTGGGGCATGCGATCGCGTCGCTGGAATTTGTGCTAAATACACGAATCCAGCGTCGTTCCAGACCAACTTTTTGTCTCCTTTTGGGGTTTGTGCAATCCATGCGACGCGATCGCGTCGCTCACGCGGTCGCGTGGGATTGATTGTGTGCAAGTGACGCGATCGTATGGGGCATGCGATCGCGTGGGCCATTTTGTGCTAGACGCACAATGGCCGCACGATTCCAGCCGAACTTTCTGGACGTTGGATCTTTACGCCGATCTCCAGGTCACGCGGCCGCGTGGATGACGCGGTCACGTGGGAAGTGTAGTTCGCCATTTGACACGATCGCATGGGTGATGCGGTCGCGTCGCGCACCCTTTTTTTTTTTACGCATGAAAAATGCAAAATGCAATGATTAATGTGAATGCTATGCATGATCCCAGGTTTAATAAAATAAAATAAAACTCAAAAACAAAACTAAATAAAATTAAAAGTGTAAAAGGAACGATCATACCATGGTGGGTTGTCTCCCACCTAGCACTTTTAGTTAAAGTCCTTAAGTTGGACATTGGAAGGGCTTCCTGTTATGGTGGCTTGTGTTTAAATTCATCCAGAAATCTCCACCAATGCTTGGAATGCCAATAGCCTCTGGGGTCCCAAACTAGGCATGTAAAGCTTCTGAACAGCTTCAAACAGATTGTCAGGCTCCTGGGGTGACGAATGTCAGAATAGATTCCAGGATCCCAAGCCTTGTTTTTAGATCCGCCTCCGTCTTGATCTACATGTTTCCATCCGGGCGGTCTAGAAAGTAGATTCTCACCATGGTAACCAAACGTTTTCCATGATCGATTCGATTGAACATGATACCAATCCGTGCACTTCAAGTTGAAGCGTGGAACCTTATTGAACCTTGTACACCAGCTCTGAGCACGAGCCATTTCCCTCTTACTCTTAAAGTTGCAGAGGGCTCTAAGCTGGCCATCTGTTTCAAGTAAACCATATTCAAGTGAAAAAGTAAAGTTAAAAGTTAAGGATTGTACCCACTTGAAGCTTGTATTGGGTGGTAATGGCCTTGGGGAAGTGTTTCTGGTGGTTCTGTAAGTTCTGCTCCCTGGTAATCTTCTGTGAATTCCTCCACTTCTTTGCAAGGATCTTCAAACGCATCATCACCCTGGTCAAAGTCTTCTATGTCTTCCTCATCACTCGAGTCATAGATTGGAGGTTGAGAGAAATCTATCTCCGCATCATCTTCGTATTCACTCGGGGAAGATACTTCGATCTCAGAGAATTCACTTGCGGATGCAAGTTCATCACTAAGAAAACTTGACTTGTGACTATCATCATCAAGAGAATTTGCTTCTTGGATTATTCTGTCTGATTCTTCATAAACGATTTGCCTTGGGGATTGTGCGCTATCCTCCATAGCATTAACTGTAATGTCCTTTACGGATTTCTCTTTAGCTCTGGATTCCCATGGAGGTTCAGCATCTCCCAGATCTTCAACCAACTCTTCTTCTTGTACAATGACAGCTTCTTCTACTTGTTCTAGTACGAATTCATGCTCTGTCTTGTCCACTGGAGTCTCTAGTGTCTCCTTCATGCTACGCTCTTCATTAGATTGTCCACATGGGGCTGTGGTCGGTCCTTGAATGTTCGCGCGTCTAGAAGCTAATTGAATTATTGCTTGTTCCAGTTGTCGAATGGTTGTTTGAAGTTTATTTACTGTTGCCTTGAGGCGAACCTCTGATTCTCTGGGTGATGGATTTGGACATGAAACATAGGGAAGTGGTGGTGCTTGGGAGTGATTGGATTGGAACTGGGGTAGGAAAGGATCATACGGTGGCGAATGGTGAAGAGAAGCTTGTGAGTGTGGTGGTTCGAGGTTATGTTGAGAGGATGGTCTATAGGCACGGGGTGAGGCTTGTTGGTAGTTACAAGGTTGTCCACCATATCTATCAGCAGGGTATGCATTGTAGAATGGTCGTTGTCCATGATATCTTGGAGGGTGTTGTTGCCTGAAGGATTAATTAAATTATCTTGGCTCCATCCATCCTTGATTGGTCTGACCTTGATGTATATTCCTGCTGTAACTTCTATTTCCTTCAACAAAGTTAGAACCAAACTCAAAGCGAGAGGGGTGAGAATTCATAGTAGCAAATAAAATTAAAAAGGAAAAACAGAAATAAATAAACAAGTAAAAGAAAAATATGTAAAATAACCAATAATAAGGCACACGTTAGCAGTTCCCCGGCAATGGCGCCATTTTGAAAGAGCTGAAGATTGATGGTTTAGAAGTTATAGTAAATACTCGTTGCAAGTATAGTTACTAAACCAAGCAATCAACCTTTCTTGCAAACGTTTTGGTTGTCACAAGTAATAAACCCTTTAAAATTGATATCCGAGTATTTAAACCTCGGGTCGTCTTCTCAAGGAACTGCAGGGAAGTATGTTCTTGTTATTGGTTATGGAGATTGTAAATTGGGGTTTCAAGAATGAGGAACAAGTAACTTAATGGCGGGTAAATTAAATAGCAATTAAAATAAATAAATAACTGGAAAGCAAACTTTTGGCAAGCTATGAAAAATTGGAAGTCCAGACTTAGTTATTCTTATCAATAACAATGAAGGTTGAATCTTAATTCCACTTAGTCAACCTTTACTAAAGTAAAGGAAAGTCAAGGGACTAACTAGTTTGATCTTCGAATCCTATTTATTTCCTAAGAAAAGGTTGGGATTATTGAAGCCCAGTTCAATAAGCAAAGATAACAGTTATCAATTATGTTGAGATAAGATAACTCCTGAGTTACTGCTTTCTTAACCAAGACCAAAAGAGGAAAAAGTAAACTTGCTGGAATAACAATGCCTTCAGATTTAAAGCAACAATAACATAAATTAAATAAATTAAGCAATCATGAATTGAAATACCTCAACTAACATTAATAAGGGAAATTATTATCTAACATGAAGGGTTCATAAACTAAATTGGAAAAATAAATAAAAATAAAGAACCTGGGATTGAGAGTCACTCCTAAAACTAAGAGAAGTCCTAAATCCTAAGAGAGAGAGAGAGAGGAGAGAACCTCTCTCAAAACTAGATCTAAATCATGGAACGTAACTAAATTGGCGAGCTCTCCCTGAATGGATGCGTTCCCACACTTTATAACCTCTGGTCTATGCCTTCTGGACTTGGATTGGGCCAAAAAGGGCTTCAGAAATTGCTGGAAGCATTTTCTGCAATTTCTGGTGCGTGGCCTCTGTCACGCATCCGCGTGGGTCACGCGGTCGCATCATTCGGAGCTTTCCTTGTCACGCGGTCGAGTCAATCATGCGACCGCGTCATGTGCGTTCTGCTTAAGGCGCGCGGTCGCGTCAGTCATGCGGCCGCGTCGCTGCTTCTTTGTGCTTGGCATGCGTTCGCGTCGCCCATGCGATCGCGTGGATGCCAATTTCTTCAGAAGCTCCGTTTTGTGCTTTCCTTCCATTTTTGTGTGTTTCCTTTCCATCCTTTAAGTCATTCCTACCTTAGAAGATCTGAAAACTACTCAACACACTAATCACGGCATCGAATGGAATTAAAGGTGATTAAAATAATTAATTTAAAAGCATAGGAAACACGTTTTTTTCCACATACATCACATAATAAGGAAGGAAAAATAAAACCATGCAATTAACATGAATAAGTGGGTGAAGGATTGAATAAATCACTCAAACTAAGCACAAAATATATCATAAAATATGGGTTTATCATTCCTTCCATGTATTTTTCATTTATTTTAAATTTCTTATAATCTTTATCTTCTTGCAAGTTTATTTTTCCATCAAGTTTGTTCTTTTATTTTCCTTTAAGATTCTGTACTTTGTATTTGATTTCAAAGTCCTTCGATTTTAGCGGAGGCAGTTTATTGCTTTCTTTTAAATTAAATGCCATTTCCTTTATTCCAGTCATTTTATTTTCAAAGTTATTTTTTTTCTTTTCAGATTTTTCTTTGTTATTTTAACCAATTAAAAGAACCTTTGATGCACTTTCGAAAACTGACACTCACAAGAGGAGTAGGTTTCGCTCCCAGATCACTAAATATCAAACTACCCACATTTGCTAAAAATCTGTAAAACAAATTAGCACACCAATGGGACAGTTTTAAAAATTAAGTTTATCAAAAGTTTTTGTAATGATCTAGAGTATGCAACTTAGAAGTAGTAGAATTATACGTATGGCAGATGAAGTTTCTAACACTAATGCTGAATCATCTGAAAATGATAATGTTGCTATAGTTGCATAAACATCGGCAGAGATGACAACACGGTCTGAAAGTAGTACATTGGTAGAGAACGCAGTAGTTATTAATCCTCCAGTTGGAAATAACGGACGAAATTCACGCCCACGAATTGCTTTGACACAAGCACAACTAGCAGGAACCGCTGGTTGGCCTCCTTATGGCTTACCTCCAGGTTATAATCCCCCGATGGGTGGTTATGTTCCTCCAATTAGATTTGGAAATACGTCAGTTAGCAATTCAGTTCCTCCATTACATCTTGAGTTTTCTCGTGATTATCAAGTGGGTTCCACATCGAATGGTCCTGGTTCGATGGCTGCTTTTCGACAACATGTCGATGAAATTCATCATGATTTGGTCAATTTATTGACCCAGGAAATTATAACTATATTAAACTCTATGATGGCCGATCATGAGTCAAAATTTGAGCATCTCGCTTGTCAAGTTGAGTAGATTGCTCAAATTATTGATTATGATGAAGGTGATCAACAAAATATGCAAATGAACAGAAAGGATATGTTGAACATGCCTAGAAATTGGGATGGTGTAAGAACCGTGAATTAATTAACTGACTAATTAATGTTAAATAATAATAATTTAATTACCCAAAATAGGTTCAAAATTTTAGAATATTAATTAGAAAATATAAATATGATATTTGGGCTCAGTAGATTTTTCTGAGTTGGAAAATGTAATTTTCTTCGGAAAATTGCATAAAAATGCGTACTGGTAAATTAATCGGCAGTACTGACTTTCATCTGTTCGGTACTGTACAAGAAAGATAAAAGCAGTAGAAAAGTTAGGAAATAAATTAAAGTTAAAAACCGGGCACTAATTTTAAAAGTTTGGCCAAAAGTTGGGCCAAACGGGTCAAAAATGCTAACGGGTTGGACCGGGCCCAAGTTGGGCCCAAGCCCAACATATATATATATACTTAAGTGAAGGTCATTTCAGCCACTTCACCCTTCTCATAAGTCACAAACACAGCTGCAACTTGGATTGAGAGAGGAGAGAGCAAGGGTTAAAAAGTTACTATTCACATCCACATTCAATCGATCATAACTTGAGCTACGACACTCTGATTTGCGTGCCATCAGTGGCTACGCGAAGCTCTTGCCAACTTTTGTAGGTAAGATTTTGAAATTTCTTCTCCTTTCTGCAGCACTAAAAATTCAAAAATGTGGGTGATGGTTTTGAGTGAATCTTTATGTTTTCAATTGATTAGGTGATATCTAAGGTTGGGCTATTGGTGGTTTGTACCCCAAACACCATCGAAAAAGGTAAGGAAATTCTTTACCTTGTAAAATTGTGATTATGATGAACCCTAGGTTGATTGATTATAAATTATGTGTGTATATAGCTTGAAGTTGTGATTGTTGGCATTTATTTGGAGCTTTGGATTGATTGTTGGTGATTGGAGGCTTAAGTTGGACTCAATTTTGGAATTTTGGCATATTGGAAATCGGCCAAGGTATGGTTTTGGTTTTCTCTATGTAATATATAATATTTCTGGACACTTAGGCTAGTGACTCATAGGATAGGTTAGATTGAAATGGTTGTTGAGATTGTTGAATGAGGATGTATGATGCTTTGATGAATTTGAATATTTTTAATTAATTGTGATGTTGAGGTTGATAAATAATATTTGAAGTTTGAGATTGAAGTTGAATGAGTTTGATTATGATGATTGTTAGTGACATAATGGTGATTGATGATTGTGTTGGGTGAGAAATTGTTTCGTATAATATAATTGATCATTAGAGTTGAGAATTGGGTAATGTGAATGGAAACTTGGTAAGATTGGTAAAATGAGACTCAAAAGGGTAAATTCTGAGGTAAATTGGAGTTTGGTGTGGTTTTTGATTTGGTCTTGGTTATGAGTTTTAAAGATTTGAGAAATTAGTGAACTTTGGTAAAAATGGATTTTGGGTGAACTTTGACGGATCATATCTTGAGTAACAATTTTTGAAATTGAATAAAGTTTATATCAAATTAAAGATGATTCAAAGAGCTTTAAAATGGTATAGATTTTGTAGAAATCTGAATTTTGTAGAGAAAGATATTATCAAAGGAAGTTCGTGTCAAAAATCTTAATTCTGTGAAGTTGCAGAATTTGTGATTTCTGGTTTGTGTGCGCACGCCCACTGCTGTGCGCGTGCTCGGATCAGTGGCAATTTTTTACTTGTGCGTATGCACAGCCCCGTACGCACGCACACTCTATGAAAATTTGAAAATGTGCGTACGCACACCCTTGTGCGCACGAACACACAGGGAGGTGCCTACCATTGGGAAGGCTAGCACACTCAGGTGCGCACACACACCCTGCGAAATTTGCAAGCTGTGTGTACGCACAACCTCGTGCACACGCACACGCTGGAAGGTGCATTCTGTTGAGGGCGTTCGCACGCATCTGTGCGTGTACGCAGAATGGAAATTTTTACTCTCTATGCGTACGCATACTTCTTGGAAATCCTTCTGGGCATGCGTACACACACAGTCCTATTCTTCAATAAAAATCTTGTTTTTATCTGTTTTACCTTCCTGGAAAGCTTGTATCCTTCTGTGACACTTATATAAGACTATTTAGCTTGTTTTTAGGTGTCAGAACATAGAGAGGGCTCGAGGCGAAATTAATTAGATATTTTCTTGTAAAAAGTTTAGAAAACTGAGACTTAGGTTTTTGGAGTACTGAGGACGGATTTGGTTGAGTGAGAAGGCGGAGTATTGTGTCGATGATCACTGACTATGAATTGAGGAAATTATGAATTGATGGTGGTTGAGACGAGCCTGAGACTCGGAATGGAATGATGGATCCCTAATATACTGAAAAATGATTTATGAAAACCACTAAATCATTGTTTTATACTGAGATGGTTGAGACGCTCTGCGCCTGGAAGGGGACGGTAGGTTAATCCCGCCTGTCAAGGTCGCAGCGGCGGCGTAAGGATGGTAGGTTTATCCTGCTTACGTTGGGATGTGAGGTTCGTGGCAAGAGTATCCCGCTCGCATCCCTTTGGATCACTAGAGTGTGCAGGCACTATATCCTGGACCGTGTTCTGGGCACGATATCTCGAGGGTTCCTATTATGATACCGAAGGGTGACGTATCCATGGAGATGTGTCGGGTTGGCAGTTGAACCGACAATGTGATATCACAATAAGTAGGACAGGCATTCATCATGTGCATCTTCTATCTATTTTCTTGCTTTGCCAACTTGAATTGCTTGTCTAATTGTATAACATGATTAATTGCTTCTTGAATTTCTTGATATACATGCTACACTTGTGTTTTACTTGCATTGTTATTACTTGTGTTTTCTACTGGGATTGAGGAGGTTTAGAAGGCAGTGGCGATGGGATCGTGATGTACGGAAAACTATCTCTCAACAAATTTCCTTCGGCAAGTGTACCAAATTTGTCGTCAAGTAAAAACTCACAATAGAGTGAGGTCGAATCCCACAGGGATTGATTGATCAAGCAACTTTAATTAGAAGAATGTTCTAGTTGAGCGAATCCAGAATTTGGGTTGAGAGTTGCAGAAAATAAAATGGCGGGAATGTAAATAACAGAAAAGTAAATGCTAGAATTAAAGGACTGGAAGTAAATGACTGAAAATAAATTGCAGAATTGTAAATGGGAATGGGGGATTTGCTCATAAAAATAAATGGCAGAAATTAAAGAGAATGGGTAAGATCAGAGATGGGGAGTTCATTGGGCTTAGGAGATGTTGCAATTCTCCGGATCAAGTTCATTTTCATCTCTTCCTCAATCAATGCACTCATTGATCTCCTTGGCAATCTTAATTGATTGAATTACAATTTCTTGCAATTCAATCTCTCAAATCTTGATCAATAGCCAATTCCTTGGTCAATTGCTCATGAGAAGAGATGAAGTATGGTCACTGATTATACCACATGCATTTCCCAAATCAAGTATTGAGAGGGTTATAGTCACATACCCATCCAAACCCAATTTGGTCCAGCATGAGAAAGCATTTCTAGCTTGATCTCTTCATTCCTCTTTCAAGGTTCAGAAGAGATCCAAGTTTGAATAGCTTCTTTTCCAAGATAACTACTCAATTGGATGAAGATCGAAAGCTTTCAAGTAAAATCAAGAGAAAAGATAGAAGAAGAATAATGAAAATTAATATTGATCCATCAAATTACAACAGAGCTCCCTAACCCAATGAAAAGGGTTTAGTTGTTCATAGCTCTAGAAAATGAAACAAAGATGGAGAATACATCATAAAACTAGAAAATGCAGAGAAAGTAAAATACAGAGAGTAATTCTCTTTTTCCAACTTCCAGAACTCCTTCAACAATTCAAAGCTACTCCTATATATACTACTTCTCTCAGCTTCTAGCTGGCTCTTCAAGTCTTGGGCCTTTGGATCTTGAGTTTGAAGTAGTTCTCTTCTTCAATTGGGCTTGGCTTTACTTGCAGAGAGAAAATGTGAAGTGGGCAGAGACTTTAGCTCAGAACGTTAGGGGTGTTAATGTTTAGTGAAAATATAAGTTCGAGAACGTTAGTGACAATCAACTTTCTCACTAACATTACTAAGTAAAAGCCACGTTAACTTCAACGTTAGTGGCATAAACGTTGCCACTAACGTTGCCTCTAAGTCCTTCGCACACGTTATTGAGACTTAACATTTCCAATAACTTTGAAAAGCCCCCTTTGTTCCCACGTTAGAGCCCACGTTAACTTAGTTAACGTGGCTCTTTAACGTGGGCTTGCCATCCTTCGAGAACGTTAGTGACACTCAACATTGTCACTAACGTTCCAAGGTGCCCCTATGTCTCACGTTAGAGTCCACGTTAACTAGGTTAATGTGGCTTCTAACGTGGCCATGCTTAGCCATCCCCAACGTTAGTGACAATGTTGAGTGTCACTAACATTGGCCATTCTTTCACTCATCAACGTTAGCTTCCACGTTAACTAAGTTAACGTGGCTCCTTGGGGGGTTGTGTGGTTGCTTCCAATGTTAGTGACAATGTTGGGTGTCACTAACGTTGTCGACCATGCTTGCTTCTTACGTTAGCTCCCACGTTAACCAAGTTAACGTGGTCCTACAATGATGGCTTTTGAGAGCGTTATTGGCAATCACTTTTCTCATTAGCTTTGCAAGTTACCTCCCATTCCTTGCTTCCTTTGGTCCTGAAATCAAGCAATAGAGCGCATCAAAGTTCTAGTCCAAGTCATGGGCAATGCAACATACAATTTGTCACTAAACTTATGCAAAATCTTCATGAAATAATGTATGCTTGAATCAAGGTGTAAGTGAATATCTACCCAAAACTAGCTTATTTCCTAAGGAAATGCATGAAACTAACCTAAAAATAGTAAAGAAAAGGTCAGTGAAACTAGCCAAGATGCCCTGGCATCACAACACCAAACTTAAAGCTTGCTTGTCCCTAAGCAAGTACTGGAACAAGAGAATGATGAATGGAATGCCAAGAGTAATGAGTCATTCTTGTGGAAGTCATATCACTGATTTTATGGTAGTTTCATGCATAGCAACTTAGGTTCATTCCTGGATTTCAGACCTTTATCATGTCTTAAAACACTCACTTTGCTTACATCCCATGAGACTTTTATTCATTGATCCCTTTATTGTCATTTCAGAGCTTATTGGTGTTCTTAGGCTAAGTGCTCTGTAAGGGGGCAACTTTTTAATATAAGCTTTCAGCCAACACTCCCGAACCAGTTGGTTCAAGGTGCTAGGTGTTGAAGCACCCCTAAGAACTTACTCCCTCAAGTCTCTCCCCCATACATACACACCACAGGCATATAGTTCATTTATTTTCCTTCTTGAAACCTTGGTGTCCAGCACCTCTTTGGGTTACTAAATGCTCTGTGGTGAGGGTTACTCTTGATAATGGACTTTCAGCTGATAATCCCGGGTTAGTTAACCCAAGTTACCAGGTGATAAAGCACCCCTAAGAGCTTATTCATCCAAGTAGATCCCTCACACAGGAACACCACAGACACATATCTTAAGATCAAAACCATTGGTGCCTAGCCTTATTGCTTACTCTTTTTCTTTTGTTTTTTCACTTTCATTATTCTTTTCTCTTTCTCTTATTAGGATCTTGTCATATACTTAGTCTCATGAGTATATTCAAAGCAAAGTATTCAGGCCAGATAGTTGTCATCCAACCTTATGGTTGAACCAACTTAGCTAACTTATGATTATACCACAAACTCATGAATGTACTCCATAGTGTGAACTCCACTCTGGTCTTTTGAAATATAAACATTCTCTCTTCATTTGATTAAAAGGGACAAGCATACAAGTAAGTGAAGTAGGGATGCAGTGACATAAAGACTAGTGCACATAGACCTATTCAGAACTTAAAAGATAGAATTTAAAAAGGTTTAATCATAACATGGAAGCAAGTTCTATTTCATACAAGATCTTCCTTATTTAAAACATAGAGAAAGACGGAACAAAGAAGGAACTCCACCACCTTTTACTATTGTGGATGCCCATGCTCCCATCCTTGTTTGTCCTCATTGTGTCTCTCTTGAGTGCTTGTACTTCCACTTCCCTTGCCTTTTCCAAGCAGCTTCTTCCAGAAACCACCATCTTCCATCTTCTTCTTGAGTGTCTCCTTTTGCTGTTTCACTTTCCTCTCTTCTTGTTCTACAAAATCTTTTTGGACCTCATCATATGTAGGGATGGCATAGTGTAGCCGATGCATATTACTGGTCATGTAGTTCAACTTGGCTTGAGTGTTCACATAGAACTCCTCCCTATGTAGTTGCCTTCCTTCATTGAGTACACTGAACTCATTGAAAGTTTTCATTTGGGCTATCTGCCGCTGGTTGAGTTCTTGCAAGTGCTTCTCTTGAAGCTCTTGCCTCTCATTCACTTGGTTGATGGCTTGAGTGAGCCGGGAGTAGTGTTCCTGCTGCTGCTCCATTTGTTGTTTTTGCCATGCTTCCTGTTGGCTCAGCCAGTTGGTTTGAAGGTTTAGTATTTACTCTTGTCCTTCCATATGTCTCATCCCCAGATCCTCAATGGCTCTTAGAAGGTGATTCATGTTCAAGTTAGCTGGATCATAATACTCTCCTTGTTGATATTCCTCCTGATGAGGTTCCTCTTGGTGAACTCTTTCTTTTGCTTTTGGTTTTCCTATTTGTGGCCTTCTTTGTTGCTGAGCAGGTGTAGTATAGACCAATCGCTCGAGTGTAACTGGCCTCCCTAGGTTCACCCAGTCTGGGTTGCTGTCCTCAAATACTACCTTGGCCTTGTTGCATAAGCGGAGAATGGTACTGGGGTACCAAAGCCTGGCACCTGAATCAACCTTCTCAGCCGAATCTTGAATCCCCTCGGCGATGAGCTCATTCACATTGATTTTCCCACCTTGTATTAAGCAATGCACCATAGTAGCTCGATTGATGTTTACCACTGAATTATTTTCAGCTGGTAGAATGGACTTCCTTACGAGTTCAAACCACCCCTTGGCTTCAGGACTCAGGTCTCCCCTCTTGATGAACTTGGGTCTCCTATCTGTGTACCTCTCCCAGTCAGCTGCTATAACACAGATTTCTGACACTATCTCTGAGAGCTCATCATTATCAGGGCTTCTACTTATCCTTGCCTGATAACTGTCCTCATCAAAATGAGGTGATTATAGGTGAAGAACTCTTGTTATGGCATTTGGGCTGAAGTCCACCTCCTTTCCTCTCACGTAACTTTTGAAGGTTGGGGCCTCGGTTTTATCTTCTCTTACTACATTTGCATAAAATTCTTTGATGAGGTTTCCATTGATCTTCCCCTTTGGACTTGTGAGCAATTGCCACCCTCTCTGATCGATTTTCTCCAGAATTTGTGGTGATTCATTTGCATTGATTTGGAAGATTAACTCTGGCAATATCTTTCTGGCCCTTATCCGTTCGAATTCACGTTCATGAAAGGCAGTTTTGAATTTCTTCTCATCGAAAGGAACACTCTCCATGGGTTCCTTCCTCTTTTGCCTCTTTGAGCTTGATGATGCCATGAATTGAGTTGCTATTTTGAAGGGGGGGTTGGAGGATACGGATAGATGAGGAATAGGTTGGCTAGGACATAGTGTGATGAAGGGGGTTGAGCAAGCCGAAAGTATGAAGTGTGGAGAGTGGGAATTTGAGTGTGAGGAATGATCATGCACTAAGGTTCACTTATATAGGGAGATCATGAGTGGATGGAAGGTGTGGATTGCAAGGATTTTTGCTTGATGGACGGTCGGGGTTGTGTATGAAGGAAGGACAAGGATCATCACTTAATGAAAGTGATTGGTTCGGTCTTCAAGGATCTTCCTTCTCCAATGTTGCATGGCAATGTTTCCCCATGCGTTCCCTCTTGAGATATGTGTGTAGTGCTCTTCATTAAGTAGCGGAATCTCCCCCCATTTAATTGTCCAATCAATCCCTTTTTATGCTTCTTTTCTTTTCCTATAAAGATTTAAAATAAGGAAATTAATATCATAAAAATCAAACTCTACGGCTAGAATAATAAAGAGAAGAAAAAGAGTTTGTTTATTTATGAATTTCAACTAACTAATTACTTGTGTATCCTTATGCATTTTGGTGGCACCATGGGGTGACACCAAACTTAGTTTGAAGCAATGTGATGAAAAGTTTTGTTCAAAGCTCCAAGAGTTCTGCTTTGAACACCAAACTTGTTCTTCACTACATGCTGCATGATAAAGATTTCATAAACTTGAAATTCATAAACATTGATTTATTCATTATTTTAAAAACATATAAAACATGGGTTGCCTCCCATGAAGCGCTTCTTTAGCGTCACTAGCTTGACGTTTTTCCCTTATCAGGGTGGTTGGTAGTGCTTAAAGTCCTCCCCTCTTGCTGTGGACTTATATCCATTAGTTGGATCAATGATCTCCACATGTTCCAGGGAAAGAACTCTGTTGATAGTGAAGACCTTAGGTAACTGAGATGGTACAGTGGGGAGATTAGGGGGAATATCTGGGAAGTAAGCTGAGACAACTCTATCCCCTGGAGAGAAGTCTTCCGTAGGGATTTTCTTGTTCCTCCACCTCCTTGGTACCTTCTTCTTTGTTTCTTTTGAAGTTGCCTTCCCCTTGGTGACCTCTTTTTCTAAAGGAGTTGTGATGCTGTCTTTACCTACCTCTAGAGGTTTAGGTTCCTCCAATTTTTCCTTGAGCTGTGGCAATTGCTGTTTTCCTTGTTTATCAATTAAGGGGATCTCAGAATGATCTGGCTGTGCTTCAGTGCTTGTCTCCTCCTTCAGTGTCTCATTATCATTTGTGCTTAGTTCCTTGTCCTCTTAATCTGTTTCTTGTGAGAGTTTGAAAACATTGAAGCTGAGTCGTTCATCATGGATTCTCAATATTAGCTCCCCTTTCTCTACATCGATAAGTGCTCTGGCCGTAGCTAGGAATGGTCTTCCCAATATGATTGGGTGAGTGTGACTCTCTTCCATGTCCAGGATGACAAAGTCTGTTGGGAGAAAGTATTTCCCAACCTTTAGCAACACATTTTCCACCACTCCTATTGCTTGCTTTTGAGTTTTGTCAGCCAGTCTGATGATTACATCTGTGGGCATTATCTCATTGATCTGCAGCCTCTTCACCAGGATAATGGCAATAAGTTGATGCTGGCTCCCAAGTCACATAGTGCTTTATCGAACATAGTTTCACCTATGGCACAAGGGATGTGAAAACTCCCTGGGTCTCTTCTTTTTGTAGGCAACTCAGGTTGAATAAGGGCACTACATTCCTTGTTCATCACTATAGTCTGGACTCCTTTGAGTGAGCTTTTCCTGGGAAGAAGTTCCTTCATATACTTGATGAATGCAGGCATTTGTTGAATTGCCTTGATGAATGGTATGTTTACATGCAGAGATGCAAACAAGTCTAGGAACCTTGAGTATATTCTCTTTCCCACAGCACCATTGAGCAGTTGAGGGAAGTTTGGCCAGTTTCACTGACCTTTTCTTTACTGTTTTTAGGTTAGTTTCATGCATTTCTTTAGGAAATAAGCTAGTTTTGGGTAAATATTCACTTATGCCTTGACTCAAGCATACATTGTGCATTTTACATGATTTCATGAGGATTTTGCATAAGTTTAGTGACAAATATTATGTTGCATTACTCATGACTTGGACTAGAGCTTTGATGGACTTTGTTGCTTGATTTCAGGACCAAAAAGAAGCAAGAAAAGGGGAGGTAACTTGCAAGATTAATGAGAAAAGTGATTGCCAATAACACTCTCAAAAAAGCCATCAATGCCCACGTTAGAGAGTCACGTTAACCAAGTTAACGTGAACTCTAACGTGGAGAAGAGAAGTTGAGCCAACGTTAGTGACACTCAACATTGTCACTAACGTTGGAAATTACTCATAAGTGGCCACGTTAGAAGCCACGTTAACCTAGTTAACGTGGCCTCTAATGTTAAAGGGGGGAAGAGAAGCCAACGTTAGTGACACTCAACATTGTCACTAACGTTGGCCTATGGTGCAAAGTACCACGTTAACTCCCACGTTAACTTGGTTAACGTGGGAACTAACGTAGAGGATGAAGAGTTGTCGACAACGTTAGTGACACTCAACATTATCACTAACGTTGAAGCAACCACACAACCCCCAAGAGTCACGTTAACTTCCACGTTAACTTGGTTAACGTGGAAGCTAACGATGAGAAATGAAGGATGAGCCAACGTTAGTGACACTCAACATTGTCACTAACGTTGGGATGGCTAAAAGATGGCCACATTAGAAGCCACGTTAACCTAGTTAACGTGGACTCCAACGTGAGACCTAGGGGCACATTGGAACGTTAGTGACAATGTTGAACGTCACTAACGTTCTCGAAGGATGGCAAAGGCCACGTTAGAAGCCACGTTAAGCTAGTTAACGTGAGCTTTAACGTGAAGCAAGAAGGGGCACAATGGAACGTTAGTGACAATGTTGAGTGTCACTAACGTTCTCGAAGGTTGACAAGGCAACGTTAAAAGCCACGTTAACCTAGTTAACGTGGGTTTTAACGTGAGGCAAAAGGGGTGCATTGGAACGTTAGTGACAATGTTAAGTGTCACTAACATTCCCGAACTTGGACTTTCACTAAATGATTAACACTCCTTACGCCCTGAGCTTAAGTCTCTGCCCACTCCGCACTTTCTCTCTGCAAGTAAAGCCAAGCCCAAATAAAGAAAGGAACTGCTTCAAACTCAAGATCCAAAGGCCCAAGACTTGAAGAGTGAACTAGAAGCTGAGAAGAGTAGTATATATAGGAGTAGCTTTGAATTGTAAAGGAGTTCTGGAGGCTGAAGAACCACTCTCTGTATTTTACTTTCTTTGCAATTTCTAGTTTTATGATGTATTCTCCATCTTTGTTTTCATTTTCAAGAGCTATGAACAACTAAACCCCTTTCATTGGGTTAGGGAGCTCTGTTGTAATTTGATGGAACAATACTAATTTTCATTATTCTTCTTCTATCTTTCCTCTTGATTTTACTTGAAAGCTTTCGGTCTTCATCCAATTGAGTAGTTATCTTGGAAGAGAAGCTATTCAAACTTGTATCTCTTTTGAACCTTGAAAGAGGAATGAAGAGATCAAGCTAGAAATGCTTTCTCATGCTGGACCAAATTGGGTTTGGATGGGTATGTGACTATAACCCTCTCAATACTTGGTTTGGGAAATGCATGTGGTATAATCAGTGACCATACTTCATCTCTTCTCATGAGCAATTGACCAAGGAATTGGCTATTGATCAAGATTTGAGAGATTGAATTGCAAGAAATTGTAATTCAATCACTTAAGATTGCCAAGGAGATCAATGAGTGCATTGATTGAGGAAGAGATGAAAATGAACTTGATCCGGAGAATTGCAACATCTCCTAAGCCCAATGAACTCCCCATCTCTGATCTTACCCATTCTCTTTAATTTCTGCTATTTACTTTTATGAGCAAATCCCCCATTCCCATTTACAATTCTGCAATTTATTTTCAGTCATTTACTTCCAGTCCTTTAATTCTAGCATTTACTTTTCTGTTATTTACATTCCCGCCATTTTATTTTCTGCAACTCTCAACCCAATTTCTGGATTCGCTCAACTAGAACATTCTTCTAATCAAAGTTGCTTGATCAATCAATCCCTGTGGGATTCGACCTCACTCTATTGTGAGTTTTTACTTGACGACAAATTCGGTACACTTGCCGAAGGGAGATTTGTTGTGAGACAAGTTTTCCCCACATCAAGTTTATGGCGCCGTTGCCGGGGATTGATTGTGCATCAACAATGATTAGATTAGAAGATCACTAGATTGAGCATTTTATTTTGTGAATTTTATTTTCTGTTTGAGTGATTTACTTTTTGTTTTAGCTAAACTTCTTCCCTTCTCCATCTACTCTTTTGTTTTTCTTTGTTATTTTCAATTCTGTTTGCTAACCCACTAACTGTTTGATATATTGCATCACCCACAACTAACATCAATTCTGACAAAAATACTGTCTGTACCTATTTTCTCTGCTTGTACTTGTTGGTTGTATGACAGGGAGAAGAAGCGGGGCTTCAACTTCTTTTGATTCTGAACCAGAGAGAACCTTCCTTAGACTAAGGAGGGAGGCAAAAGGAAAATGAGTAGTTGGTGCTGAAGAAGAAGAGGAACAGTTTAAGGAATACTTTGAACCAAACATGAAAGAAAACATGGAAAATCATCATGAAGAAGAGACTCACAACCATGGCAGAGGAGGTGGAGCAAATCATGCTGGGGAGGATAGAAGAGTTTTGGGCTCTTACATTAATCCAAACCCAGGCAATTGTGGAAGTAGCATCCAAAAGCCAACAATCCATGCCAACAACTTTGAACTTAAACCACAGCTCATCACCCTTGTTCAGAACAACTGTTCATTTGGAGGAGGTGTTCAAGAAGATCCCAACCAACATTTGACCACCTTCCTGAGAATATGTGACACAGTGAAATCTAATGGTGTTCATCCTGACGCCTATAGATTGTTCTTATTTCCCTTCTCACTCAGAGACAAGGCAGCCAAGTGGCTGGAATCCTTCCCAAGGGAGAACTTGACAACTTGGGAGGATGTGGTGAACAAATTCTTAGCAAGATTCTACCCTCCTCAACGAATCAATAGGCTGAGAGCTGAGGTTCAAACCTTCAGGCAACAGGATGGTGAGACTCTGTATGAAGCATGGGAGAGGTTCAAAGACTTAACAAGGAGGTGTCCACCTGACATGTTCAACGAATGGGTCTAGCTGCACATTTTCTATGAAGGGCTCTCTTATGAGTCAAAGAAGGCAGTAGACCATTCATCTGGAGGGTCTTTGAACAAGAAGAAGACCATTGAGGAAGCCATAGATGTTATTGAAACAGTAGCAGAAAATGACTACTTCTATGCTTCCGAAAGAGGGAACACAAGAGGAGTGATGGAGCTAAACAATGTAGATGCTCTGTTGGCTCAAAACAAGCTCATTACCCAGCAGCTGGCTGACCTCACCAAGAAGATGGAGATGAACCAAGTAGCAGCAATCTCCACTTCATCAACAACACAAGAAGGAGTAAACCAAGAAGCAGAAGGGAGTCAGGAGCAAGCCAACTACATTGGAAATTCACCAAGGAAAAACTATGATCCATACTCCAAGACTTACAACCCTGGATGGAGAAACCACCCAAACTTTGGGTGGGGAAGTGAGCAAGATCAAAACCAAGACCAGAGACGTTACAACTCCAACAACAATGCAGCTCACCAGCAATTCACCCAGAGGACATCTCAACATCCCCATAACAACACTTCTCCACACACTTATCAAAACCAAAACAGCACATCTGCTCCGAATCACTCATCAATTGATGACAAGCTCTCTAAGATTGAAACCTTCATTGAAGGAATATGCAGAGACATTCAAGACAGTAAAGCATTCAGAGAGGAAGTGCAGTCAAACATGCAGAATCAAAATGCTGCCATCACAAAACTGGAGACGCAAATCAGCTATCTTTTTAAGCAGCTTCTGAACCACAATTTTTGCTATGATGCCCATTCAAGCAAAAGGGAGGAGTGTCAAGTTATCACACTTAGGAGTGGGAAGGAACTGAAGGAACATCCCCAAAAACCACTAGAAGAAAGCTCAATTGAAAAGGAAGAGGAGCAAGATGGAATGCAACCCCCCACGCCAAGTTTGTAGAAAGAGAAAAAGATACCCCAACTCAACGTCTCAAGAGCTCCATACCCCCAGCTATTGAAGAAAAAGGAAGATGACAACCAGTTCTTGAGATTTTTGGAAATTTTCAAGAAGCTACAAATCAACATACCATTTGCTGAAGCCATAGAACAAATGCCACTTTATGCCAAGTTTTTGAAGGAGCTAATGACTAAGAAGAGAAGCTGGAAGAACAATGAGACTGTGATACTAACTGAAGAGTGCAGTGCTATCATTCAGCATAAAATACCTCAGAAACTGAAGGATCCTGGGAGTTTTCAGATCCCTTGCATTATAGGAGAAATCACAGTAGAAAAGGCTCTTTGTGACTTAGGGGCCAGCATCAATTTGATGTCAGTAGCTATGATGAGAAAGATGAAAATTGAGGAGGCTAAACCAACAAAAATGGCTCTACAACTGGCAGACCGATCGTTCAAATTCCCTCACGGGATAGTGGAGGATTTGCTAGTAAAAGTAGGAGATTTCATATTCCCAGTAGATTTTGTGGTGTTGGACATGCAGGAAGACGCCAAAACCTCCATCATTTTGGGAAGGCCATTCTTGGCCACTGATGGAGCTGTCATTGATGTTCAAAAGGGTGACCTCACCCTTAGATTAAATAATGAAAAGATGACATTCAATGTGTTCAAGGCCCTGAGTTATCCACCGGAATAATTGGGGAAATGCATGAGGTTAGATGCACTTGAGGATGAAGTGCAGGAGAATTTTGAAGAAGATGAACCTGAAGAGAACGAGAGATTGGTGGAGGAAGAATCTGAATCAAGTGAAGAGGTAGCTACAACAGAAACACATATACCAGATGCACCAAAGGAAGGGAGCGAAAAATCAGAAGCACCCAAACTTGAACTCAAAGCATTGCCACCCACTCTCAAATATGCATATCTAGGAGAAAATGAAAACTACCCAGTGATCATAAATTCATCCCTCAGTCAAGATCAAGAGGACGAGCTACTCAAGGTGCTGCGGGAGCATAAGGATGCCATTGGATGGACCCTTGCTGACTTGAAGGGAATCAGTTCAGCCATATGCATGCATAAAATATTGTTTGAAGATGATGCCAAGCCATCCATTCAATCCCAAAGAAGGCTGAACCCAATCATGAAGGAAGTGGTACAGAAAGAGGTTATGAAGCTTTGGCAAGGAGGAGTCATATACCCAATTTCGGATAGCCCTTGGGTTAGCCCCATACATGTTGTGCCAAAGAAGGGAGGGATCACTGTGGTTACCAATGAGAAGAATGAGCTCGTACCTGCAAGGACCGTCACAGGATGGCGGATGTGCATAGACTACAGGAAACTCAATGAGGCTACACGAAAGGACCATTTTCCCCTTCCATTCATGGATCAGATGTTGGAAAGACTTGCAGGGCACGCATATTATTGTTTTCTCGACAGTTATTCAGGATATAACCAAATAGTGGTTGATCCAAGAGACCAAGAGAAAACCTCATTTACCTGTCCGTATGGAGTGTTTGCCTATAGGCGCATGCCATTTGGATTATGTAATGCCCCTGCAACTTTCCAACGCTGCATGCTTTCTATCTTTTCAGATATGATAGAAAAATTCATTGAAGTTTTTATGGATGATTTCTCGGTATTTGGAGATTCTTTTCCTAGTTGCCTACATCACCTCGCCTTGGTATTGAAAGGATGCCAAGAGACCAATTTGGTCTTGAACTGGGAAAAATGCCACTTCATGGTGACAGGAGGAATAGTCCTTGGTCACAAGGTCTCTCACCAAGGCATTGAGGTCGATAGAGCTAAAGTAGAACTTATTGAAAAACTACCCCCACCCAGTGATGTCAAGGCAATTAGAAGTTTTTTAGGGCATGCTGGTTTTTACAGAAGGTTCATTAAAGATTTTTCAAAGATAGCCAAGCCCTTAAGCAATCTCCTTGTATCTGATACACTATTCATCTTTGATGAAACATGCATGCTAGCATTTGCACATTTGAAAATGAGGTTATCCTCTGCTCCTATCATCTCCCCACCTGATTGGAACCTACCATTTGAATTGATGTGCGATGCATCTGATTTTGCAGTTGGGGCAGTGTTAGGACAAAGGAAAGATAACCTATTTCGTGTGATATACTATGCTAGCAAAGTCCTTAATGAAACTCAAAAGAATTATACCACTACTGAAAAGGAGTTGCTAGCAATAGTTTTTGCATTTGACAAATTTATATCATACCTCATTGGTGCTAAAGTGATTGTTTTTACAGATCACACAGCACTTAAATATTTGTTTGCCAAGCAAGAATCAAAGCCAAGACTAATAAGGTGGATCTTACTGTTGCAGGAATTCGATATTGAAATCAGAAACAAGAAAGGAGTGGAGAACAAGGTGGCAGATCACCTATCCAGAATCCCTCATGATCAAGGTGGAGAAAATGATACAAATGTGAACGAGCTCTTCCCTGATGAGCAGTTGATGACAGTTCACAAAGCACCATGGTTTGCAGATATTGCAAATTTCAAGGCGACTAGGGCATTACCCCCAGGGATCAATAAACATCAAAAGAGGAAGCTAATGAATGATGCAAAATACTTTGTCTGGGACGAACCATATCTCTTCAAGAAATGTTCAGATGGAATTCTTAGAAGATGTGTTTTGGAAGAGGAAGGGAGAGAAGTCCTGTGGAACTGCCACGGTTCATGCTATGGCGGGCACTTTGGAGGGGACAGAACTGCAGCAAAGGTGTTACAAAGCGGATTCTTTTGGCCCACCCTTTTCAAGGATGCCAAGGAACTAGTAAAAAGCTGCAATGAATGCCAAAGATCTGGAAACCTGCCCAAAAGAAATGCCATGCCACAAAATTTCATCTTGGAACTGGAACTGTTTGATGTGTGGGGAATTGATTTCATGGGACCATTCCCAACCTCATATGCAAACAAGTACATCCTGGTAGCAGTGGATTATGTTTCCAAGTGGGTAGAGGCTATTGCAACCCCAACTAATGATAACAAGGTAGTCATGAACTTCCTCAGGAAGAATATCTTTAGCCGGTTTGGAGTCCCAAGAGCCCTCATCAGTGATGGAGGGAGCCACTTTTGTAATAAACCACTAGAAGCTCTCTTCTTACGATATGGGGTAAAACACAAAGTAGCCACACCTTACCATCCTCAAACAAGTGGGCAAACTGAGATATCCAACAGAGAGCTGAAGAGGATCCTAGAAAAGACTGTGGGCGCATCTAGAAAGGATTGGTCGAAGAAGTTGGATGATGCTCTTTGGGCATACAGAACAGCATTCAAAACCCCACTTGGAATGTCTCCATATCAACTAGTCTATGGGAAGGCTTGTCATTTACCACTGGAGCTGGAACACAAAGCTCTTTGGGCTATTAAGATAATAAATTTTGATAGCATTGCTGCTGGTGCAAAAAGGATCTTGCAGCTGCAAGAGATGGAGGAATTCAGGTCACAAGCCTATGAAAACACTAAGATGTATAAAGAGAAGGCAAAGAGAAAACATGACATGCATCTGGCACCCAGGAGTTTCGAAAAAGGGCAGCAAGTACTCCTTTACAATTCTAAATTAAGGCTGTTCCCAGAAAAACTCAAGTCAAGGTGGTCCGGACCTTTCATGGTTACAAAAGTATCACCATATGGCCACATCGAAATCACGGATGAAGGTTCAGAAAGGACTTTTACAGTGAATGGACAAAGACTCAAGCATTATCTGGGCGACATGGGGGAAAACCCCAGAGTAAAGTACCATCTCAAGTAATTAAGGACTCGTCGAGCTAGCGACGATAAAAGAGCGCTCTGTTGGGAGGCAACCCAACCTCAGGTAGTTTCACTTTCATCTTTATTTCAATAAAAATCACAAAGTTGTTTCCCCTGTATTGTAAGGAGCTAAGTTTGGTGTTCCACACCAAAACAATCCAAGAGTGATAGTGTAGTTCTAAGTTTGGTGTTCCACTAAAGGACATTGGTTAGAATTACACTCCACTCCAAAAGAACATTGCTAGCTCCATCCAATCAAGAGAAACAACTTAGATGTAGTTAGACTTTAGGTGATCATTGCTTTGCTGAAAGCAAGATATGAGGCTCTCTGCATATATGCAATGTTTTGTACTGGGCAAAGAACTAAGTTTGGTGTTCACACACCAAATTGAGTTCGAGAGGCACAAGCATGCATGTAAGCTAACTATGTCTCAAGTGCTCTGGGAACGAGCAACTTCCAGCAACCTTGCAGGAATCTTATAAGGAAATGGTGCACCTTCGCCCAAAGAAGCGAGGCAGCGAAAACTAGGATGATGACAAAGAGAGAGGGGGACCAGAGGTCATCACCCGAAGGTTGTATCGCTACCTAATTCCATTGTATTCAGAATTGTTAAAAGTTGAAAGTCCGGATGCACTTTTGATTTGTAGTTGCTCGTAGTTGAACCCTTTTTAAATTATGTCTTTTAAGTTTTCCTTCTGATTAGGTCTATGTGCACTGGTCTTTAAATGTCACTGCACCATTACTTAACTTACTTGTATGCTTGTCCCTTTAAATCAGATAAAAAGAGAATGATTGTTTTCAAAAGACCAGGGTAGAGTTCATATTGTGGAAGAGCATTCATGAATCTTTGGGGTAGTCATAAGTTAGCTAAGTTGGTTCAACCACAAGGCTAGGAGGACAACCATCTGACCTGAATACTTTGCTTTGGATACACTCATGAGACTAAGTTAATAATAAGATCCTAATAAGAGAAAAGGGAAAGAACAATGGAAGTGAAAAACAAAAGAAAAAGAGTAAGCAATAAGGCTAGGCATCAATGGTTTGGACCTTGAGACAAGTGTCTGTGGTGCTCCTGTGTGAGGGATCTACTTGGATGAATAAGCTCTTAGGGGTGCCTTATCACTTGGTAACTTGGGTTAACTAACTCGGGATTATCAGCTGAAAGTCCACTATCAAGAGTAACCTTCACTACAGAACACTTAGTAACCCAAAGAGGTGCTGGACACCAAGGTCTCAATAAAAGAAAATAAATAAACTAAATGCCTATAATGTGTATGTATGGGGGATAGGCTTGAGGGAGTAAGTCCTTAGGGGTGTCTCAACACCTAGCACCTTGAACCAACTGGTTCGGGAGTGTTGGCTGAAAGCTTATCTTAAAGAGTTGCCCCCTTACAGAGCACCTAGCCTAAATAACACAAATAACCCTTGAAATAACAATAAAAGGATCAATGAATAAAAGTCTCATGGGATATGAACAAAGTGGGTGTTTTAGGACAGAATAAAGGTCTGAAAGTCAGTAATGGAATGAACCTAAGTTGCTATGCATGAAACCACTATAAAATCAGTAATATGACTTCCACAAGGATGACTCATTCCTCTGGATATTCCATTCATCATTCTCTTGTTCCAGTACTTGCTTAAGGACAAGCAAGCTTTAAGTTTGGTGTTGTGATGCCAGGGCATCTTGGCCAGTTTCACTGACCTTTTCTTTACTGTTTTTAGGTTAGTTTCATGCATTTCTTTAGGAAATAAGCTAGTTTTGGGTAAATATTCACTTATGCCTTGACTCAAGCATACATTGTGCATTTTACATGATTTCATGAGGATTTTGCATAAGTTTAGTGACAAATATTATGTTGCATTACTCATGACTTAGACTAGAGCTTTGATGCACTTTGTTGCTTGATTTCAGGACCAAAAAGAAGCAAGAAAAGGGGAGGTAACTTGCAAGATTAATGAGAAAAGTGATTACCAATAACACTCTCAAAAAAGCCATTAATGCCCACGTTAGAGAGTCACGTTAACCAAGTTAACGTGAACTCTAACGTGGAGAAGAGAAGTTGAGCCAACGTTAGTGACACTCAACATTGTCACTAACGTTGGCAATTACTCATAAGTGGCCACGTTAGAAGCCACGTTAACCTAGTTAACGTGGCCTCTAACATTAAAGGGGGGAAGAGAAGCCAACGTTAGTGAAACTCAACATTGTCACTAACGTTGGCCTATGGTGCAAAGTACCACATTAACTCCCACGTTAACTTGGTTAACGTGGGAACTAACGTAGAGGATGAAGAGTTGTCGACAACGTTAGTGACACTCAACATTGTCACTAACGTTGAAGCAACCACACAACCCCCAAGAGTCACGTTAACTTCCACGTTAACTTGGTTAACGTGGAAGCTAACGATGAGAAATGAAGGATGAGCCAACGTTAGTGACACTCAACATTGTCACTAACTTTGGGATGGCTAAAAGATGGCCACGTTAGAAGCCACGTTAACCTAGTTAACGTGGACTCCAACGTGAGACCTAGGGGCACATTGGAACGTTAGTGACAATGTTGAACGTCACTAACGTTCTCGAAGGATGGCAAAGGCCACGTTAGAAGCCACGTTAACCTAGTTAACGTGAGCTTTAACGTGAAGCAAGAAGGGGCACAATGGAACGTTAGTGACAATGTTGAGTGTCACTAACGTTCTCGAAGGTTGACAAGGCAACGTTAAAAGCCACGTTAACCTAGTTAACGTGGGTTTTAACGTGAGGCAAAAGGGGTGCATTGGAATGTTAGTGACAATGTTAAGTGTCACTAACGTTCCCGAACTTGGACTTTCATTAAATGATTAACACTCCTTACGCCCTGAGCTTAAGTCTCTGCCCACTCCGCACTTTCTCTCTGCAAGTAAAGCCAAGCCCAAATAAAGAAAGGAACTGCTTCAAACTCAAGATCCAAAGGCCCAAGACTTGAAGAGTGAACTAGAAGCTGAGAAGAGTAGTATATATAGGAGTAGCTTTGAATTGTAAAGGAGTTCTGGAGGCTGAAGAACCACTCTCTGTATTTTACTTTCTTTGCAATTTCTAGTTTTATGATGTATTCTCCATCTTTGTTTTCATTTTCAAGAGCTATGAACAACTAAACCCCTTTCTTTGGGTTAGGAAGCTCTGTTGTAATTTGATGGATCAATACTAATTTTCATTATTCTTCTTCTATCTTTCCTCTTGATTTTACTTGAAAGCTTTCGGTCTTCATCTAATTGAGTAGTTATCTTAGAAGAGAAGCTATTAAAACTTGGATCTCTTTTGAACCTTGAAAGAGGAATGAAGAGATCAAGCTAGAAATGCTTTCTCATGCTGGACCAAATTGGGTTTGGATGGGTATGTGACTATAACCCTCTCAATACTTGGTTTGGGAAATGCATGTGGTATAATCAGTGACCATACTTCATCTCTTCTCATGAGCAATTGACCAAGGAATTGGCTATTGATCAAGATTTGAGAGATTGAATTGCAAGAAATTGTAATTCAATCACTTAAGATTGCCAAGGAGATCAATGAGTGCATTGATTGAGGAAGAGATGAAAATGAACTTGATCCGGAGAATTGCAACATCTCCTAAGCCCAATGAACTCCCCATCTCTGATCTTACCCATTCTCTTTAATTTCTGCTATTTACTTTTATGAGCAAATTCCCCATTCCCATTTACAATTCTGCAATTTATTTTCAGTCATTTACTTCCAGTCCTTTAATTCTAGCATTTACTTTTCTGTTATTTACATTCCCGCCATTTTATTTTCTGCAACTCTCAACCCAATTTCTGGATTCGCTCAACTAGAACATTCTTCTAATCAAATTTGCTTGATCAATCAATCCCTGTGGGATTCGACCTCACTCTATTGTGAGGTTTTACTTGACGACAAATTCGGTACACTTGCCAAAGGGAGATTTGTTGTGAGACAAGTTTTCCCCGCATCAAGTTTTTCTTTTATTTTTCAACCTTTATTGTTCTTTCTCTTTTTCTTATTAGGATCTTCTTATTTAGCTAGTCTCATGGGGTGTTTCTCAAGCACAGTATTCATGACAGATAGTTGTCTTCCCACCCTTGTGGTTGAACCAACTTAGCTAACTTATGACCACACCATAAACTCATGAACTTACTCCATAGTATGAACTCTACTCTGGTCTTTAAAAACACTCATTCTCTTTTCATTTGATTCAAAGGGACAAGCATACTAGTAAGCAAAGTAAGGATGCAGTAATGACATTCAGACTAGAAAACACAGCCTTAATCAATAAAAAGTTTAAAAGATAGAATTGACATGCTTATTTACAAGGAACAAGCACACATACATACAAAGAACTTAGAAGACAATCATGCAATTGAATGTACTGGAAATAAGTAAGAGGAAAAAGGAACTTTACCACCTTGTAGTTCATCTTTATTATTGTTGCCCTTCTTCTCCTACTTTTCTCCCTTCCCACACCAATTTAGACTAATTGCTTGTCTTGAAGCAGCAAATAAAACAGTGGTGGTGGGGTCTATGATGGGTCATGAATGTCTTACATACTGAAATGTAAGTGATGTATGTGGTTAAGCAAGCAAGAATTAAGGATAACACTGCAAGCCTAAGAAGCAAAGGCATTATGATTATACAAACAAGTGGTGTTGCTGGATACATTGCATAGAAAAATAAGTGGCACACCAAACTTAGTGTGACACTTTCTCTTAGAATTGATGCAAGTATCCAGAAAGATTGAAAACAGATTGTTGCAGGGCAACACCAAACTTAGAATGTGATCATATGCCAATTTTATTTGGAAAGAAGCTGAGTAAAGAACTATTGTATTAATAACAAAATCACCAAGAACCAAAGCTGTCACGAACAGGGGCTTCTTGGTGAGGCATTAACACAAACAGTTAGAGAGCATAGAAAATAAAGAACTAAAGCAATTACATGAATAAAGCAAAAACAAAAGAAAATGTCTAATCTAGGTAATCAACCAACCGGTAGTTTGTTAATCACAATTAATCACCGGCAACGGCGCCATAAACTTGATGCACGGAAAACTTGTCTCACAACAAATCTCCCTTCGACAAGTATACCGAATTGTCGTCAAGTAATAACTCACTATAGAGTGAGGTCGAATCCCACAGAGATTAACGGATTAAGCAATCAATGGTTAATTGATTATCCTAGTTAGACGAATCATAATGGGGTGATAAGTAATGAGGAAACGTAAATTGATAGAAAAGTAAAGAAAGCAATAAAGTGCAGAAAAGTAAAATGGCAAGAAAATTAAATGTAAGAACTAAAAATAAAATGAACATTGGGATCAAGAGATATTGCAATCCTCCGGATCAAGTTCATTCCCATCTCTTCCTCAATCAATGCACTCATTGATCTCCTTGGCAATCTTAAGTGATTGAATTACAATTTCTTGTAATTCAATCTCTCAAATCTTGATCAATAGCCAATTCCTTGGTCAATTGCTCATGAGAAGAGATGAAGTATGGTCACTGATTATACCACATGCATTTCCCAAATCAAGTGTTGAGAGGATTATAGTCACATATCCATCCAAACCCAATTTGGTCCAGCATGAGAAAGCATTTCTAGCTTGATCTCTTCATTCCTCTTCCAAGGTTCAGAAGAGATCCAAGTATGAATAGTTTCTTTTCCAAGATAACTATCCAATTGGATGAAGATCGAAAGCTTTCAAGTAAAATCAAGAGAAAAGAAAGAAGAAGAAGAATAAGAACTACAATTGATCCATTGAATCACAATAGAGCTCTCTAACCCAATGTAAAGATTTAGTTGATCATTGCTCTACAAAAATAGAAAAGAAAGAAAGTGCAGAAAAGTAAAGATGAAGATTGAAACTGAAATTGAAACTTCAAAATTCATAAATGAAAATTACAACTAAAATGAAACTACTCATAGGAAGAAAAGAAGAGAAAAGGAAGAAGAGTGGTTGAGGGGAGGGGACCGAAGACCCACTCCCCTTGGAGTGTGCCAATTCACAGAAGTTCGAATTGGTCTTCACTCTTTTCCCCTTCCTTCAATTCTCAGAATCCCAGAATGCTTTGAATGTAAAAACTAAGGCCTTTATATAGGCTCTCCTAAATTACTAAATGAAAATAAAAGCAAATTACAATAAAATGAAAATTCCTATTCTAGATGGTTCTTGTGGTCTTGATTGGTTGACAATTATGGGCTTGCTTGCTTGAGCTTTGAAGTGGACTTGAGAGAGAAGTGAGTTAAGTTCAGGCCCAGGTGCTAAAGTTAGTGCTAAAGTTAGCCACACTAACGCTACAAGTGTGGCGTTAGTGCTGAAGTTATTGTGGCTAACGTTGCACTTGCTGTCCAGTTGGTGTTTTTGGAGCTTAAAATATGCCTCTTGTTTGTGCTCAAATTTCATGCCCACTATAAAGTATTATATATCGTTGGAAAGCTCTGGATGTCAGCTTTCTAACACAACTGGAATCACCTCAATTGGACCTCTGTAGCTCAAGTTATGCTCCTTTGAAGTGGACATGGTCGCTGGCATATATGCCAACGTTACTGGAAATGTTGATTGCCAATAACGCTAGCGATTTCCCGTTTCTGAAGCTCAAACTTAGTGTCCACCCCCATATTATTATATATCGTTAGAAAGCCCTGGATGTCTACTTTCCAATGCTTTTGAAAGCGCATCATTTGGAGCTCTACAACTCGAGTTATACTTCTTGGAAGGTGAAGAGGTCAGTTGGCCTAAATACAGGCTGATACCATGTTCATCATTGCACTTTCGGGGCAGGTTTTCTCCCTCAAATTTAGTGTCAACCATGGAGTGCCAATATGCTTGGAAAGCTCTGGAATCCTACTTTTCAATGCCACTGAAATTACCTCATTTGGAGCTTTGTGGCTCAAGTTATGCGTGTTTGAAGAAGGCATGGTCAGGCTGCCAGGTGGGACTTTTGCCCACGTTAACTACCACGTTAACTAAGTTAACGTGGGAGTTAACGTGGCTCTTTGTGGCTTGTGTTGGCAATGTTAGTGACAATGTTTGGTGTCACTAACGTTGTCGACTACTTTGTTTCCTCACGTTAGCTTCCACGTTAACAAGGTTAACGTGGAAGTTAACGTGGCTTAATGTAACTTGGCCAACGTTAGTGATAATGTTGAATGTCACTAACGTTGGCTTCCCCCCTTTCTTCTTAACGTTAGAGGCCACGTTAACTAAGTTAACATGGCCACTTATGAGCATTTGCCAACGTTAGTGACAATGTTAAGTGTCACTAACGTTGGCTCCATTTCCTTTCTTCAAAGTTAATGCCACTATCTTTTCTCACTAACGTTGGGTCTTTCCTTCCTTCCACGTTAGTGCCCACGTTAGTGTAACTAACGTAGCTACTAACGTGGCTTCTTCTCTTCTTCTTTTGGCCTGAAATCAATCAAACAAAGTGCATCAAAGTCTTGCTCTTAATCATGGGATCATGCATCATCCAATTTATCATATAATTCATGCAAAATTCTCATGAAATCATTCAAAGTTCACAATGTTTGCTTGAATCAAGATGTAAGTGAATATCTACCCAAAACTAGCTTATTTCCTAAGAAAATGCATGAAACTACCTTAAAAACAGTAAAGAAAAGGTCAGTGAAACTGGCCAAAATGCCCTAGCATCAGGTGCATAGAGCTTCAGCAGCTCTTGTTGTGAGATTTCTGGTTCTTGGTGATCTCTATCCTCCTCCTTTGTTGAGTTGTCTTCAGGTTGTTTGCAAAGTTTGCCTTGCTTGTCTTCAGTCTCTTGATCACTCGTAGTGACCAGTTTGCAATCTCCCCATCTTACTTCCTTTGCTTCTCCTTTGGGGTTTTTTTCCGTGTCACTTGGGAAGCTATCAGTAGGTTTGGGAATCTTCTCAGCTAAATATCCCACCTGGAATTCCAGCTTCCTAATGGTCTCTCCCTGGTTCTTAATATTGGCTCGCACCTCCTCTTTGAACACCTTATTTTCTTGAATCTCTTGGCATATTCCTTCAAGTAAGGCTTCAATCTTAGAGAGCTTGTCATCAATTGATGAGTGATTCGGAGCAGATGTGCTGTTTTGGTTTTGATAAGCGTGTGAAGAAGTGTTGTTGTGGGGGTGTTGAGATGTCCTCTGTGTGAATTGCTGGTGAGCTGCATTGTTGTTGGAATTGTAACGTCTCTGGTCTTGGTTTTGATCTTGCTCACTTCCCCACCCAAAGTTTGGGTGGTTTCTCCATCCGGGGTTGTAGGTTTTGGAGTATGGATCATAGTTTTTCCTTGGTGAATTCCCAATGTAGTTGGCTTGCCCCTGACTACCCTCTGCTTCTTCATTCACTCCTTCTTGGGTTGTTGATGAAGTGGAGATTGCTGCTACTTGGTTCATCTCCATCTTCTTGGTGAGGTCAGCCAACTGCTGGGTAAAGAGCTTGTTTTGGGCCAACAGAGCATCTACATTGTTTAGTTTCATTACTCCTCTTGTGTTCCCTCTTTCGGAAGCATAGAAGTAGTCGTTCTCTGCTACTGTTTCAATAACATCTATGGCTTCCTCAATAGTCTTCTTCTTGTTCAAAGATCCTCCAGATGAATGGTCTACGGCCTTCTTTGACTCATAAGAGAGCCCTTCATAGAAAATGTGCAGCTGCACCCATTCGTTTAACATATCTGGTGGGCACCTCCTTGTTAGATCTTTAAACCTCTCCCATGCTTCATATAGAGTCTCACCATCTTGTTGCCTAAAAGTTTGGACCTCAGCTCTCAGCCTATTGATTCGTTGAGGATGGTAAAATCTTGCTAAAAATTTATTCACCACGTCTTCCCAAGTTGTCAAGCTTTCCCTTGGGAAAGATTCCAGCCACTTGGCTGCTTTGTCCCTAAGTGAGAATGGAAATAAGAGCAGTCTATAGGCGTCAGGATGAACACCATTAGACTTCACTGTGTCACATATTCTCAGGAAGGTGGTCAAATGTTGATTGGGGTCTTCTTGAACACCTCCTCCAAACGAACAGTTGTTCTGAACAAGGGTGATGAGCTGTGGTTTAAGTTCAAAGTTGTTAGCATGGATTGTTGACTTTTGGATGCTACTTCCACAATTGCCTGGGTTTGGATTGATGTAAGAACCCAAAACTCTTCTATCCTCCCCAGCATGATTTGCTCTACCTCCTCCCCCATGGTTGTGATCCTCTTCTTCATGATGGTTATCCATGTTGTCTTCCATGTTTGGTTCAAAGAATTCCTCTTCTTCCTCAGCACCAACCACTTTCTTTCCTCTTGCCTCCCTCCTTAATCTAAGGAAGGTCCTCTCAGGTTCAGAATCGAAGGAAGTTGATGCCCCGCTTCTTCTCCCTGTCATACAACCATCAAGTGCAAGCAAGAAAAGATAGGTGCAGAGAGTATTTGTGTCAGAATTACTGTTAGTTGTGGGTGATGCAATATATCAAACAGTTAGTGGGTTAGCAAACTGAATTGAAAATAACAAAGAAAAATAAAAGAGTAGAGGGGGAAGGGAAGAAGTTTAACTAAAACAGAATGTAAATCACTCAAACAAAAAATGAAATTCACGAAGTATAAATGCTCAATCTAGTGATCTTCCAATTTAATCATTGTTGATGCACAATCAATCCCCGACAACGGCGCCATAAACTTGATGCACGGAAAACTGTCTCTCAACAAATTTCCTTCGGCAAGTGTACCGAATTTGTCGTCAAGTAAAAACTCACAATAGAGTGAGGTCGAATCCCACAGGGATTGATTGATCAAGCAACTTTAATTAGAAGAATGTTCTAGTTGAGCGAATCCAGAATTTGGGTTGAGAGTTGCAGAAAATAAAATGGTGGGAATGTAAATAACAGAAAAGTAAATGCTAGAATTAAAGGACTGGAAGTAAATGACTGAAAATAAATTGCAGAATTGTAAATGGGAATGGGGGATTTGCTCATAAAAATAAATGGCAGAAATTAAAGAGAATGGGTAAGATCAGAGATGGGGAGTTCATTGGGCTTAGGAGATGTTGCAATTCTCAGGATCAAGTTCATTTTCATCTCTTCCTCAATCAATGCACTCATTGATCTCCTTGGCAATCTTAATTGATTGAATTACAATTTCTTGCAATTCAATCTCTCAAATCTTGATCAATAGCCAATTCCTTGGTCAATTGCTCATGAGAAGAGATGAAGTATGGTCACTGATTATACCACATGCATTTCCCAAATCAAGTATTGAGAGGGTTATAGTCACATACCCATCCAAACCCAATTTGGTCCAGCATGAGAAAGCATTTCTAGCTTGATCTCTTCATTCCTCTTTCAAGGTTCAGAAGAGATCCAAGTTTGAATAGCTTCTTTTCCAAGATAACTACTCAATTGGATGAAGATCGAAAGCTTTCAAGTAAAATCAAGAGAAAAGATAGAACAAGAATAATGAAAATTAGTATTGATCCATCAAATTACAACAGAGCTCCCTAACCCAATGAAAGGGGTTTAGTTGTTCATAGCTCTAGAAAATGAAAACAAAGATGGAGAATACATCATAAAACTAGAAAATGCAGAGAAAGTAAAATACAGAGAGTAGTTCTCTTTTTTCAACTTCCAGAACTCCTTCAACAATTCAAAGCTACTCCTATATATACTACTTCTCTCAGCTTCTAGTTGGCTCTTCAAGTCTTAGGCCTTTGGATCTTGAGTTTGAAGCAGTTCTCTTCTTCAATTGGGCTTGGCTTTACTTGCAGAGAGAAAATGTGAAGTGGGCAGAGACTTTAGCTCAGGACGTTAGGGGTGTTAACGTTTAGTGAAAATATAAGTTCGAGAACGTTAGTGACAATCAACTTTCTCACTAACGTTACTAAGTAAAAGCCACGTTAACTTCAACGTTAGTGGCATAAACGTTGCCACTAACGTTGCCTCTAAGTCCTTCGCACACGTTATTGAGACTTAACATTTCCAATAACTTTGAAAAGCCCCCTTTGTTCCGACGTTAGAGCCCACGTTAACTTAGTTAACATGGCTCTTTAACGTGGGCTTGCCATCCTTCGAGAACGTTAGTGACACTCCACATTGTCACTAACGTTCCAAGGTGCCCCTATGTCTCACGTTAGAGTCCACGTTAACTAGGTTAACGTGGCTTCTAACGTGGCCATGCTTAGCCATCCCCAACGTTAGTGACAATGTTGAGTGTCACTAACGTTGGCCATTCTTTCACTCATCAACGTTAGCTTCCACGTTAACTAAGTTAACGTGGAAGTTAACGTGGCTCCTTGGGGGGTTGTGTGGTTGCTTCCAACGTTAGTGATAATGTTGGGTGTCACTAACGTTGTCGACCATGCTTGCTTCTTACGTTAGCTCCCACGTTAACCAAATTAATGTGGGAGTTAATGATGACAAGTCATCTTAGCCTAGTTTTACTAGTCTTTTTCTTTGATTTCAATAAGTTTTATGCACTTTCTTGCTCTATAAGTTATTAATTTGGATTGGAAGTGCATAGTTTCTTTGAATCAATCAACCACCCTTTAATTGATACAAAATCATGAGGTTTAAGCTAAATTTAATTGATAATTAATTGATTTATAAACCTTGTGAATTTTGTGATACTTTGATTGGTTGTTTTGATTACTTGTAGGTGAAGAAAAGAAAGAAACAAGGGAAGCGTGGCCTAAGGAAGGAAAAAGCGTGGCCCATGACCATTTGTTCCTTGGCATCATGAACTGACATGCATTAATGCTTATGCATGCATCATGGCATTACATGAATGAACGTTCAAGTTCATTAATTAGCATTGCTAATAAAAATTAATGCATGTATAAAGCATTTGATCATTAAAGAATGAATGCTACGTTAATACATTGGCATTAATTAATAAAGCCAATAAAAGCATGCAATATTAAAGCCAAATTGGCTAAAGAACATATCAAGCCCTTTCAACGTTAATGCAATTGGCTTTATTAATTAATTAATGAATACATGCATGATTTTTAATTGCCAATGAACAAATGAATGAATATTAGCATTCATTGGCATAGCACATGCACCAGGGGAGGCCAACGTTTGCGACCAAGTTTGCCTCAAACTTGGAGGCAAACGTTGGCATGGCATATGCACCAGGGGAAGGCAACGTTTGCGCCAACGTTTGCCTCAAACGTGAGGTCAAACGTTGGCACCACAAGAACAAGCAAAAGCACCCCTGGAGCAAACCAACGTTTGCGCCAACGTTTGCCTCAAACGTGAGGTCAAACGTTGGCGCCAATTTAGCATGAAGAGGAGTCCCTGATTGATGATTTAATTGAGCCACGTTTGCGCCAACGTTTGCCTCAAACGTTGGGCCAAACGTTGGCCAAAGGAGTAGCATGGGAGAACCACGTTTGAGCTCACGTTTGACCTCAAATGTTGGCTCAAACGTGGATGACAGCAACTTGGCCGAGCTGCATAATGCCACATACGAAGACGTTTGAGTCAACGTTTGCCTCAAACGTTGACTCAAACGTGAATGGTCCATGGTCCGGTTCACAAGTGGATTTCTTCCCAACACCAAGAGCAATCAACGGAGGCTACTATCAACCCAATTCCATCAAGGCTAAAGGCCCAATTCAAGGCTTAATGATCATTTGAAGAAAGTGTATAAATAGCTTAGGATTTGAAGTTTTAGGGGAGCTTCCTTTTTAGAATTTTTAATACTTGCAGTAAGAGCTTTTCCTTTTTAGTTTTGCTGAGTAGTTTTTGGAGAGCTTTTGGGTTTTAAGCATTTTGGAGATTTTGAGTCTTGGGTGTTGAAGAATTGAGGAAATTCTATCTCAATCTCACCTTGAGATCTCTCTGTTTTCTTTACTACACTTTTTGAGAAACCAATATTTGAATTCCTTTCTTCTACTGCTTGATCTTTACTTTTCTCGCAATTGAATTCTAAATTTGGATCTAAGAAGGCATTGAGATCTAGACTTGGTTATCTAGTCTCTTGGGTCCTGAGATCTATTGGTTTTCATTTCAATTTCCTTGTTTCGTTGCTACACCAAGCTTATTGCTATTGTCATTTGAAGATCCGGTTTAGTTGAATCCATCTGTTACATTTCTGTTTGTTGAATTTTACTTTTCCTTGTTTAATTTCTGCAAATCCACTTCCCAATTCCCTTTATAATTCAAGCAATTTACATTTCTTGCATTTTAAGATTCTGCAATTTACATTTCTTGCGTTCTAAGTTTCTGCCATTTTAATTTCTTGTTCTTTAAGATTCCGCTCTTTTTCTTTTTGTTCCCTTTAATTTCCTGCAAATCACCCACTCCCCTTTACATTCTATGCAATTTAATTCCTGCCAACACAATTTCACACAATCAACACTTGTATGCTTGACTAATTCAACCACTAAACTAAAGTTGCTCAATCCTTCAATCCTTGTGGGATCGACCTCACTCACGTGAGTTATTATTACTTGATGCGACCCGGTACACTTGCCGGTGAGTTTTGTGTTGGATCGTTTTCCGCACATCAAGTTTTTAGCGCCATTGCCGGGGATTGATTAGGTTGACAATGATTAAGTGAGGTGGTGGTCTAGATTAAGCACTTTTTCTTTCTCTTTTTACTAAGCATACTAACTATTTGAATTTTTGCTTGAGTTAACACTAACTTCACTCTAGCGATAGAGTGCTTAATTTTGGTTCCTGGTTCTGTGTTTATGTCAGGAGGAAGAAGCGATGAATCCATACCTTTTGATCCTGAAACACTTTGGAAGTTGAGAAGAGAACTAAGAAATGGAGGAAAATCCAACAAATCCACAAGTGGGAGTGGCTAACGACAATGGTCAGCCCCAAAGGAGAGTATTGGCTTCATATACATTTGCTAATCCAAGGCATTGTGGGAGTAGCATCCTTACCCCAAATGTCGATGCAAATAACTTTGAATTGAAGCCCCAAGTCATCACCTTGGTGCAGAACAACTGTTCTTATGGAGGAGGACCACTTGAGGATCCAAACCAACACTTGTCTACTTTCTTGAGGATTTGTGACACTGTCAAAACCAATGGTGTGCACCCTGACAGTTACAAGCTACTGCTATTTCCATTTTCTCTTAGAGACAAAGCCACTCAATGGTTGGAATCTTTTCCAAGAGATAGCATCAACAATTGGGATGATCTAGTAACTAAGTTCCTTGCCAAGTTTTACCCACCTCAAAGAGTTATTAGATTAAAGACTGAAGTACAAATATTCACACAAATGGATGCTGAACCCTTATATGAGGCATGGGAACGATACAAAGCTCTAATCAGGAAGTGCCCACCTGGAATGTTCAGTGAATGGGACAGATTGCAGAATTTCTATGAAGGCTTGACATTGAAATCTCAAGAGGCTTTGGATTATTCAGCAGGAGGCTCCTTACAACTCATGAAAACTGCAGAGGAAGCCCAAAATCTCATTGATATGGTGTCTAACAACCAGTATTTCTTTGCTCACCAAAGGCAACGCCAACCATCACAAAGGAAAGGAGTGATGGAGTTGGAAGGAGTAGACACCATCCTAGCTCAAAACAAAATGATGCAGCAACAAATTCAACAACAATTTGAGCAAATGGCCAAGAGGATTGATAGTCTCCAAGTTGCAGCAGTCAACACAAGCCAATCATCAACCAAATGGTTGCAAAATGAAGAAAACCAAGAAGATCATCAGCAGGAACAACCTCAATATGTGCACAACCAAAGCTCCGGCCAAAATGAAGTCTATGGTGACACCTACAATCCATTCTGGAAGAACCATCTAAACATAAGATGGGGAGATAACCACACTCAAAACCAGCAACCATGGTAAGGAAATTCAAACCAAAATAACTCAAGAAACAACCAAAACCACAATCAGCAAAACACTAACCCCAATCCATATAGAAAACCCCAAAACAACCACCTAAATTCCAGTTACTATCCACCCAATAACCAAACCACTAACCAAAATACCTATCATCAACCTTCAACATCTCACAACCAGCCACAAGCATCACAAGACACTCAAAGAATCTCCAAATTGGAGATATTGATGGAAAAGATGATGAAGCACCAAGAGATAATGATGGAAAAACTCATGAAAAATCAAGAGATGGCCAAACAAGATCAAGAAATAGCACGAAAAGATCAAGAAGCATCAAGAAAAGATCAAGCCATAACAAGCAAAAACCAAGAAGCTTCAATCAGAAATCTTGAGAGGCATATGGAACAAATGGCTAAATAAGTTGCAAAGATGGGTGAGAAACAATCAAATGCATCCCCTATTACCACTCAAGACCACCCAAGGGACAAAGGAAAAGCTACAAAGTGGGAGGAGTGCAAGGCAATCATAGTGGGAAGTGAGAAGACTGGAGGGAAAGAAGTCATCAATCAGGAAGAACACAACAGAGAAGTTCCACAAGAAGAGACAGAAGAGAGAAGAGAAAATGATAGAAAGACCAAAAATGCAAAAATCTCAAAGAGAGATAAGAACATCCTTGAAATAAAGCTACAAGAGAAGAAGGAAGGGGTGAAGTCAGATGTCCCCAAACTTCCGTACCCTCAGAGGTTCAAAAAAGAAAATGAGGATAAGCATTACTCAAAGTTCCTGGACATATTCAAGACACTCAGCATCAATATTCCTTTCTTAGAAGCACTTGAACAGATGCCATTATATGCCAAATTTATGAAAGAAGTGCTAACAAAGAAAAGACCCTTGAAGGAAGGACAAATTGTTGAAATGACAATGGAATGTAGTGCTATTCTCCAAAGAGGTCTACCAAAGAAGAAGGATGATCCTGGAAGGTTTTATATACCTTGTACCATAGGAGACATAACTATTGAGAAATCATTCTGTGACCTTGGTGCAAGCATAAACTTGATGCCTCTATCTCTTATGAGGAAGCTTCAAATTTTTGAACTGAAACCCACTCGAATAGCTCTTCAAATGGCTGACAAGTCCATTCAGCAAGCACTTGGAGTTGTAGAGAATGTGCTGGTAAAAGTGGGAAAATTCCTTCTCCCAGCTGATTTTGTCATCCTGGATATGGAGGAAGACCCTAACACTCCCATCATCCTGGGAAGGCCTTTCCTGGCCACGGGCAGAGCATTGATAGATGTTGAAAAAGGGGAATTGTTTCTGAGAGTGCATGATGAGCACCTAGCATTCCATGTTTTTAAAACCCTGCATGAGCCCACTCAAGAAGAAGATTGTATAGAGGATAAAGCCAGGGATCAAAGCTTGAAGGAGGTAGTCAATGAGTTAGCTCCAAGACTTCTAAATCCATGCTTGAAAGTAGTAGAGATGGTGCAGCAAACCAAAGAAATCAAGAAGGAACTAGATCCAAAACCTCCAGATGAGAAATTCAACATCTCAGATAAGGAACCACCAAGGCAGGGAGTATCTTTTGAGAAAGAAAAGAAGAAGAGGCCAAGAGGGTGGAGAAACAAGAAGATCCCTACTGAAGGCTTTTCACCAGGGGATAAAGTGATGTTGAACACCCAACCAATGAAGGTGTGTCCACAATTATCTGAGTACTATACTGTGAACCGGATCCTTTCACTTGAACACCTAGAAATCATCAAAGAGGAGACTGGAAGGAAGTTCACAGTAAGAGGAGAAAAGCTAAGGCACTATGCTTATCAGCCTCCATGATCAAAGAACAAGATGTCAAGCTAGTGACAATAAAGAAGCGCTTGTTGGGAGGCAACCTAACCTGAGGTAATTTTCTCTTCATAGCTAATTTAATAAAAGAGTTGAATAGATTCCTCTGTATTGCAAAGAGCTAAGTTTGGTGTTGCACACCAAAATAATTAAGGGGTGAATGTTGGATGCTAAGTTTGGTGTTCCACCAAAAATTTCATTAAGAACACATTGCACCCTCAGCATGATCAGTATCGGCTCCAAACCATCAGAGAAACTGCTTAACAATTGTCATGTTTCTAGTTTTAGTTGTTTTCTAGTTCATAGTTTGTTTTCTAGTTCATAGTTTATTTCCTTAATAAAAATACTTGATGTTTCATGCATGTATTTATTCTGCTACATATAGAAGTAGGCAAGGAACTAAGTTTGGTGTTCCCACACCAACTTAGGTTCACAGAATCACAAGCATACATGCATGCTAACTGCCTCTCAAGTGCTTGGGGAACAAGCAACTTTCAATATCTTTTGTAGGAAGTCATTCAATCTCTTGGAGGAAAAGATACATCATCATGGACAGAGGAAGGACATGGAACCCAACAATGATGATGACACAGATGAAACAAATAGACTCCAAGAGGTTGTATTGTTCTCTGACTGATTCTAGTTCAAATATGTTAATTGAAAGTGCAAATGTCCTCTGTTGATTAGTATCTTTCTAGATTCATTTACTGCCTGCGAGTTTGTTTGTTTGCATGCTGTTATGGCTTACTAGTCTAAGTGCTTGATTCATTTTCATCTTACTTGAATTATATGCTTTGTTCCTCATGCTTGAATAAAAGAAAAATAACTGTGAAATAGAGAAAGAGTAAAAGTCTGGTATGATATGAGACAAAATAAGATTATGTGGTGGTATGTGCTGGTTCATTAGTTGATTTATAAATAAGGCTGAATGCAGGCATGACTTTGTGATATAAACTTGAGTTACATTTCATGAGACTTGACAAATGAAAAAAAGTCCAAAATAAAAAAAAGAAAATACAAGAGAAATAAGCAAAAAGAAATACACAAGGCTGGGCACCAATGGCTGCAAATTTGGATAAATGCCTGTGATGCTCTTGTACAAAGATAAGCTTGGATAACTAGGTTCTAAGGGGTGCTTCATCACCCGGCAACTTGAGTTAACTAACCCGGGATTGCCAACTGAAAGTCCACCATCAAGAGCTACTTTGAGACAAAGCATTTAGTAACCCAAAGAGGTGCTGGGCATCAATTTCCAAAGAACAATCAGAGATGAACAAAACAAGCTAAATGCCTGTGATGTGTGTGTGCTAAGGAGAGGCTTGAGCAAGTAAGCCCATAGGGGTGGGAATGCTGGCTGAAAGCTTACTCTAAAAAGCTGTCTTACAACATAGCATTAAGCCTCAGCCAAGAAAGAGAGCAACAAAAAAAAAGAAAAAACCCAGGGACCAAACAATAACAAGTCTCATTTTTTTTTTGTGTAATTCAAGTAAGGATCCAAAGGGATGTTGATGTCTCAGCCACAGAATAAAAATCACTAAGATACCATGCATAAAAACCCCATTTACCAGTATTCAATGTCTTCCAATAAAAGGCTTATACACTTCTCTGCTTCTAGTAATTTTCTTTATGTTTTACTGCTTGCTTGGGGACAAGCAAGTTTTAAGTTTGGTGTTGTGATGACAAGTCATCTTAGCCTAGTTTTACTAGTCTTTTTCTTTGATTTCAGTAAGTTTTATGCACTTTCTTGCACTATAAGTTAGTAATTTGGATTGGAAGTGCATAGTTTCTTTGAATCAATCAACCACCCTTTAATTGATACAAAATCATGAGGTTTAAGCTAAATTTAATTGATAATTAATTGATTTATAAACCTTGTGAATTTTGTGATACTTTGATTGGTTGTTTTGATTACTTGTAGGTGAAGAAAAGAAAGAAACAAGGGAAGCGTGGCCTAAGGAAGGAAAAAGCGTGGCCCATGACCATTTGTTCCTTGGCATCATGAACTGACATGCATTAATGCTTATGCATGCATCATGGCATTACATGAATGAACGTTCAAGTTCATTAATTAGCATTGCTAATAAAAATTAATGCATGTATAAAGCATTTGATCATTAAAGAATGAATGCTACGTTAATACATTGGCATTAATTAATAAAGCCAATAAAAGCATGCAATATTAAAGCCAAATTGGCTAAAGAACATATCAAGCCCTTTCAACGTTAATGCAATTGGCTTTATTAATTAATTAATGAATACATGCATGATTTTTAATTGCCAATGAACAAATGAATGAATATTAGCATTCATTGGCATAGCACATGCACCAGGGGAGGCCAACGTTTGCGACCAAGTTTGCCTCAAACTTGGAGGCAAACGTTGGCATGGCATATGCACCAGGGGAAGGCAACGTTTGCGCCAACGTTTGCCTCAAACGTGAGGTCAAACGTTGGCGCCACAAGAACAAGCAAAAGCACCCCTGGAGCAAACCAACGTTTGCGCCAACGTTTGCCTCAAACGTGAGGTCAAACGTTGGCGCCAATTTAGCATGAAGAGGAGTCCCTGATTGATTATTTAATTGAGCCACGTTTGCGCCAACGTTTGCCTCAAACGTTGGGCCAAACGTTGGCCAAAGGAGTAGCATGGGAGAACCACGTTTGAGCTCACGTTTGACCTTAAACGTTGGCTTAAACGTGGATGACAGCAACTTGGCCGAGCTGCATAATGCCACATACGAAGACGTTTGAGTCAACGTTTGCCTCAAACGTTGACTCAAACGTGAATGGTCCATGGTCCGGTTCACAAGTGGATTTCTTCCCAACACCAAGAGCAATCAACGGAGGCTACTATCAACCCAATTCCATCAAGGCTAAAGGCCCAATTCAAGGCTTAATGATCATTTGAAGAAAGTGTATAAATAGCTTAGGATTTGAAGTTTTAGGGGAGCTTCCTTTTTAGAATTTTTAATACTTGCAGTAAGAGCTTTTCCTTTTTAGTTTTGCTGAGTAGTTTTTGGAGACCTTTTGGGTTTTTAGCATTTTGGAGATTTTGAGTCTTGGGTGTTGAAGAATTGAGGAAATTCTATCTCAATCTCACCTTGAGATCTCTCTGTTTTCTTTACTACACTTTTTGAGAAATCAATATTTGAATTCCTTTCTTCTACTGCTTGATCTTTACTTTTCTCGCAATTGAATTCTAAATTTGGATCTAAGAAGGCATTGAGATCTAGACTTGGTTATCTAGTCTCTTGGGTCCTAAGATCTATTGGTTTTCATTTCAATTTCCTTGTTTCGTTGCTACACCAAGCTTATTGCTATTGTCATTTGAAGATCCGGTTTAGTTGAATCCATCTGTTACATTTCTGTTTGTTGAATTTTACTTTTCCTTGTTTAATTTATGCAAATCCACTTCCCAATTCCCTTTATAATTCAAGCAATTTACATTTCTTGCATTTTAAGATTCTGCAATTTACATTTCTTGCGTTCTAAGTTTCTTCCATTTTAATTTCTTGTTCTTTAAGATTCCGCTCTTTTTCTTTTTGTTCCCTTTAATTTCCTGCAAATCACCCACTCCCCTTTACATTCTATGCAATTTAATTCCTGCCAACACAATTTCACACAATCAACACTTGTATGCTTGACTAATTCAACCACTAAACTAAAGTTGCTCAATCCTTCAATCCTTGTGGGATCGACCTCACTCACGTGAGTTATTATTACTTGATGCGACCCGGTACACTTGCCGGTGAGTTTTGTGTCGGATCGTTTTCCGCACATCAGTTAACGTGGTATGTTTCTCCTTAGGCCAACGTTAGTGACAATGTTGAATGTCACTAACGTTGGCGTTTCTCCCCCTTTCTAACATTAGAGGCCACATTAACTAAGTTAACGTGGACTCTAACGTGGCCACTTATGAGCATTTGCCAATGTTAGTGACAATGTTAAGAGTCACCAACGTTGGCTCAACTTCCCTTCTCCACGTTAGAGTTCATGTTAACTTAGTTAACGTGACTCTTAACGTGGTCAATGATGGCTTTTGAGAGCGTTATTGGCAATCACTTTTCTCATTAGCTTTGCAAGTTACCTCCCATTCCTTGCTTCCTTTGGTCCTGAAATCAAGCAATAGAGCGCATCAAAGTTCTAGTCCAAGTCATGGGCAATGCAACATACAATTTGTCACTAAACTTATGCAAAATCTTCATGAAATAATGTAAAATGCACAATGTATGCTTGAATCAAGGTGTAAGTGAATATCTACCCAAAACTAGCTTATTTCCTAAGGAAATGCATGAAACTAACCTAAAAACAGTAAAGAAAAGGTCAGTGAAACTGGCCAAGATGCCCTGGCATCAGATCGCAGGGCGGTTAGTCTGGTGAAGGCTGTGGGACAGCGGTGAACTGATAGTTAGAAATCCCTAAGTTAGTTTACCCTATTTCATAAAGGTTTTAAAGTTATGGTTTTAATTTTAGTTATGCTTTAAGCTGAATCTTATGATTGATATGAAGCTCTAGGATTGCCTCTGGCGTCCCGGGGTCTTATATCTTACATCACTGGGCATTGTTACCATACTGAAAACCTCTAGTTTTTCATTCCATACTTTGTTGCTGCTTTTCATATGTAGGTCGCAACCCACCTCGGTGAGTTACTTGATGGTGACAGAGCGGAGGACCTTATTCCATTTTGTTGTCTTTTGGTTATTTTGACCAGTTCTCTCACTTTTGTATTTATATTTCCTTAGAGGCTTACCTTGAGAGAAATATTGTATAAGCTGTTTTACTTTCAAAACTCTGTATGCCAGTATTTAACTAGTCGGCCTAAACTCCGCGGGCTGTGGTTAGTATCTTATGATTATTATACTCTTGAATTTTTGTTATCTTGTAACTTTTTCTTGCTTGCAAGTTGTTGCTTCGTGTGAACGTTCGCACTTTGTAATTCTGTATTTGAGCTTATTTTCTTCATCAGGCTTCTAGAACTATTAATTCTTTCTATATGTATTTATGTATAAGCCTTAGAATTGTCATAACCTTTGATTAACATTTTCTTTACGGCATGAGGTAAGGCTTAGGGTAATTAGGGTGTTACATTTAGTGATATCAGAGCGGTTCGTCCTCATGAGCCTGAAGGATGGACCGATTGTGCTTCATTGCATACTCGGTGTCTTTTTCTTTAATGCTATTTAGGTTATCTACTTGATATTGCATAGCATGCTTGTTTGTGAGTGCCTTTTTGGGATAATTGAAGCACTAGGCTCAAGATATTGAGACTGATCACCTTGATATCGATTGCTTAGTGTGTACAGGACCCTGAATGGCGACTCGCGGACGAGGTCAGACACGTACTCGAAGAGAGAGTGAGGGTAACCCGTCGACGGACAATCACGCTGAACTCATGGCGGCAATGACTAACTTGGCTAACACGATTCAAGCGAGCACTGCTATGACTACTCATGCTATACGGCGGATAAGGCAATCAGCCAGAAACAAAAATGGAGGTGCTGACGACCGCTTAGATGGTGTTTTGAGAACTCTAGCTGCTTTCCTAAAAGTTGACTCGCCGATTTTCAGTGGATCAACAAACCCTACCAAAGCAGACAACTGGTTCCAAGCTGTGGAGTGTGCATTGCGAACTCAACATGTACCCTATGACCAGTTCGTGGAATATGCGGCTTATTAACTAGTGGGAGAAGCTCAGCAATGGTGGCAAGGAGAGCGCCGACTGCTACACCAATAGAATGTAGACATTACATGGACGTTATTCCAGGCAGCTTTCTACAAGAAGTACTTTCTTAAGTCAATAAGGGAGGCCAGAGTGTTAGAATTCTTACGGTTGAAGCAAGGGTCCATGACTGTAGCTGAATACACCAACTAGTTTGAGAAGCTCTGTAGCTTCTCGAGAATAAGTCAGGTTGGCCCTGAGTCCTATGAGGGCTGGAAATGCATCAAATACCGAGTAGGGCTGAGGGAAGATATCATGCATGTTGTGGCTCCATTGGAGATTGGGGAATTCTCAGAATCGGTAAACGAGGCAAGATTCGTGGAGGATTGCATTGAGAAGATGACTTTGATGAGAGATACTCGCGGGGGTACCAGTAGCAGAGGTCGTGGAAAGTATTTTCCCCCAAGAGGCCGGATCTTCAAAAGGGACGGACATGCCACTCATCATTCTTATGGTCAAGGAAACTTCAGAAGAAACAACAATGCCTAGTTTCACCGAGTGAAAGAAAATGGTTGATGCTACACTTGTAGAACGTTTGGACACATTGCCAGGAATTGTTGTCGTAGGAAAAACCAGGATGCGAGTTAGAATCAACAGTAAAGCCGTGTATTCGCTGTAAACGCCATATGTAGGGGGCCTGAGATAAGAGGTAGATGTATAACTGGTTATAAAGCTTTAACTGTATTGTGCGATATTGGGGCAATGCGTTTATTCATAGCTTATAACAGGGATGAGGGTTCGAGACTAAAGGTGTCAAACTTAGTATCAAACTTAGGACCAAGCTCACTTGTGTCGCGTAAAGTATTACCGCTAGAGCTGACAGAACTTAGGGACGTTTTTGGTTGACGTGGGTGAATCATTAAATTCTTAAAGACCAACAAGTCAGGGTAATACTGTGGAGGCATGGTACTCTTAATGGCGGTGTGAGATTTTATACGAATAAGAGCATTAACACCTCCTTGTGAATTGACCTATCTTTTCCCTTGTAAATTGCATTAGAACTCTTTATTTCGGAATCCCTTTTGGTGAATAAATTGAACCTTGCTAAATCCTATTCCTTGTTTGCATATATCCTTGCGCGGACCTTGTATTCCTTGATGTGAACCTGAACGTGTACTGTTGAGTTAAACCGCCTTTATTCAAGGGCTCGTAATCCTCTTAAAATCAGTACAGACCTATTTTGAATTCAATTTGCATTATTGTTTCCACCAAAGATTACTAATTTAAAATCTATTTCTTGAGGTGCACTCTAAATCTCTTCTTGGTGCATTCTCTTATTCTCTACAACCTTATTTGGTCATAAAATAATGCATCTTTTCAAATTTGTAAGGATACCATTCAAAGTTGTTTACTCTCTTCTAAGCTTGGTATCCCTTCAGATAACTTGAGCTCATTTTGACATCACATGCAATCCTTAGATGCAACCATCGATTTGTTAGTTCCTTAGGACACGAATTATGAACACAAAGAACGAAACTTGTAAGTGTGCGACATCACGAGGAGTTGTGAAGCCTTGCTTTTGTAAATGGCGATACCTATGATTGAATTGCCGTGCAAGGATTCTCTGTTGGTACGAACGTCAAACTGTGGAGAAACTTCTCAAATGATTTGAAAGAAAGATTAATTACAGAGCTAATGTTTATGTTGCTGGAATCCCATAAACTAGTTGGGATCTACGATGATGCTTCGTTGGAAATCTTGCAGTGCATTCCGATGTAACTTTAGGATGTAGTGGTTTAGGCGTCGCGATGGTTGGTGCCATAATGAAGTAAATTCTTTGACTCTCGATCTAGAGCCTGCTGAGTTTGTGCTCGTGTTAAAAATGTGGAGCAAGGAGGAACTACCCCCATGGAGATGGATGTAATTACTAAATGACTACGATTTTGAGTTAAGCTATCACCCAGGAATTTCTGCGCTTGACTTTGTTTTTTATGTGTAGATTATAGGGTGGTTAATTTAACATTTGGTACATGGTGAATCATAGAGTGCAGAGGTAAGTAGAGAAGGAGAAACATAAGTGAGAATAAATTTAGGCTTGAATTTTTTGCTAAGTTTAACATTTGATTTTAGTTATGATAGGTAGAAATTCATTAGTTGTTTAGTATGTCTAAGGGAGGTTGAATGGTATACATTGATGAGATTGTAAATGAATTGGATCATTAGATGTAGAATAAAGGTATGGTAGTATTATGGACCTTGGGATTTGAAAGAGTATTTTCGTATGGTTAGGAATTTCACACAAAATAATTCCGTTGGTAGTATAGTTCCCAACCAACTAATAATACTCAAAATCAAATTTTAAAAGATTGGTTGTCACAAGTGCAAACCCCAATGAAAATTAACCAAAGTATTTAAACCTCGAATTGTCTCACAAGGAATTGGAATGAAGTGAATGATTATTGGCTATGAAGGAACAAGGGGGTTTGATTTATAAAAGGGGGCAAAAAAATAAATGGCAAGAAAATAAAGCAAATAAGTAAAGAAAGTAAATGATAAAGAGAGACATTCATGGCAAGGAGTGAGAATATAGGCTTTCTATCCTAGTCACTCATAATAATAATTAACAAGAGCTAATCGTATTTCGTCATCTCCAACATCGGAAGAAAGTCAAATAGAATTAGTTAATCTCAATCCAAAAATTCTAATCAACTCACTAATTGAATTAGCAAGAGATTAGAGTCAATGGAAACAATATTAACTAATCACTCTAGATCACCAATATGAGTTGGGTATTCATGACTCAAGATCACCTAATTTCTCTTTCCAAGCCAAGAATGCTAAAAAATCTACTCTAACATCCAACCAAGCATTTTGTCAAACACTTGGAAGGCATAAAAAGAAAGAATGGTAAATTGCATGGAAGAATAAAATCTAACAACTACCATTTGCAAGGAAACAATAATAACAACTCAAATCAACAATAAAAGAACATCAAACATGAAATGTATTAAAGGAGATTTAAATCCAACAAGAGTATCCATAAACATAAAAGAGGCATGAAAAGGGAAATTAACACTACAAACTAAGAGAATTGAGATGTAGAAACAAGAAATTGAAAGGAAAGCAAGATGAAAACAAGAATTAAATCTAGATCTAAGATGAAAATAACCCTAACAACTTGGTACGCACGAATGTAATCTCAACTCTTTGTCACAACTCCGCACAACTGACCAGCAAGTGCACTGGGTCGTCCAAGTAATACCTTACGTGAGTAAGGGTCGATCCCACGGAGATTGTCGGCTTGAAGCAAGCTGTGGTCATCCTTGTAAATCTCAGTCAGGTGAATTAAAATGGTTTTGAGGTTTTGATAATTAAAGTATAATTAAAATATAAAATAAGATAGAGATACTTATGTAATTCATTGGTGGGAATTTCAGATAAGCGTCTGGAGATGCTTTGTTACTTCTGAACTTCTGCTTTCCTATTGCCTTCTTCAAACCATGTGTTACCTCCTTCCATGGCAAGCTCTATGATCCTCTCGGATGAAATCAAATTCATCTGCGCTGTCACCACAGGGCTAATCATCTGTCGGTTCCCGCTAGCGTCGGAATAGGACCATTGTCCTTTTGCGCACTGTCACTTGCGCCCCACATTCGCAGGTTTGAAGCTCGTCACAGTCATCCTTTCCCAAATCTTACTCGGAATACCACAGACAAGGTTTAGAATTTTCAGATCTCAGGAATGCTGCCAATGGTTCTAGCCTATACCACGAAGACTCTGATCTCACGAAATGGAAGGCTCTGTTTTCAGGAGAGGCAACCATGCGTCGTGAACCAGGAGGCCAAGAGATACACACTCAAGCTATAGCAGATAGAACGGAAGTGGTTGTCAGGCACGCGTTCATAAGTGAGAATGATGATGAGTGTCACGGGTCATCACATTCATCAGGTTGAAGTGGGAGTGAATATCTTAGAGAAGAAGTAGGCGTGAATTGAATAGAAAAACAGTAGTAATTGCATTAATTCATGAAGAACAGCAGAGCTCCACACCTTAATCTATTTGGTGTAGAAACTCCACTGTAGAAAATACATAAGTGAAAGAGGTCCATGCATGGCTGTGAGGCCAGCCTCCATGGTCTAAGGACTAAATGTTCCAAAGATTTTTCAAAGATGAAAATACAATAGTAGAAGGTCTTATTTATAATGAACTAGCAGCCTAGGGTTTACAGAAATAAGTAAATGATGCAGAAATCCACTTTCGGAGCCCATTTGGTGTATGCTTGGGCTGAGCATTGAAGCTTTTTCGTGCATAGGCTGTTCCTGGAGTTAAACGCCAGCTTTGGTGCCAGTTTGGGCGTTTCACTCCAATTCTGGTGCTAGTTTGGGCGTTTTACGCCAGAAATTTTAAGTTGACTTTGAACACCGGTTTGGGCCATCAAATCTCGGGCAAAGTATGGACTATTATCTATTGCTGGAAAGCTCAGGTCGTCTACTTTCCAACGCAATTGAGAGCGAGCCAATTGGGCTTTTGTAGCTCCAGAAAATCTACTTTGAATGCAGGGAGGTCAGACTCCAACAGCATCTGCAGTCCTTTTTCAGCCTCTGAATCAGATTTTTGCTCAGGTCCCTCAATTTCAGCCAGAAAATACCTGAAATCACAGAAAAATACACAAACTCATAGTAAAGTCCAGAAATGTAATTTTTGAATAAAAACTAATAAAAATATAATAAAAAGTAACTAAAATATACTAAAAACTATGTAAAAATAATGCCAAAAAGCGTATAAATTATCCGCTCATCAACCCTAATTCTAGAGAGAAGAGAGAGCTTCTCTCTCTAGAAACAAAACTACATGATGCTAAGCTAAAACTAATTACTCTCCCCTTGCCCCAGCTTGAATTCTGCATGAAATAGCCTCTGGAATCAGTTGGATTTGGGCCTGGAAAGCTCAGAAATTGCCCCCAGCATTTTCTCTTTAATCAGGTCACGTGCGAGGTGTGATGCGTACGCATGCATCACGCGTACACGTCGCTTGGCTTTTCCTTCTCACACGTACGCGTCATGTCACGCGTACGCGTTGCCTGGCAACCTCATCTCCATGCGTGCGCGTCTTCTACGCGTGCGCGTCTATGTATGCACTCCAAATCCTTGTTTTTCCATGAATTCTCCATCTTGCATGCTTTTCTCTTCACTCTTTTGACCCATTCCAAGGCTTCTCAACCTGAATTTCACTAACAAACACATCAAGGCATATAGTGGAATGAAAGGTGAATTAAAATTACCAATTTAAGGGCCTAAAAAGCATGTTTTCACACTTAAGCACAAATTAAGGGAGAATTGAAAAACCATGCTATTTCATTGAATAAATATGGAAATAGTTGATAAAATTCCCTAAATTAAGCACAAGATAAACCACAAAATTGAGGTTTATCAAACCTCCCCACACTAAAACTAAGAATGTCCTCATGCTAAACTCAAGAAAGAAACAAAGGGTATCAACATTTATTCAATGCACACTATATAAATGCAATCTACCTATATGCAATCTATCTAAATGCAGTCTATCTATATAGATGCAACTACTTGGTCAAAATAAATCAATCCCCAAGAATACATATATGAGTACAAGGGCTAAAGCAATAGCAATCAAATCAAACCCACAATTGAATTGAGTTATTGAAAGGATTTTACAAACTTGCAAGAAAAGATGATCATGGGTGAAAAAATGTAATTGAACGATCGAACACTCACCGGATGTGTATCCGCTCTAGTCACTCAAGTGTATGGGGTTGATCACTCAATTCTCACCTAATCATGCTTTCCAAGATTTATTTTTCATCTAACAATCAACACTTATTTCATGCATGTATACAAATATGATGAGGACTTTCTCATAGGTTGTAATGGGGCTAGGGTCAATGATGCACCACTATTTCGTGGTACATTTTGTACTTAATTGAATGAATTTTATCCACTAAACTCACACTTATTTATACAATTCGCATATTTTACATTTTCCTTCCTAATTCTGTGCTATAATTGAAAACATGCTTCTATAGCCTTAAATTACTAATTTTAATTCTCTCATATTACCATTCGATACCGTTGATGAGCGGATAATTTATACGCTTTTTGGCATTATTTTTAGGTAATTTTTAGCATGTTTTAGTTACTTTTTATTATATTTTTATTAGTTTTTATGCAAAAATAACATTTATGGACTTTACTATGAGTTTGTGTATTTTTTCTAATTTCAGGTGTTTTCTGGCTGAAATTGAGGGACCTGAGCAAAAATCTGATTTAGAGGCTGAGAAAGGACTGCAGATGTTGTTGGATTCTGACGTCCCTGCACTTAAACGCTATTTTCTAGAGCTACAGAAGTCCAATTGGCGCGTTCTTAATTGGGATGGAAAGCTAACATCTTGGGCTTTCCATCAATGTATAATAGTCCATACTTTTCTCGAGATTTAATGGCCCAAACTGGCGTTAAACGCCAGCCAGAGACCTTTTTCTAGCGTAAAATGCCGGAACTGGCACCAGAACTGGAGTTAAACGCCCAAACTGGCATTCAAGCTGGCGTTTAACTCCAGAAACGGCCTATGTATGTGTAAAGCTCAATGCTCAGCCCAAGCACACACCAAGTGGGTCCCGGAATTGGATTTCTGCACTATCTGCACTTAGTTACTTAATTTCTGTAATCCTTAGTAACTGGTTTGGTATAAATACTAGTCTTTCCTTTGTATTCGGATACCTTTATCATCTTATGCCATTTTTCACATTTGGAGGCTGGCCACACGGCCATGCCAAGATATTTTTCTCTTATGTATTTTTTACGGTGGAGTTTCTACACCTCATAGATTAAGGTACGGAGCTCTGCTGTTCTTCATGAATTAATGAAAGTACTATTGTTTCTCTTTCAATTCACGCATGTCTCTTCTCAAAGATATACTCTCATTCTTAATTCATTTAAGTCAGAATGAAGGGGTGATGGTGCACGAAATTGTGATTACACTTTTCACAACTCCGTACAACTAACCAGCAAGTGCACTGGGACGTCCAAGTAATACCTTACGTGAGTAAGGGTCGATCCCACGGAGATTGTCGACTTGAATCAAGCTATGGTCATTCTTGTAAACCTTATTCAGGCGGATTCAAATGGTTATGAGGTTTTAATAATTAAAATATAAATAAAATATAAAATAAGATAAAATTTCTTATGTAATTCAATGGTGGGAATTTCAGATAAGCATATGGAGATGCTTTGTTGCTTCTGAACCTCTGCTTTCCTATTGCCTTCTTCCAACCATGCGTTACCTCCTTCCATGGCAAGCTGTATGATCCTCTCGGATGAAAACAAATCCATATGCGCTTTCACCGCACGGCTAATCATCTGTCGGTTCCCGCTAGCGTCAGAATAGGACCATTGTCCTTTTGCACACTGTCATTGCGCCCAACATTCGTAGGTTTGAAGCTCTTTACAGTCATCCCTTCCCGGATCCTACTCGGAATACCACAGACAAAGTTTAGACTTTCCGGATCCCAGGAATGGCTGTCAATAATTCTAGCCTATACCACGAAGATACTAATCTCACATACTCGGTCCGTGTATTAGATATCCAAGATAATATACTCCAGCTGTCATCCAATGACTACGTTGAACATCATGTAGATCGCTTTGTGGTTCTCAGGCACGTGATATTGGCTAAGCGAGTAACGAAGATTGAATTATTGCCACGGGTCACCCCTTCATTCTGACTTAACTGAATTAAGTACGAGAGTATATCTTGGAGAAGAAGTAGGCATGAATTGAATAGAAAACAGTAATAATTGCATTAATTCATGAAGAACAGCAAAGCTCCACACCTTAATCTATGGGGTGTAGAAACTCCACCGTAGAAAATACATAAGTGAAAAAGGTCTAGGCATGGCCGAATGGCCAGCCTCCATTCCAAAGGTCTAAGGACTAAACATCCAGAGATGTGAATACAATAGTAAAAAGTGCTATTTATACTAAACTAGTAACTTAGGTTTAGAGAAAATGAGTAACTAAGTGTAGATAGTGCAGAAATCCACTTTTGGGGCCCACTTGGTGTGTGCTTGGGTTGAGTATTGAAGCTTTTTCGTGCATAGGTTGTTCCTGGAGTTAAACGCCAGTTTTGGTGCCAGTTTGGGCGTTTAACTCCAATTCTGGTGCCAATTTGGGCGTTTTACGCCAAGATGTTTTAGGCTGGCTTTGGACGCCAGTTTGGGCCATCAAATCTCGGGCAAAGTATGGACTATTATATATTGCTGGAAAGCCCAGGATGTCTACTTCCAATGAGAACACACCAAAACTTAAATTGTTGCTTGTCCCGAAGCAACTAAAAATAAAATAGGTTAAAAAAAAAGATAAAATACAATAAATTCCGAAGTTATCAATGAATTTAGTTCCAATTAGATGAGCGGGACTAGTAGCCTTTTTGCTTCTGAATAGTTTTGGCATCTCACTTTATCCTTTGATGTTCAGAATGATTGGCATCCATAGGAACTCAGAATTCAAATAGTGTTATTGATTCTCTTAGTTCAGTATGTTGATTCTTGAACACAGCTACTTTATGAGTCTTGGCCGTGACCTTAAGCATTTTGTTTTCCAGTATTACCACTGGATACATAAATGCCATAGACACATAACTGGGTGAACCTTTTTAGATTGTGACTCAGCTTTGCTAGAGTCCCCAATTAGAGGTGCCCAAAGCTCTTAAGCACACTCTTTTTACTTTGGACCACGACTTTAACCGCTCAGTCTCAAGCTTTTAACTTGACACCTTCACGCCACAAGCACATGGTTAGGGACAGCTTGGTTTAGCCGCTTAGGCCAAGATTTTATTCCTTTGGGCCCTCCTATCCATTAATGCTCAAAGCCTTAGATCCTTTTTACCCTTGCCTTTTGGTTTAAAGGGTTACTGGCTTTTTCTGCTTGCTTTTTCTTTTTCTTTCTTTTTTTTCTTTATTTATTTTTTTTGCCAATTTTTTTCACAAGCTTTTGTTTTTCATTGCTTTTTCTTGCTTCAAGAATCAATTTTATGATTTTTCAAATTATCAATAACATTTCTCTTTTTTCATTATTCTTTCAAGAGGCAACAATTTTAACATTCATAAACAACAAATTCAAAAATATGCACTATTCAAGCATTCATTCAGAAAATAAAAAATATTGCCACCACATCAAAATAATTAAACTAATTTCAAGATAGAATTCGAAATCATGCACTTCTTGTTCTTTTGTAATTAAAAACATTTTTCATTTAAGAAAGGTGAAGGATTCATAGGACATTCATAGCTTTAAGACATAGACACTAGACACTAATGATCATGTAATAAAGACACAAACATAGACAAAACATAAAGCATAAAAATCGAAAAATAGAAAAAATAAGAACAAGGAGATTAAAGAACGGGTCCACCTTAGTGATGGCGGCTAGTTCTTCCTCTTGAAGATCTTATGGAGTTCTTGAGCTCCTCTATGTCTCTTCCTTGCCTTTGTTTCTCCTCTTCCTAGAGGTTTCTCTGCCCTTAGGTGCCATTAGTGGTTATGGAAAGCAAAAAGCTGAGCTTTTCCACACCAAACTTAAAAGGTTTACTCGTCCTCGAGCAAAAGTAGATAGAAGGGAGTAGAAGAAGAATGATGCAATTAATTTGGAAAACTTATTATTTTATGCAAGAAAAATTAAAAAGAGTTGAAAAGAATTTGAAAGGATAGGTAAGTTTTGAAAACGTTTTGGAAGGATATGAAAAGATTTGAAAAAAAGAATTAAAAAGAATTGGAAAGATTATTAATTTTTGAAAATAGAAATTGAAAGATGAACATTTAATACGTTTGATGCAAAAAATTATGAATTAAAATATGAAAAATTGAAAAATATCGAATTGGAAACAAAATTACCTCCCTTGTGTCATCCTGGCGTTAAATGCCCAGAATGCTATCCTTACTGGCATTTAAACACTAGTAAGCCTGTCCTCCAGGGTGTGCTGTTTTTAATGCTGTTTTTTATTTTGCTTTATTTCTGCAACTATTTTTATGACTTCACATGATCATCAACCTAAAGAGAACATAACATGGCAATGGAAAGCAAATGTCTATATAATTAAATAACATTGGGGTGCCTCCCAATAAGCGCTTCTTTAATGTCAATAGCTTGACAGTGAGCCCTTAGAGAGCATCACAGAGACTCAGAGCTTAATGGTGGCCTCCCAACACCAAACTTAGAAGTTAAGTGTGGGGGCTCTGTTTGACTCTGTATTGAGAGAAGCTTTTCATGCTTCCTTTCCATGGTTACAGAAGAAGATCCTTGAGCATTAAACACAAGATAGTTGATGTGGCGGAAATTGGCAAGTCAAGAATTGTTATAAGATATGCGTTGCAAGTATAGTTCTTAACCAACCAGAAATCCGCTTATCAATTTAGAAGGGTGTCACAAAAATTAAAATTAAAATACTGGGAGTATGAATCCCAGGTCGTCTCCCAACGAGTTGCAGAAAGGTGTGCTATTTTATTAATCAGATGTTTTCAAAAAAAAGGTTTGAGTTGATTAAACAGGAAATTAAATTAGAGAAATTAAATAATTTAAATAAAAGCCTTGACTGGGAGTAGATTAGTTGAAAGCCCTATTCTTGTTGAAGTACTCTCAAGATTAATTGATAGTTGTAGGTTGTCTTGTTTAGTTATCCCTTACTAGGTAAGGGAAAGTCAAACAAGTTGGAAATGCTACTTCTATTCACAAGTTCCAACCCACTCAATTAAAAGGGATTGGTGTCAGTGACTAGAGGGCAATCCAGCCATAAACCCAATTACAATTTTTCTTTTGAGCATTCTAACTCAAGGGTTCCTTTTAATCAACTCCCCATCAAGTTAGGGAACTACTCGCTCATTGTAAATGTAGAACTCATAACATATGAAAGGGAATTAAAGAAGGACATGATAAATAAAAATCAAAGAAATCAATTAAAAATAAAAGTAATTCTTGTATTAATAAATTCTAAAATAATCCAATAGTAAAATTGAGTAAATTAAAGGACATGGAAGAGTAGAGCCAAATAAAGAAAATGAACTAAAATGACGAAGTCTTGATGAGGTAATAACTCTTCTCAATATCCCAATGCAAAAAGCAATAGAAATAAAATCCTAAGAACTATGAATGTGTAGAGAGAAAACCTAGAGGAGGAGTAAAACTAGATCTAAAAACTAAAATTGTGTAGAATGAATGTTGTTGTTGGTTCCTGCATATTCTCTGGCTCTAGTCTGCTTTTCTGGGCCGAGAACTGGGTCAAAGCAGGGCCCAAAATCGCCCCCAGCGAATTCTGCAGATTATGCAGATCGCGCACGTCACGCGATCGCGTCATTCATGCGGACGCGTCATTCGGCGTTTTGCCCTGCCACGCGAGCGCGTTGTCCACGCCTCCGCGTCACTTGTGCTATTCCAATCCGCGCGGTCGCGTGAGCCATGCGGCCGCGTCACTGCTATTTCCTCTCTTTTGCGCGGTCGCGTGAGCCATGCGGCCGCGTCACTTCTCGCTGGTCATCTCCTCAATTTCTTGTGTTCTTTCCATTTTTGCAAGCTTCCTTTCCAATCTCCAACTCATTCATGCCCTATAAAGCCTGAAACACTTAACACACAGATCACGGCATCAAATGGAATAAAGGAGAATTAAAATACATAATTAAAAGTCTCTAGGAAGCAAGTTTTCAATCATGTAATAATTTTAGGAAGGAAATATAAATGCATGCTAATTATATGAATAAGTGGGTAAAAATCATGATAAAACCACGTAATTAAACATATTATAAACCATAAAATAGTGGTTTATCAACCTCCCCACATGATGAGCGGATATTTTATACGCTTTTTGGGGTTAATTTCATATAGTTTTTAGTATGTTTTAGTTAGTTTTTAGTTTATTTTCATTAGTTTTTAGGAAAAATTCATATCTCTGGACTTTACTATGAGTTGTGTGTTTTTCTGTAATTTCAGGTATTTTTCTGGCTGAAATTGAGGGAGCTGAGCAAAAATCTGATTCAGGCTGAAAAAGGACTGTTGATGTTGTTGGATTCTGACCTCCCTGCACTCAAAGTGAATTTTCTGGAGCTACAGAACTCGAAATGGCGTGCTTCCAATTGCGTTGGAAAGTAGACATCCAGGGCTTTCCAGTAATATATAATAGTCCATACTTTGCTCAAGGATAGACGACGTAAACTGGCGTTCAACGCCAGTTCTCTGCCCAATTCTGGCGTCCAGCGCCAGAAAAGGATTAAAAGTTGGAGTTCAACGCCAGAAATAGATCCAAACCTGGCGTTGAACGCCCAAAATGGCCTTATGCACGTGAATTGCTTAAGTCTCAGCCCCAGCATACACCAAGTGGGCTCCAAAAGTGGATCTCTGCACCATCTGTCATAGTCTACTCACTTTTTGTAAACCTAGGCTACTAGTTTAGTATAAAAACAACTTTTAGAGACTTATTTTATATCTCATGACATTTTTAGATCTAAACTTTGTACTCTTTGATGGCATGAGTCTCTAAACTCCATTGTTGGGGGTGAGGAGCTCTGCTGTGTCTAGATGAATTAATGCAAGTATTTCTGTTTTCCATTCAAACACGCTTGTTCCTACCTAAGATGTTCATTCGCACTTAACTGTGATGAAGGTGATGATCCGTGACACTCATCACCTTCCTCAACCCATGAACGTGTGCCTGACAACCACCTCCGTTCTATATCCAATTGAATGAATATCTCTTAGATCTCTTAATTAGAATCTTCGTGGTATAAGCTAGAACTGATGGCGGCATTCATGAGAATCCGGAAAGTCTAAACCTTGTCTGTGGTATTCCGAGTAGGATTCAATGATCGAATGACTGTGACGAGCTTCAAACTCGCGAGTGCTGGGCGTTAGTGACAGACGCAAAAAGGATGAAGAATTCTATTCGAGTATGATCGAGAACCGACAGATGATTAGCCGTGCTGTGACAGAGCATGTGAGCATATTCTTCACTGAGAGGATGGGATGTAGCCATTGACGATGGTGACCCCCTACATACAGCTTGCCATGGGAGGACGTGTGTGCGTGAAGCAGAAGATAGAGTAAAGTAAAGATTTAGAAGACAAAGCATCTCCAAAACTCCAACATATTCTCCATTACTGCATAACAAGTAACTTTTAATTCATGCTCTCCTATTTATTCGCAATTCAACTGATAAACATAATTAACTTTCTGACTAAGATTTACAAGGTAACCATAGATTGCTTCAAATCAACAATCTCCGTGGGATTCGACCCTTACTCACATAAGGTATTACTTGGACGACCCAGTGCACTTGCTGGTTAGTGGTACGAGTTGTGAAAAGTGTAATTCACAATTCGTGCACCAAGTTTTTGGCGCCGTTGCCGGGGATTGTTCGTGTTTGGACAACTAACGGTTTATTTTGTTGCTTAGATTAGGAAAAATTTCTCTTTTCGTTTAGAGTCTCGTATTATTGTCGTGTTAAAATTTTAGAATCTTTATTTTCTTATTAAAACCTTTTTCAAAAATAATTTTTCTATTAGATCCTGTGCCAAACTTTAAGTTTGGTGTTTTCTTGTTGATTTTTCTTAAAATTTTCGAAAATTTATTTTGGTTTTCAAAAAAATTTTAAGTTTGGTGTTCTTCCTTCATGTTCTTGTGTTCTTGTGAGTCTTCAAAGTGTTCTTGAGTTTTTCTTGTGTCTTGATCTTAAAATTTTTAAGTTTGGTATTCCTTGGTGTTTTCCCTCCAAAATTTTCAAAAGTAAGGAGCATTAGATCTAAAAATTTTTAAATCTTGTGCTATCTTATTGTTTTTCTCTTTCCTCTTAAAAATCAAAAATATCTTTTCTCTCTATTTTAAAAACAAATTTTTGAAATATATTTCTAAAATTCAGATTTTTATTTCAAAATTTAAAACTTTTTTTTTTCAAAATCATCATATCCTTTTCAAAACTTCCTAACCACTTTCTCTCTCCTCAGTTTTTCGAAAATCTTCACTCAATTTTTATTTACTTTATTTTAATTTATTTCATTTTCGAAATAAATATATAAATAAATAAATAAAAATATTTTTTCTATTTTACATCATCTCCCTTTCTCCATCATGGATCTAAGAGGAAATGAACAGTCCAGGAGGACTCTGGGGTCATATTCTAACCCCTCTACTGCTCCATATGGGAGTAGTATCTGCATACCCTCCATTGGAGTCAGTAGCTTTAAGTTGAATCCTCATCTCATTATCATGGGGCAGCAAAGTTGCCAGTATTCCGGTCTTCCACAGGAAGAACCTACAGAGTTTCTGGCACAGTTTTTACAAATTGCTGACACAGTACATGATAAAGAAATAGATCAGGATGTCTACAGACTATTACTGTTTCCATTTGCTGTAAAAGATCAAGCTAAGAGGTGGTTGAATAACCAACCTAAGGCCAGCATAAGGACATGGAAACAGCTGACAGAAAAATTCCTGAATCAATATTTCCCTCCAAAAAGGATGACACAGCTAAGGCTGGACATCCAAGGCTTTAAACAAGGAGATAATGAATCTCTTTATGATGCCTGGGAGAGATACAGAGAGATGCTACGAAAATGCCCCTCTGAAATGTTTTCAGAGTGGGTTCAGTTAGACATCTTCTACTATGGGCTTGCAGAAGGAGCTCAGATGTCTCTAGATTACTCAGCTGGTGGATCTATCCACATGAGAAAGACAATTGAAGAGGCTCAAGAGCTCATTGATACAGTTGCCAGGAATCAGCATCTGTATCTAAGCAGTGACCCTTCCATGAAAGAAGAGGTTAAAACAGCAACTGCTAAACTCAGTCCTGTAGAACAAGCTGCTGAATTCAATCAGCAATTGGACTTCCTAACAAGGCAGTTAGCCGAATTCAAAGATAGACTACAAGAGACAAGGATGGCTAATATACATATGGAAGAACAGTTTAAGCAAACAAAGCAGCAGCTGTTAAGGCAAATAACAGAAGAATGCCAAGCAGTTCAATTAAGAAGTGGGAAGACATTAAATATCTCACCTCAAGGCAGCAAAAAGTCAAGAAATGAGCAACCCACCAAAGATTCACCTGAGGACAGTAAGAGCCCAGGGAAAAATAATTCTGGCACTAAAACGCCAAAAAATTGGTGGAAGGCTGGCGCTGAACGCCCAGACCATGCCCACAACTGGCGTTCAATGCCAGAAACAAGGTAGGATTGGCGTTCAACGCGAGAAATGGGCAAGAATCTGGCGTTGAACGCCCAAAATGGGCAGGATCCGGCGCTGAACGCCCAAAATAGGCACATTTCTGGCGTTCAGATGCCAGGAACAGACAGGGAGCTGGCGTCTAACGTCACTCCAGCTTCTGACTCTGGCACTCAATTGCCAGTGAGGGATCAGACACACACAAATGCTGATAACAACCCCTCTAAAAAGGCTTCTTCAACCAATTCTGTAGGCAATAAACCTGCAGCAACTAAGGTTGAAGAATATAAAGCCAAGATACCTTATCCTCAAAAACTCCGGAAAGAGGAGCAGGATAAGCAATTTGCTCGCTTTGCAGATTATCTCAGGACTCTTGAAATAAAGATTCCATTTGCAGAGGCACTTGAGCAAATACCTTCTTATGCCAAGTTCATGAAAGAGATCTTGAGTCATAAGAAGGATTGGAGAGAAACAGAAAGAGTTCTCCTCACTGAAGAATGCAGTGCAGTCATTCTGAAAAGCTTTCCTGAAAAGCTTGAAGACCCTGGGAGCTTTCTGATACCATGCATATTGGAAGATAATTGTACCAAGACAGCTTTATGCGATCTTGGGGCAAGTATCAACCTAATACCTGCATCCACTATCAGAAAGCTTGGTTTAACTGAAGAAGTTAAACCAACCCGGATATGTCTTCAACTTGCTGATGGTTCCACTAAATACCCATCAGGCGTGATTGAAGACATGATTGTCAGGGTTGGGCCATTTGCCTTTCCCACTGACTTTGTTGTGCTGGAAATGGAGGAGCACAAGAGTGCTACTCTCATTCTAGGAAGACCCTTCCTAGCAACTGGACGATCCCTCATTGACGTCCAACAGGGGGAAATAACCCTGAGAGTCAATGATGATGAGTTCAAGTTGAACGCTGTCAAAGCCATGCAGCATCCAGACACATCAACAGACTGCATGAAAGTTGATCTTATTGACTCCTTGGTAGAAGAGATCAACATGGCTGAGAGTCTCGAATCAGAGTTGGAAGACATCTTTAAAGATGTTCAGCCTGATTTGGAGGATTCAGAGGACATGAAAGAGCCTCTGAAATTTCTTCTGGAAGAGGAAAAACCTCCTAAACCCGAGCTCAAGCCATTACCACCATCCTTGAAATATGCATTTCTAGGAGAAGGTGATACTTTTCCAGTGATCATAAGCTCTGCTTTAAATTCACAGGAAGAGGAAGCACTTATTCAAGTGCTAAGGACACACAAGACAGCTCTTGGGTGGTCCATAGGTGACCTTAAGGGCATAAGCCCAGCTAGATGCATGCACAAAATCTTATTGGAGGATAATGCCAAGCCAGTGGTTCAACCACAGAGGCGGCTAAATCCAGCCATGAAAGAAGTGGTGCAGAAAGAGGTCACCAAATTACTGGAGGCTGGGATTATTTATCCTATTTCTGATAGCCCCTGGGTGAGCCCTGTTCAAGTAGTCCCAAAAAAGGGAGGCATGACAGTGATTCATAATGAAAATAATGAACTGGTTCCTACAAGAACAGTTACAGGGTGGCGCATGTGTATTGACTACAGAAGGCTCAATACAGCCACCAGAAAGGATCATTTTCCTTTACCATTCATAGACCAGATGCTAGAAAGACTGGCAGGTCATGATTATTATTGCTTTTTGGATGGCTACTCAGGCTATAACCAGATTGCAGTAGATCCCCAGGATCAAGAGAAAACAGCATTCACATGTCCATCTGGAGTGTTTGCTTATAGAAGGATGCCATTTGGGCTGTGTAATGCGCCTGCAACCTTCCAGAGATGCATGCTCTCTATTTTCTCTGATATGGTGGAAAAATTTCTGGAAGTCTTCCTGGATGACTTCTCAGTATATGGAGACTCATTCAGCTCCTGTCTTGATCACCTGAAACTTGTTCTGAAAAGATGCCAAGAGACCAACCTAGTTTTAAACTGGGAAAAGTGTCACTTCATGGTGACTGAAGGGATTGTCCTTGGGCATAAAATCTCAAACAAGGGAATAGAGGTGGATCAAGCAAAAATAGAGGTAATTGAAAAATTACCACCACCTGCCAATGTTAAGGCAATCAGAAGCTTTCTGGGGCATGCAGGATTCTATAGGAGGTTTATAAAGGATTTTTCAAAAATCGCAAAACCTCTAAGCAATCTGCTAGCTGCTGACACGCCATTGTGCCTGCAGGCGTTTGAAACGCTGAAAGCTAAGCTGGTCACAGCACCAGTCATTTCTGCACCAGACTGGATGTTACCATTTGAGCTAATGTGTGATGCCAGTGATCACGCCATTGGTGCAGTATTGGGACAGAGGCATGACAAGCTTCTGCATGTCATTTATTATGCTAGTCGCATTTTAAATGATGCTCAGAAAAATTACACAACCACAGAAAAAGAATTACTTGCAGTGGTTTATGCCATTGACAAGTTCAGATCATACTTAGTAGGATCAAAAGTGATTGTGTATACTGATCATGCTGCTCTTAAATATCTACTCACAAAGCAGGATTCAAAACCTAGGCTCATCAGATGTGTGTTACTTCTGCAAGAGTTTGATATAGAAATAAGAGACAGAAAAGGGACAGAGAACTAAGTGGCTGATCATCTGTCCCGGATAGAGCCAGTAGAAGGGACGCCCCTCCCCTCTCTTGAGATCTCTGAGACTTTTCCGGATGAGCATTTATTTGTCATTCAGAAAATACCATGGTTTGCCGATATTGCAAACTATAAAGATGCAAGGTTCATACCCAAGGAGTACAACAGGATACAAAAGAAGAAATTAATTACTGATGCAAAGTACTACTTGTGGGATGAACCCTATCTCTTTAAGAGATGTGCAGACGGAATAATCTGTAGGTGTGTGCCTAGAGAAGAAGCACAGAGGATCCTATGGCATTGTCATGGATCACAATATGGAGGCCATTTCGGAGGTGAGCGAACAGCCACCAAGGTCCTCCAATGTGGCTTCTATTGGCCCACACTCTATAAAGATTCCCGAGAGTTTGTACGTAACTGTGACAGTTGCCAAAGAGCTGGCAATCTGCCTCATGGTTACGCCATGCCTCAACAAGGAATCTTGGAGATTGAGTTGTTTGACGTATGGAGAATTGACTTCATGGGACCTTTCCCACCATCATACTCAAACACTTATATTCTGGTGGCAGTTGATTATGTATCAAAATGGGTTGAGGCCATTGCCACACCCACCAATGATACTAAGAAAGTGCTGAAGTTCCTCCAGAAACATATCTTTAGCAGATTTGGTGTCCCTAGAGTACTAATCAGGGATGGGGGCACTCACTTCTGCAATAAACAGCTTTACTCTGCCATGGTTCGGTATGGAATTCGCCACAAGGTGGCTACTCCATATCATCCACAAACTATTGGGCAAGCTGAAGTCTCTAACAGAGAATTAAAGAGAATCCTAGAACGGACAGTAAATACCCGTAGAAAGGATTGGGCACGAAGCTTGGATGATGCTCTGTGGGCTTACAGAACAGCATTCAAGACCCCTATAGGGACCTCTCCATACCAACTGGTGTATGGTAAGGCATGTCACCTGCCCGTGGAACTGAAACATAAGGCCTACTGGGCAACCAGATTCCTAAACTTTGATGCCAAATTAGCAGGAGAAAAAGAATGCTCCAGCTAAATGAGCTAGAGGAGTCAGATTCACAGCTTTCGAAAATGCCAAGCTTTATAAAGAGAAATCAAAAAAGTGGCATGACAGAAAGCTGTCATCTAGAATCTTTGAACCAGGACAGAAGGTTCTGCTGTTCAACTCTAGACTCAGGCTATTCCCCAGGAAATTGAAATCCCGGTGGAGGGGACCATACGTGATTACAAGCGTATCACCATATGGTTATGTAGAGCTTCAAGATATTGACTCTGACAAGAAGTTCATTGTTAATGGATAGAGAATCAAGCACTATCTTGAAGGCAATGTTGAGCAAGAGTGCTCAAGGTTGAAGCTAGATTAAAAGCTCAGCAAGGTCCAGCTAAAGACATTAAAGAAGCGCTTGTTGGGAGGCAACCCAATTTTTATTTATTTTCATGGTTTTTCATGTTTTATTAGGTTCATGATCATGTGGAGTCACAAAATAAATATTAAAAATTGAAAACAGAATCAAAAACAGCAGAAGAAAAATCACACCCTAGAGGAAGCACCTGTCTGGCGTTCAACGCCAAAACAGAGCATGGTTCTGGTGCTGAACGCCCAAAATGGGCAACATCCTGGCGCTGAACGCCCAGAACAAACATGGTTCTGGCGTTCAACGCCAGAAATGGCTAGTAAATGGGCGTTGAACGCCCAAAATGGGCACCAACCTGGCGCTGAATGCCCAGAGTTGTGTGCAAGGGCATTTTGCATGCCTAAATTGGTGCAGGGATGTAAATGCCTTGACACCTCAAGATCTGTGGACCTCATATGATCATTTCAAGATCTGTGGACCCCACAGGATCCCCACCTTCCCTCCTCATAATCCTAGTTTTTTTTTCCACATCTTCTTCTTCATCTATTCCTTCTTCTTTTGCTCGAGGGCGAGCAACATTCTAAGTTTGGTGTGGTAAAACAATTATGTGAAGGATCTATAGCTCAGTGGTAGAACATGTGGCTGCAAATCAAGAGATCCCTGAGATACCTCAGGGGATGCACTTCCCTCCACATAATTATTGGAAGCAACTGAGGATAGAAATACCAAAAATCACTAGGAATCAAGCCACAAAGGCAAGGAAGAAACATAAAAGAGCTCAAGAACATCATTGGTTCCTCAAGAAGGAAATGCCATCATCACTAAGGTGGACTCGTTCCTTGTTCTTACTTTCTCTGTTTTTCGTTTTCTCTATGTTAAGTGCTTATCTATGTTTGTGTCTTCATTACATGATCATTAGTAGTAATTAGTGTCTATTTTGATTTTATCCCCAATTAAGTTATAGTCTATTTTTCTCATCATCAGCAAACATGAATAAAATAGTAGATCTTTTGAATAAGAGGAAATAAAATTTCGAGTTTTTAATAAGAAAAATTCTAATTAGTAATGTGGTGGCAATGCTTTCTGTCTTCTGAATGAATGCTTGAACAGTGCATATGTCTTTTGAATTTGTTGTTTAAGACTGTTAAATATGTTGGCTCTTGAAAGAATGATGAACATGGGACATGTTATTGATAATCTGAAAAATCATAAAAATGATTCTTGAAGCAAGAAAAAGCAGCAAAGAACAAAGCTTGTAGAAAAAAAAAGAGAGAGAAAGCAAGCAGAAAAAGCCAAAGCTCTTAAAACCAAGAGGCAAGAGCAAAAAGCCAATAACCCTTAAAACCAAAAGGCAAGGGCAAATAAAAAGGATCCCAAGGCTTTGAGCATCAGTGGATAGGAGGGCCTAAAGGAATAAAATCCTGGTCTAAGCGGCTAAACCAAGCTGTCCCTAACCATGTGCTTGTGGCGTGTAGGTGTCAAGTGAGAACTTGAGACTGAGCGGTTAAAGTCAAGGTCCAAAGCAAAAAGAAGAGTGTGCTTAAGAACCCTGGACACCTCTAATTGGGGGCTTTAGCAAAGCTGAGCCACAATCTGAAAAGGTTCACCCAATTATGTGTCTGTGGCATTTATGTATCCGGTGATAATACTGGAAAATAAAGTGCTTAGGGCCACGGCCAAGACTCATGAAATAGCTGTGTTCAAGAATCATCATACTAAAATAGGAGAATCAATAACACTATCTGAATTCTAAGTTCTTATAGATGCCAATCACTCTGAGCTTCAATGGATAAAGTGAGATGCCAAAACTGTTCGGAAGCAAAAAGCTACTAGTCCCGCTCATCTAATTGGAATCTGAGCTTCACTCAAAAACTCTGAGATATTATTGCTACTCAACCCATTAGTCTCCTATTTTATTTGTCTGGTTGCTTGAGGACAAGCAACAGTTTAAGTTTGGTGTTGTGATGAGCGGATATTTTATATGCTTTTTCGGGTTAATTTCATATAGTTTTTAGTATGTTTTAGTTAGTTTTTAGTTTATTTTCATTCGTTTTTAGGAAAAATTCATATCTCTGGACTTTACTATGAGTTGTGGGTTTTTCTATAATTTCAGGTATTTTTCTGGCTGAAATTGAGGGAGCTGAGCAAAAATCTGATTCAGGCTGAAAAAGGACTGCTGATGTTGTTGGATTCTGACCTCCCTGAAGTCAAAGTGGATTTTCTGGAGCTACAGAACTCGAAATGGCGTGCTTCCAATTGCGTTGGAAAGTAGACATCCAGGGCTTTCCAGCAATATATAATAGTCCATACTTCACTCAAGGATAGACGACGTAAACTGGCGTTCAACGCCAGTTCTCTGCCCAATTCTGGCGTCCAGCGCCAGAAAAGGATTAAAAGTTGGAGTTCAACGCCAGAAATGGATCCAAACCTGGTGTTGAACGCCCAAAATGGCCTTATGCTCGTGAATTGCTTAAGTCTCAGCCCCAACACACACCAAGTGGGCCCCAGAAGTGGATCTCTGCACCATCTGTCATAGTCTACTCACTTTTTGTAAACCTAGGCTACTAGTTTAGTATAAAAACAACTTTTAGAGACTTATTTTATATCTCATGACATTTTTAGATCTAAACTTTGTACTCTTTGACGGCATGAGTCTCTAAACTCCATTGTTGGGGGTGAGGAGCTCTGCTGTGTCTAGATGAATTAATGCAAGTATTTCTGTTTTCCATTCAAACACGCTTGTTCCTACCTAAGATGTTCATTCGCGCTTAACTGTGATGAAGGTGATGATCCGTGACACTCATCACCTTCCTCAACCCATGAGCGTGTGCCTGACAACCACCTCCATTCTATATCCGATTGAATGAGTATCTCTTAGATCTCTTAATTAGAATCTTCGTGGTATAAGCTAGAACTGATGGCGGCATTCATGAGAATCCGGAAAGTCTAAACCTTGTCTGTGGTATTCTGAGTAGGATTCAATGATCGAATGACTGTGACGAGCTTCAAACTCGCGAGTGCTGGGCGTTAGTGACAGACGCAAAAAGGATGAAGAATTCTATTCCAGTATAATCGAGAACCGACAGATGATTAGCCGTGCTGTGACAGAGCATGTGAGCATATTCTTCACTGAGAGGATGGGATGTAGCCATTGACGACGGTGACCCCCTACATACAGCTTGCCATGGGAGGACGTGCGTGCGTGAAGCAGAAGACAGAGGAAAGCAGAGATTCAGAAGACAAAGCATCTCCAAAACTCCAACATATTCTCCATTACTGCATAACAAGTAACTTTTAATTCATGCTCTCCTGTTTATTCGCAATTCAACTGATAAACACAATTAACTTCCTGACTAAGATTTACAAGGTAACCATAGATTGCTTCAAATCAACAATCTCCGTGGGATTCGACCCTTACTCACATAAGGTATTACTTGGACGACCCAGTGCACTTGCTGGTTAGTGGTACGAGTTGTGAAAAGTGTAATTCACAATTCGTGCACCACCACACTTAAACATTAGCATGTACTCATGCTTAGTTGAAGGAGATAAAATAAATGAGTAGGAACATGTAAAACTCATGCAATGCAATGCAACCTATATATGTGAATGCAACTATATAATTCTTGTCCACTTGATCAATAGTAAATAAGCTCTTCAAAACAATTACAAATCAAATTCCACTAATTCAATTCTTATACAGTAAGAACAGATAAAAATGCAAGAAGGTAGCTCATGAAAGCAGGGAACGTAGAATTTTAAGCATTGAACCCTCACTGATGATGTATGTACGCTCTAATCTCTCTAATGTATAGGGCAATCACTCTATCCTTCTCTAATCATGCTCTCAAATTTTTTTTCTTCTCCTAATCAATCAACAATATTTAATATATCAATGCAAACATCATGAGGTCTTTTCAAGGTTGTAATGGGGCCAAGGTAATGATAAGGATACATATATGGCTAAGTAAACTTATAAACTGAATCTTTAATTAACCCAAGCTTTAACATAACCTATATATATATTCTATATAACTTTAGAATTCATACCTAGCTACCCAGAATTTCCCTTTCACATTCCATACTCGTGTATCAACTTTTTATTTTAATTTTATCATACATGCATTGATTTTTCATTAACTTAACTTTGGGGTAATTTTGTTCCCTTATTTATTTATTGAATATTTTTGGTTTTTTTTTAACATAGACATAAAAATAAACATAGCTTATCAATGCACATAGATTTTTAATTCTTATAGTTTTACATGAGTAGGTATCCAAATTCCCATTATATTATCATGACACATTCCCTTATTATCTTTTGTTTCCACAATTTCCCATACTTAATTAGCACACACAATTCTATCTTAAGCTAACCAAAGATTCAATTTGGGATATATAATTGTTTTTCCGCTTAAGGCTGGTAATGTGGTAAAATATAGAACGAATGGGATTTAAAGGCTCAAAGTGGCTAACAAAGGTAATTGAAAGGATAGGTTTAATTTGGATAAGTGAGTTTAAACAAATAATGGCCTCAATCATATGCAAGCATACAAATATAATAAACATTGGACATATAGGATGAAACGAAATATAGATTACAATCATAGAGAAGTAAACACACAAGAATAAAATAATTATGGTTAAATAATGTAACCATGCATAAAGGCTCAAATCTCGCAGGTTGTGTGTTCTTTAGCTTAAAAATCATGTTCCAAATACAACTTCAAGCAAATTTAACATAAAAATTTTAATTAAAGTTAGTGAAATTTTGTTCCAAAAATAGGGTCTTAGAGGAAAACTTATTGTCTTTTCAATCAAGTAGAACATGCATGCAACTAACCTATTACTATGCAATTTATCCTATTCTACAAAAGAAAAACTAACTAAATATCGTAATTTATTGGTGTTTAGGAAAGAGAAATTACCTCTGGAAGTCAGGTACTGACTGACCTCCCCACACTTAAGGCTTTGTACCGTCCTCGGTGCCATCTATCAGGAACAAAGGTGGGCTGGTAGCAGTATCTCCACAGTCAGAACCATCATGGCTTCCTATGCTGGTAAAAGAAGTGGAGTCCGGGATGTCTGAGTCCTTGAATTTTCCCATAATCAGCTCCTCGAGGTATGTGAATCGGCGCTTGTTACGGTGCTCTCTCATCTTAGCTTTGTGTTCCTGCCGATCCAATCTTTAGAGTATCTAATGGAGCAGTTGGTCTGTTGTAGGTGCTTGTGGTGTTGAAGAAGGAATATCTTCAACCGGTTCAGTCTGATGGCTTGTGGCGGCTGGTGGAGGTCTGATGTATTTCCCGTTAGGGACATACTGATCATCCCGTGGAAGCATGGCTTTGGTGTCCCCAGCTCTGTAGGAGACTCCGGCTGCTGAGACAAAATCTGAGACCAGGGCGGGAAAAGGTAAATTGCCCGCAATTTGCACATGTCCCATGGTATTCCGGATATGTCTCGGTAGATTTAGAGGTTGGTCTGTAAGGATGCACCATAGTAGAACGGCCATGTCCGCAGTGAAGGAGGACTCGTGAGTGCTCGGAAAGATGTAATGGGACATGATCTGTGCCCATACGCGAGCCTCCAAGGTAAGTGCTGAAGCCGATATTCCCTTAAGGCAGGTACGATGGTATCCGTAGATCCAACGGCTGCCAGGTAGTGCGATAACTCTAAGAACAGCATCCCAGTCAAATTGGTACATCTGGCGCTTGAGTGGAAATCACTGGAAATCACTGCCTTTTTACTCTCTCCAGGTTCGGCCACTTTGGATATAGTTATGGCCTTGCACTCTCTTTTGGGATTCTCTTATGTATTGCTTGGGAGAGTATTAGGAGGAGTTTCAATAACTCTTTTATTTAGCTGTCCCATTTGTGTCTTCAAATTTCTAATGGAGGACCTTGTTTCAGTCATGAAACTGAGAGTTGTCTTAGATAGATCAGAGACTATGGTTGCTAAGTCAGAGAGGCTCTGCTTAGAATGCTCTGTCTGTTGCTGAGAAGATGATGAAAAAGGCTTGCTATTGCCAAACCTATTTCTCCCACTATTATTATTATTGATTCCTTTTCTGTTGCTCCAATGGCAGGAATTTAGATGCTTCTTCCATAGAAGTTGGAAGTTGGTGCACCAAAGTCACCAAGCACTTTCCTACCATCTCCACCATTGTTATTGGGTTCGGCTGCCATGTCTTCTTCTTTTTCGAAAATTTCTGTAAGGTCCTCTCCAGAGTGTTGTGCTTTAGCTTCTCTTAGCTTCCTCTTCAGAGTCCTTTCAGGTTCAGGATCAGCTTCAACAAGGAGGTCTTTATCCCTATTCCTGCTCATATGAAAAAGAAGAGAACAGAAAAGAAGAGAAATCCTCTATGTCACAATATAGAGATTCCTTTATGTGAGTAGAAGAATAGAAGAATGAGAATAGAGAGGGAAGAAGAAGAAATTCGAACACAGAGAGAGGGAGTATTCGAATATTAATTTAAAAGAAAAGAAAAATATTTTTGTTTTTATTTGAATTATAAGTAAGAATTCGAAATTTATTAAAAGAAATAAAATTAGAATTTAAAACAATTAGTTAATTAAAAAGAATTTTGAAAAAGTTGTTAGTGGTTTTCGAAAAAGATAAGAAATAGTAAACTTTGAAAATCAAACAAAAAAATCAAGTAGTTAATTGAAAAAGATTTGAAAATAAGTTTTGAAAAGATAAGAAGTGAGAAAAAGAATTTGAAATTAAGTTTTGAAAAAGATATGATTGAAATTTATTTTGAAAAAGATTTGAAAAAGAAATTAAAAAGATTTGATTTTTAAAATTAAAGTTGATAACTTGACTAACAAGATACTAAAAGATATGATTCTAGAATTTAAAGATTGAACTTTTCTTAACAAGAAAGTAACAAACTTGAAATTTTTTAATCAAAACATTAAATGCTAGCGGAGATTTCGAAAATTATGAAATAAAATTAAGAAAAAGATTTTGAAAATTTGTTTAAAGATTTTTGAAAACATTAAAAGAAAAATAAAAAAGATTTTGAAAAAATTTTAAGAAAGAATTCGAAAATATTGAAAGAAAAATGGAAAAGATTTGATTTTGAAAAAGATTTGAAAAGATAGAATTTTTTTAAATTGAAATTTTGACTTGACTAACAAGAAACAACTAAATTTTTAAAACTTTTGACTAAGTTAACCCTAAATTTCAAAAATTATGAGTAAAATAAGGGAAAGATATTATTTTTGATTTTTTTGGATTAATGAAGAAAGAGCAAAACAACAAAATGACACATGACACAAAAATTTAGGATCAAAACAAATAATGCATGCAAGAACACTTTGAATGTCAAGATGAACACCAAGAACACTTTGAAGATCATGATGAACATCAAGAACATAATTTTGAAAGTTTTTAAGAAAAGAAACACATGCAAGACACCAAACTTAAAGATTTTTGACTTTTGAACACAATGAATTCAAAAATGCACAAGAAAAATAAGAAAAGACACAAAACAAGAAAATGTAAAGATCAAACAAGAAAAATCATCAAGAACAACTTGAAGATCAATGAAGAACATAATGCATAAATTTTTGAAAATTTTTAGAAAATTAAAAGAATGCAATTAACACCAAACATAAAATTTGACACAAGACTCAAACAAGAAACACAAAATTTTTTGGTTTTTATGGTTTTATTAATTTTTTTTGTATATTTTTCGAAAACTCTAAATATATTTATTTTTTTTTTCGAAAATTAAAATAAGAAAACTTAAACATAAAATAAAATTTACCCAATCTAAGCAACAAGATGAACCGTCAGTTGTCCAAACTCGAACAATCCTCAGCAACGGCGCCAAAAACTTGGTGCACGAAATTGTGATTACACTTTTCACAACTCCGCACAACTAACCAGCAAGTGCACTTGGTCGTCCAAGTAATACCTTACATGAGTAAGGGTCGATCCCACGGAGATTGTCGGCTTGAAGCAAGCTATGGTCATCCTTGTAAATCTTAGTCAGGCGGATTCAAATGGTTATGAGGTTTTGATAACTAAAATATAAATAAAATATAAAATAAGATAAATTTACTTATGTAATTCAATGGTGGAAATTTCAGATAAGCATATAGAGATGCTTTGTTGCTTCTGAACCTCTGCTTTCCTATTGCCTTCTTCCAACCATGCGTTACCTCCTTCCATGGCAAGCTGTATGATCCTCTCGGATGAAAACAAATCCATATACGCTGTCACCGCACGGCTAATCATATATCCTTTTGCACACTATCACTGCGCCCAACATTCGCAGGTTTGAAGCTCTTTATAGTCATCCCTTCCTGGATCCTACTCGGAATACCACAGACAAGGTTTAGACTTTCCAGATCCCAGGAATGGCTGTCAATAATTCTAGCCTATACCACGAAGATACTAATCTCACAGACTCAGTCTGTGTATTAGATATCCAAGAGAATATACTCCAGCTGTCGTCCAATGACTACGTTGAACATCATGTAGATTGCTTTGTGGTTGTTAGGCACGCGATCTTGGCTAAGCGAGTAACAAAGATTGGGTGATTGTCACGGGTCACCCCTTCATTCTAACTTAACTAAATTAAGTACGAGAGTATATCTTGGAGAAGAAGTAGGCGTGAATTGAATAGAAAATAGTAGTAATTGCATTAATTCATGAAGAACAGTAGAGCTCCACACCTTAATCTATGGGGTGTAGAAACTCCACCGTAGAAAATACATAAGTGAAAAAGGTCTAGGCATGGCCGAATGGCCAGCCTCCATTCCAAATGTCTAAGGACTAAACGTCCAGAGATGTGAATACAATAGTAAAAAGTGCTATTTATACTAAACTAGTAACTTAGGTTTACAGAAAATGAGTAACTAAGTGCAAATAGTGCAGAAATGCACTTCTGGGGCCCACTTGATTTGTGCTTGGGCTGAGCATTGAAGCTTTTTCATGCATAGGCTGTTCCTGGAGTTAAACGCCAGCTTTGGTGCTAGTTTGGGCGTTTAACTCCAATTCTGGTGCCAGTTTGGGTGTTTTACGCCAAGATGTTTTAGGCTAGCTTTGGACGCCAGTTTGGGCCATCAAATATCGGGCAAAGTATGGACTATTATATATTGCTAGAAAGCCCAGGATGTCTACTTTCCAATGCAATTGAGAGCGCACCAATTTGTATTCTGTAGCTCCAGAAAATCTATTTCGAGTGCAGCAGGGTCAGAATCCAACAGCATCTGCAGTCCTTTTTCAGCCTCTGAATCAGATTTTTGTTCAGGTCCCTCAATTTCAGCCAAAAAATACCTGAAATCACAAAAAAACACACAAACTCATAGTAAAGTCTAGAAATGTGATTTTTGAATAAAAACTAATAAAAATATAATAAAAAGTAACTAAAACATACTAAAAACTATGTAAAAATAATGCTAAAAAGGGTATAAATTATCCGCTCATCAGGTGACCTGTGACAATCACCTACTATCTTAATTACTCGCTTAGCCACGATTCGCATGCCTGACAACCACAAGTGGTCTACATGATGTTCAACGTAGTCATTGGAGGTGGTGTGGAAAAAGAAGGTTCATTGTTTGGGAAGGAGGTTTCATAATTGGAAGTTGGTTCATCTTGGCAAGGGTATGGAGATGGCATATATTGAGGTGGTTCTTGAGTGTAATTGTGTTGGAATGGTGGTGGTTCCATGTATGGTTTATATGGTTCATAAGGTGGTTGGTATGGTGGATAAGGATTAGGGTCATAATGAGGTGTTTGGTGGTAGGGAACTTGTGAGTAAGGTGGTTCAAAATTATGTTGGGGAGGTGGTTCATAGGCATATGGTGGTGGTTGTTAACAATCACAATAAGGGTCACCACATCCATTAGATTAATATGCATTAGGATTAGAATTATACCCATAAGAAACCGGAGGTTGTTATTGCCAAGAGGAGTGATCAATTCCTTGAGGTTCCTCCCATCTTTGATTGTTCCATCCTTGATGCATGTCACCATTGTAGTTCCCATTTCCTACAACATAATTTGAACCAAACTCATAGCCAAAGTGGTGAGAATTCATAATAGCAAGAGAAAATAAAAACAAAACTAGTAAGAACTAATAAAAACTAACTCCTAAAACAAGCAAAAACTAGCAAAGAAGCATATTAACATATATACAATAGCCAATAACATAACACCATTGCAACTCCTCGGCAACGGCACCATTAATTTGATAGAGAGATTTATACCGGTTTGGAATTCCACAAAATAATTCCGTTGTTAGTATAGTCCAAACCAATAGTCAATCCTCAAAGCAAATTAAATTTGGTTTTGTTACAAGTACAAACCCCAAATAAGAATTAACCGAAGTATTTGAACTCTGGGTCGTCTCACAAGGAATTGCAATGAAGTGCTCAATTTTTGGCTATAAGGAACAAAGAGGGGGGTTTGATTTTGATAATTGTCAAGAAAATATAAAAGCAAGGAAGTAAAATAACAAGAACTAATAAAATAAGGGAAAAGTACTCTTGGCTAGACATAGGTAATTAAGATCACCATCCTTGTCTACAAACCAAATATTGATAATTATGAGAGGCCAACCTATTAAGTCTACTTCCAAAAGCTTTAAGTACATAATGTCTATTCCTAAGCTTGAAGTACGTCAAATAGGCTTGATCACATCAACCCATAAGTCCCAACCTATCTACTAATTAGATTAGTAGTGGGTTGGTGTCAATGAGTATCAAATTGATCACCAAGGATTCTCAAATCACCAAATCATTGAGATCCAATGACTCAAGGTCACTCAATTCCCTTAGCCTGGGTCAAGAGTAAAGAGAACTACTCAAAAACTAGAGGAAACATTCTATCAAACACTTAGTGTGCAAGAAAAGTAAACATCATAAAATGCAAGAATTAAAGGAAACCCATAACTATCATCAACAAGAAATCAACAATAACAATCAAGATCAACATAAAAGAGACATGGAAACATAAAATTGCATTGAAAGAAATTGGAAATCCAACAATGGTTCATAACATAAAAGTAACAAAATAAGGGAAATGAACAAGTAAAACTAGAAGAATAGAGATGTAACAACAAGAAATTAAGAAGGAAAACTAAATCAAAACAAGGATTGAAAATTGAATCTAAGAGAATTAAACCTAAACTACCCTAAATTCTAGAGAGAATAGAGAGCTTCTCTCTCTAGAATTCTACCCTAAAACATGATGAAAAATCAACTATGACTACTTGGTTCATTCCTCCTTCAATTCTTGGGTTCAATAGCATCAGAAATGAGTTGGATTGGGCCAAAAATGCTCTACAAATTGCTGGCCACGATTTCACTTTAGTGAACCACGTGCTCAATCGGCGCACATGCGTACATGTCATGTGCGCGCCTTTATACGTCAGGAAACTATCACAAATTTTATATCATTTTGAAGCCTCGGATGTTAGCTTTCCAACGCAACTAGAACTGCCTCATTTGGACCTCTGTAGCTCAAGTTATGGTCGTTTGAGTGCGAAGAGGTCAGGCTTGACAGCTTTACGGTTCCTTCATTTCTTCATGAGTTCTCCCACTTTGCATGCTTTTCTCCTCACTTCTTCCATCCAATACTTGCCTTATGAACCTGAAATTACTCAACAAACATATCAAGGCATCGAATGGAATTAAACTGAATTAAAATCACTAATTTTAGGGCCTAAAAATCATGTTTTCACATTTAAGCACAAATCAAGGGAGAATTGCAAAACCATGCTATTTCATTGAATAAATGTGAGAAAAGGTGATAAAACCCCCCAAATTAAGCACAAGATAAACCACAAAATTGGGGTTTATCAATCCGACAGATGATTAGCCGTACAGAAGCCGTGCCTGGACCATTTTCACTGAGAGGACGGATGGTAGCCATTGACAACGGTGATCCACCAACATATAGCTTGCCATGGAAGGGAGCACGCATGATTGGATAAAGACAATAGGAAAGCAGAGGTTCAGAAGCAACAAAGAATCTCCAAATGCTTATCTGAAATTTCAACCAATGAATTACATAAGTATCTTTATTTTAATTTGTGTTTTATTTATCTTTCAATTATCAAAACTCATAACCAATTGAATCCGCCTGACTAAGATTTATAGGATGACCATAGCTTTCTTAAAGCCGGCAATCTCCATGGGATCGACCCTTACTCGCGTAAGGTTTTATTACTTGGACAACCCAGTGCACTTGCTAGTTAGTTGTACCGGAGTTGTGAAAAGTGTGATCACAATTCTGTGCACCAGCTGTGATATGTGTGTTAAGTGTTTTCAGGATTTATAGGGCAGGAATGGCTTAGAGGATGGAAAGGAAGCTTGCAAAAATGGAAGGAACACAAGAAACCAAGGAGCTGACTAGCGAGGAACGACGCGTGCGTGTACCTGACGCGTGCGTGCGATTTGGCGAATTCTATGGTGACGCGTATGCGTACCTGACGCGTATGCGTGACACAAGAAGACAATCAACGTGTACGCGTGACTGATGGGTACGCGTGACATGCGCCACGTGCAGAAAACACAGAAGACGCTGGGGGCGATTTTGGGCTGAGTTTGGACCTAGGTTTCGGCCCAGAAAACACCGATTAGAGGCTACAGAGTGGGGGAATCAAGACAACACTCATTCATACAATTTTTTATTCACACAATTTTTAAGTTTTAGATGTAGTTTTCTAGAGAGAGAGGCTCTCTCCTCTCTCTAGGTTTTAGGATTTTAGGTTTAGCTTTTCTTAATTTCAGAATTCTACCTTGCTTCAATTTAGGTTTCTTCTACTTTAATTGTTCCAGTACCTTAGTTTACTTATTCCTCTTGTTGATTATGTTATTGATGCTTTCAATTGGTTGTTTGGATTTTATTATCCCTTACTGCTTTTCTATGCTTTTATGTTGTGCCTTCCAAATATTTGAGAAAATGCTTGGTTGGATTTTAGTGTAGATTTCTCTCCTTTTGGCTTTGGTTGAGTAATTGGAGACTCTTGAGTTATCAAACTCCTTTGTCGATTGATAATGGAAAGTTGCTAGTTGATTTGGATCCCTCTAAAGCTAGTCTTTCCTTAGGAGTTGACTAGGACTTGAGGAATCAAATTGATTCATCCACTTGACTTTCCTTCATAGTTAGAGGTTAACTAAGTTGGAGCAATGGACAATTCTTATCACAATTGATAAGGATAACTAGGATAGGACGTCTAGTTCTCATACCTTGCCAAGAGCTTTATTAATTATTAGTTTATTTTCTTGTCATTTACATTCCTTGTTCAACCTTTCAAAAATCCAAAAAGATACTTTTCCATAACCAATAATAATTACACTTCCCTGCAATTCCTTGAGAGATAACCCGAGGTTTAAATACTTCGATTTATTTTATTGGGTTTGTTTTAGTGTCAAACAAATTTTTGTATGAAAGGATTCTTTGTTGGTTTAGAAACTATACTAGCAAGGAGAATTTAGTGTGAAATTCTTTACTAGCAAAAGTCTGTTCATCAGTCAAGTTAGGATGCATATGGGTAAGTGGACTAGAATTTGAATCTTTGATTAACCTAAGCTTCCCACCTCACCTATATAACAACCTATAAAATTCTAAACAAACCTAACTACCCACAATCTTCACTTTTTCACATACTCATGCATTCTCTTTTCAATTCACATCCTATATGCATTAATATTACTGAACTCTACTTTGGGGCATTTTGTTCCCTTTTTATTGCTTTTCTTTTTCTTATATATATATATATATTCTTTTCATCACTTTTTTCTTTTTTCCAAGCCAAAATATATATAAGAGCATCAATGCATATGGTTTAAACATTTAATGTATGAGTATGTACCCAGTTCCCAAAATTTTCAACAAAAATACAAAAATACACTTTTATCCTAACCAATGTTCCCAACTCTCCCACAATCAAATGATAAACACTCTCACTAGCCTAAGCTAATCAAAGATCCAAATAAGGGACATTTATTTTTTTCACTTAAGGCTTGTAATGTGCTAAAATTAAGAACAAATGGGGTTAGCATAGGCTCAAAATTGGCTAACAATGGAAGATAAAAGATAGGCTATTTGGGTAAGTGAGCTGATTGAAACAATGACCTCAATCATATAAGTGTATTCATACACAAAATAATGGACATAAAGAATCAAATAAATCAAATATTACAATCATAGAAAGAGAATAATACACACAAGAATGAAAATAAGTGGTTGTATGATGTAACCACACAATTAGGCTCAAATCTCACATGCTTATGTGTTCTTAGCTCAAAAACATGATCCACAATATATAGTTCAAGCAAGTTCTCAAAAAAAAACTTTTTTCTTTTTCAATCAATTGGGGTACCCTATAGATAAATTTCTTGAAAAATTTTATTATTTTGACTAAGCTTATTATATATAGTTGCAAAACAAGAAAATGCAACTAGAAATCCTAAAAGACCTAAAAATGAAATGAAAAAGTGTTGGGATTAGAAACTTGTCACCCAAAAATGGCCGATTGGTCAGACAACCTCCCTACACTTAAAAGTTTGCACCGTCCTCGGTGCACTTAAAGATGAGCGAGGGGGTATGGCGACTTTCCGGGTTGCCACCTTCAGTTAGTGGATCAACCAGTGCTGCATGTTCTTTTTCCCACTTCTGTTTTTGTTTATGGTGCATCAGTCATGAAAAATAGAAAATAACACCGTAAGATGAGAAAATACAAAAACAAGGAAGCGTTCATTGTTGGAATGAGGTGAATCACTAGAATAGAGTGAGTGAATTTGTGTGACATTGATGAAAAATTAGTGTGTGAGTTCTAAGTTGTATACGGTTTAGAACACACAGACTAGCATAGAAAGTTATGTCATAATTACACAAAAGAAAGCATACACTTCACTCATTCTAGTGTGCTTGAAATACTTTAAAAGACTTGTAGGTTAAGATATAAACAAGTGGTGAAGAAGCATAAAAGTATTCAAGCAACAATCAAGCAATTGTGAAATTGGATAATGCATGTGTATTGATTGATGTGCAAGGAAACTTAATGAACCAATTGAATATAGAGCTCACATATCAAACAATGACACATGTTGAAGTTGTTGCAACACCTAAGCGACATAGAAGTGGAACACATAAGTGCTATGGAACTTAGGAAAAAGAAGATAGAAGTGAAAATCAATCACATTGCAAGCATGGTCCACAAAGCTTGAAAAGCTCAAAACACTAGGTAAGCTTCCGATCCAATTTCACAATTCTAAACTCTCAATGCATGAAATAGGTGATGTAAATGAAGGACAATCATAAACAAGTATCGCCTAAAAAAATGTATTGATAATGTACAATTGCCTAACAATGGATGATGAATGCATGGTAGCCAAAACATGCGGTTCAAAAGATTTAGAAAGCTTGAAGGCAATGCCACATGTACTTGGTATTTGATGACAAGTCATCTTAGCCTAGTTTCACTAGCCTTTTTCTTTTGTTTTCAATTGAATTGTGCACTTTCTTGAGCTACAAGTAAGCTAATTTGGGTAGATTTTCATGCTTCCTTTGATTGAATCAACCATGTATGAATTCATGCTATTTCATGAGGTTTTATGCTATAATTGTCACATATTATGATAAAATGAATATCTCATGATTTTAAGCATAGCTTTGATGTGTTTGGTTGATTAATGATAGGTGAAGAAAGCTTGGAGAAAGGTTGAAGCAAGAAGGAATGGCTAGGAGTAAAGAGAGGACAATGGAATAAGTGAAAATGAACCAGGAAGCAAAAAGCTGGACCAAAAGTTAGCCTCAAACTTTTGCACAAACTTTTGGGTGAAAAGTTAGCCCCAACGTTAGCCCCTAACTTTTGGGCTAACGTTGGCACATGAAAAACACTCCCTGGGCACCAAAAGTTTGCGCCAACGTTAGCCCCTAACTTTGTGGCTAACGTTGGCATGAGAAAAACACTCCCTGGGCACCAAAAGTTTGCGCCAATGTTAGCCCTAACTTTATGGCTAACGTTGGCATGAGAAAAACACCCCCTGGCCACCAAAAGTTTGCGCCAACGTTAGCCTCTAACTTTTGGGCTAACGTTGGCACATGAAAAACACAAAGGGGGAGCAAAAGTTTGCGCCAACGTTAGCCTCTAACTTTTGGGCTAACGTTGGTGCCATAAGTGCACTAAGGAAGGCCAACGTTGGAGCAAAAGTTAGACCCCTAACTTTTGCACCAACGTGGGTATCAGCAAAACATGGGGGCTGATATGAAAAGTTGGACCAAAAGTTTGCCTCAAACTTTTACTCAAACTTTTGCAAAACTCCAACCTGGTTCACTTGGTTCACTTTGGTTCCTCTCCAAACTCCAAGAGCAATCAACCGAGGCCTCTCTCAACCCAATTCCACCAAGAGCAAAGGCCCAACTCAAGGCTTGAAGATCATTTGAAGAAAGTGTATAAATAGGATAGAATTCAAGTTCTTAAGAGAGCTTTTCCTTTGGAGTTTTCAGAATAGTTTTCGGAGAGCTTTGGATATTGAGTGATCTTTAATTTCTTAGTTTCGGGGAAGGAGAATTCCACTCTCTTCCTCTTAGTTTTATTGCTTTCAATTTCAATTGCAATTGTCTTGGATCTCGGGTTGGAGAATTGAAGGAATTCTGTTTCAATCTCATCCGAAGATCTCTCTGTTTCTTCTACTGCTTATTGAATTTAATTTCTGTTAATTGTTCTTCATCTACTTTCTTTGCAATTTACAATTCCTTTGCAATTGTTCTTGTTGGATCTAGGAAGGCATTGAGATCTAGACTTGGTTATCTAGTCTCTTGGGTCCTGAGATCCGGATTCCCCATTTCCCATTCCCTGTTTACTGTTTTCATGCTTATTTACAATTCTGTTTTTAGATCCGGTTCAATCCAAGTGTTCTTTCACTTCTCTGTTGGTTGCAATTTACTTTCCCTCGTTTAATTTCTACAAATCCAACTCCCAATTCCCTTTACAATTCAAGCTATTTACATTTCTTGCACTTTAAGATTCTGCAATTTACATTTCTTGCGTTCTAAGTTTCTGCCATTTAATTTCTTGTTCTTTAAGATTCAGCATTTAAATTCCTGTTCTCTTTAATTTCATGTCAATTACCCATTCCCTTTACTTTCCATGCAATTTAAATTCTGCAAATCACAAATCACTCAACCAAATCTTGATTCACTTGACTAAATCAACCACTAAACTAAAATTGCTCAATCCTTCAATCCCTGTGGGATCGACCTCACTCCCGTGAGTTATTATTACTTGATGCGACCCGGTGCACTTGCCGGTTAGTTTTGGGTGTTTTGGAGAAATTCGTTTTTCCGCAAAAATATCCCATCAAGTTTTTGGCGCCGTTGCCGGGGATTGATTAGATTGACAATGATTAAGTGAGGTGGCAATTTAGATCAAGCACTTTTTCTTTAATTTTTGACTGACACACTAACTGTTTGAATTTTTGCCTGAGCTAATTGAAACCTCACTTTAGCAATAGAGTGAAGTTTTCTTGGTTTATCTTGCTGAATATGATTCTCATAGCTTGATAAATAAACGAGAGAAGTGATTTTCGTTCATTAATCTCTCAAGTTTACCAACTGTTTGACACATGGTGTCAACTAATCCTCTGACTACATTCTGGCATGAGAATATCCAATTTTCATTTGGATTGTTTGTGATTGTGCAGGTCATGGAGGAAAGGAATCCTACAGCAAGAGGAGAAAAACTGAGGCATTATGATTTCCAGCCTCCATAATCAAAGAGCAAGATGTCAAGCTAGTGACAATAACAGAGCGCTTGTTGGGAGGCAACCCAACCTGAGGTAGTTTCTTTTCATATCTATTTTAATAAAAAGGCTAATTAGTTTTATCTATATTGCTAGAAGCTAAGTTTGGTGTTACACACCAAAACAATATAAAGGAGAATGAAGGATTCTAAGTTTGGTGTTTCACCAAAATCCTATTATAAAACACATTCTCACTTTCTGCATAATGTTGGCTTCAAGCATATTGGATGAACTAGTTAGCTATTTTGCTGTTTCCTAGTTTTCAGTTCCATGGCTTTTGAAAAAAAAAGAAAAAATTATCACACATGGTTAATTCGATGCATGAGAACCATTGGCAAGGTACTAAGTTTGGTGTTCCCACACCAAAGTAAGTTCAAAAGCCCACAAATAAATCATGCAAGCTAACCATTTCTTCTTTCAAGTGCTTGGGGAACAAGCAACTTTCAATATCACTGCAGAGTACCATACAAGCTTTTGGAAGAATTAAGCATCATCAACCAAAGAAATGAAAGAGGAATGTGTGGATCAGTGGTGATGATGAGGAGTAAAGCAAGCGAACTCCAAAAGGTTGTATTGTTAAGTGATTATCTTACATCAAACACTGCTATGATTGAGAGTGGTTTAGTTTCCCTAATTATCTGTCTGTTTAGCATGGTTTCTTTTCTGAAATTCAATAAGCAAGATGCTTGATCATTCACAACATTTTTCTCTTCAAAACTTGTTTGCACTCAATATTAAAAAAAATGCATCACATGAAAGTTCTTTGAAAAGAAGGATTGAGGAATTAAACAATTCTGAGGCAAGCAAAAGATTAGGAGAAGTGGTGGTTCTAGTTGTATGATTATGTATTGAGGTTGCATGCTTGTGAAAACTTGCATGGGAGCTCATAGGCAGGACATAAAGTTCAAAGAAGTATTGTGGAGATTCTCAAAAATTTATTGATCCAAGAAGCAGCAAACAAAACAAAAGAAAGAAAAGAAAATACAAAAGCAAAAAAAAGAACATGGCCCAAGGCTCTGAGCATCAATTACTAGGCAGAAAAGAAAGAAGAAACAATGACTCAAAGAGTTGTTAGCCTAGTAAATGCTTGTGGTTGAGTTGTGTCAAGGAAAGAGGCTTGAGCAAGTAAATCCTTAGGGGTGCTTTAACACCTAATACCTTAAAACCAACTGGTTTAGGAGTATTGATTGAAAGCTTATCTAAAGAGCCGCTTTGAGACATGACACTTAGAGTCAAGGCCAAAGCAAAGAAACTATAAGCTGCTTCAAGGTGACTACATATAAAGAGATCTCCATGATACCATTTGGATGAAAATCCTAAGACCTAAGACTCCCAATATGTGAGGACTAGTAAGCATTGAAGCCCTTGCATGAGCATATGATTTAGAATTTACCCCACTGTTACTTGATCACTTCACTCACAGGACCTGACAAGTTGTTCTTCAATCCATCTTAAATGAAAGAACCATTAAGCATAATTCATTTCTTGCTTGGGGACAAGCAAGCTTTAAGTTTGGTGTTGTGATGACAAGTCATCTTAGCCTAGTTTCACTAGCCTTTTTCTTTTGTTTTCAATTGAATTGTGTACTTTCTTGAGCTACAAGTAAGCTAATTTGGGTATATTTTCATGCTTCCTTTGATTGAATCAACCATGTATGAATTCATGCTATTTCATGAGGTTTTATGCTATAATTGTCACATATTATGATAAAATGAATATCTCATGATTTTAAGCATAGCTTTTATGTGTTTGGTTGATTAATGATAGGTGAAGAAAGCTTGGAGAAAGGTTGAAGCAAGAAGGAATGGCTAGGAGTAAAGAGAGGACAATGGAATAAGTGAAAATGAACCAGGAAGCAAAAAGCTGGACCAAAAGTTAGCCTCAAACTTTTGCACAAACTTTTGGGTGAAAAGTTAGCCCCAACGTTAGCCCCTAACTTTTGGGCTAACGTTGGCACATGAAAAACACTCCCTGGGCACCAAAAGTTTGTGCCAACGTTAGCCCCTAACTTTGTGGCTAACGTTGGCATGAGAAAAACACTCCCTGGGCACCAAAAGTTTGCGCCAACGTTAGCCCCTAACTTTATGGCTAACGTTGGCATGAGAAAAACACCCCCTGGCCACCAAAAGTTTGCGCCAACGTTAGCCTCTAACTTTTGGGCTAACGTTGGCACATGAAAAACACAAAGGGGGAGCAAAAGTTTGCACCAACGTTAGCCTCTAACTTTTGGGCTAACGTTGGCGCCATAAGTGCACTAAGGAAGGCCAACGTTGGAGCAAAAGTTAGACCCCTAACTTTTGCACCAACGTGGGTATCAGCAAAACATGGGGGCTGATATGAAAAGTTGGACCAAAAGTTTGTCTCAAACTTTTACTCAAACTTTTACTCAAACTTTTGCAAAACTCCAACCCGGTTCACTTGGTTCACTTTGGTTCCTCTCCAAACTCCAAGAGCAATCAACCGAGGCCTCTCTCAACCCAATTCCACCAAGAGCAAAGGCCCAACTCAAGGCTTGAAGATCATTTGAAGAAAGTGTATAAATAGGATAGAATTCAAGTTCTTAAGAGAGCTTTTCCTTTGGAGTTTTCAGAATAGTTTTCGGAGAGCTTTGGATATTGAGTGATCTTTAATTTCTTAGTTTCGGGGAAGGAGAATTCCACTCTCTTCCTCTTAGTTTTATTGCTTTCAATTTCAATTGCAATTGTCTTGGATCTCGGGTTGGAGAATTGAAGGAATTCTGTTTCAATCTCATCCGAAGATCTCTCTGTTTCTTCTACTGCTTATTGAATTTAATTTATGTTAATTGTTCTTCATCTACTTTCTTTGCAATTTACAATTCCTTTGCAATTGTTCTTGTTGGATCTAGGAAGACATTGAGATCTAGACTTGGTTATCTAGTCTCTTGGGTCCTGAGATCCGGATTCCCTATTTCCCATTCCCTGTTTACTGTTTTCATGCTTATTTACAATTCTGTTTTTAGATCCGGTTCAATCCAAGTGTTCTTTCACTTCTCTGTTGGTTGCAATTTACTTTCCCTCGTTTAATTTCTGCAAATCCAACTCCCAATTCCCTTTACAATTCAAGCTATTTACATTTCTTGCACTTTAAGATTCTGCAATTTACATTTCTTGTGTTCTAAGTTTCTGCCATTTAATTTCTTGTTCTTTAAGATTCAGCATTTAAATTCCTGTTCTCTTTAATTTCATGTCAATTACCCATTCCCTTTACTTTCCATGCAATTTAAATTCTGCAAATCACAAATCACTCAACCAAATCTTGATTCGCTTGACTAAATCAACCACTAAACTAAAATTGCTCAATCCTTCAATCCCTGTGGGATCGACCTCACTCCCGTGAGTTATTATTACTTGATGCGACCCGGTGCACTTGCCGGTTAGTTTTGGGTGTTTTGGAGAAATTCGTTTTTCCGCAAAAATATCCCATCAGTATTCACAAACAATAAGCATTAAGAATTCAAAACCAAGTAACACTTGTAACCTCAATTAAGAAATCCAACAATGAAACTTAACAGCAATGATGTTAAAATAACATTTTATCAATAATCAGCAGCAATAAATAGAAAACAAAATTGGTAATCCAACACTCATAATGAAAACAAAAAAATAAACATGAAACAAACTAACTAAAAAAATAACTAATTAACTAACTAAAAGAAATGGTGATAAATGGTGTTTGGCAGTGTTGGATGATGGTTGAAGGGTGGAAAGAAAAGAAGAGAAGAGAGGAGAAGGGAAGAAATGGAAAGAAGAGAAGAAAATAAATGGGTGAAGTAGGGTAGTCCACGCGTACGCGTGGAGTGACGCGTATGCATGGATGGGTGAAATGGGTGCGACGCGTACGCGTGATGGGTTATTCAGAGGGGCGACGCATACGCGTGAGGTGACGCGTATGCGAGGGTTGGCTTGTTGATGCCAGGGCATCTTGGCCAGTTTCACTGACCTTTTCTTTACTGTTTTTAGGTTAGTTTCATGCATTTCCTTAGGAAATAAGCTAGTTTTGGGTATATATTCACTTACACCTTGATTCAAGCATACATTGTGCATTTTACATTATTTCATGAGGATTTTGCATAAGTTTAGTGACAAATTGTATGTTGCATTGCCCATGACTTGGACTAGAACTTTGATGCGCTCTATTGCTTGATTTCAGGACCAAAGGAAGCAAGGAATGGGAGGTAACTTGCAAAGTTAGTGAGAAAAGTGATTGCCAATAACGCTCTCAAAGCCATCATTGACCACGTTAAGAGTCACGTTAACTAAGTTAACGTGAACTCTAACGTGCAGAAGGGAAGTTGAGCCAACGTTAGTGACACTTAACATTGTCACTAACGTTGGCAAATGCTCATAAGTGGCCACGTTAGAGTCCACGTTAACTTAGTTAACGTGGCCTCTAACGTTAGAAAGGGGGAGAAGCGCCAACGTTAGTGACATTCAACATTGTCACTAACGTTGGCCTAAGGAGAAATATACCACGTTAACTCCCACGTTAACTTGGTTAACGTGGGAGCTAACGTAAGAAGCAAGCATGGTCGACAACGTTAGTGACACCCAGCATTGTCACTAACGTTGGAAGTAACCACACAACCCCCCAAGGATCCACGTTAACTTCCACGTTAACCTAGTTAACATGGAAGCTAACATTGATGAGTGAAAGAATGGCCAACGTTAGTGACACCCAACATTGTCACTAACGTTGGAAGCAACCACACAACCCCCCAAGGAGCCACGTTAACCTAGTTAACGTGGAAGCTAACGTTGATGAGTGAAAGAATGGCCAACATTAGTGACACTCAACATTGTCACTAACGTTGGGGATGGCTAAGCATGGCCACGTTAGAAGCCACGTTAACCTAGTTAACATGGACTCTAACGTGAGACATAGGGGCACCTTGGAACGTTAGTGACAATGTTGAGTGTCACTAACGTTCTCGAAGGATGGCAAGCCCACGTTAAAGAGCCACGTTAACTAAGTTAACGTGGGCTCTAACGTGGGAACAAAGGGGGCTTTTCAAAGTTATTGGAAATGTTAAGTCTCAATAACGTGTGCGAAGGACTTAGAGGCAACGTTAGTGGCAACGTTTATGCCACTAACGTTGAAGTTAACGTGGCTTTTACTTAGTAACGTTAGTGAGAAAGCTGATTGTCACTAACGTTCTCGAACTTATATTTTCACTAAACGTTAACACCCCTAACGTCCTGAGCTAAAGTCTCTTCCCACTTCACATTTTCTCTCTGCAAGTAAAGCCAAGCCCAAATGAAGAAGAGAACTGCTTCAAAATCAAGATCCAAAGGCCCAAGACTTGAAGAGCCAACTAGAAGCTGAGAGAAGTAGTATATATAGGAGTAGCTTTGAATTGTTAAGGAGTTCGGGAAGTTGGAAAAAGAGAACCACTCTCTGTAGTTTACCTTCTCTGCAATTTCTAGTTTTATGATGTATTCTCCATCTTTGTTTTCATTTTCTAGAGCTATGAACAACTAAACCCCTTTCATTAGGTTAGGGAGCTCTGTTGTAATTTGATGGATCAATACTAATTTTCATTATTCTTCTTCTATCTTTTCTCTTGATTTTACTTGAAAGCTTTCGATCTTCATCCAATTGAGTAGTTATCTTGGAAAAGAAGCTATTCAAACTTGGATCTCTTTTGAACCTTGAAAGAGGAATGAAGAGATCAAGCTAGAAATGCTTTCTCATGCTGGACCAAATTGGGTTTGGATGGGTATGTGACTATAACCCTCTCAATACTTGATTTGGGAAATGCATGTGGTATAATCAGTGACCATACTTCATCTCTTCTCATGAGCAATTGACCAAGGAATTGGCTATTGATCAAGATTTGAGAGATTGAATTGCAAGAAATTGTAATTCAATCACTTAAGATTGCCAAGGAGATCAATGAGTGCATTGATTGAGGAAGAGATGAAAATGAACTTGATCCGGAGAATTGCAACATCTCCTAAGCCCAATGAACTTCCCATCTCTGATCTTACCTATTCTCTTTAATTTCTGCCATTTACTTTTATAAGCAAATCCTCCATTCCCATTTACAATTCTGCAATTTATTTTCAGTCATTTACTTCCAGTCCTTTAATTCTAGCATTTACTTTTCTGTTATTTACATTCCCGCCATTTTATTTTCTGCAACTCTCAACCCATATTCTGGATTCGCTCAACTAGAACATTCTTCTAATTAAAGTTGCTTGATCAATCAATCCCTGTGGGATTCGACCTCACTCTATTGTGAGTTTTTACTTGACGACAAATTCGGTACACTTGCCGAAAGGAGATTTGTTGAGAGACAAGTTTTCCGTGCATCACTTGTGCTAAAGGCACAATTCCAGCCCAAAACTCGCACAACTATTTGGAATTTGTATGTGAGGTGAAAATTTTGGATCCACGCGTACGCGTGGGTGATGCAAACATGTGGCATGGTGCTTTATTTTTCAAAATTTTTCCAAGTTTTTGCACCAAACCAAGCATTCCAAACCTCCAAACAGTTACCAAAACACCATAAAATCTTATTTAACATACTAGACTCCCAATTAAACTCAACTAACTAAACAAAACATGAAATTAAACTAATTTTGACCAATATTTACAAAAAGGAAAAGGGAAAGATGTTACCATGGTGGGGTGTCTCCCACCTAGCACTTTTGTTTATTATCCTTAAGTTGGACTTGTGGGGAGCTCTCATCAGGGTGGCTTGTGCTTGAATCCATCCTTGAACATCCACCAATGCTTGGACTTCCAATAAGCTCTATCATTCAAGATTGATATCTCCAAGCTTTGATGGAGTTTTTCACAAACCATGAGCTCCCAAAGTTGATCCTCTCCTTATAATCTGGGATTCCATACTTTGTTTTAACACCCGTCTTGAAGTTTATCATGGTAATCCTCTCCGGTGGTAAGAAAATCGAATTCTCACTAAGGCACCAAGCAATCCTCCTATACCCATCCATTTGAGCACTACATGTAAGAACCGGAGTTTTCACGTAAAACCGTTTTGATAAAATAATAATTTTAAGTGCCCGAGATGGATTCAAAATTTAGAAGTTTTAATTTGAAAATATAAAGGTGAAATTTGGTTTCAATGAATCTTTCTAAGCAGAAAATATATTTTCTGCAAAAGATTGAGAAACAGCAGCCGAACCGATCGAACCGGTTTAAGCCTACCCAGTACTGTGTTTTGAGAAAAATAAGATTTAGAAAATAGGTTTATTGTTTTAAAAGGACAAAAATAATTTTTTAGAATTGAAAACCGGGTACTAATCTTAAAGGTTTTGGCCCAAAGTGGGCCAAACGGGCTAAAAACGCTAACGGCTTGGACCGGGCCTAAACTGGGCCCAAGGTCCAACATATATAAGCTCAATTAATGAGCTTTTCAACTCATTCTTCTCCCCAAATGAGAGAGAGCTCGGATTGAGAGAGGAGAGGGGAGGGTGGGGTTTCACTATTCACCTCCACATTTCGGGAGCCATAACTTGAGCTACGGATCTCCGATTGACCAGCCATTTACGGCCACACGAAGCTCCCGATGAGCTCTTCCTTTCTATCTAAAGAAACCTGGTAAGAAATCACTATTCACTCTCCAGTTTTGTGCCCTAGATTTCTGCACATTTTGGGTTTGGTTTTTGAGCAAGTTTTGTGGTTTTGGTTGTTTAGGTGATCTCTAGTAGTGAGTAATTGATGGATTTTACCCCTCATCTCGTTGGGTAAGGTAAGGTTTCACTAAACCTTTGTGTTTAGTTGTTTTGTGTAGCTTAGGTTTTGATTTTGGTGATATATGTGTTGTTAGTTTGGACTTTGCTGTTTGTTGGAGTTGGTTGAGGCTTTGGATCAAGCTTGGTGGCTTCGTTTTGGTGTTTGGTGCATTTGGGAATCGGCCAAGGTATGGTTTCAGTTTTCTTTATGTAATATGTAATATTTCTGAAAACTTAGGCTAGTTGACTGATCAGCGAATATTTTATACGCTTTTTGGGGTTAATTTCATATAGTTTTTAGTATGTTTTAGTTAGTTTTTAGTTTATTTCCATTAGTTTTTAGGAAAAATTCATATTTCTGGACTTTACTATGAGTTGTGTATTTTTCTATAATTTCAGGTATTTTTCTGGCTGAAATTGAGGGAGCTGAGCAAAAATCTGATTCAGGCTGAAAAAGGACTGCTGATGCTGTTGGATTCTGACCTCCCTGCACTCAAAGTGGATTTTCTGGAGCTACAGAACTCGAAATGGCGCGCTTCCAATTGCGTTGGAAAATAGACATCCAGGGCTTTCCAGAAATATATAATAGTCTATACTTTGCTCAAGGATAGATGACGTAAACTGGCGTTCAACGCCAGTTCTCTGCCCAATTCTGGCGTCCAGCGCCAGAAAAGGATTAAAAGTTGGAGTTCAACGCCAGAAATGGATCCAAACCTGGCGTTGAATGCCCAAAACAGCCTTATGCACGTGAATTGCTTAAGTCTCAGCCCCAGCACACACCAAGTGGGTCCCAGAAGTGGATCTCTGCACCATCTGTCATAGTCTACTCACTTTTTGTAAACCTAGGCTACTAGTTTAGTATTTAAAGAACTTTTAGAGACTTATTTTGTATCTCATGACATTTTAGACCTGAACTTTGTACTCTTTGACGGCATGAGTCTCTAAACTCCATTGTTGGGGGTGAGGAGCTCTGCTGTGTCTCGATGAATTAATGCAAGTATTTCTGTTTTCTATTCAAACATGTGTGTTCCTATCTAAGATATCCATTCGCGCCTAACTATGGAGAAGGTGATGATCAGTGACACTCATCACCTTCCTCAATCCATGAACGTGTGTCTGATAATCACCTCCGTTCTACATCAGATTGAATGAATATCTCTTAGATTCCTCAATCAGAATCTCCGTGGTATAAGCTAGATTGATGGCGGCATTCATGAGAATCCGGAAAGTCTAAACCTTGTCTGTGGTATTTCGAGTAGGATTCTGGGATTGGATGACTGTGACGCACTTCAAACTCGCGAGTGCTGGGCGTAGTGACAGACGCAAAAGGATAGTAAATCCTATTCCAGTACGACTGAGAACCTGCAGATGATTAGCCGTGCGGTGACGGCGCACTTGGACCCTTTTCACTGGAAGGATGGATGGTAGCCATTGACAACGGTGATCTACCAACACACAGCTTGCCATAGAAGGACGTGCGTGCGTGAATCAGAGGACAGAGGAAAGCAGAGATTCAGAAGACAAAGCATCTCCAAAACTCCAACATATTCTCCATTACTGCATAACAAGTAACCTTTAACCCATGCTCTCTTGTTTATTCACAATTTAACTGATAAATATAATTGACTTCCTGACTAAGAATTGCAAGATAACCATAGATTGCTTCAAACCAACAATCTCCATGGGATTCGACCCTTACTCACGTAAGGTATTACTTGGACGACCCAGTGCACTTGCTGGTTAGTGGTACGAGTTGTGAAAAGTGTGATTCACAATTCGTGCACCAAGTTTTTGGCGCCATTGCCGGGGATTGTTCGTGTTTGAACAACTGACGGTTTATTTTGTTGCTTAGATTAGGAAAATTTTTCTTTTTGGTTTAGAGTCTCTTATTATTGTTCTTGGTTAAAAATATCCTTCTTCAAAACAAGTGTTACATTTATTGCCCAATTGGCTAGAGTGTTGGTTTATGTTCTTGATGATTGGGCACCTGTTTTATTAAAAATCTTTTTCAAAAATAATTTTTTTCCTTGATTAATTCTTGTGCCAAACTTTAAGTTTGGTGTTTTCTTGTTGATTTTTTCTTTGGTTTTCGAAAATTTTATCTTGGTTTTCTAAAAATTTTAAGTTTGGTGTTCCTTATTCATGTTCTTGTGTTCTTGTGAATCTTCAAAGTGTTCTTGAGTTTTTCCTTGTGTCTTGATCTTAAAATTTTTAAGTTTGGTGTTCCTTGGTGTTTTCCCTCCAAAAATTTTCGAAAACAAGGAGCATTAGATCTAAAAATTTTAAATCTTGTGCTATTTTATTATTTTTCTCTCTCCTCCTTAAATTCAAAAATATCTTTTCTCTCTTTTTTTTAAAAGCAAATTTTCGAAATCTATTTCTAAAATTCAGATTTTTATTTCAAAATTTAAAACTTTTTTCAAAAATCATCATATCCTTTTCAAAATTTCCTAACCACTTTCTCTCTCCTCATTTTTTTTTGAAAATCTTCACCCATTTTTATTTATTTTATTTTAATCTATTTTGATTTCGAAATAAGTAAATTATTAAATAAATAAAAATATTTTTTCTATTTTACATCATCTTCCTTTCTCCATCATGGACCTAAGAGGAAATGAACAGTCCAGGAGGACTCTGGGGTCATATGCTAACCCCTCTACTGCTTCATATGGGAGTAGTATCTGCATACCCTCCATTGGAGTCAGTAGCTTTGAGTTGAATCCTCAGCTCATTATTATGGTGCAGCAAAGTTGCCAGTATTCCGGTCTTCCACAAGAAGAACCTACAAAGTTTCTGGCATAATTTCTACAAATTGCTGACATAGTACATGATAAGGAAATAGATCAGGATGTCTACAAACTATTACTATTTCCATTTGCTGTAAAAGATCAAGCTAAGAGGTGGTTAAATAACCAACCTAAGGCCAGCATAAGGACATGGAAACAGCTGACAGAAAAATTCTTGAATCAATACTTTCCCCCAAAACGGATGACACAGCTAAGGCTGGACATTCAAGGCTTTAAACAAGGAGATAATGAATCTCTTTATGATGCCTGGGAGAGATACAGAGAGATGCTACGAAAATGCCCCTCTGAAATATTTTCAGAGTGGGTTCAGTTAGACATCTTCTATTATGGGCTTGCAGAAGGAGCTCAGATGTCTCTAGATTACTCAGCTGGTGGATCTATCCACATGAGAAAGACAATTGAAGAGGCTCAAGAGCTCATTGATACAGTTGCCAGGAATCAGCATCTGTACCTAAGCAGTGACCCTTCCATGAAAGAAGAGGTTAAAATAGTAACTGCTGAACTCAGCCCTGTAGAACAAGCTGCTGAATTCAATCAGCAATTGGATTCTCTAACAAAGCAGTTAGCCGAATTTAAGGATAAACTACAAGAGACAAGGATGGCTAATATAAAAATGGAAGAACAATTGAAGCAAACAAAGCAGCAGCTGTTAAGACAAATAACAGAAGAATGCCAAGCAGTTCAATTAAGAAGTGGGAAAACATTAAATACCCCACCTCAAGGCAGCAAAGAGCTAAGGAATGAGCAAACCACCCAAAATTCACCTGAGGACAGTAAGAGCCCAGGGAAAAGTAATTCTGGCGTTAAAACGCCAGAAATCTGGTGGAAGGCTGGCGTTGAACGCCCAGACCATGCCCAAGACTGGCGTTCAACGCCAGTAACAAGCAAGGACTGGCGTTCAATGCCAGAAACAAGCAAGGATCTGGCGTTGAACGCCCAAAATGGGCAAGATCTGGTGCTGAACGCCCAAAATGGGCACAGTTCTGGCGTTCAGACGCCAGGAACAGACAAGGAGTTGGCGTCTCACGTCACTCCAGCTTCTAACTCTGGCACTCAATTGCCAGTGAGGGATTAGACACACACAAGTGCTGATGACAACCCCTCTAAAAAGGCTTCTTCAACCACTTCTTTAGGTAATAAACCTACAGCAACTAAGGTTGAGGAATATAAAGCCAAGATACCTTATCCTCAAAAACTCCGGAAAGAGGAGCAGGATAAGCAATTTGCTCACTTTGCAGATTATCTCAGGACTCTTGAAATAAAGATTCCATTTGCAGAGGCACTTGAGCAAATACCTTCTTATGCCAAGTTCATGAAAGAGATCTTGAGTCATAAGAAGGATTAGAGAGAAACTGAAAGAGTTCTCCTCACTGAAGAATGCAGTGCAGTCATTCTGAAAAGCTTTCCTGAAAAGCTTAAAGACCCTGGGAGTTTTCTGATACCATGCACACTAGAAAGTAATTGCACCAAGACAGCTTTATGTGATCTTGGGGCAAGCATCAACCTAATACCGGCATCCACTATCAGAAAGCTTGGCTTAACCGAAGAAGTTAAACCAACCCGGATATGTCTCCAACTTGCTGATGGCTCCATTAAATACCCATCAGGCGTGATTGAAGACATGATTGTCAGAGTTGGGCCATTCGCCTTTCCCACTGACTTTGTAGTGCTGGAAATGGAGGAGCACAAGAGTGCTACTCTCATTCTAGGAAGACCCTTCCTAGCAACTGGACGAACCCTCATTGATGTCCAACAAGGGGAAATAACCTTGAGAGTCAATAATGATGAGTTTAAGTTGAATGCTGTCAAAGCCATGCAGCATCCAGACACATCAAAAGACTGCATGAAAGTTGATCTTATTGACTCTTTGGTAGAAGAGATCAAGCCATTACCACCATCCTTGAAATATGCATTTCTAGGAGAAGATGATACTTTTCCAGTGATCATAAGCTCTGCTTTAAATCCACAGGAAGAGGAAGCACTTATTCAAGTGCTAAGGACACACAAGACAGCTCTTGGGTGGTCCATAGGTGACCTTAAGGGCATAAGCCCAGCTAGATGCACGCACAAAATCTTATTGGAGGATAATGCTAAACCGGTGGTTCAACCACAGAGGCGGCTAAATCCAGCCATGAAGGAAGTGGTGCAGAAAGAGGTCACCAAATTACTGGAGGCTGGGATTATTTATCCTATTTCTGACAGCCCCTGGGTGAGTCCTGTCCAAGTTGTCCCCAAAAAGGGAGGCATGACAGTGGTTCATAATGAAAAGAATGAACTGGTTCCTACAAGAACAGTTACAGGGTGGCGCATGTGTATTGACTACAGAAGGCTCAATACAGCCACCAGAAAGGATCATTTTCCTTTACCATTCATAGACCAGATGCTAGAAAGATTGGCAGGTCATGATTATTACTGCTTTTTGGATGGCTACTCAGGCTATAACCAGATTGCAGTAGATCCCCAGGATCAAGAGAAAACGGCATTCACATGTCCATCTGGAGTGTTTGCTTATAGAAGGATGCCAATTGGGCTGTGTAATGTGCCTGCAACCTTCCAGAGATGCATGCTCTCTATTTTCTCTGATATGGTGGAAAAATTTCTGGAAGTCTTCATGGATGACTTCTCAGTATATGGAGACTCATTCAGCTCCTGTCTTGATCACCTGAAACTTGTTCTGAAAAGATGCCAAGAGACCAACCTAGTTTTAAACTGGGAAAAATGTCACTTCATGGTGACTGAAGGGATTGTCCTTGGGCATAAAATTTCAAACAAGGGAATAGAGGTGGATCTAGCAAAGATAGAGGTGATTGAAAAATTACCACCACCTGCCAATGTTAAGGCAATCAGAAGCTTTCTGGGGCATGCAGGATTCTATAGGAGGTTTATAAAGGATTTTTCAAAAATTGCAAAACCTCTAAGCAATCTGCTAGCTGCTGACACGCCATTTGTGTTTGACACAGAGTGTCTACAGGCGTTTGAAATGCTGAAAGCTAAGCTGGTCACAGCACCAGTTATTTCTGCACCAGACTGGACATTACCATTTGAGTTAATGTGTGATGCCAGTGATCACCACATTGGTGCAGTATTGGGACAGAGGCATGACAAGCTTCTTCACGTCATTTATTATGCTAGTCGCATTTTGAATGATGCCCAGAAAAATTACACAACCACAGAAAAAGAATTACTTGCAGTGGTTTATGCCATTGACAAGTTTAGATCATACTTAGTAGGATCAAAAGTGATTGTGTATACTGACCATGCTGCTCTTAAATATCTACTTACAAAGCAGGATTCAAAACCCAGGCTCATCAGATGGGTGTTGCTTCTGCAGGAGTTTGATACAGAAATAAGAGACAGAAAAGGGGACAGAGAACCAAGTGGCTGATCATCTGTCTCGGATAGAGCCAGTAGAAGGGACGTCCCTCCCTTCTCTGGAGATCTCTGAGACTTTTCCGGATTAGCATTTATTTGCCATTCAGGAAACACCATGGTTTGCCGATATTACAAACTATAAAGCTGCAAGGTTTATACCCAAAGAGTACAACAGGCAACAAAAGAAAAATTAATTACTGATGCAAAGTACTACCTGTGGGATGAACCCTATCTCTTTAAGAGGTGTGCAGACGGAATAATCCGGAGATGTGTGCCTAGAGAAAAAGCACAGAGGATCCAATGGCATTGCCATGGATCACAATATGGAGGCCATTTCGGAGGTGAGCGAACAGCCACCAAGGTCCTCCAATGTGGCTTCTATTGGCCCACACTCTATAAAGATTCCCGAGAGTTTGTACGTAACTGTGACAGTTACCAAAGAGCTGGTAATCTGCCTCATGGTTACGCCATGCCTCAACAAGGAATCTTGGAGATTGAGTTGTTTGACATATGGGGAATTGACTTCATGGGACCTTTCCCACCATCATTCTCAAACACTTATATTCTGGTGGCAGTTGACTATGTATCAAAATGGGTTGAGGCCATTGCCACACCCACCAATGATACTAAAACAGTGCTGAAGTTCCTCCAGAAATATATTTTCAGCAGGTTTGGGGTCCCTAGAGTACTAATCAGTGATGGGGGCACTCACTTCTGCAACAAACAGCTTTACTCTGCCATGGTCCGGTATGGGATTCGCCACAAGGTGGCGACTCCATATCATCCACAGACTAATGGACAAGCTGAAGTCTCTAACAGAGAGCTAAAAAGAATCCTAGAACGGACTGTAAATACCCGTAGAAAGGATTGGGCAAGAAGCTTGGATGATGCTCTGTGGGCATACAGAACAGCATTCAAGACTCCTATAGGGACCTCTCCATACCATCTAGTCTATGGTAAGGCATGTCACCTGCCCGTGGAACTGGAACATAAAGCCTACTGGGCAACCAGATTCTTAAACTTTGATGCCAAATTAGCAGGAGAAAAAAGATTGCTCCAGCTAAATGAGCTAGAGGAATTCAGATTCACTGCTTTCGAAAATGCCAAGCTTTATAAAGAAAAATAAAAAAAGTGGCATGACGGAAAGCTGTCATCTAGAATCTTTGAACCAGGACAAAAGGTTCTGTTGTTCAACTCTAGGCTCAGGCTATTCCCCGGGAAACTGAAATCCCGGTGGAGGGGACCATATGTGATTATAAGTGTATCACCATATGGTTATGTGGAGCTTCAGGATATTGATTCTGATAAGAAGTTCATTGTCAATGGACAGAAAATCAAGCACTATCTTGAAGGCAACGTTGAGCAAGAGTGCTCAAGGCTGAAGTTAGATTAAAAGCTCAGCAAGGTCCAGCTAAAGACAATAAAGAAGTGCTTGCTGGGAGGCAACCCAGCCATGGGGCATCAATCCTCTAAGCATTTTGCCCTATTTTTATTTTTATTTGTTTATATAGAGTTCATTAATAACAAGGTAAAGAATCAATTGCATAAGTTCACAGGGTTACAGAAGGAATCTGCACACAAAACAGAGAAAAAGAGCTCACTGGCAAGAAAACGCCAGTAAGAGCCTATTTTGGGCGTTCAGCGCCCAAAAGGGGCAGCCAGTAGGTGCTGAACGCCAGTAAGGATAGCAATCTGGCGTTCAACGCCAGAAAAGGGCAACAACTGGGCGTTGAACGCCCAGGAGAACAGCATTTGGGCGTTGAACGCCCAAAACAGGCAGTGTTTGGGCGTTCAAACGCCAGGATGATGGGGAGGAGGTAAATTCAAATCTTTCTTCATATTTTTCATTTTAATTCTAATTTTCATGTTTCAATTCATGATTTCTTACATAAACATGTTAAGAAACCTGATTTCTAAAATTCCTAATTTTCAAAAATCCTACTTTAAAAATATCAAATGTATCTTAATCCATAAGCACAAATCCTCTTTTGCAAATTCAATCCAACTCTTTTTCAAATTTTCAAAACAAATCTTTTTTTTTTCAACTAATATCTTTTTCAAATCTCCACATTATCTTTTTCAAAATCTAGATTTATCTTTTTCAAAAATTTTTCATATCTTTTCAATTTTAAACTATATCCTCTCTTATCATATCTTCTATCTTATCTTTTCTAAAGCAATCTTTTTATCATATCTTTTCAAAATTTTTGAACCCACCCCCTCCCTTTATATATGGGTTCGGCCTCCACCCTCCTCCATCAACAATTGCACCTAGCTCTCCTTCTATCCCTCTCCTTTCTTTTCTTTTGCTTGAGGACAAGCAAGCCTCTAAGTTTGGTGTGTTTATCCGTGATCACTAAGAGCATGGCTCCTAAGGGAAAACAACCCACTTCAAGAGGCAAGAAAGAGAGCATTCCAAAACCACTTTGGAATCAAGGGAAGTTCTTATCTAAAGAACATGCAGACCATTATTACAAAATAATGGGTCTAAGATCAGTGATCACAGAAGTTAGATTCGATCTGAAAGAAGACGAATATCCGGAGATCCAGGAGCAAATTTGAATCAGGAACTGGGAGGTCCTAGCTAATCCTGAGACGAAAGTGGGAAGGAATATGGTCCAGGAGTTCTATGCTAATATGTGGCAGACTGACAAGCAAAAAATATCTGGAACTGCTTTCTATGAATATCAGACCATGGTCAGAGGAAAGATTGTTCATACCATCCCTGCCAAGATCAGAGAGATATTAAAGCTACCTCAGCTGAAAGATGATCCAGACTCTTTCAACAGGAGAATGATGAGAACAGACAAGGGCCTGGATAAGATTCTAGAGGATATATGTATCCCTGGAGCAAGGTGGACCACTAGCACGAAGGGTGTCCCAAATCAACTCAAAAGGGAAGATCTCAAACCAGTCGCCCGAGGATGGCTGGACTTCATTGGGCATTCTCTGCTGCCCACTAGCAACCGTTCTGAAGTCACTGTTAAAAGAGCAGTGATGATCCATTGCATCATGATGGGAAAAGAAGTGGAAGTTCATCAACTAATTTCAACTGAATTCTACAAAATTGCCAATAAAAATTCTAAAGAGGCCAGGTTGGCTTACCCAAGCTTGATTTCTCTGCTCTGCAAGGACGCTGGAGTAAGGATGGGAATAACTGAGTATATCTCAATTGAGAAACCAATCACCAAAGCATCAATGGAAAAACAACAAGCACAGGATGACCCCATCAAGAAGAAAACACAGGAATTTCTCCCAGAAATCCCTCAATCTGAATACTGGGAGTATCTTGAAACATCAGTTACCAAGATGCAAGAAGCTATGGAACAAATAATAAAAGAACAGAAGGAACAAAGTCAAATTCTTACCTATTTGTTTAAAGAACAAGAGGAGCAAGGGCGTGACTTAAGGGAATTGAAGCGCCAGAAGTTATCTCTTGAAGGACCAAGCACCCCACAGATCAGAAGAACATCCACTTCCCAGAACAAAGGTTGTTAAATTCCAATTTCTGCTTTAACTCTGTGATAGTGTCATTATAGAAGTTCACCTTATGAGTCATATAGTAGTAATTAGTATCTATTTTGATTTTATCTCCAATTAAGCCATAGTTTATTTCTCTCACCATCAGCAAACATGAATAAAATAGTAGATCTTTTGAATAAGAGGCAATAAAATTTCGAGTTCTTAATAAGAGAAATTCTAATTAGTTACATGTGGTGGCAATACTTTCTGTCTTCGGAATGAATGCTTGAACAGTGCATATGTCTTTTGAATTTGTTGTTTAAGACTGTTAAATATGTTGGCTCTTGAAAGAATGATGAACATGAGACATGTTATTGATAATCTGAAAAATCATAAAAATGATTCTTGAAGCAAGAAAAAGCAGCAAAAAAAAAGCCAATAGCCCTTAAAACCAAAAGGTAAGGGTAATAAAAAGGATCCCAAGGCTTTGAGTATCAGTGGATAGGAGGGCCTAAGGGAATAAAATCCTGGCCTAAGCGGCTAAACCGAGCTGTCCCTAACCATGTGCTTGTGGCGTGAAGGTGTCAAGTGAAAACTTGAGACTGAGCGGTTAAAATCAAGGTCCAAAGCAGAAAGAAAAGCGTGCTTAAGAACTCTGGACACCTCTAATTGGGGACTTTAGCAAAGCTGAGTCTCAATCTAAAAGGTTCACCCAATTATGTGTCTGTGGCATTTATGTATCCGGTGGTAATACTGGAAAACAAAGTGCTTAGGGCCACGGCCAAGACTCATGAAATAGCTGTGTTCAAGAATCATCATACTGAAATAGGAGAATCAATAACACTATCTGAATTCTAAGTTCCTATAGATGCCAATCACTCTGAGCTTCAATGGATAAAGTGAGATGCCAAAACTGTTCGGAAGCAAAAAGCTACTAGTCCCGCTCATCTGATTAGAATCTGAGCTTCACTCAAAAACTCTGAGATATTATTGCTTCTCAACATATTAGTCTTCTATTTTATTTGTCTAGTTGCTTGAGGACAAGCAACAGTTTAAGTTTGGTGTTGTGATGAGCGGATATTTTATACGCTTTTTGGGGTTAATTTCATATAGTTTTTAGTATGTTTTAGTTAGTTTTTAGTTTATTTCCATTAGTTTTTAGGAAAAATTCATATTTCTGGACTTTACTATGAGTTGTGTGTACTTTCTGTAATTTCAGGTATTTTTCTGGCTGAAATTGAGGGAGCTAAGCAAAAATCTGATTCAGGCTGAAAAAGGACTGCTGATGCTGTTGGATTCTGACCTCCCTGCACTCAAAGTGGATTTTCTGGAGCTAAAAAACTCGAAATGGCGCGCTTCCAATTGCGTTGGAAAATAGACATCCAGGGCTTTCCAGAAATATATAATAGTCCATATTTTGCTCAAGGATAGACGACGTAAACTGAAGTTAAACGCCAGTTCTCTGCCCAATTCTGGCGTCTAGCGCCAGAAAAGGATTAAAAGTTGGAGTTCAACGCCAGAAATGGATCCAAACCTGGCGTTGAACGCCCAAAACAGCCTTATGCACGTGAATTGCTTAAGTCTCAGCCCCAGCACACACCAAGTGGGCCCCAGAAGTGGATCTCTGCACCATCTGTCATAGTCTACTCACTTTTTGTAAACCTAGGCTACTAGTTTAGTATTTAAAGAACTTTTAGAGACTTATTTTGTATCTCATGACATTTTAGACCTGAACTTTGTACTCTTTGACGGCATGAGTCTCTAAACTCCATTGTTGGGGGTGAGGAGCTCTGCTGTGTCTCGATGAATTAATGCAAGTATTTCTGTTTTCTATTCAAACATGCGTGTTCCTATCTAAGATATCCATTCGCGCCTAACTATAGAGAAGGTGATGATCAGTGACACTCATCACCTTCCTCAATCCATGAACGTGTGTCTGACAATCACCTCCGTTCTACATCAGATTGAATGAATATCTCTTAGATTCCTCAATCAGAATCTCCGTGGTATAAGCTAGATTGATGGCGGCATTCATGAGAATCCGGAAAGTCTAAACCTTGTCTGTGGTATTTCGAGTAGGATTCTGGGATTGGATGACTGTGACGCACTTCAAACTCGCGAGTGCTGGGCGTAGTGACAGACGCAAAAGGATAGTAAATCCTATTCCGGTACGACTAAAAACCTGCAGATGATTAGCCGTGCGGTGACGGCACACTTGGACCCTTTTCACTGGAAGGATGGATGGTAGCCATTGACAACGGTGATCCACCAACACACAGCTTGCCATAGAAAGACGTGCGTGCGTGAATCAGAGGACAGAGGAAAGCAGAGATTCAGAAGACAAAGCATCTCCAAAACTCCAACATATTCTCCATTACTGCATAACAAGTAACCTTTAACCCATGCTCTCTTGTTTATTCGCAATTCAACTGATAAATATAATTGACTTCCTGGCTAAGAATTGCAAGATAACCATAGATTGCTTCAAACCAACAATCTCCGTGGGATTCGACCCTTACTCACGTAAGGTATTACTTGGACGACCCAGTGCACTTGCTGGTTAGTGGTACGAGTTGTGAAAAGTGTGATTCACAATTCGTGCACCATTGACCCTAAGATAGGATTGAATGTTATGGGTGTATGAATATTTAAATGTGAATTGATGTTAATTGTTGGTTGTATTGGATTAGTGTGGTTGATGATGATTATTGAGAATTCTTGGTGTTAATGGGTATTAATGATTAGTGTTATGGATGAGGGTTGTTGATATGGTTGTTGAGTTGTTAAATGTTGAGTATGATGATTTATGATGAATGGATGAACTTTGGTTATGTTGATGAAAGTGTTGCATGGTAATTGATGATTTAGAATGGGTGATAAATTACTATATTAATGTTGGTAGTTGGATATGGAAGATTGATATTGAAATTGATGATAGAATAATGATTGTGAATGTTTGGGTTGGAAAATTGTTTGTAATGTTATATGTTTGAGAATTCATATTGAGAATGATGAAGTGTGATGGAAAAATTGGTGTGAATGATGAATGGTAATCTAAAAGGGTAGATTGTGTTGTAATTGGAAGTTTGATATTGTTTTGGTTGGATGTGGTTTGTGAAAGTTAGTAAATTTGAGTTATGTGAATTATGTTGGATTTAGAGTTGTTGAATGGCTTAGAGGTTTTTTTGAGATTGAGAAAAATGGTTGAAGTAGTATTTGGTATGAATTTTGGGTTATTATGGTATGGTTGATATGTGATTGATTTGGTTTTGGATCGAGATTGGTTAAAATTTGAGGTTATGAGGTTTTAGGTAAAAATAGATTTTTGGTGAACTCTGGTATGTGCGCACGCACACACCAATGGAGTTTTACAACCTGTGCGTGTGCACAGCCCTGTGCGCACGCACATGTTGGGAAGATCAGTCTGTTGGTGGCGCTAGCACAGGTTGTGCGAGTGAACAGGCATTGTAAAATTTGGTACCTGTGCATATGCACATCCCTATGCGTACGCACACGTTTTGAGACTTTCTGGGCATGCGCACGCACACCCCTGTGCGTATGCACACGCCCTGTTTCTCAAACTTAAACTTTGTTTTCAACTGTTTCACCTTTCCAACAAGCTTGTAAGCTTCTGTGACAGCATTTTGAGATTCTTGGGCTTATTTTTGGATATTGGAACATGGGAAAGGTCCTAGGAGGTTTGATTGGGTTTTACTTTGAAAACTTAGCAAACGGAGGTTTAGGGTTCTAGAGTACTGAGGATGAGTTGGTTGAGAGAGAAGGAAGAGTGGTGAATATGGTGATTGCTAACAGCGAATTTGAGAAATTGATGAACTATGAGTTCGGAATGGAAATCATGAATTGATTATGGATGTGATGAGTTGAGGACTCAAAAAGGAATGAATAATCCTAATGGATGTTGAGAGTGTGCCAGGCACTATAACCTTAGAATGATAATGTTTGAAAGAGAGTGTGTCAGGCACTATATCCTTGGAATGTTGAGAGTTGATAATTGGAAGTGATTTGAGATGAGAAATGACGATGATTTGAGGTCGATGGACTTGTGGATGTGGATAAGTGAGCCAGTCACTATATCCTTGGAATGATAGTGGGCCAGGCACTATATCCTTGGAATGATTTGTGATGAATTATATGTTGTTGTTGTTTTCCTTCTCTGCCGCAAGAGTGTGCCAGGCACTATATCTTCGGAACGATAGTGTGTAAGGCACTATATCCTCGAACAAAAGCGTGCCAGGCGCTATATCCTCGGAAGTGGTAGAAAAGGTGACATCCGAAAGGATGTGTCGGGTTGGCAGTTATAGACCGACAAGTGATATCACGAGCCATTAGGACAGACATTCATCATATGCATCTTCTATATGCTTGCTTACTTTTTTTACTTGAGCTTGCCTAGTTGTATAACCTGCCTACTTGCTTCTTGAATTACTTGCTGTAAATGGATACTATTTTGTGATTTACTTGTTTGCATTAATTGTGATTATCTGGTGATGAGGAGGTTAGGTAGGCGGTGGCGATGGGATAGCACGGAGGTTAGGTTGGCGAAGGCTGTGGGATACAGCGGTGTGATTAGTATTAGTTAGAATTCTCCTAAGTTTAGATAACCCAGTTTATGGTTTAAGTTCTTTATATATTTATTTATTTTGTTCTAAGCTTGAATATCCGTATGTGATGTGAAGTTCTAGGATTGCCTTCCGTGTCCTGGAGCCTTACATCTTACATCATTGGGCAATATTAGCATACTGAGAACCTCCGGTTCTCATTCCATACTTTGTTGTTATTTTTTAGATCCATGTCGTAATCTACTTCGGTGAGATTACGGATATGGTGACAGAGTGGAGTATGGTTCATTTCTTGTTTATTTCTGTTTTACTTTTATCATAGTATTCTCTCACATTTTGTATATTTATCTTTACGGCCTTAGAGGCTTATTTGAGAGAATAATTGTATAAGCTATTTTTAACTCTAAAACTCTGTATGTTTGTATATAACTAGTCGGCTTAAACTTTCCAAGTTGCGGCTAGTTCTCTATGATTATTATATTCTTTTATCTATATATGTTCTGTTCTGTTCTTTTGCATCTGTACCTTGTACCTTATGCGTTATCTTCGTGGGAATGTTTTGCTCTTTTGTAATTCTGTCTTTGAATTTAATTCTTCATCGGGCTTCTAGAATATATTATTTCCTTCTATATATAAATATGTATAAGCCTTAGAACTGTCGTAATCCTTAATTAGCCTTAGCTTTACGGATAGAGGTTAGGCTTAGGGTAATTAGGGTGTTACATTTAGTGGTATCTGAGCAGTTCGTCCTCGTGAGCCTGAGGGATGGACCGATTGTGCTTCATTGCATACTCTGGGTCATTTTTCTTTCATACTATTTAGGTTATCTACTTGATATATCATAGCATGCTTGTTTGTGAGTGCCTTTAGGGATAATCGAAGAACTGAGCTTGAGATATTGAGACTGATCACCTTGATATCGATTGTTTGGTGTGGAAAAAGAAACCCGAATGATAACTCACAGATGAGGTCGATCACGTTCATGGAGAGATAGTGAGGATGACTAGCCTAGTTAAGGTGTTTCGAGTTCAACATGTTCAAGAGGACCAATTCGGGAGTTTGTGGCATATAGGCTGATGGGTGCGGCTTAACACTTGTGACAACGGAAGTAACGATTGACGCTTTTGCGGTTTTCACTTATAATTTTTGATTTCTAACTGTTATGGTGTTGAACCATGTTGAAAAGTTTTAAGGTTTATAAAGATTTTCAGATTTGGTTTGAAACTTTTGGTTTAAGCGATTTGGTTTTGAAACTACGTCGGAAATTCTTGGTTTGAAGGATATTATTTAAAAAGAAAAAGTGAGTTCTATCATTTTATCAATTTGTGAACTTGGTTCCTAAATAATCTTGTTGAATGCGGATTTAAATTGAAAAGTTTTATTCGAGAAAACCGTGATTTCAAGTATTTGACTTGCGAAGAAATGATTTTGACTCCTTTGAAAAAGCATTAACAAGGAATATGTTTAGATTGAATATGTTTTGAAGGTTTTGAAAAGTATAACAAAATCGGTATTTGTTTTAAGAAAAACTTCGGGTGCGTAATGATGATAATCAGAGTGACGTAGCAGAAGGCGAGAGGAGATGTTTACACGGTAGAACGCTTTGAGGAGGATATATCGCGTGATTCAAATTTTCGAGGGTGAAAATTTTATTAGGAGGGGAGAATGTAAGAACCAGGGTTTTTCACCTAAAACCGTTTTGATAAAATAATAATTTTAAGTGCCCGAGATGGATTCAAAACTTAGAAGTTTTAATTTGAAAATATAAAGGTGAAATTTGGTTTCAATGAATTTTTTTGAGTAAAAAAATGTATTTTCTGCGAAAGACCGAGAACCGACAGCCGAACCGGTCGAACCGGTTTAAGCCTGTCTGGTACTGTGTTTTGAGAAAAATAAGATTTATAAAATTGTTTTATTGTTTTAAAAGGAAAAAAATAATTTTTAGAATTGAAAACCGGGCACTAATCTTAAAGGTTTTGGCTCAAAGTGGGCCAAACGGGCTAAAAATGCTAACGGGTTGGACCGGGCCCAAGGTCCAACATATATAGGCTCACATATTGTGCTTTTCAGTTCATTCTCCTCCCCAAATGAGAGAGAGCTTGGATTGAGAGAGAAGAGAGGTGAGGGTGGGGTTTCACTATTCACCTCCACCTTCCAGAGCCATAACTTGAGCTGCGGAGCTTCGATTGATGAGCCGTTTGTGGCCATGCAAAGCTCTTGATGAGCTCTTCCTTTCTATCTAAAGAAACCTGGTAAGAAATTGTTGTTCACTCTCTAGTTTTGTGCCCTATATTTCTGCGTATTTTGGGTCTGGTTTTTGAGCAAGTTTTGTGGTTTTGGTTGTTTAGGTGATCTCTAGTAGTAGGTAATTGACGGGCTCCCAAGGGTGTATTGGTAAAGATTTTCTCCAATAAAACCACGTTGCAAGTATAGATCTACCAACAACAATCCTCGGGGGTCAAATTTAGAGAGGGATTTGGTTGTCACAAGTTCAACCCCAATAGAAATAACCGAAGTATTCAAACCTCGGGTCGTCTCACAAGGAATGGGCAAACATGTGCTTCAACATTGGTTAGAAATCCGGGGTTGTGAGTTATGAGCATGAAAATAAATGGGGATCTTAACAAGCAAGTAATCTTAAATTGCAACAAACTAATTCAACTATCTAAGCAAAACATGAGCAATTCCAATGAACAAGCAACATTCCACTTAATTCTATTATAAACCAAGCAAGTAACTGTAACTAAAGCAAATAATTTGGGAAAATTGGTTTCCAAATATGAATAATAAAAGCAACTCTTGGCTAGGCATGGGAATTGGGGTCACGATCCTTGTCTAACAACCGTATCTTGACAATTATGAGGAACCAAGCTCATTAAGTCTACCCTCAAAGTCTTAAGTACGTGATATCTACTTCTAGACTTGAAGTACGCCAAATGGCTTTGATCACATCAACCCATAAGTCCCAACCTACCTACTAATTGGATTAGTAGTGGGTTGGCATCAATGAGTATCAAATTGACCACCAAGGGCTCCCAAATCATCAAATCCATTAGACCCAATAACTCAAGTTTACCCAATTCCCTTGACCTAGGCCAAGAGTAAAGAAGACTACTCCATAATCAAAGTAAACAATTCATCGAACACTTGGTAAGCATTAACAAAAGACATGTTCAAAATAGCAATTAAATTGAAATCTACAAGTACCCACTAACAATTATCAACATACAATCATCCAAACAACAAGATTAAACATAGAAATCATCAATGTAACATCAACAAGTCAAGATTCACAACATTCATGAAATGGGTATAAAATGACAATTGACAAGAATTCATAAAACTATCACTAGATATAAGCAAAATTGTAACAAGGAATTCAAATTGAACAATTAAAACTAGTAATTAACAAGATCCAATTCATAAATCAACAAGGGAAGATCAAATTAAAACTAGATCTAGAGAGGAACAAGGGTTTCTCTATCTAGAATAACCAAAGAACCAAAAACTAGCTAAAATTATGTCTTAGTGTAAAAATGATTGATCCCCCCTTTCCCCCTAGCATCCTTGGGTCTTTTCCATGCAAAAACAGCTTGAAATTGGGCCTGATGAGCCTCAGAAATCGCCAGGCACAATTTCCTTTAATGAAGTCACGTGCAACTTCCCACGCGTGCGCGCCATGCGTGCGTGCGCGCCGATTGCTTTTGCGATCCACGCGTGCGCGCCAAGTACGCGTGCGTGTCGATAGGAATCTTCTGATCTGCACAGATGTGTCCATCCTTGCGCGCCGCTTCCAGCCAATCCCATCCACACGTCCGCGTGGAGTGTGCAGGCACGCCGATGCTGCTTTTCCTAAGATTTCAATTCTTCATGTTCCTCCCTCTTTGTACATGCTTTCTCCCTCTCTTCTAAGTCATTCCTACCCTATAATTCCTGAAATTACTCAATAAATACATCACGGCATCGAATGGCAATAGAAGAGGATTAAAATATGACAATTTTAAGGCACAATAAGCATGTTTTCCATCATGGAGCAATATTGGAAAGTGAACACAAAACCATGCATTTCTTGCGAATAAGTGTGAGAAATATTGATAAAATCCCCCAAAATAAGCACAAGATAAACCACAAAATCGGGGTTTATCAAATCTCCCCACACTTAAACCAAACATGTCCTCATGCTTAAAATAAAAAGACCAAAGATCATGATGGGAAAGGGTTTATGAAATGCAAACTACCTAAATGGATGCATGCAACTAATGTAAAATCATCTACCTACTTGGTCAAGAGTAAATCTATCCTCCAAGAATACATGTGAGCATATAGGGTGAAAATAGTATGTGATTCATAAATCCTACCAAATTGAACATCACCATGGAATTCATATGACTTGCTAAACGAACGCTTGTGAAAGCCGGGAACAAGCATTGAGCATCGAACCCTCACCGGAAGTGTATCCGCTCTATTCACTCAAGTGTATAGGGTTCGTCACTCAATCTTCTCCTAATCATGCTTTCCAAGATTTGTCTTTCATCTAACAATCGACAATTACTTAATGCATGCTTACAAGTATCATGAGGTCTTATTCATGGGTTGTAACGGGGCTAAGGTGAAGGTAAGGATGTATATGGCCACGTGGGCTTAAAATTTGAGTCCTTGATCAACCTAGGATCCACTAGACACATAGAACAACCTATACAACTACAATATATTACCTAGCCACCCTTGAGTTTTACTCTTTTTGCATACTCATGTATTCTTTTCAATTCACACCCATATGCATTATTTTTGTTACTTTATCTTGGGGCATCTTTATCCCCTTTCATTGCTTTCTCTCTTTTATTATTTTTTTTATCCCCTTTTTCTTGGGATTTCTTTGTGAACAAAAAGTTTCACTGCATACAGTTTCGTCATTCAACACATGAGTATGTTCCCAAATCCTAGAATTTTTCAATTACACTACAATTACACACATATATATCTACCCGAATTTCCCAAGTATACCCTCCTATTTGAATGACACACATCCTAACTTACCTAAGCTAATCAAGGATTCAAATTTAGGGACATTTATAGTTTTTCACTTAGGGTTGTTTATGTGCTCTATTTAAGAACAAAAGGGTTTATCATGGGCTCAAAATCGGTTAGCAACGGTAGATAAAAGGGTTAAGGCCATTTGGGAAAAGTGACTATTGAAATGATGGCTTCAATCATGTAAATGCATTCATACACCAAGCAATGGACATATAGAATCAGACAAAGCAAGGATCACAATCATAGAGAGAGAGATATGCACACAAGAATGGAAATAATGGTTAAAAGATGTAACCATGCAATAGGATCAAAACTTTCATGCTTGTGTTCTTAGCTCAATCACTGTGTTCCAAAATACATCCTTAAAGCAAGTTTACTGCAAAAAAATTTTTTCAGAATTTTGGTAGGTCACCCAGGACACAGTTTCTTGAAAAGGAAGTTATTGTTTTGACCAAGTAACTCTATAGAACTAACTATCATGCAAGCGTATTTACAAGCAAAACTAACTACACATGCAATATACTAATTTCTAAGCAAAAGATAAATCCATGGGTATTGAAGGGAAGAGAATGTTACCCATGGAGATCGGTCGAACGACCTCCCCACACTTTAGAAATTAGCACGGTCCTCCGTGCTACGAATAATACGCAAGGGACGGTCGGGACCGAAACCTTCACTATCCCCATCATCAGAGCTCCCATCACTTGGGTTTGAGGTGGATGTGAACATTTCGGGTTCCTCCATGCTAGGGGTAACACAATGCAAAAGCTTCTTGATGTAAGTGTACCGGCGATGGTTGCACCACTCATATCTATCAAGCTTCCGGTGAAGATCTTCTATCCTTTGATATGTGGATCTCAGTGGTGGTGATGATTGGTGCGGTATTTACAACCACACTTACTAACCGGCAAGTACACCGGGTCGTACCAAGTAATACCTTACGTGAGTAAGGGTCGATCCCACGAGGATTGATGGATTAAGCAACAATAGCGTTTGATAGGATTAGTTAGACAGACAGAAAATAGTGTTGAGATGCAATATAAAAGACATTAAACAATATCAAAAATATTGAAGAAAGGCACGTAATTAAGATGGGAATAATATATGGAGAAGATAGTTAAGGTTTCAGAGTTATCTATTTTTCCGGATTAACTTTTCTTACTAACTAATTTAATTATACAGGATTTAATTTATGGCAAACTGTATGTGACTAGACCCTAATTCCTTAGACCTTCCTAGTCTCCCCTAAAATTCATTAACTGCCAATTTCTTGGTCAATTAATTCCAATTAGAGGGTGATAATCAATTTCTAGTTTATATGCCACAAAAACTCTAATTATCCAAGAGGTAAAAGGATTATATGTCACGTATCCTATTAAATTCAGATAATTAAAATTTAGGAGAAATAGTTTTCAAGCTGTTGTTCAGGTAAAGAGCTTTTCCAAGTTTTACAAGAACTCAAATAGAAAGAGGGTCATACTTCCGTTCCACCCAAATTCATAAAATAAAGAGTGAAAACAATTCTTAAATTATAAATCCACACATAAATTAAAATAGTAAAAGCAATAAAATTAATTCATAGAAATAGACAGAGCTCCTAACCTTAACAGTGGAGGTTTAGTTGCTCATGGAGAAGAGAAAATAAGGATTCAGGTAAAAATGTACCCCGTTTTAATCTGATGGCCTCAGATCCATTTTTATAACTAATCCTAATAAATTTAAAATCTAATATTTAAAATTAAACTTAAAATAATATCTTTTCCTAATTTAAGATTTGAATTTAAATTTGAATTAATTTAAATAATCAAATCTTCAATGGATGGATAGGGACCACTTGAATTGTCCATTATGCAGATCGCTCATGTGACGCGTCCGCGTCGTCCACGCGTTCGCGTCATTTGTGAAGATTCCAGTCCATGCGATCGCGTCAGGCACGCGATCGCGTCATTGCGATTTCTTCCATTCCGCGCGGTCACGTGAGAAATGCGTCCGCGTCGGTATTCGCTGGTCATCTCCTTGGCTTCTTCTCTTTCTCTGCAGAAACTCCATCAAATTCTGCCAAATGCTACCTAAAATAAACAGTATTGTACAAAACTCAAAATAGCATCCATGGTGGCTAAAATATAATTAATTCTTAATTAAATTCAACAAATTAGATGCAAATTCACTAGGAAAAGATAGACAAGATGCTCACGCATCAATGATGAGCTAGAAGGAAAAAGAAGTGGCGGGAACATGTCGAGGCTTGGTTTGCTCATGGGAAGGTGTAGGTATTTCCCGCTTGGGACCACATCGCCCGTAGCCGGAACTATGATCTTTTTGTCCTTGGCTTCCCAAGAAACACCCGCAGCAGCAACTAAGTCATACACCAATGCTGGAAATGGCAAATTACCCCGGTCGTGAACTTGACACATCGCTTGCTTGACAAGAAGCGGAATATTCACCGGCTTCTCCGTGAGAACACACCAAACAAGCAAGGCGAGGTCTGTGGTGCGGTATTTATAACCCACAAACTTACCGGCAAGTGCACCGGGTCGTACCAAGTAATACCTTACGTGAGTAAGGGTCGATCCCACGAGGATTGATGGATTAAGCAAAAATAGTATTTGATAGGCTTAGTTAGACAAACAGAAAAGAGTAATTGGGAGTTCAAAAGCATTAAACAATAAAGGAGAGTTTGAAGACAGGCAGGTGAATAGGTGAGGAATAAAATATTGAGAAAGCAGTTAAGGCTTTAGAGTTATCTATTTTTCCAGATTAACTTTTCTTACTAACTATTTTAAACATGTAGGATTTAATTTATGGCAACTATATGTGACTAGACCCTAATTCCTTAGACCTTTCTAGTCTCCTCTAAAATTCATCAACAGCCAATTCCTTGGTCAATTAATTCCAATTAGAGGGTGATGATCAATTTCCAGTTTATATGCCACAAAAACTCTAATTACCCAAAAATAAAAGGATTATATGTCACATATCCCGTTAAATCCAGATAATTAAAATTTAGGAGAATATATTTTCAAGCTGTTGTTCAAGTAAAGAGCTTTTCCAAGTTTTACAAGAACTCAAATATAAAAAGGGTCATACTTCCGTTCCACCCAAATTCATAAAATAAAGAGCGAAAACAATTCTTAAATTATAAATCCATACATAAATTAAAATAGAAAAAGCAATAAAATTAATCCATAGAAATAGACAGAGCTCCTAACCTTAACAGTGGAGGATTAGTTGCTCATAGTTCAGAGTAGAAAACTAGGATTGTAAATTGGGATGGAATGGGATCCTCCCCAGGACCTCTACAAAGGAAGGAAAGCTTCCTCCTTTTATAACTAATCCTAATAAATTTAAAAATCTAATATCTAAAACTAAAAATTAAAATAATATCTTTTCCTAATTTAAGATTTGAATTTAAATTTGAATTAATTAACAGATCTTTAGTTGATGGGTGGGGACCACTTGTTCTGTCCATTCTGCAGCTTCTAATCTGAATTTTCTAGGCTGAAAATTGAGTTAAAACAGCCCAGAAATCGTCCCCAACGTTTTTCTGCGTTTTCTGCACGTGGCTCATGTGACGCGTCTGCGTTGTCCACGTGTTCGCGTCATTTGTGCAGATTCCAGTCCACGCGTTCGCGTCAGGCACGCGATCGCATCATTGCGATCTCCTCCATTCCGCGCGGTCGCGTGAGCCATGCGTCCGCGTCGGTATTCGCTGGTCATCTCATTGGTTTCTTCTCTTTCTCTGCAGAAACTTCATCAAATCCATCCGAATGCTACCTAAAATAAATAAAATTGCACAAAACTCAAAAAAGCATCCATAGTGGCTAAAATATAATTAATTCTTAATTAAACTCAACAAATTAGATGCAAATTCACTAGGAAAAGATAGAAAAGATGCTCACGCATCACAACACCAAACTTAAACTGTTGCTTGTCTTCAGGCATCCAAAACTAATATAAGCTTAGGATGTGAATTTGCATGAGAATGAGAGTTCGATTAAGCCCATGTCTCTTCTTATAGTGGGGTTTACAACTGCAATCCTGAACAGTTTTGGCATCTCACTTTATCCTTTGAAGTTCAGAATGATTGGCATCCATAAGAACTTAGAATTCAGATAGTGTTATTGATTCTCCTAGTTCAGTATGTTGATTCTTGAACACAGCTACTTTATGAGTCTTGGCCGTGACCCTAAGCATTTTGTTTTCCAGTATTACCACCAGATACATAAATGCCACAGACACATAACTGGGTGAACCTTTTCAGATTGTGACTCAGCTTTGCTAGAGTCCCCAGTTAGAGGTGCCCAGAGTTCTTAAGCACACTCTTTTTGCTTTAGATCACGACTTTAACCGCTCAGTCTCAAGCTTTTCACTTGACACCTTCACGCCACAAGCACATGGTTAGGGACAGCTTGATTTAGCCGCTTAGGCCAGGATTTTATTCCTTTGGGCCCTCCTATCCATTAATGCTCAAAGCCTTGGATCCTTTTTATCCTTTGTCTTTTAGTTTAAAGGGTTATTGGCTTTTTCTGCTTGTTTTTTCTTTTTCTCTTTTTGAATTTTTTTAATTATATATATATATATATATATATATATATATATATATATATATATATATATATATAGCAATTCAAGATTAACTTTCCTTTTTCTTTGGTTCCATTTAATGGCTTCGGCCATTCTTTCTAATTTTCTTCCCTTTTTTTTGTAAACTTTGATAATAATAATAATAATAATAATAATAATGATAATAATAATAATAATAATAATAATAATAATAATAATATTTATAAAAATTAATTTAAACTGTAACTATCAAAATAATTTCCAATAGATAATTTAAAATAATAGGATAGGTTATAATTAAATTAAACTTCAATAATTATAAAATTTTATTTAATTATTTTTGTTGAAAATAATTTTTTTAAATAACTAATTATTTAATTTTTAAAAAATATGAGATGTTATACTATGCACTTGAGCTTAGCCTTAATTTTAAGTTTTTTGTTTTCAAGTTTTTTGTTTGATACGTAGACACCACAAGTACTTGACTAATGAATTGTCATTGGTACTCGAAGCCTCACTTTCTCCTTCTTCCCTTTTTCTTCTTCATCTTAAATTGATTTGCTTCTTCAAGGTTTTCGAAGTTTCAAAAATTTCATAAAGTGTTATAGATGAAAACTTCACTAAAAAAATTAAATGTGTTGAGCTAGAATAATCATGCTAGCCTTCCAATACTTATATACTCGTACTACTTAGTACTTACAGATTAAGTCATCATATAATATATATAGCCAAGTATTTGTTATACAGGTTAGTAAGTGCCACTTAAATTTGAAACATAATGTATGTGTTGTAATTTTTACCATCCTTAAGGCAACTAGAGCCTTCTGCTAAGCTAAATAACTGGAGAAAATATATCATACATGCTCTAAATATAATTGCAAATTGCTTAGGTTGTTCTTGATTGTTGTCTTTCATGTTATTAACATACATGAATAAAAAAACAAAAAGCTGCTTTACATCCGTAATAGGTTAAGGTCAAGGAGTGATTTAATGATAGAACTAGTCTATTTAATCATTTGTAACTCAGTATAAAAGAAGCTGAAATAACAAGAGTTGAATGCCTACAAAAACTTATATGAAGGTCGTCAAATTAGAGGATACATTAACTTGTTTGGTAGATACAATAAACTAAATTTATTTATCGAAATTTTTAGTTGAATTTTGTTACAAATGCTCCACTATTATTCACGTACTCATTCTGGGTGTAAGACCCATAATCTTTGAAAAGTCTTTTTATGATCAAGTCTCAAATTATATAGTTATTTATAGCCTTAATTTCAGAAATTATTTTATTAAAGATAATTAAGGCAAGTTTTGGATTTATTGAAATTGAGATGAGTTATGATTATTATCCAATTTTACAATTATTGGATTATTTTCCTGTATTCAAATTATAAAGTTGACAGTTGTAAAATAATAAGAATTTTATATGATTTGGGCTAGATAAGAAATATTTTAAATATTAGTACTGCTATTTTGAAATATTACTTTTAATTATTTGGTTGGGACATTTTATTGAAAACGATTTTGTAAAATTGATGAGCAAATAGTATTTTTATACACTATTATTGTTGAATTAGAATTTATTTCTAATTACTACATTATACCTATTTTAAGTGAAATTACTAAAATGTTCCTAACCCTAAATTTTGAAAAGGAAAACCCTAACCAGAACCCGTTTCCCCCTCTGAACCCAGCAGCCGCACCCCACTTATTTCCCTTCACCCTCTCATTCACAGAAACATGGAAAGAAAGAACGGGAAAATCAGAAATGGAGACTGGTCCAGAAGAAGAGAAGGAGAGGGGGAGAGGATTGGCGCCGCAGGTTGGGTACTGCCGCCGTGACCGCCGGACTGCCACACGCGAGGAGCGCCGCCGTCGAAGCCGCCCCGTTCATCCCTGCCCAGTCGCGGTTCTGCCACCATCACCCCATTCCGTCGCCTGAGGAGTGTCACGAAGGCGCGCAGGGGAGGGAAAGGAGGCGCTGGTTGGCCGCCGCACCTCGCCGTCGATCGCCATTGAACCGCGCCGGACCCAGAACTGCGAACGTGAGGGGTACGATGCAGGAGCCCGACGCGAGGAAGAGGGAGCGTGCGTGCACACGCAGGAGAAGGGCGACGCTGCTGTCACCGCCGTTGCTGAGCTGCACCGCCGTCAACCTTGCCGCAGTGTCAGTCGCCGTCCTCTATGGCAGAGCCAGAGAGAGAGAGTTCGGGAGCAGAGCAGACGAGAGAGATCTAAAGGTGTGCTGGGAGTCCAGCCACCGCGCCCGGCCATCGTTCGCGTTGCCGGCGCCGCCTCCGTCGGAACTGGCGCCGTCAGAAAAGGGTTCTGGCTGCCAGAAGTGGTTCTGTGACTTCTGGGACCACCGCCGAAGCCCCTGGCTGTTTCTGCCGTCACCGGAGAATCCTACCGGTAAGGTTTTAAGTATTGGGTTTCGTTTCTTCTGAGTTTTCGGAAGCGTTACAATCACTGCATATTGATTTCAGTCGCTGGAGTCTGATCACCGTTGCCGCCTAGGATGGCTCCTAGGGCTGCCGTCGAACCGATTCGGAGACCGCCGCTATTTCGGTTCAGCCGGTTCGGTAAGCGTTTCGATCTGAAAGCCCTCTAGTTACTGCTCTATTATACGTTGAGGAGTTGTAGCATTTGTTGTTATGAGAGTTAATCTCGGTTATTATATATTGCGATTAGAGTCGTTGTGGTTGCTGAGAAAATGGTTTGGAGCTGAGGTTTTGGTAGCCGGGATTTTGATTGTTGATTTTGGGTCGAGGCGGAAAGGACTCTGTGATGCGTTTGAGTTATGGAATTTGCGTTTTGAGGTAGGGGCATTTTCCGAAAACTATAGTTTATTATTGGAATTATTACATATGGATACTCATGTGAGATATGGTGTATTTAGTGATTGTATCTGCCTTATGTATTATTTGATTGCCTCGAATGATTATGGATGTTTGTTTGGCTGAATTGTTGTGCGGCCTTGTGAAACGTAATGTTTTGAAGTGATTCTTTAAAGATTTGAAATCTGAGTTTAATCCGTTGAGGATTGATTTAATTTGATTCAATTATTTGATGATGTGAAAAGTCAAATGCACCTTTGAATTCAGCCTGGTTTACTTTAATTGACTTGATCTTGGACAAATGATTTGTTATTGAACCGTTTCTTTAAAGCTTTGGAAATGAGTTAAATCGGTTGATATTGAGTTGATTTTGAAATGGTTTTCTTGAGATATGCCACTGAGGCGACTGTTGGATTTAGCTTGCTTTGAATTGATTTCTGGTTTTGAGCTGTTGAAAAGGAATGAGAAACGGTTTAGTTGGGACCCGAACCGGGTGGCAAAAGTCTAAGTTTTAGGGGAGGTGCTGCCGAAATTTCTACAAAATCCTAGTCTTGTTTGAAAAGTTATTTAAAAAGGGTTGGATTTGAGAAATTGTATTATTTGATTTATTAAGAGAATATTTATGTTTTCAAGCTTAATTTATTTAATGAACTTTATGCATTGAGTTCGGCTTATTTAGAAAGGAACTATTTTTACCGTTTGAATCACTGAAGGAAATAATGATACTCTACTATTGATTTCAATATAAAAAGGAGCTTTTAGTGATTTTAAAGGAATATAGACTTTTGATTGAGTAATCAAGTTTGAGGCATTTTGGAAGAGTTAGAAAATGGGTTCCAAAAAGAAACCTGAGAGTGGTTTGATTCAAATGAACCGGTTCCGTTTCAAATGAGTTGATTTTTGGACCGGGTTGAAACTTGTGATTTTGTATGGTCCGTTTCCTAATAAATTCAGTTTTATTTACTTGAACCAAAAATCCAGGATTTTAAGAGTTTCAATGAATTTTAAGGAATTGATATAGATTGACCTTCCCTAAAGACTTGGGACTCTGCCGAGAAACTTTTGTTATAAAATCCCATTGTTATATGGGTGATTTTGAATATTCCCAAAATGAGTCTTTAACTTTCCATGGTTTTGGAAGTTTTGGAAAGAGAATGCCGAGGGTGGCTTTGTTTTAAAAAGGGAACTCACTTTGAGTAAATTTGGCTTACGAGCCTGAGATGATTTGAGAAATGAGATCTTTAAAGCCAAGGCTAAAAAGAGTTGAAATTTGATTTTAAAGTGAAATGGCTTGAGAAAAGTGAGTTATGGCTTAAATGCCGGCTTTTATGAATTTGATGATGTTGAATGGTGGAAGTGCTGTTTTGTTATGGGCCGGGATGGCTGTGTATGATTATGAATATTGGCTTGTTCTGGATTGAACCGTGAGCCGGAATGGCTGTGTATGATATTGATTTATGGTTGATTGCCGAATGAGTTATGGCCGTATGGCTGACTATGAATTTTGAATTTTAAGTCGGATGGCTGAGATGGATGTTGATCCATGGCTGGAATTGAATGAATATATGCTTGAGATGCCTGGGCAGTAGCAAGGGTTGTGGTTCGTCCCACTTGCTCCAGGTCAGAGACTGTGACGCCTGGGTAGTAGCGGTAGTAGTAGTGATTCCACTCGCTCCAGGTTGAGTTTTTAAACACCCGCCTAGGTAGTAGCCGCAGTAGTGGTTATTCCATTGGCTCTGGGTTGAGCGGATAGTAGCAATGGGGTTGTAGCTCAAACCTACTTGCTCCGCGATGGGTGTTTCTGTCCATGGTTAGCTACTAGGACGTGTCGGGTTGGCTATATAACCGACAGATGATATCATCAGCCACTAGGGACAGGCATGCATCATATGCATCTATGTGACATTGTTTGGGTGTGCATATTATACTTGGTTTGCCTATGTGATTAATTGCTAATTGTTCTACTTGAAATAACTGTTTGTTTGTGCTTGCATCTTCCTATTTGTGTTTGCTATTGGGACTCTGTTGGACTGTGGTGATTGGTTGATGGTTGGATTGTTTAGGCCTAGGGCCGTGGTTAGAATGAGATGAACTGATGGTTGGTTCCGGTTTGTGTTTCTGGTTTGGAATAAAATATGAAAGGCTATTTTGGTTCAGCATAGATAAACCGTTTTGAAAGGCTTTTGAGTTTTTGAGAATTGAACTGTTCCTCTTTCAGAAAAGATTTCCGATTCCTCTTTTACTGTAAATCGTTGTTTTTGAAAAGAGGCATAAGACGGTTATTAATCACTGGTACGGTTTATCTTCATGTATCCTATTACAGTAATTCCCAAAAATCCTCTACTGAGAACCCTTTCGAGGATGATGTTCTCACCCCCTTACATTTTTCCCCTTTCAGGATATGGGCGCAGAAGTTACGAAGAGTTTATTTAGTTGTTTTTGAGAACTCTGTATTGCTTTAATATATTTTGTGCCCTCGCCTTTATCTTGATATGTTCTGTAAGAGGGATAGGAATTGTATTGGATAATGCTTGTAATATTATCTATGTATATAAGTGTATATATGTATGTACTCTTTATGAGTTTTTGTAAGTTGTATGGTATTTATGGATGTATGATATCGGATGAAAGTATTTTTGGATCGGTATTGTGGTTTAAAGCTTTAAACAGGCTCATATTTTAGTATTAAATAGTATAAAAGTCGTCGTAATGTCCGAGCTATCAGAGTCGCGCAGCCGGAAGTGTGAACTTTGGTAGTTAGGGTGTTACACTGGGGATTGACAAGGCTGAAAAAATAGTAATGCATATTTCGAATTCCATTTTTTTGCAAAATTGTTGAACTTTGTTATGTTTCCCTGAGTTGCTGAATACATTAACTTTAGAGATTTTGTTGGAGAGGATGAAGGTAGTGTACTCAAACATAGAAAGCCTTCCTCCTGATCGAATCGTTCCAACTGTGGGGTTGAATATCAATCGTATTGAAGCTGCAAATAGGAAACTTGTGTTCTGGGACTTGGGAGGTCAGGTATGGGCATATGTTAGAAGGATGAATGATTAATAAAAATTGAATTGAATTTTGCTTGTTCGGTATCTTGTTTTGGATTGATTAAAATGAATGATAGAAATTTTATTGTTGTTGAAATTTTTGTTAGTTGTTGAATATTCATTCGATTAAAAAGAGAAAAAAGGAACTAAAAGCAAAGTGTCTTGTTTTCAATGTTGCAGGTCTCATTTAATTTGAGTTGAACCGTTTGGTTATGTTGGCTGTGTGATTTTCTCACATGTTTGTGCTAACTGAACAATTTGAAACTATAGGTACTAGAGACAATAAAGCTCAAATTTTCTAGACAATTTTTTAGAATTGCATTAATTGACATTATATTGTTATTGTTGGTCGTCTTTTCAGGTGTGTCACTTATTAGAAACTTCTCCATGAGAAAGAAGATGTATGAACATGATGGAGTTTGTAATTTGTAGTTTATATTTTAGAGATTTATAATTCCTTGTTTTTCTTGTCCTATGTATCTATCTAGTTCATTAGGGTTCTTCAATGTGTCTTGTTAGTTTGTACTTTAAAATTTATATGTTGAAGATTTATAAAACAATCTTAGTTAAATGAAAGATATTTGAACTATCTATGTTATTATATATTATATGAATGTTGACTTGCTGAGTAAATTAGTTAATATATTAATTAATTAAAAATAATATAATTTGGTAAATTTTGCGTGTAATTTGTATTAAAAAAAATTATTACAAAATAAATAGTGTTTTGTAACTAAAGAAAAAAATGTTACAAAATCAAGTTATATTTTGTAACAAAATTTTATGATAGGAAAAAATAAATTGTTACCAAAAATACCTTGAAGATCAAAATTTGTTACCACTTTTGTAACGATTTCTGGTTTTTTGTATCAAAAAAATTTATTACAAAATATCACTTTGAATTGTAACAGTTCCTTTTTTGTTACAAAAACTTTTTGTAACGGGACATACTGCAATGGCTCCTTTTTTTGTTACAAAATCCTTTTGTTTCAAAATTTCGATTTTTTGTAACAATTTTTTTTGTTACAAATATTGTTTTTTTCTTGTAGTGCTTGTTTGTTTATAATCATGATGCTTAATTACTAACAAATTTCAAGATGGTAGTTATGATGTAAAGACAACATGTTACAATTCAAAATTAAACTATACTTATCTAAAAGGAAGAACACACATGCATATAGAAGAAATAAAAGATAATTATGCAATTGAAAGTATCAGAAACAAATAAGAGGAAAAAGAACTGAACTACCTTGTAGTTCATCATCATTGTCATTGTCATTTTTCCTCATATTCTCTCCTTCCAACACCAAACTTAGAATGATTGCTTGTCCTCAAGCAACAAGTGAGAAAAGTGTGATGGGATTAATCATGAATGTCTTAAACCAATGATATAAGTAATGCATGTGTTTAAGCAAGCAAAATTAAAGATAACAATAAAGGCACAATGAATCATAGGCAATATGATTGCATTGACAAGTGGGTTGTGCATGATACATTGCATGAAAGATAAGTGGTAACACCAAACTTGGCGTGCCATTTTCATTTTAAAATGATGCAAGTACCCAATGAAGATTGAAAATCAAATTGTTGCATGGCAACACCAAACTCATCCTATGTAATCACATGTCATATCATTTGAAAATAAATCTAAGTAAAGCAAGAAATTTGTTACCAATAGTTGGGTTGCCTCCCAACAAGCACTCTTTTAATGTCATTAGCTAGACATGTGGTTCTTGCATTTCTTCCTTTTCTTCCAGTTGGTTAAGAGAAATGACTTCAAGGGAGAAGAAGAAAAAATTGATGCCCCTAGATTTGATTGCCTCCTAACAAGTTTTCTTTTGTTATTGGCTTGACTCCACTTGCTTGTTAGGGTAGGGGTTGGATTGCTTTTTGTTAACCTTCTCTTTTTCATGGATGTTATCTTTTGTTTCTTGGTCACAATTCTTCTTTGAGTGCTTTCCTTGATTGCCTTCACTTCTTTGAGTTCAAAACATGGGTGTTGTATGATGGTTGGAATGTCCTCTTCATCAAGAACCTCTTGGATTGGCGGTTCAATTAAATCACCCTCCATGCAACTCTCTGCTTCATTGGAGTATGAACTCCCTTTATTGGTTTCCTCCCTTTTTGCATGATTTTGCATTGCTTCTTGTGGGAGTGAGCTTGCATGTTCCTTTGTCACCTCTAATCGCCTCTCAGGATATGGGATCCTAGGTTTGTATGCCTCCACAACCTCCTTCTTCATTGGAATTTTACTTGGTACAGGGGCCTCTTTTTTTCGCTCTTCCAATTCCTCCTTTACATCCACAATTTGGTCTTCATCTTCCTTGCTAAGCACCTTGCATTCTTCCCTTCGGGTGTTCTCCATGTCACTTGGAAAGATATTGGTGGGTTTCGCTAAGTGTTTAGCAGTTTGACCGAAATGAACTTCAATGTTTTCTGATGGTGATTTCTTGTTTTTCCCTAAATTTTCTAGACTATTGAGTGAAAGTCTTGACTTCTTGAGAAGATTGTTCTAATACTAGTTCAAGAGATGAAGGTTGAAAATGATTTTGTGGATATGTGGGTGTTATGATGAAGTTATTTTGAGGGGTATCGAATGAGTTTTGTGAGTTGTGAAATGAATTTTATGAATTTTGGAATGAGATTTGTGAATAGTGAAATGAATTTTGTGGTTGGTGAATTGTATGGATTTTGGAAGAAATGTTGTGCTGAGACATACTCAAGTAGTGAAGAATTTTGATATGAAAAATTAGAAGATGAGATTGAAAAGTTTTGCATAAATATATTCAGAGATGATGTCTCTTGATGAATGGGATGTGGCTCATTAAAATCTCTTTGGTAATGACTTTTCCAACCACCATTAGAATAAGTGCTCCATTCATTGGAGTATGACTCATGTTGTGGCCTTAGAAAGTATCCCATGTTTGATTGCTCAAACTCCATCATTCCTTATTCTTGATATTCCCAACCACCATTACCATAGTAACTTGAATCACTTTGTGGTGGTGAGAAATATTCCATGTAATTTGATTGACCAAAGGGTGATGTAAACTCCATTCTTACTTGAAAATGCTCACAATCACTAAAAGAAATTAGAATCCACCTTGTCACAATTGAAGGATTCTTAATGAGACAATAACACAAATAGTTAGTGACAAGAAGAAAAAAAAGAATTAAAAGCAAACAAAAGACTAGAACAAAGAAAGAAAAAAATATCTAATTTAGGTGCAACCGGTAGTTTGTCAATCACAATTAATCCATGGCAATGGTGCCAAAAACTTGATACAGAATTTTTAAATCAAATTCCGTAGAACTATCGGCAAGTGCACCGGGCCGTATCAAGTAATAAACTCACGATGAGTGAGTGTCGATCCTACGAGGATTAACGGATTAAGCAAGTAATAGTTAATTGATTAGTCTAGTTAGACAATTCATATTGAGATGATAAGCAACAAGAAATGTAAATGACATAAAATTAAATGAAAGCAATAAAGAACAACAAAGTATATGATGGAAATGTAAAGTGTTGGAAATTAAATTTCAAGAATGTAAATAACTAGAAAAGTAAATAGTAAGAATTAAGAATGAAAAGAACATTGAGATCAAGAGATATAGCATTCTCAGAATCAATAGCTCTCATCCCCTCTTCAATCATACAATCATTGATCTCTTGGCAAATCATAAGTGATTGAATTCGAATCCCTTGACTATTCAATCCCTTTTAACTTGAGCAATTGCCAATTCTTTGATCTAATTGTTCATTTAGAGCCACACAATTTCATGAATCAAGTTGTGGGTTGATTATATGTCACGTATCAATTCCAAACCCAAATTCATAACCATTGTGAGAAAGAACTTCAAGCATTAATTCTATGATTCCTTTTCCAAGGCTCCCATAGAATTCAATTAGATTCAATTCCTCTTACGATAGAATTTGAATCATTAAAATAAAGAACGATATTCTTTCTAAAGAAACAATAAAAGAAGAATTGAAGATGAAGAAGAAATCAAATTAGTTCATTGAATTGTAATAGAGCTCTCATTCCTAGTTAAGAGAATTAGCAACTCATAACTAAAGAAAACTACAAAATAGATGTGAAAGAAAATGGAAGAGGAGAAGAGAATGACAGTGAGGAGAGAGTCCGAAGACTCCCCACCAAGTGGTGTTTTTTTTATGAAACTAAGACCCTATTTATAAGCTATCCTAAATTTACAAATTCAAATGAAATTAAAATTACAATTAAATGAAAAGTTTCTAACTACTTTTAGATGATTCTTGTGACCTTGATTAATTGTTAATTGTGTCTTAACTTGGATGGAATTGTGTTGGGCTTATGAAGTTTTGATTCTCTTCCTGGAGGCTTGAAACATTGAAGAATAAATAAAGGAATTGAGGTACTAGAAGTGTCCCAATGTGGAGTGTCATTGAAGTGGCACTTTGGTGACACTTTGGGGACACTTTTGGCTAATGAAGGCTTGCAACGTTGAAAGATGGGGTCGTTTGCGGCCCCAAACTAAATGTCCACTATAGACTATTATATATCATTAGAACGCTCTTGAAGTCAACTTTCTAACGCCGTTGGAATCGTGTTATTTGGACCTCTCTAGCTCAAGTTTTGAACTTTTGAAGGTGAAGAGGTCATCCTGGCGTGTTTGCAGGAAATTTGGCCCAGCGTGCCACTTCCCAGGCACGCCAGCCACACGCTGGGTTTGTAGCGCTGAAAAAATAGTAATTTGTACCCTCAAATTCAGTGTCCACGATGGAGTGTTATATATGGTTGGAAAGCTCTGGAAGTCTACTTTCTAATGGCATTGGAATCCCCACATTTGGAGCTTTGTATTTCAAGTTACTTTTGTTGGAGTATGAAGAGGTCAGGATTGCAAATCCTCTTTGCTTCTCTTGAGTTTGTTTTCAACTCTTTTGCCACCTTGGGAGTGTACTTCCTCTATTAGTGCTTTTATTGCTTCTTTTTCTATCATTTCCTAAAAAATTCATTAACTCAAATATCAAAGCAATATTCAATTTAAGCACTAAAGCACTCCATTATTAAGTATTGTGCATTGATTTTTTATATGAAAAAGCATAGAAAAACACATCATCATGCGCATGCATCAGGTGCTGTTTTGGGTTGTGATTTATGGGTTTTTGAATTGAGAATTTGCAAAAATAGAGGTTTGAATTCTTTTGGTAAAAATTGAATTTTGACCAATTTTTGCGGGCCATAACTTGACTTCCGGATCTTCAAATTTTGTAAAACTTCTTTTGAATGAAAATTGGGTCTCTAAAGTTCGTACTGTTCAAAGAACGGACCAAAAACATTTTTTTACGAAAAAGTTATGCACGTTTGAAGTTGGATATGAAAAACTAATTTTTATGACTTAACAGCTTTTTAAAGTTTCTGATGCAGATGCGTATGTGGACATGCATGCGACGCAGACCCTGGGCTCTGCCCACATGTCCCATGTACGCGAACATGGTGTGCGTACACAAAATTGGCCAAATACCAGGCTCATGTATGTGAGCAATGCTACACGAAGTGGGGATGTTTCCCTGCCCAAGGGCCCACGTACACGGACAAAGGGCACGTTCGCGAGATTGTCTAATTTCATACTTCCGCGTACGCGGATATGGCATGTGTACGCGGAACCCCCTGCTTTCTAAAAATGTTGTTTTTAAGTTTCAAACCCTTCCTTTATTTTTCCAAACCTCTATAACTATAAATTGAGACTCCTTAACTAGTGTTTAGGCTTTTAGGGTGAGCAAGAGTGTACTGGTAAACTAAAAGAGGTAGTTTCTATTTTGTATTTAGAGCTGGAGACTTAGGGATCACAGAGTGTTGTAGGTAGGTTAACTAGAGTGATTTAGTGAAGTGTTTTTAATTGGTTAAAAAGAAGATATTGAAGTATTAGTGGAGATAAGTTGTAGGAACTATATGTTAATTATAAATATAATATTGGGCGTAATTTGATTATAAATATGATTGTTTTATCTCGAGCACTCTTTCTCGAAAGTGCGACCCCAGTGAGATGGTGGAAGGTGAGGATCCCTTTCGTAGTTCCTCCTGGTAATGTAAAATCGCCTCCGTTGAGATGATGGGAGGTCAAGATCCCCTTCTTTATTCCTTCTGAACATATGAGAACGTACCTCCTGGGTAGACGCAAGGATTGTGGTTTGCCCCCACTTGCTCCAGGTTGGTTAGTTGAGGCTCGCCGGGTAGATGTAAGGGTGTGGTTCGCCCTACTTGCTCCGGGATGAGGTGGTTTGAGCTCCCTAGGTAAATACAAGGGTGTGGTTCACCCTACTTGCTCTAGGTTAAGATGATTTTGAGCTTCCTAAGTAGATGCAGTGGTCACCCCACTTGCTCCAGGATGGTATTTATGATTAATCTTAGTCTCCCTGGACAAACACAGTGACTGGCTTCGTTGGTTCCAGGTTGAGATTGAGATTCCTTTGACCTAGCCGCGTGATGGATTATTGAATATTTATATACATGCATATGCTTTGAGCTTCGCGTCGCTGGAACTGTCCAAGGTTTGCTACTGGACATGTCGGGTTTGGCTGGATAATCGACAGATGATATCATCGGTAATAGGGCAGACATGCATCATGTGCATTTATATGTTTTGTTTGAGTATGCATATTTTGGCTTTCCTAATTGTCTATATATGTCTATATGCTACATGACTTACCTGTTGTACCTATTTCTTTAATTGTGTATTACTTGTATGCTTTGTATGTCTTTACAACTGAGAGATCCCTTATGCTAGCGAAAGTGGCGCTAATGGTAGTTCCACCGGTGATTAGGAGGTTTGGGTTGACAGGAGGTGAAGAATTAGATTAGAATTATAATACCCTTAGATAAGTTACCGAAATTCTGGTTTAGAATTTATTTTAAGTTTAAATCTCAGTGTCGGAGTTCTAGGAATGCCTTTGGCTTTTTCGAGACCTTATATATTATCTCTCTGGGCACCTTTACCATGCTGAGAACCCCCCGTTTCTCATTCCCTACATATGTTATTGTTTTTCAGATGCCGGTCGAGTGGTATCTTGTTGAGCATCTTGAGACTTCCTATGCAAGCGAAGAATTGTACTTTTGGGGGCTTGTGTGTTTGTACTGGTTGTGTATATGTATAGTTTATTCTCCATTCTATATACTTATGTGTGTTTGTCCTCTTAGAGGTTACTTTTGGAGAAACAGGTGTTTCATTTATGTTTTGAGATAACTTTGGGTATATATATATATATATATACTTCGGCCGGTTTTACCTTTGCAGGTCGAGTCTGGAGCTTGATACCTGTATTTTGGAACTCTGATTTGTAGCTTATGTTTATATCCTCCTTTTGATCTTGTCTTTCCGTTTTATGCTTGTCCGTTCGAGTGTGACACACTTTTCTATTTCCGTGTTTGCTTAGCTTCTTCTTTCAAGGCTCCTAGTTATATCATCATTGCTATATTTATATCTATATATTTTGTTTTTAGACTTCGTAGCGCCTTACCACCTTTGATTTACAACCTAGTCGTAAAGTTCTATGTGGTAGGATGTTACAATAATAATGTGACATATGACACATTTTAGTTATAAAATTAATAATATATAATAGATAATAGATTTATTTATTACTTTTAAAATATCAGTTTAAAACAAAAAATTAAATTGGTATTCTAAAATAATTTTCTGTTATATAAAGATGATGTTAATTCTTTCTTTTTGGTTTAATTATATTAACAGAATAAACTTTAATGATACATGTTTATTTATTATATATATATATATAGTTTTAAGTATTATTAATAATCCAGTATTCTATTTAAAAAAAATCCAGTATTCTTTTATTCATTTATCTATTTATTTCCAGATTTCGTTTATTTATTTTTATAATTTTTGGTCGAATTATTCAGTGAGAGTAGTGGACCTCTCTCATTTTTTATTTTTGGGTGAGTCTCTCTGTTTTTCTTGGACCTGGTGAGTCTCTCTTTTTTATCTTAACTTTTTTTTTTATCTTTTGTTTTTTGTTTTCAGAGACTTTGTGGAGAGCGGCCCTGTTGAATGAGGGAGATTTTCATGGATCCATAAAAACCGGGCTTTTCAAAAATAAAAAAATATTTGACAAAAAATAGGATGTTGCTATCCATTCATTGTTTGATCAGAGTACTGTAAATTTTTACTATAAAAAAATCAATTAATTTAATATTCATAAAAATTTTAATTAGCTCAATAAAATTATCCAAAATATATAGTTTATGAGTAATTTTATTAGTCTAACTTAATTTTATATATATCGAGTTAATATATATCTTTTAAGTTAGCATTGCCGTGCTTAAATCTTGCATCGGTCATCAGAAAATGTTAATTTAATTTTGTTTAACCGGAGGAACCTAGCTCATTTAATTAGTTAATTTTTTTTAGTTTTTCAAAACCATGAATAATATTTATGTGTACCAATTGCCCAATTGGAGTTGACTTTGCTATAGGCGGAGGCATAAAGCTCTAGGCAATATCTGTATTTACTAAACTAAAATCCAAGACTTTGCTTACAGTAACAAGGTGCTGAAGCATTTAGTGAATCCAATAAGTTTGTTGTGCTAAACTGTTCTAATAGCAACGCGTGACTCTTAAACTGTTATAACCGCAACTTATCTGATAGCATGCAGAATTTTCTCCATCCACTCACTTGTAGACCCTGCAGTTCTACGTACCTAGCTCAAAATGTTGCCCATTACTATTATGTCATGCAACTTGTTATTATGTGCCTTCAACAGCAATGCATTGCCCGGTAACAAATAATTTGATCAATTTACTATTACTTATGAATAACTAGTTATCTTTTAAAATTTTAGTACATATATCAACAGAAGTAGCAGAAATATAAACAAAAATCATGTCAGTTTCTCCTAAAATTGTAAAATAATTAACACAACTTGATCAATGGATAACCCTTAAAGTAATAGTAAATAAAAAATAATTAACAGTACACCTTAACGATGTATTTAACAATCAAAATTAACAATCAAAATCATTTTTTTCATTGGAATTTAGATCAAATCAATTGAAAATTTTTATATTTGACATGTGGTATAAAAATATAAATTACAAAAAGAAAAAAAATTAAGAGAGTCATCTTGAAATGTCTCGAGTGAATAAGATGTTGCTTTATACATATTAACGATGAAAAAATACAATAAATAGCCAAAATCTAAAAGCAACTTGTTTTCGCAGGCATGGAATCCTAGAGCAGGAAAGCCTTTTCTTTCACATTTTTGCAGTTTAGGTGTACGAAAATAGTTGATAATTTTATCTTGTTTTTCTCAGTCTAAATGTGCAAAAAATACAGTCTTTTATTTTTGTTTTTCTTAACTGCGAAGATACAACTAAATGTATCAAATGATATATTTCTATATCAGTATTTAGACTGGTAAATAATTAATTTTTTATTTAAAAGAAAAAAGCCTGTTTCGCAAGCTATCTTTAGACTTGATAAGTTAAATTTTAATTTGCCGTAAATTAAAATTCTATTTTAGAGTCTAGCACTAATCAATGAACTATTACATATATAAAACAATTCGAGACTTCTAATGTATACTTATTTAAATGGATAAGTAAATTAACCACTTGACTAATTTAAATTGGTTAAAAAATAATATTATTATTAAACAAAAATCTTAACTTTAAAAGACATAGAGTACTTCATGATCCGATCGAGATAGTATATAATTAGAATGATTATTATTGAATGACACACAATTTCTCGGTAGCTAAATTATATGTAGTCCTATAATATAATAAATTTGGACTATATATGAAGTTCTGTTTATGGAGGGCGGGAGACAAGTTGAAACAGCATTTCCCTACCACGCAATGCATGAGAATGGTACTTGCAGGTTAGTGGGTCCTTCCCTTTTGTTAATTTCTTTTCACCCTACTATACTAAGATTACCACAAATTAAAAAAACAAAAAGCAAAGTCTTAACGCTACAACCGTTAGCTTGAAAACCGGCTCCTATACTATAGACTTTCAATGTAATTGGATGTTGGGATGGATACATTTCATTTATTGCACTAAATTCAATAAGAAATAGATAGTACCATGTGTGTTATATATGAGTTAGGCTAAATTATAGCCAAAAGCATAGCAAATGGTGAAATATTGTATTACTTGAATAATTTTGGAGGATTTTTATAAGTGCTTTAAAGATATTTAATTATAATTTACTTTTTATGTTTTTTTTACCTGACTTATTATAAACATTTTAAATAATGTTTTATTATATATTAAATATCTTCATGAACACGTAAAATAAATATAAATAGTAAAGTAATATAATAAAAAGATAATTATAAGATGAAATGATGAGATAACAATAAAGTAATCAATAATTCTCTTATAGAAAAGTATAGGTACACAATAAAAATACTAAACGATGTGAATAATGGATATATTGTATGTTCAATTCACTATATGTGCGGATGATTATCTTAATATTAAGATTTAGATGGATAATTTAAAAATGTAGTGTATTTTTATTTTATTGGACTAATTTTAAAATCTATTATTCACATTGTTTACAAAATTCTTGTCTACCTAACAAAATTCTTGTCTTATTATTTAACATAGAAATTAAATAATAATGATATACTTAACCAGACCAGGAGTTTTTTTTTTTTAATTATCATTTGATATCTATAAAAATGCATGAGAGAGTTCCAATTTATATATATTTCAAAGTAAAATGATGCCCATACTTCGACACTAAGAAAATGTGTTCATATATCATTGCTATAACATGTTTTTTTTTTTTTTTCATTTAAAACAAATTATGTGTACCCTAATTGACATCCCTAATATTATTGTATATTCAATATAAAAAAAAGTACGTAAACATCTAATAACATATATATATATATATATATATATATATATATATATATATATATATATAAGTAAATAAAATTATTTTTTACGTAAATATGAAAATACTAATTAAAAAAAGTAAACTTATATATATACTCCATCAGTTTTAAAATTTGAGTAAACCTGAAAAAACGAAAGCGATAGTTATTTTGAAGGGAAGGGAGTATCTGAAAACAAGAGGAATAAATCTGATCCGTCAAATGCTGCAAATATAATGGCGAACGCCAAGGCCCGGTGATGAGTTAGTTATTTTATATTGTGGTCCTAATACCAACATTAATATCACGGGTTGGGCAGAACAAATAACCGAAATGGTGTGGGGTAATGTCACATGTAAGAGCCACTGTCAACTTCAATCTTGACCCCTTTGTGTATTAGGGTCCACACAAAAACCGTAAAGTTTCTCTCATTATTAAGATATAGCTAGATTTTACCATGGTCAAACCCCAACTTTGAATCTATCTTCATATATATATAAATGTAATAGTAGATTCACAAAAGATTAAGGAGCAGGAGAATTTATTTTTTTAGTCGATATTTTTTTGTTATTAGTTTAAATTTTTAGTCTAACAATTTAATAATAATTTTAATTTACACTTTTAAAAGTTATTGCCTAACTGCTAACAATTTGTTAGGCTTCTAGTATTTCTGATAGTAGATATTTGATTTGATTAACTCAAATACATATCTTCAATTTATCTTTTAAATGATCAAAATGCTGATAATTTATTAGTTTCCGAACAAACTGAGCAAGTTTATATTGCTCTCTACACGTTTGAATGACAATATCTGTTGGGGTTTGGAAATTTTGTCACGTTAGCATATCTTTTTTTGATTTTTCAGGGTATCTTAATAAGATAGAGTAAAGACTACTTCATTTAAGAGTTTATTGTTAGCCAATAAATTATTGTATGCACAAAGCAAAATTCGAATTCTTGACATTTGATTAAGTCGACGAATGAACTACAACTCGAGCACCCAACTTGATTGTCTTCACATTAGTTTTCTTTCAAGCATTTAAATAGCCCAAACTTATTTAGTTGTACTTTTGTTATATACTTCTTAGGACGTGTGAATAGGAGAATTATAAATAATTCTTAGGAATTTTAAAATAGAAATAGCATATTCCAATATTTGGTTTAAAGTTTGAAAAGCTATTTCTAAATAAGTTTGATTCTAGAAAATTAAAATACCATCATTTCAATTTCGACCTTCTCCTGAGTATATTTGATTCACATAAGAATAGAATCTGAGTAACAACAAAGATGAAGTCCGTTTATTTACGGCTAGAGAGCTGGTGAAGATGAAGATAAAGATGATTACAAGGTGTCACACTGAAACTAATAATCAGAGACTAACATATGGAGCCCATGTATGGAATAGCCCATTGCCTTGGTCTACAAACCAAACCCTACCCAGAGAAGAGCATATAATATATAATTTTAATTTAATAATAAATAAAGTGAGACATCCGAGACATGATGGACATACATGCACACTACACATATATATATATATATATATATATATATATATATATATATAAATATATTTATATGATATTAGATTATTACATAAGTAAGCTCCTAATAATGGCTGCTTGAGCACTGTTGGAGTCTGTGTTGGCCAAAAGCTCTGACAATCGGTCACTTAGATCATCAACTTCTCTGTGCAAGTTCTTGATGTAGTTGCAAGTCTCTTGCAATACCTTAGCTGCTGACACCTACAATAATAATAATTCCCGCGAAACAAGAACCATTAACTAATTATCAATGTCAATTAATTAATATTTGGGCTTGGTTAATTCATTAACAAGCTAAGTAAGCCAAACCCTATATCTATTTTATATACAGCACAATCAAATAATGCTAGCTAGTACATTGCTCATGTAAAATAAACACATTTGTCAGAGTTACATTATATTATTATTAGAATTTAATTAATTAATTATCAAAATTTTAAGAAGGGGGAGATGATGACAATTTGTATGAATCAAAAGAGTGATGAAAACCATATACTATAGTGGTGGATCTAAATTGTAAACAATGTCTGAAATAATGATGTCATAATAATAGTATTTTGACCATTGAAAGAAAATAAATGTCCTCCTAACTATTTGGTACCCTTTTTGCCGTGGAAATATATAAAACTGTTAGCTAGGTAGCTAGGTAGTGAAGTATAGTATTATTATGGTATGGTCTAGTCGTCAATGGCACGGCAATTAAGAGGTTGGAACAGTTTAATTCAAAGTGGTACAACTATTAGTTAATTAAGGCATATATATATAGATTCAAGTTGTGTGTAAAGAATTGAAGGGAAGAGAAGTGTGACTTATCTAGCAAGGGCCAGCGCATTATTAAGATCACACGCAAAATGTGCCATAATAATATAATGTAACCAACGTGTTGTGTGAATGTGAATAATATGGTAAGTACTAGTTGTGAAAGCGTGTATCATATATATGTATGGAAATAGTATAGTTGGAAGAAAGACACAAATTAAAGGGAAGGCCGGTATACCAATTTGATCATATATACATGGAGGACTTGTTTAGAATAATAATGTAATATGTTATTGTTCACTTGGTAGTAAAGATGTTAAAATATGAAAATACTATTTACACAAAAAATCAGTATAAAATACAAATTGAAAATATATATTACATTATATTGAAATGATATAGTTGGGTTATATTAGAGAAATAACGATCAACTTAGAAGTGTGTATGAAAGAGAGAGAAATAGATACCTTATCGGAGCGCCTAGCCCGAAGCTCAGGGATGAGTTGTTGTAGCTTGGAAACGAGATCGGTGATTTGAGCATCAGTGATCTCAGTGGACACACCCGATTGTCTCGAACGAGATCTTCTGCTTGACATTATTATACTTTTTATTATTATGTATTATTCCCTTCTTTCGATCTCAACTAACTACAACTGAAACACCTAATTTATAAGCTGCTATATAGTATTAGTAGTAGTAGTATTCGTTATGTATATATATGAGTGTGTGTTTATTGGAATGGAAGAACGAGAGAAAGGAACAGAGAGAGAGAGAGAGAGAGAGGGGTGTGTTGACGCGAGAGAATGTGTGTGTTAGTGGTTGAAGAGGACAAGTAGTGCATGGGAGAAAGCAGTGGGCTACCCTTGTTATTAATAGGCCTTCTTGTCTTCAACACTACCAGAGAGAAGAAAGAGAGAGAGAGAGAGAGAGAGAACCCATACTCTCCTTTGTGACCAGATGTTACCAAACTAGGGTTACCTCCAAGTGGATCAACACTCACAAATATTAACCAATTTTTATTTTTTATTTAAATCAATATTAATTATTTTTTACCTTTAAAATTATATATGTTCTTTACTATTATTTTCATAATAAACAATAAAAAAATTATGAAAGTAACAAATATTGTGGATAATTTAAAGGAAATAAAAAACAGAATATACGTTGCAATTTAATTTAATAAAAAGGTGAATACAATGATTTCTGTCATAATAAATATTAATATATATAATCAGTTATTAAATTAATTTATATAATTTTACAATATATTTTAAAGTGGTGAGTTGATGGATCGTAAAATAATTGTAAATATTATTGGGATGGGTTAAGCTAAGGGGCAAATAAAATGTGCTTGGTTTAGTATATGTGACCCAACGACGCGGGACCTCTATGTGTCAGTCTAAGCACGCAAGCCCATGTTATCTTACTACTCTCTTGTCACTTGGAATCATGCTCCATTTAATGTTTTTATCTTTTTCTTTTTTCTTTTTTTCCCTTTTTAATCAATTCGTTAACAAATTTTATTCTAAGTTATATTATTTTAAATACAAATATATCTGAACTCTCAGATTAGGCATTTTACCTATATCTGTATATAGCATTTATTGCTTTTGTTAATAATGGTTTGAAAATTAAATTTCATTTCAATAGATTTTAAAGCTAAGGCTTTTTTTTTCCCTTATGCATTATGAATTAGGAGTTTCAAAACCATTTATCAATTATAATGCGAAATCACAACAAAACACCTAGTGAAGTACTTTGGTATAGCATTGTATATATTAATTAATTCTAAAAAGAAAAAAATGTTTCAAGAGAGAGCCAAAAATAATTAATTATTTTGCAATATATAATTACAAATTTTATAAAACTTATTTAAAATCACAATTTATAAAATTAAAGTGTAAAATTAAATGGTGAGAGCTGTTAGATAATTTAATGAGTCCTACATATAATCATAAAAATCTTTGACTCAATAATATTTAATTCTTATTTTATATTTTACCATCATATTCTATATTTTATTTTAAAATATTCAAATCCAAATTAGAAATATAGTAGTAGGCAACAGAAAAGAGACGATAACATTCTTTAGATCCAACAATCAGTCGTTCCCCTCAATTATGATTTTATCCTTAAAATTTCAAGTTTTTAAATTAGTAGATCAATAAAATATTATTTAGACGTACATATGTGAAGAAATTTCTTCCGTTGCTATTTTCATAAAGAGAAAATATTTTGTGTTTTTAGGATATTTTGTACGATGAATGTAACAAACTAAACTTATCTGAGATGATTTTTATATTTTATCTAATAATATAAGAATTTATATCAATTTTAATAATAATAATAATAATTTGGATTTTTTAAATAATTCTGATAACTTCTAATTGAAGTAAAAAATAAATAAATACGTTTAATATATTAAAACAATAAAATTAAAAGAACTCAAAATACAGATAATACAGTATAAAAATCAATTTTTAGTATAAAAACCAATTTTTTGATACAAAAAGTTCTACTCTTAATTTAGTGTTCTTGTTGCTCAAGTTACTTTGGATCTTAGATTTGGATTTTGTTACTTTGATTTCTATTAATGCATTGAAGAATTTCATGTTCATTTTTGTCAATTGTTTGATTGTTGTTAATTTCTTGTAGTGGATATCTTTGATTTGAATTTTCTTCTCAATTTCACAATGTCTTTCATTCTTGTTCTCCAAGTGTTTGAGAAAATGTCAACTTTAACTATGGAGTAGACTTTAAGTAAGATAAATAATAATAATAATAATAATAATAATAATAATGTTAATTACTGTAACCCCTTGAGGTTGGTGCTGCTGCTATGCTTCAAGTGCACTTGGGAGCATGAAACTTCAAACAAGTGGCCATGCTTCCCTCTCTACCAAGCACTTAACACTGACCTCAATTTGTTCTTTTCGTTTATTTTGTCTTCATTTGTCATATAACTCCTCAATTTGCAGAGGTGAAATTGTTGACCAGTCTCTCCTAATAACTAACACGTATATCCACAATTTGCTGCGTAATTATATATTTCTATTAATGTAAATGAGGTTTGCCTCCACTTTATCTATATTAGTATAATTCTTATAAAATAAATAAAGAAAAGGAAGAGGATATAATTGAAAAGGATAATGAGTGATGATTAAGAGTTATGGAATAACAATTTTGCACTTCATAAAAAATGATACAATATTACTTTTTATTTTATTTAACTGAAGTTTTCCATTAGTGCATGATAAAAAATTTGAAATTAGAATATTTTTAATTTATATTTCTGTACAATTAGTTTTGAAGACTTATTTAAAGGGGAAGGAATAATTGTGAAAAATTCTAAATACTTTCATCAAATAAATGTCAGATTTCGATATAATCTTAATTACGTTTTTACTTGAATTCTTTTATGAATATTAATTAAAATAAATAATTTAAACTTTAACGTAATAAGTTAGCCATACTTATTAAGAGAATATTTTAACAAATAATTTTATATTTAATTCTTAATTTTTAGATATTTTAATTCATGGTTAGAGATATAATTATTTAATTATATATTTTTTTTATTAAATTAAATTTTTAAAACAAATTGTTTCATGACACAATATCAAAAGATATTTATGCATAACAAGACGTGTATAGAAGAAGGTGCTATAATATTAATATTACTTCTCCCAAAATTTAAGTTAATAGAAAAAGGTGTATAGATGATTATATATATCTTTAATATGTTTCCTCTTATTAGAAGGCCACTTTTTTTTTAATTTGTTTGAATATTTGCTTTTGTTTATGCTAAAATTTTTTTTATATGATTAACAAGGTTCGAAATTTTAGGTCATGAAAATTTTCATATTATATTATGAAATTATTTTTTTTAAAATTTAAGTAGATAGACAAAAACACATGAATAATTATATCACTAATAGAAAATTATTACATAAACTATTATATCTCTAAAATTTTTCTTATGCAAGAACTTCTTTTTTGCATTTGCACAAATTTTTACAAAGATTTTCTTTTTTTTAAAGTAATAAGAATCGAACTTTAAACTATATCTTTAGCTCATAAAAATTTTAATATTATATTATAAAATATTTAATCTCCAAACTTAAACTAATAAAAAAAAATAGATATTATATCTCTAATATATTTTCTCATATAAAAAACTTTTTTTTGAGAATTAGCTGAATTTTTACATAAATCACATCATAAAAATAGTTATTTTTTAAGCTCAAACACGTAAAAAAAATAAAAAAGAATATAATTAATAATTGTATAAAAAAACTATACTATGAATTAATCAAAACTAACCTTTTTTGGGAGGGTTAGGTGAATTGTATAAATAAATTATACCTTGACTTAACAAAATTAACCTCAATGTGTTTTATACTTTATATACACAAAGTTCCATATATTCTCCAATCTGGTGGGTATATAGCAGTTAGCACACCAATACCATATGCATGTGTTATCTCGTTAGTCGTTATACATGTTTGTCGGGGCATCAAAATCCATTTCACTGTAACAAAGCACGTCTTTCCTGGCTGATTTTATGTACATTTGGGTTAACGACAAATTAAATTTGTTAAAATTATATTAATAAGCGAATTGATTAAAATCTTAACCATCACTACAAGGTTTTCGTTTTTTTGGCGTTTTCTTTTTTATCTGTAGTGGTTTAAATTTTTACAAAATGAATTTTAGCGGTTCTAAAAATCTCTAAAATTTGAGATGCTAAGAATTTTCTTTTGTGATGATTTTTCACTATCACTACTATTCCATTTAGTGACATTTTTAATTCCTTTGGGGAAGGGAGGTTATGCTGCCATTTTGTGGCAGTTTTTTTGTCAATGTTTGCCACATTTTAAAATTCTCACAAAAAAATTTTCAATTTACAAATAATTTGTTGTGCTATGAAAGTTTTAAACTTTTACAAATTTAATAATATTATTTTTTTAAAAAGCGCATATATAAATATTAAAATTACATTACACTACTAACTATTTTTCGTTTAAAAACAATATTTAAGTAGGACAAATTAAAAATTTAGAAGAATCAACATAGCATATTATTATCATTTTCCAATCTCATTAATTACAAAAAGGAAACATTAAACATAATATGTAAACGTGCATCGTGCTTGCCCATCCATGAATTTTCTCCGATTTTTTCAATGTCATTACAACACAATCTTTAGTTGCCTTCAATAGAAAACAATTATATATAATTAAAAAATGTTACTATAAGCATATATTAGGATCTACAAGAATCGGATATTTCACCGACAATCTAATCGTCAGTAAAAGATTGTCGGAGAAATTATAATTAGTAAATTCCGATCAATATTACCAACAATCAATAGTTATTGGTAATATTAATTTAATATTATCGACGGTATTAGTAAAATAAAGCGTGGAAAATATTTATTTTTAATGTATCGACGGTTGTCGATAATAATGTCATTAGAAAAAAATAATAAAATATTAATCCAATATTAATCGTTGTCGGTAAAAGTCTAAAATATATATTTTTTTAATTTTCTATAATGTAAATAATATATATACATACATTATTAGAATATATGTTTACAATTAAATTTCAATACAGCCAGTAAATGATATAAAATAGTTTTTATTCAAACTGAAATTATACAAATAGTAAATTCACAAGATTATTTGAAATTAAGATACATCAAAATAAGAAAAATACAAAAATATTATCAAAAATAAAAATACAAATACACTATATATAAACACCTAATGAGGTTGGTGGCATTGGTAGCAAAGAACCAGATGATGCTAGAGAATGTCTAGGCAGCAGAAAAGGTAGCATAGCTGTTGCATTGTTGTACAAGTTGCTCTCCAACTTCTCTCGCTTGAAAGAGTACATGTTTGTAACTGTATTCTTCCACTGGTCTAAATTGGATTGTTAGTGGAGGATGATCTCCTAGAGGCTCTTGATCCCCCTATCTCTAATGAGCTTGCTTCCATGCGTCCCGCTCTTGCTGGTACCGTTCCTCTAGCTCTAGTATCTTGTCCGATGTCACTGTAACTCTCGCTCCATGTCCTATTACAACTCCCTATTGGGTAGGGTAACTTGCTCCCTGATATCCACAACTCCGCTGGCAGTAAACTCAATATCAGAGAATCGTGGAGTAATCGTGGTGGATTGATGTCCCATGTTGAAAACCATCTCCCGCCTGTGGCTGCCGACTGTTTGCCTCCATATCTCATCCTTAGGTATGGGGGCGCTCAGGGCCCCTTGTACGATCTGAGTCGCATGCTCTTCATGGGTCCTTACTAGCCAATATCAAACTCAATTTGAAATCGAATAAAATTGATAAACATAGAGTTAAATAAACAAACGAATATAATTTATTGAGATATATTTGGGTTTGCTGAACTGACAGAAGCGTCTTTAGACTACTTCTCAACCCACTTCGTACGGTCTTCCTTCCTTGTGTTCGTCCTCTAAAAGACCTCGCTCTGACGAGGTTTGTGACCCAATTCGATTTCCTATTCGTAGGGTTTAGAATTTCAAGAAGTCATTATATTAGTTTCAACTTTATTAATAATAAAATAAACAAGTTAAATAAACAATTAAAACTTTAAATGATAAGAACCATCTTCTTCTCGATCTCCCTGTAGGTGGTGGACCATCCGGTGTGCATGGATCCATCGGTCTTAAATTATTGACTGGCTCGGGCCTTAGCCTAGATCCCTTAGTAATCCTTTGTGTTTTAGTACTCTTTTAGCTAGGCAAGTATATCATCCGAGATCCAATTTGTAGGAGCATCGTTGCTGCGAATATCTGCTAGCATCTACTGGAGGTGCGTGGCGGCCCTTACCCGCTAGGCATTGTACATCTTCTGCTCCACCCTGTGGACAAATTCAAAGTGGTGATACAATACCAAACACAAGTGAATCAGATTATCAATATAAGTTTATAATTTGAAGTCTAAAAAAAATACTTAATTACCTTAAAAAGTTACCACCAAAGATTGAAGATGGCATTTGGAGCCATACTAAATTTGGGTATGAACCACCTATAGTGGTTCTTGAAAACCAAACTAATCCTCTCTATCCCCAATCTTAGAGGGTCCTAACTATCATTAAGCAAATATTTTTTCACTATATATGCATGTTATACTATAAAACTAATTAAACCTGTAAATGTAAAACATACCAGTCACTTCCATCCCACACTAACCTCTATTTAACAGAATCTCTAGATAGGAAACCTCCTGAGGCTCCAGCTGTTAACTATGTCAGCTATCAGTACAAGAAAAATGCCCTGTTGTCACGCTTTTTTCTTGCCATGCTTCAAAAGTGTGGCTGAAAGGGGTCGATGGTCACCCTTTATGAGGGTGACAATTGATTAGTGATTTAGCCACATTTTAGATATTACACTTACCAAATCCTGGCCATAGAGAAAAATAGGCATGCTTTTGAAACGTGGCTAGATTTTTTTACACTTTGATTATGTAAAATTCATCGCTCTTTCTTTCCCTGGTAATGGCGCCAAAAACATGATGCCAATACCATGGTTCACAACTTCGCACAACTAACCAGCAAGTGCACTGGGTCGTCCAAGTAATACCTTACGTGAGTAAGGGTCGAATCCCACGGAGATTGTTGGTATGAAGCAAGCTATGGTCACCTTGTAAATCTCAGTCAGGCGGATATAAAATAGTAATGGGGTTTTCGAAAATAATTAATAAAATAGTGATAGAAATACTTATGTAAATCATTGGTGAGAATTTCAGATAGGCGAATAGAGATGCTTTCGTTCCTCTGAACCTCTGCTTTCCTGCTATCTTCATCCAATCAGTCTTACTCCTTTCCATGGCTGGCTTTATGTAATGCATCACCATTGTCAATGGCTACTTTCGGTCTTCTCTCGGGAAAATGATCCAAATGCCTGTCACGGCACGGCTAATCGTCTGGAGGCATCACCCTTGTCAATGGTTACATCCTATCCTCTCAGTGAAAATGGTCAACGCACCCTGTCACGGCACGGCTATTCATCTGTCGGTTCTCGATCATGCTGGAATAGGATTTACTATCCTTTTGCGTCTGTCACTACGCCCAGCAATCACGAGTTTGAAGCTCGTCACAGTCATTCAGTCATTGAATCCTACTCGGAATACCACAGACAAGGTGTAGACTTTCCAGATTCTCTTGAATGCCGCCATCATTCTAGCTTACACCACGAAGATTCCGATTAAGAGATCTAAGAGATACTCATTCAATCTAATGTAGAACGGAAGTGGTTGTCAAGCACGCGTTCATAGGGAATGATGATGATTGTCACGTTCATCACATTCAGGTTGAAGTGCGAATGAATATCTTAGAAGCAAAATAATATGAATTGAATAGAAAACAATAGTACTTTGCATTAATCTTTGAGGAACAGCAGAGCTCCACACCTTAATCTATGGAGTGCAGAAACTCTACCGTTGGAAATACATAAGTGAAAGGTCCAGGCATGGCCGAGAAGCCAGCCCTCAAAACGTGATCAATAGTCTCCTAAGATGAACAATGGATTAAAACTGAGACCAAAGATGTCTAATACAATAGTAAAAGGTCCTATTTATAATAAACTAGCTACTAGGGTTTACAGAAGGAAGTAATTGATGCATAAATCCACTTCCGGCTTGGTGTGTTCTTGGGCTGAGCTTGAGTGTTGCACGTGTAGAGGTCCTTCTTGGAGTTGAACGCCAGCATTTGTGCCAGTTTGGGCGTTCAACTCTGGTTTTGGATCCTTTTCTGGCGCTGGACGCCAGAATTGGGCAGAGAGCTGGCGTCGAACGCCAGTTTGCGTCGTCTATTCTTGGCCAAAGTATGAACTATTATATATTTCTGGAAAGCCCTGGATGTCTACTTTCCAACGCAATTAGAAGCGCGCCATTTCGAGTTCTGTAGCTCCAGAAAATCCACTTTGAGTGTAGGGAGGTCAGAATCCAACAGCATCAGCAGTCCTTCTTTAACCTCTGAATCTGATTTTTGCTCAAGTCCCTCAATTTCAGTCAGAAAATACCTGAAATCACAGAAAAATACACAAACTCATAGTAAAGTCCAGAAATGTGAATTTAACATAAAAACTAATGAAAACGTCCCTAAAAGTAACTAGATCCTACTACAAACATACTAAAAACAATGCCAAAAAGCGTATAAATTATCCGCTCATCAATACCGTTTTTCAAGCATGCCCATATCCTCTAATTATTTGGGAACCCTAAAAAAGCACAGTAACAAAGTTCCCACGAAAAATTTAGATTTTCCACCAATTTTTTCTCCAATACACTTTTAATGTTTTGTCACTAAAGAAAAACCTTAAAAAAACCTCAAAGAAAAATAATCTATATTCACTCTTCCTTCAACTCAGAAAAAACCTCTTCATTCATTCAACCACCATGAACCTTCTTCATCACTGGGAAGAGAAAAAACCTAGAGCTCATTATCACAACCTTCTTGTTCACAGAGCTTATCACAACCTTCTTCATTCAACCCGAATGCGCCAGCGCTCCCTCCAATCCTCGTTGCTCAACCTCCCTTTAACCCTCTCTCACAACCCTCCATCGGTGCTGCCTCCATCGGCGCGCCCTCTATTGGCACGCACTCTTGCTCGCAAGGCCTTCTTCGGTGCTCATTCTCTCTCATAAACCCTACCTCGGTGCGGCAAACTCTTTCACTCCTATCCCATTGCTGCCTCTCCTTCAATCGTCTCTTCTCCCTCCAAGGCTCCCCCCTCATCGGCACCTGTCGCTGTCTCTCGTAACCCTCATTGACGCTCAACCTTCACCATAACACAAGAAAGTACTCCTTTTTATTCTCTGTTTCTTTGTTTTAATGTATGCAAATTTGTTTGTTGTGTTACACTTTGGCCCTCAAATTTTGTAGAAATTGATATGCTAAAATTAATTAGTCTATGAAATTATAATATTACTATTAGGAGATAAACTATTTAACCAAATAAACGTGTGAGGCCTTTCATCTTTATCAGTTTCAAGCATTAAGGCATAGTTTAGGGACCTGTCTTTTCCTGGTGTAGCTAACTAAGTGAAATTTGGGTTGGGGAAAGAAGTATAGCCTTGAATATGATATCCCAAGGCATACATCCAAGAAAATCAAAGATAAAGTCAGTTTTTAGGTACCTACATCAACAGAAACAATAAACCATACAACTTATTTTAGATTTACCAGAGAGAAAATTGGTCTGTTTGATGTATTGTTCAACATCTTAATTTTGTGAATCATTTATGATCCTTCATTTAATTGAATTTATCCAAATTTTCAATGCAATTGCTGAACTGGAGAGTATTAAACCATTCATCATTAAATTTTTTTTGATATGGCATCACCTAATGTTTACAATCTAGTCATTGTTTAAATGGACCATGTAAGACCCTATATTTTTGAAAAATTAAATAATAAATTATTTATGATTTATTTTATTTATTCGAGAATATATTTTCAAAAATTTTTATATTAAATTGGGTATTTTCTTATTATTGATTTAAAGCTTTAGTGATTGAAAAATAATGAGGATTTTTTATCCTTTAATTTGAATATTTAGATTTTTAAATTTATTTTTATGATTTTAAAGAAAATTAATCTGATTATCTCTAATTATTAAATTAGATTATTTATTTAAAAATAATTTGTAAGTTAATTATTAAATAGTATTTTATAAATATTAGTATTGGATTAAAATTGGTTTTAAATTTCTCTATTACTCTTAATTTTATTAAAATTACCAAACTTTCTTTATACCTAATTTTTACCCTAACTTAACACTAACACAACACACACACTTTTCCTTAAACCCTAGCCACACCCCCATCCCCTTTGTTACACACACACACGAAAAAAAAAACAAAGGAAAGGAAGAAAAGGAAAAGAGAGAACAGAGAAAAAGGGAGAAGAAGGGAGGGAGCTGTGCCGCCACCGCACCCCGTCATGCCCAGCTCGCCGCCGCGTCCTGCTGCAACTGTCACCCGCATCACCATCAAGGAGAGGGATGTGTCACGCGAGGAAGACGAGTTGTTGCTGTGTGTTGTTGCCACGTCCCTGGTCACTGCCGAAGGTCTGCGTCGTCGACGAAGCCACTGCGCTGTTGCCTAACTTCTGACGTCATCACTGCTGCTGCTGGTGCGTGTGTACGTAAACCCCATACTGTTTGTACAACAGTAATACCAGTAAGTGCACTGGGTCATCCAAGTAATACCTGAGCGAGTTAGGGTCGATCCCACGAGGATTGTGGCTTGAAGCAAGCAATGGTTGTCTTGCAGGTCTTAGTTAGGTGGAATCAGAAGGAGTTGGATAAAGTATCATGAAACTATGAAAACATATAACTAATAAAGATATTTAATAGGAATAGAGTTGAGAGTTGGAGTTGCTTTGTCTTTCTGAATGAACTCTGGTATTACTGTCTTCCTTGCTTGTGAATGATCTTCCTCTATGGCAGGCTGTAAGTGATCAAAGCCATTGTCCGTGGTCATTGATCTCCTCTGCTACAGGTCAAACGCCATTACTCGTGGTCATTCAATCTGACAAAGGGTGAAGCTCTTAGCAAGTCATTCTCTTGGAAATCCTACCCAAAAGGCCACATACAAGGTCGAATCTTCCGGATCAGAGAATGCTGCTTCTTTGGATTCTTGCCTATACCACGGAGACCCTAATCTCCCCGAAAATTGGCTGATTTGGTGTCTCGAGAAGTCCACATTGAAATCATGGATTAACCGTTTGAGAGATATATAAACATAGCTGTTGGCTCGTGCTTTTTAGCCAAGTATTCACACGAACCCAAGTAGACGCGGGTGTTTGTCAGGCACGTTCATCTTAATGTGATGAACAGAGCTAATTGGTTAGATCATCCTATTCACTACGATGAAGATCGGACATACATCTTAGAGATAGATCAAACACAGATCGAAGAAGAAACAGTAATACTTTTATTAATTCATAGGACTTAGCAGGGCTCCTCCCCTCAACCTAGGAGGTTTAGAAACTCATACTAAAGTAAAAACAATGGTAAAACATGTATGATGCTCAAAGGAATTGAATAAGGTCTCTCATAAATCAAAGATTGTCTGAATTACATAGATAAAATTCCTTAAATACTAAACAAATGACTAGTAAGGGTAAAACAATCTATTTAGTGCTAAAATCCACTTCTGGAGCCTATTTGGTGAGTGTTTGGGCTGAGCTTTGATGAGATCCACGTGCTATGAGGTCTCTTGGGTGTGGAACACCAGCTAAGGGGTCCTTTTTGGGCATTTGTACATTGGTCTCTGCTCTTTGGGAGCTGGACGGCAGGAAGCTGGCGTTGGACGCCAGTTTTGGGCATTCTAATCCGAAGCAAAGTATAGACTATTATTATATATTTCTGGAAAGCTCTGGAATTCAGATTTTCAAAGCCGTTGAGCGCGCTCCATTTGGACTTTTGTAGCTCCAAAAAAGCTCTTCCAAATGCAGGAAGGTCAGATCCAAATAGCATCTGCAGTGCTTTCTCTGTCTCTGAATCAGACTTTTGCTCCAACTCCTCAATTGCAGCCAGAAAATACTTGAAATTGCCCAAAAACACAAAAGCTCATAGTAAAATCTAAAAATGTGAATTTAACACTAAAACCTATAAAAACTCAATAAAAACTAAACAAAAACTACTAAAAACTATATGAAAATGATGTCAAAAAGTGTATAAAATATCCGCTCATCACAACACCAAACTTAAACTATTGCTTGTCCCCAAGAAACTAAAAACATAGTAGGATAAAAGAAAATTAAGATGCAATAAATTTTTAAGTTTCAAATGAAGCTTAGTTAAAATTAGATGAGTGGGACTTAGTAGCTTTTTGTTTTTGAATAGTTTTGGCATCTCACTATCCATTGAAACCCAGAGATGTTGGCATCCTTAGGAACTTAAAATCCAGATGATATTATTGACTCTCTTAGTTAAGCTTATTTTGATTCTTGAACACATCTTTTTAGAGTCTTGGCTGTGATCCTAAGCACTCTGTTTTCTAGTATTACCACCGGATACATTCATGCCACAGACACTTTACCTGGGAGAACCTTTTCAGATTGTGACTCAGCTTTGCTAGAGTCTCCAGATAGAGGTGTCCAGAGTTCTTACGCACACTCTTTTTGCTTTGGACCACGACTTTAACCGCTCAGTCTCAAGCTTTTCACTTGAGACTTTCACGCCACAAGCACATGGTTAGGGACAGCTTGGTTTAGCCACTTAGGCCATGATTTTATTCCTGTGGGCCCTCCTATCCATTGATGCTCAAAGTCTTGGGCCCTTTTACCCTTGCATTTTGGTTTAAAGGGTTACTGGCTTTTTCAATCTGCCCTCATTTTCCTACATTTTTGGGTAGTAATGGATTTTTCTTTTTATTTTTTTCTTTTTCTTTTTCGCCATTTTTTATTTCTTGCATGCATATAATTTTTTTCTTTTGCAACATACTTTTTCTTTTGCTTTTTGCTGTTTTTTCTTGCTTCAAGAATCAATTTTCAGATTTTTCAGATTATCAATAATATTTTTCCTTTTTTCTTATTCTTTCAAGAGCCAACATTCATAAATTTCAACTTCAAACATGCACTGTTTAATCATACATTCAGAAAATAAAAGCAAATGACACCACATCAAACTAATTAAACTATTCTTATTTTAAACTTGAAATTCATGCATCTCTCAGTTCTTTTCAGATAAAAAAATTTATTTAAGAAAGGTGAGAGATATATGGAACATTTTATAACTTAAAGACATCAAATGCAAATGATCATGCAACTAGGACAAGAAAACAGATAGAAAACAGAAAAATAAAGGAAATGAATAAAAAGAGAACGAGTCCACCTTTAATGGTGGCGTCTGGTACTCCTCCTTGAGGATCCAATGTGCTGCTTGATCTCTTCGATGTCATCCCTTTGCCTTTGTTGCTCTTCCCTCATAGCCCTTTGGTCTTCCCTTATGGCTCTTTAATCTTCTCTGATTTCATTAAGGGTGGTGGCATGTCCTTGATGCTTCATCCTCAATTGCTCCATGTTAGTGCTCAATTCTCCAAGAGAAGTTTGCCATTGATCCCAATAGCTTTGGGAAGGAAAATACATCCCTTGAGGCATCTCAGGGATCTCATACTGAGGCGGATGCACTGGATCTTGTGTGTGCTTTCTAGTTTGCTCCATTCGCTTCTTAGTGATGGGCTTATCCTCCCCAATGGAGATATCTCCATTTATGACAATTCCACTTGAATTGCATAAGTGACAGATGAGGTGTGGGAATGCTTATCTTGCATTGGTGTGAGGTTTCTCAGCTACCTTGTATAGTTCTTGAGGAATCACCTCATGAACTTCCTCCTCAGTTCCAATCATGATGCAATGAATTATGATGGCTCTGTCAACAGTCACTTCTGACCGGTTGCTAGTAGGGATGATGGATCTTTGGGTAAACTCCAACCATCCTCTAGCTATGGGCTTTAGGTCAACCCTTCTTAACTGAATGGGCTTGCCTTGGGAATTCCTTTTTCACTGTGCGCCTTCTACACAGATATCTGAGAGCACTTGATCCAATCTCTGATCATGGTTGACTCTCCTAGTGTAAGGATGAAGGTCTCCTTGCAATAGAGGCAAGTTGAACGCCAACCTCACACTTTCCAGGTTGAAATCTAAGATTCTTCCTCGGACCATGGTGATCCAATTCCTTGGATTTGAGTTCACACTAGTGTCATGATTTTTGGTAACCTATGCATTAGCATAGAACTCTTACACCATGAGAATCCTAACCTCTTAGATGGGATTGGTTACGACTTCCCAACCTCTTCTCTGGATCTCTCTTTGGATTTTCGGATACTCATTTTTCTTTAGCATGAAAGGGACCTCAGGGATCACTTTCTTCTCAGCCACTACTTCATAGAAATGGTCTTGATGAGCTTTGGTGATGAATCTCTCCATCTCCTAAGATTTGGAAGGATTGGCTACTACCTTTCCTTACCTCTTCTTAGAGGAGTCTCCAACCTTGGGTGCCATGAAGGGTAATGGAAAGAAAAAAGCTATGATTTTTCAAGACCAAACTTAAAATTTTGCTCATCCTCGAGCAAAAATAGATGAACGGAGAAGAAGAAGAAAATAGAGAGAGGGAGAGGGAGAGAGAGGTCTCGGCCTTATGGGGTAGAGAAGGTATGAGAGGTGTGTGTATGAAGGGGAATGGAGAGAGGTATTTATAGGAGTGGGTAGGGCTTGGTTTTGGCCATAGGGTGTTTGCGTGGAAAATTTGATTTTTGAAGTTATGATGGTTTGGGGAAATGGTATGGATGTGATTGGGCTAAGGTGTTTGGGGAAGTGTGTATGGGAAGTGTGAAAGTAGGTGGGGATGGGTGGTATAGGTAAAAGATTCTGTGGGACCCACAGTTCCTGAGAGGCTAGGGAATTCTAGATTCCTTGCTTCTCTGCACTGGCGTTTGAATGCCCAGGGGCTACTCCCTGGCTGGCGTTCAACGCCAGCAATGCTTTCCTCTTGGGGCGTTGAACGCCCAGAGGGCTTCCTCACTGGCGTTCAACTTTAACACTCTTTTCAGAGTGTTCTATTTTCACTACTGTGAATTCTGTCTCTTGACTGATGCACATGATCATGACTCTAAGACTGAAAGAAAAACAAAATGAAAATAAAATAAATGGTTGAGTAAAGTTGGGTTGCCTCCCAACAAACGCTCTTTTAAAGTCACTAGCTTAACCTTCAGCTCCTTAATGAGGTGAGTAAGGGCTCAGATTTTCACCCCTTACAGTGAATTTTCTGCCTATCCTCTCATGAATGAGCTCTGCATGCTCTAGAGATAGCACGCGGCTCACTGTATGTGGTAGGACTAGATTCTTAGTGAAGACAACTCATGCCAGGTGAGAGGCCTTCAGTTGGGACTTTCTTGTCCCTCCAGCCTTTAGGTACTTTCTTTTTAGTACCTTTGTGCTTAGAGCTTTTTGAGGGCTGCCCAACACCAAACTTAGAATTGATGTCTGGGGGCTCTGCAGAGCTCTGCACAGAAAGAGAGGGTTGGCATACTAGGTGTTGCACTGTTATCTCTCTTTTAAAGGGAGAATTAGGATGAGGAATCTTGAATAAGATGTGATCCTCCCCTAACTTTAGGGTTAGTTCTCCCTTAGCTACATCAATGATAGCATTAGCTGTGGCTAGGAAAGGTCTTCCAAGGATGACACAGTCATCTTCATCCTCTCCTATGTCCAAGACAATGAATTTTGCAGGGATGTAGCAATTTTCAACTTTAATCAAGACATCCTCAACTAAGCCATATGGCTTCTTCATGGTCTTGTCTGCCATCTCTAAAGAGACGTGTGCAGCTTGTACCTCAAGGATTCCTAGCTTCTCCATTACCGAGAGTGGCATGAGGTTGATACTTGACCCTAGGTCACATAGAGCCTTTTCAAAAGTCATAGTGCTTATGGTGCAAGGAATCAGAAAGCGTCCAGGGTCTGGAAGCTTCTGAGGTAGCTCTTGCTGAACCAAAGTATGGAGTTCTTTGGTGAGCAGTGGAGGTTCTTCCTCCAGAGGCTTTGTACCAAATAACTTGGTATTTAGCTTCATTAGAGCTCCTAGGAAATGAGCAACTTGCTCTTCCTTAGTGTCTTCATCCTCACTCGAGGATGAGTAGTCATCAGAACTTATGCACTGCAGAAGTGCATTCAAAGGAACCTCAATTGTCTTTATGGTTTCCTTTGGTTCTGGGCTAGAAGGTTCTTGAGTGTGATTCAGGCACCCAAAGGGTGTGCTGTGACTGGCGTTCAACGCCAGCTCTGTCAGCTTATTGGGCATTGAACGCCCTTGCTGTCCACCCTGACTGGCGTTAAACGTCAGTCCCTCTAGCATTCTGGGCGTTGAACGCCCAGCAGGGATGTCCTTGCTGGCGTTCAGTGCCAGTATGGCTGCTTGGTTGGGCGTTGAACACCCAGTGAGGGGTTCCTCACTGGCGTTCAATGTCAGAAAGCCTTCCTGTTTGGGAGTTGAACGCCCAGCCAGTGTTCCCTGGCTGGCGTTGAACGCTAGCTTTTCTGCTAGGATGGGCATTAAACGCCCAGTGAGGACTTCCTCACTGGCGTTTAACGCCAGGCTTGCTGCCATTGTGGGTGTTGAACGCCCAGTGAAGGCTTCTTTGCTGGCGTTCAATGCCTTCCCATTCTCCTCCAATTCGGCCTCAACCTCTATAGTTATGGCCTTGCACTCTTGATGGCCGGACTTCACTCCCCATATAAAATGAATTCGTTCTTTGGCAAGCGTACCAAAAATATCATCAAGTAATAACCCACTAGGAGTGGGATCGTATCCACAGAGATTGGTAGATTTGAGCAATTTTAATCAATGGGTGAATTAGTCAGGCTGAGCAATATAGAGTGTGATTACAGAATTGTAAATGAGCAGGAATGTAAATGACTTAAAAGTAAAGAGAAGTAGTAAAGTGCAGAAAAGGAAATGGCAAGAATGTAAAGTGCAGAAACATAAATGACTTAATTGTAAATGGGAATGGGGAATAACAGAATGTAAAGAAAGCTATAAAGAATGTGGAAGATGAGAATAGGGGAAATTCATTGAGATCAGGAGATGTTGTTCTCTTTGGATTAAATCCAGCTCATCTCATCTTCAATAATGCAACTCATTGACCTCTTGGCAATCATGATTGATTGAGCCCCAATCCCTTGGTGACTCAATCTCTCAAATCTTGATAATCAGCCAATTCCTTGGTTTAATTGCTCATGAAGAGAGATATGCTTGGTTCCTGATTATACTACACATCCTCATAGATCCAAATAGTGGGTGTATTATATGTCACCATATCCAATCACCAAAACACAGATCTACTCAAGTGTGAGAAGGGATTTCAAGCATGGTTTCGTGTTTCCTTTTCCAAGGTTCCCATGAAACCCATTTTGCATTCAACCTCTTTCCCAAGATGATTGAACGCTAGCATTAAAGCGAAATTCCTTCTAGTAAATCAAAGAGAAGATGAAGAGAAGAAGAAATTCACTATCAGTAATCCATCAAGTACAATAGAGCTCCCTCTCTCAATGAGAGGGAATTTAGCTACTTATAGCTTAAGAGAAAAGTACAAGAGATGGAAGAGATGATGTGAAAAGTAAATCTAACTATACTTCAACAAAACTACCACACAACAACCCCTTCTCAGTACTTTCAGGGGTTATTTATACTACTCCTAGCACTAGAATTAAGAAAAATACAAAAGAGAAAAGAAAATTACAACTGGAGCGAAAGAGAAACTCCAAAAACGTGACTCTCTAGGCTTGGCGTGTGACAGGCACTTGAGTGGTGTGCCACGCCTAGCCACTGATTTTGGCTTGGCATGCCACGCCCAGCTCCCCAAGTGGCACGCTCCATGCATTAAATTCCCTGGCGTGCCACGCCTTCGAGCCCAAGTGGCACGCCCAGGTTTTTTTTAAACGTTGGTTAGCCTGGCGTGCCACGCCTTCGAGCCCAAGTGGGACGCACAGGGTCTTTCTAAACCTTGGTTAGCCTGGCGTGCCACGCCTTCGAGCCCAAGTGGCACGCCCAGGCCTTTTTCTTCTTCTTCTCCTCTCTGGAGAGTTGAACTAGCGTGGCACGCCCAGGGTCTGGCGTGCCACTCCCATCATGTGTGCTTGGTTCCTTCTCTGGAGAGTTGAACTAGCGTGGCACGCCCAGGGTTTACCGTGCCATGCCCCTTTTATGTGCTTGGTTTCTTTGTTGGCGTGCCACGCCCAAAACTCAAGTGGCACGCCCATGGCCTCTTTGTCTTGGCATGCCACGCCTTGAAGCTCAAGTGGCATGCCCAAGTGAGAATGGTAGTTGGCGTGCCACGCCTTCGACACCAAGTGGCATGCCCATGTGTTTGGCTGTCCATCTCCTCCTCTGAAAAGTTGTACTGGCGTGCCACGCCCTGATGTGCAAGTGGCACGCCCATATTGGTGTGTCCCTTCAAGCTTGGCGTTCCACGCCTAGGTCCTCAAGTGGCACGCCCAAGTGTTGGATTAGAGTTGGCGTGCCACGCCTTCGACACCAAGTGGCATGTCCAAGTGTTTGGGTCTTCAACCTCTTCTCTGGAAACTTGAACTGGCATGCCACGCCTTGATGCTCAAGTGGCACGCCCAAGTGATGACTAGAGCTAGCATGCCACACCTTCAATACCAAGTGGCACGCCCAAGTGGTTGTCCCTTTCTGGATTGATGAACTGGCGTGCCACGCCCCTTTTTGTGGCCTTCAATATTGCTCTCTGGAAAATGATACTGGCATGCCACGCCCAGCAGGTAGCGTGCCACGCCCTTGTTAAAACCCAAACATTCCTTTCTGGAAATCATTACTGGCGTGCCACGCCTGGCTCCTGGCGTGCCACGCCCATGTAAAAGCTTTGAGGATCCTTTCTGGAAAATACAACTGGCGTGTCACGCCCAGCTCCTGGCGTGCCATGCCCATATACTTTCATGGCGTTTGTTCTAAGTGACACGCCAGTTTCACACGCCTAGCTTTATTTTGTTGTTTTCTTCCCTTTTTGTTGCTCTTTTCACCTGAAATTCAGCACAAACCCGTTTCAAAGCAATGTACCATAATATTCATCAATTAGTTCATGAATTGCAATGATCAAATAAGATTATGCTCTTTTATGGTCCTTTTTAGATAAGAAAAAAGGGTAAATGATGCAAGTCATCACAACACCAAACTTAAGGTTTGCTTGTCCCAAGCAAATCAATGTGAGTAATTTTTAATTAGATTGAAACTTGACCTTAGAGAGATGCATTCACTACAAAAGATAGGACTAAGTGTTAACTCATGCATGAATCTTATTGATTTGATGTCATAATGAACTCCTAGACTCTTGAGGATTTTTCCAAGTATTTGCCTTAGGCTCCCTTTCTATTGATTGTCACCTTGAAGTAACAAGTATTGTTTCTTTTTCTTTGATTGTTCTTTCATTTTCAGTTCTCCTTTTCCATTGACCATGACTCTAAATATTTTGTCTCAAGATGACCCTTTAATTAGGCTTTCAATTAGCACTCCCAAATCAGTTGGCTTTAGGGTACTAGGCATTGAAACACCCCTAAGAATTTACTTGCCTAAGTCTCTTTTCTTGACACATCTTCACCACAAGCATCTATTAGGATTTCTAATTCTTTTGAGCTATTTAGTGCTTCCTTCCATCCTAGTAGTTGATGCTCAGAGCCTTGGGTCTTTGTTGCTTACTACTTCTTGGTTCTATGGATATTCAAGGGACATCCTTAGCCTCTACTTGTCATACCCTCTAAGTCTAGTTGCTTACCATGACTTATTTTCTTTCAATTTCATCCAGGGTCCTATACTTAGTTCCTTATCTCTTAATTTTGAATGGTCTCACTTGGTCTTAGTCTCTTTTACTCTTGTTTTTGTAACAACTCACCATAGACTCTTATGGAAATAAACTATTCTTTTATTGATGCTAGTATGACTTGAATAACATTTTCTTTTCTCAAATTAAAGCATAAATCATAAAGGACTCATAAAAGACTTCAAAACATAAAGAACTTAAACATAAACTATCCTAACATTGCAACTATTAGCAAACAGAAATTCAAAGTTTTAAATTGTCAACCATGGGACTCAACAACCTTGAGCAACTTCTGTTCATTGGCCCTTTTCCCTTGTCTTTCTTCTTAGAGGAGGAGGAGTCATCATCATCCTTCTTGGAGGATCCCTCTTGTGCCTTTGTGTCTTTGGGCTTCCAAAATCCTAGCCTTCTCATGTAAGTTCTTTCATCCTCCTTATGCTTAGCCAGAATTTCCTCTTGTCTCGTGCTTAACTCCTCCATTCCTTGCATAAATGTTAGGTATCCGGGGTTCAAGATTGCCACAATATTACACAAGAGATTCAGCTTCGCTTGCGTGTTGATATCGTATTGCCTCCTTGAAATGGTTCTAGCATCATAAAGAAGCCTAAACTCAGCAAGGTTCCTCTGATGCCATTTGTTTTGCTCCACTATTTTGTTGAGGCTACCTTGCATCTCTTCCCAGTTGAACTGGTCTTGCTGCTCCTTCATGTGCTCCATACTTCCTTGGAGTTGTTGTATATCCTCATGCACTTGATCCCAATGTTGTTGTTGTTCCTTGAGTTGGTTGACGTCCTCTCTTAGATGGTGTATATCTCCTCTCATTTGGCGTATGTCTTCTTGCAATTGCTCCCAGTTGAAACCTTCAGGAAATTGTGGGTATGGTGGTGGTGGAAGTGCTAAGTATTGTGGTTGATCTTCAGCTTCTTCTTCTTGTTATGGTGGCCCTTGTGGTATATGAGCATGAGCTCTGTGCTCCCTGGCCCTCTGAAGTGGGTTGACAGCCACCACTTTGGACATTTTCTTGGAGGTTATGGGCTTGTCTTGATTCACCAGCACTTCATCAATAATCTTCTTGACCCCAGCTTCATCACACAGCCTTTGGATGATACTTGGGAAGGCCAACCTTGTGCTGTCCTTGGTGCTTTTCAGCACCCTATTGATATTGTTGGCGATCATCTCCCCAGCATTGACATTTTCTCCCTTCATTATGCTATATATGAGCACAGCTCTCTCTAATGTCACCTCAGAAGTATTGGATGTTGGGTTGAGAGACCTTACAAAGTCCAACCACCCTCTAGCTTGGGGGCTCAAATATCTTCTCCTCAGTTGGTTGGGTCCACTGCACATTCAGCACACATATTTCGTTGAGGATCTCATCAAATCCTGGATCTTGTTGCTTTATCTTCTCTTCATAGCTCCAGGTGGAGCTTGTTTGCTTCACCATCAACATCCTATCTATGTTTGAGGGGCTATAGTCAATCGCTTTCCCCCTAACATAACTCAGATAGTCATAGGGTTGCCCTGGTTGTGGCACTGCATTGGCATAGAATTCTCTGACCAAGCTCTCCAGCACCTTTCTTGGTGGGTTGCACAATAGTGTCCATCCTCTGTTGTTGATCTCCCTATTGTTCTCAGGATGCTCATTCCTCCCAAGTTGAAAGCCAACCTCCGGAATGATTTGCCTCTCACTCTCTCAACCATAAAATTGGTTTTGGTTGAATGATGAGAGAAACTTGTATTCATTGTAGCTTGAGGATCTGGAAGTTGGTTCCTTGGTCTTTCTCTTCTTTGATGAGGAAGCTCTTGGTAGTGCCATGGGAGTGGAAAAAATTTTGAAAAGTTGAAGAAAAATTGAAGAGGTAAAGAATGGAGAGCACACACAGCAAGGGTTTGCTCCACAACACTAAACTTAGGACTTGATTGTCCCTAATCAAGTAGAAGAAAGGAAGAAGTAAGGGAACAAAAAGAAGAGGAAGTGCAGAGGTTTGGGTGTGAAGTTCGGTTTGAAGTGTGGAGGGAAGTGGAGGGTTAAGTGGCTTTTATAAGAGAAAGAGTAGTCTGGAGGGTGGGAAATGTGAGAAGTAAACACAATTAATTATTTTTCCACTTGGGAGTGGCGCCTAGCATGGGGTGAGGCGCCAATCCTTACCTTTTTTCTTTCTTCAGATGTTGAGTTCCAAAGTGCAAGTACACTTTGACTCCTTGCTTGATGAACTATCAATCATGTGGGTCCTGCCTCTTCTGAAATTGAAAACCGAAAACCCCATCAGTAATGACAAAAAAGAATCCTTCACATTCCCTATATTATGAGTCAATTAAATTGCAATTGATGAGTGTCCCTTGGGACACCAAACTTAATCTCATTGCATCTAATAAATTGGTTTCATCATTGGGTTTTAATGTGTTCATATGGGTGGAATAAATTTACTTCTTTCATATTCCTTCTCTTCCAATCCCTTCGTACACATCAAAACCACCTTTTATGCACCCACCAATTTATTAAATGCTTTCAAACTTGAATCATGTTGGGCTTGCTATGTGAACTTCTTATGGTGGTGGCCACACCAAACTTAATCTCTGGGCTTACTTTCAAAATTAATCCATTCAGGTGGTTGTAAGCCTGAATTAAGTGGGTTAGTGGCCACACCAAACTTAACTCTTTAGCTAGTTCTCAGCCCATTCAACCAACTTCAATTAAGTGATTATGCAACCTTGCACTCCCAGTAAACAAAAGAGAATAAACTAAAGAACTATCAACTGAGAGACTGAAATTAAAACTACCTAACTTAACAGTCATAAACTACTTTTAGAAAGCAAGAAATTAAAAAGGATACAGAGTGTTGGGGTACCTCCCAACTAGCGCTTCTTTATCATCACTAGCTTGACGTTCCTCCTTCTTTAGTTGAGATTGTAGCTCACTCTCTGTTCATCCAGTGAGTCTCCCAAGTAATGCTTGAGTCTATGGCCATTTACAGTGAAATTTCTCTGTGTCTTGTCCTCTATGAGCTCTACATGTCCATAGAAAGACACCTTGAGGATGGTGAAGGGTCCAGACCATCGAGACTTAAGCTTCCATGGGAAGAACTTGAGCCTTGAATTGTATAGCAGCACTTTCTGACCTTCTGTGAACTCTCTCCTTGCTATCTTTTGATCATGCTATTTTTTTGTGTTTTCTTTGTAAATTTTGGCATTCTCATAAGCTTGATTTCTGAATTCTTCCAGTTCGTTGAGTTGCATTAGCCTTCTCTCCCCAGCAACCTGATTGTCAAAATTTAACATCTTTAGAGCCAAAAATGCTCTATGTTCAAGCTCAACTGGTAAGTGACAAGCCTATCCAAACACCAATTGGTATGGAGACATCCCAATAGGTGTCTTGAAAGCTGTCCTATAGGCCCATAATGCATCATCCAACTTCTTAGAGCAATCCTTTCTTGAGCTTCCAACAGTTTTTTCAAGGATTCTTTTGAGCTCTCTATTTGAAATTTCAGCTTGCCCATTGGTTTATGGATGATATGGGGTTGCCACTTTGTGCTTCACACCATATTTAAGGAGGATTGACTCAAGTTTTTTATTGCAAAAGTGAGTCCCTCCATCACTTATGAGTGCTCTTGGAACCCCATATCTGCTGAATATATTCTTCCGTAAGAAGTTGATCACTACTTTGTTGTCATTGGTTGATGTAGCTATGGCCTTCACCCACTTTGACACATAATCCACTGCCACCAGTATATGATTGTTTGAATATGAGGATGGAAATGGTTCCATGAAATCAATTCTCCACACATCAAACAATTCCAATTCCATTATAAACCTCTATGGCATCTTATTTTTTATGGGTAGATTTCCAGCTCTTTGGCACTCATTGCATCTTGTGACCAAGTCCTTTGCATCCATGAACATTGTTGGCCAATAGAACCCACACTGTAGCACCTTGGCTATAGTTCTTTCCCCACTAAAATGGCATCCATATGCAGATCCATGACATTGCCAGAGGACTTCTTGCCCTTCCTCATTGGAAATACACCTCCTCAAGATCCCATCAGCACACTTTTTGAACAAATAGGGCTCATTCCAAATGTAGTGTTTAGCATCTTTGAGTAGCTTTCTCCTCATGTGTTTGTTGATGTTAGTTGGTAGCTCTCCAATAGCCTTAAAATTGGCTATGTTTGCAAACCAAGGAGCTTCTTGGATCATCATCAACTGCTCATCAGGGAAGCTCTCATTCACTGCAAGTTGGTGTACCATATCTTCTTCTTGTGGAATTCTTGATAGGTGGTCAGCCACCTTGTTCTATGCTCCACTCCTATCTTTAATTTCAATATCAAACTCTTGGAGTAGCAGAATCCACCTTATCAACCTGGGCTTGGACTCTTGTTTGGTAAGCAAATATTTAAGTGCTGCATGATCAGTGAATACAATTACTTTAGAACCAATAAGATATGATCTAAATTTATCAAATGCAAAGACTATGGCAAGTAGTTCCTTCTCTGTAGTGGTATAGTTCCTTTGATTCTCATTAAGGACTTTGTTGGTATAATAAATAACATGCACCAATTTGTCTCTCCTCTGTCCTAAAACAGCACCAACAGCAAAGTCTAATGCATCACACATCAATTCAAAGGGTAGATTCCAGCGGGGTGGTACTATGATAGGTGCAGAGAAAAGTCTGTTCTTAAGCTTATCAAAGGCTAGCATGCATTTCTTATCAAAAACAAAAGGTACATTAGAGACAAGCAGGTTGCTCAGAGGTTTTGCAACCTTTGAGAAATCTCTAATGAACCTCCTATAGAAGCCAGCATGTCCTAGAAAACTTCTAACTGCCTTGACATTACAAGGTGGGGGTAACTTTTCGATCACCTCCACCTTGAACTTGTCCACCTCTATGCCTCTTTTTGAGATCTTGTGGGCAAGAACCACCCCCTCTGTGACCATAAAGTGGCACTTCTCCTAATTCAAAACGAGGTTGGTTTCTTGGCATCTCTTTAGCACCAAGGCTAAGTGGTGCAAGTAGTTAGAATATGAATCACCAAATACAAAGAAGTCATCCATAAATACTTCAATAAACCTTTCAATCATGTCTAAAAATATGGAGAGCATGCACCTTTGGAATGTTGCAGGTGCATTGCACAATCTAAAGGGCATTCTCCTATAAGTAAAAACACCATAGGGACACGTAAATGAGGTCTTTTCTTGATCCTTGGGGTCTACAACTATTTGGTTGTAATCAGAATAACTGTCCAAGAAGCAATAATATTCATGTCTCGCAGTCTTTCTAGCATCTGGTCCATGAAAGGTAGGGGGAAGTGATCCTTCCTGGTAGCTTCATTAAGCTTCCTATAATCAATGCACATGCGCCAGCCAGTCACTATTCTTGTTGGTATCAGCTCATTCTTCTCATTTGGTACAACAGTGACGCCTCCTTTCTTAGGGACTACTTGCACTGGGCTTATCCAAGGGCTGTCTGAGATTGGGTAAATCACCCCAGCTTGCCACAATTTCAACACCTCTTTTTGGACTACTTCATTCATTGTTGGATTTAGCCTTCTTTGTTGCTGTCTTGATGGCTTGGCATCTTCCTCAAGCAGGATTTTGTGTATACACATTAAAGGACTAATTCCCTTTAAGTCTGCAAGTGTCCATCCTATAGCATCCTTGTGTTGCTTCAGCACATGGATAAGCTCCTCTTCTTGTCCCTCACTCAAGCTTGAATTAATGATTACTTGGTAAGTGTTGTTGTCACCCAAGTAAGCATACTTCAAGCTTGGAGGTAGGGTCTTCAGCTCTAGTTTTGGTGCTTCCACTTCTTTGTTGCTCATGTGGTTCAACATGATCGAATCGTGCATGATTCCTTGTGGTAATTCTCCACCTGATACTTGTTGCTCTAGCTCCATAGTTTCTTCACATTGTTCTTCTTCCAAAACTCCTTGAACTATCTTTTCTATGGTGTCTACCATCATGCATTCTCCTATGGATTCTTTAGGGTAACTCATTACATTGAAGACATTAAAGACCATCTTCTCTTCATGTAACCTCAAGACTAGCTCCCCTTTTTGAACGTCAATAATGGCTCCAACAGTAGCTAGGAATGGCCTTCCTAGGATGATTGATATGTTGGCCTCTTCCTCCATATCTAGCACAACAAAGTCAGTTGGAAAAATAAACTCTCCTACTTTCACCAACAAATCTTCCACTACCCCATGAGAAAACTTGAATATTCTGTCTGCCAATTGGAGTGCCATTCTTGTTGGTTTGGCTTCCTCAATCCTCATCCTTTTCATCATAGCCAAGGACATGAGGTTGATGCTAGCCCCCAGATCGCACAATGCTTTCTCAATGTTGATATCACCTATGATGCAGGGAATTTGGAAGCTACCAGGATCTTTCATCTTCTGAGGAAGCTTCTTTTGTATGATGGCACTATACTCCTCAGTTAGCACTATGGTTTTTTTTTCACCCCAGTTCCTCTTTCTTGTCATGAGCTCCTTTAAAAATTTGGCATAGAGTGGCATTTGCTCTAATACCTCAGCAAAATATATGTTAATCTGGAGCTTCTTGAAGATTTCTAGAAATCTAGAGAACTGGCTGTCTTTCCCATCCTTCCTCAGCCTTTGTGGATAGGGTGCCTCTGGCACATAAGGCTTTAGGACTTGCTTTGGTGAGGATAGTGCAGGGGTCTCTTCTTCTTTCTTGGTTTCAGGTTCCTTTGCAGCTTCTTCTTGGTTGCTTTGACTTGGGGATGCTGCCTCTACAACTTTTTCACTTCTTAGTGTGATGGCCTTGCATTCCTCTCTTGGGTTGGCCATGGTATCACTAGAAAATGTATGTGTGGGCATTAGTATTTGTTTAGATAAGCTCTCTACTTGTGCTTCCAATTTTAAGATTGCTGCTCCTTGATTTCTTATGTTGGATCTGAACTCTTTTTGGTTTGCATCTATCTTTCTTTCAGCCTGTAGTTGTCAGGGTGTACACCATTGGACTTTACAGTGTCACAAATCCTCAAGAATGTAGTGAGATATTGGTTTGGGTCTTCTTGGGCACCCCCTGATGTGTATTTTTGGAAAACGAATTCCAAACACACAAAACTAACCGGCAAGTGCACCGGGTCGCATCAAGTAATAAAACTCACGGGAGTGAGGTCGATCCCACAGGGATTGAAGGATTGAGCAATTTTAGTTTAGTGGTTGATTTAGTCAAGCGAATCAAGATTTGGTTGAGTGATTTGTGATTAACAGAATTTAAATTGCATGGAAAGTAAAGAGAATGGGTAAATTGCATGAAATTAAAGAGAACAGAAAATAAAGTGCTGAATCTTAAAGAATAAGAAATTAAATGGCAGAAACTTAGAACGCAAGAAATGTAAATTGCAGAATCTTAAAGTGCAAGAAATGTAAATGGCTTGAATTGTAAAGGAAATTGGGAATTGGATTTTCAGAAATTAAACAAGGAAAAGAAAAATTCAACAAACAGGAATGTAAAAGATGGATTCAATTAAACTGGATCTTAAATGAAAATGAGAATAAGCTTGGTGTGACAACGAAACAAGGAAATTGAAATTGAAAGCTATAGATCTCAGGACTCAAGAGACTAGATAGCCAAGTCTAGATCTCACTGCCTTCCTAGATCTAGCAAGAACAATTGCAAAGGAAATAAAGAAATGTAAATTGCAGAAGAGTAGAAGCCGAAGCAGTTAACTGAAATGGAAATTCAATTATGCAGAAAATTTAACGAGATCTCAAGGTGAGATTGAAACAGAAGTTCTTCAATTCTCCACCCAAGATCCGAAACAAGAAAAGTAAAAAGTGCTCAAACAAGAACAAGGAAGAAGAGAGATCAATTCTCCTCCCTAATTCTCTTGAATTCTAAAAAACAACAATGCAAAAATGTCAAGGTGCTCTCCACTGTAAGTGTTCTGAAAATTCTCTAAGAAAAAGCTCTCCTTCAAAACTTAAATCCTAAGCTATTTATACACTTTCTTTAAATGGTCTTCAAGCCTTGAATTTTCTGTTGATTGCTCTTGGAGTTGGAGAGAAACCCATTGTGAACCGGGTCAAGAATCATAAAAGTTTGAGTAAAAGTTTGAGGCAAACTTTTACTCAAACTTTTTATACCAGATGGCTTCACTTGCTGCTACCAACGTTTGGGCTAAAGTTTGAGGTCAAACTTTTGCTCAAACGTTGGTCCCCTTGTGTATATGTGTGGCGCCAATGTTTACCAAAAAGCTTGAGGCAAACGTTGGCGCAAGCTTTTCTCCTCCAGGGTGTGCAAGTGTGGCGCCAACGTTTGCCAAAAAGTTTGAGGCAAACGTTGGCGCAAGCTTTTCTCCTCCAGGGTGTAGGTTTTGTGATGCCAACGTTTGCCAAAAAGTTTGAGGCAAACGTTGGCTCAAGCTTTTTTCCCAAAAGTTTGAGCTAAAATTTGAGGCAAACTTTGGCTCAAGCTTTTTTTCCTCTGGGGTGTTTTCAATTCTTCCAAAAGTTTGAGCTAAAGTTTGAGGCAAACTTTGGCTCAAGCTTTTTGTTCTTTCTTGCTCCTAGCCATTCCTTCTTTCTTCAACCTTCTTCAAAACTCTTTTCACCTATCATCAATCAATCAAAACATCAAAGCTATGCTCAAAATCATGAGATTGTTATTCTTTCATAATATATGACAATTATAGCACAAAATCTCATGAAATTGCATTAATTTATCCAAGGTTGATTGAATCAAAGGAAACATGAAATTCTACCCAATTGGCTTGCTTATGGCTTAAGAAAGTGCATAAGTCAATTGAAAACAAAAGAAAAAGACTAGTGAAAATAGGCTAAGATGACTTGTCATCACAACACCAAACTTAAAGCTTGCTTGTCCCCAAGCAAGAACAGAATTAATGAGAAGAAAGAATAAAATGGAAGAGGATGTTCATGCTAGTAGAGTATTATTAGTAGTTCATGGGGTTTTATGTGGATATGTAAACACTCACTTCTTATTGACTTTTAGGCCTAGAAAGTCTCCTTCAAGCATCAAGCAACACACTGCTATGACCTCTCATTATTCCTTTGTCCTTGACTATTATTTTTTTCTAATAGCTTTAGTTCAGTGTCATGTGTAACAAGTTCATTTATTTCTTTATACTTGACACATTATTCACTATAGACACTTGGCTCACATTCCTTCTTAAAACATTGATGCCCAGCACCTCTTTGGGTTACTAAATGCCTTGTAGTTAGGTTGCTCTTGATAGTGGACTTTCAGCTGATGATCCCGGGTTAGTTAACCCAAGTCACCAAGTGTTGATGCACTCCAAAGAACTTAATAATCCAAGCAGATCCTAGTACAAAGACACCACAGGCATATATTCTAAGGTTCAAGCTATTGGTGTCTAGCTTTGTTTCTTTTTATTTTCTTTTGTTTTGTTGCCACTCTTTGGCTATTTCTTTTCTCTTTTTGTTTTTCTTTTTAACCAAGAACTTTTATTTGATTGAGATTCATAGACAGTAGGCCACTTTCTACTTAGAAGGAGACATCCTAGTTCTCTTATTCACTAAAAGTGAGCTATCATACAATCACACATACATACCACCACTTACTTTTATTATACTTCTATCTAACAGAGAACTATCTTACTTCACATTCAAACATTTCTTTTATTGAATTAAAGATGCAGGGGACAAAGTATGCTTTTTGTTAAGTGAAAGTAAACATACAAGCATACACTTAGGCTAGCTTACTTATTTTAAATTGAAACAGAAATGATGCAAAGACTACTAAACTAACAGTTACTGTTAAGATGGGCATGTTCACACTTCCAATTTAGAGCAATTCAATGCTGATGGAGTAAGTGACAATACAACCTCTTGGTGGCTTCTTCTTCTTTCTCTCAGCTAATGGTGTGTAGTCCTCCCAAGAGAGTGATTGAATTCCTGCAGTGTTAATGGAAGTTGCTTGTTTCTCAAGCCCTTAGGTGACTGGTTAGTGTGCAAGACTTTCTTGTAGGTTTTTGAACTTACTTTGGTGTGTGAACACCAAAATTAGTCCCTTGCCATGTTTCTTATGCATTAAAATAACCATATGTGAAAACCTAAGTCTTTGCTAAAGGTAATAAAACTAAAAACTAGAAACAGACAATGATTAAATGATTTATCAGATTGCTTGGAGCTAGTAACTCTTTGTGCAGAAGGTGAGAATGTGCTTTTAAATGAGATTTTGGTGGAACACCAAACTTAGAATCCTTTATTCTCCCTTAAATTATTTTGGTGTGAAACACCAAACTTAGCTCCTTGCAATACATACCAATCATTTAACCTTTTTATTGAAATAGCTATGAAAAGAAAATTACCTCAGGTTGGGTTGCCTCCCAACAAGCGCTTCTTTATTGTCATTAGCTTGACATCCTTCAATTCTTTTCAAGAAGGTTGTAGGCTCTGAACCTCTTTTTCCTTATCCCATTGTCCTCCCAAGTACAGCTTTGCTCTGTGACCATTTGCTGTAAATTGACTCTTTGTTGCTTCATCTAGCAATTCAATACTCCCATAAGGAAAAACCTTTGTCACCAAGTATGGGCCAGTCCACTTAGACTTAAGTTTGCCAGGGAAGATCTTAAGCCTTGAGTTATACAGGAGCACTTGCTGTCCTGGCTTGAACTCCTTCTTTGTGATCTTCTTATCATGCCACCTCTTAGCTCTTTCCTTGTATATCTTAGCACTCTCATAGGCTTCTAGTCTGAATTCATCCAACTCATTTAGTTGTAACAACCTTTTCTCTCCTGCAGCTTGGGAATCAAGGTTGAGGAGTTTAGTGGCCCAAAAAGCTCTGTGTTCAAGCTCTACAGGGAGGTGGCAGGATTTCCCATACAATAGCTGAAAGGGTGACTTGCCAATAGGAGTTTTGAAAACTGTCCTATATGCCCATAATGCATCTTCTAGCTTCCTAGCCCAATCTTTTCTTGTGCTTCCCACTGTTTTCTCTAGGATTTTCTTTAATTCCCTATTTGCTAGTTCAGCCTGGCCATTAGTCTGAGGGTGGTAAGGTGTGGCTACTTTATGGATTACTCCATATTTGTGGAGGAGTTTCTCCATCTGTTTGTTGCAAAAGTGACCACCACCATCACTAACAAGACCCTTGGGCACTCCATATCTTGTGAAAATGTGCTTTTTAAGGAATTGGAGGACAATCTGTGCATCACAGGTGGTTGTGGCTATGGCTTCCACCCACTTTGAGACATACTCCACTGCTACTAAGATATATCTGAAAGAATAGGAAGGGGGAAAGGGTCCCATGAAATCAATTCCCCATAGATCAAATAATTCCAATTCCAAGATGAAGTTTTGAGGCATCTCATTCCTTCTTGTCAATCCTCCTGCTCTCTGGCATTCATTACATTGGTGAACATACTCTCTGGCATCCTTGAAGATAGTTGGCCAATAGAAGCCACTCTGCAGTATCTTTACAGCTGTTCTTTCTGGGCCAAAGTGTCCACCATAAGCTGAACCATGGCAATGCCACAAGATATCCCTCATTTCACTCTCAGGAACACACCTTCTAATTACTCCATCAGAACATCTCTTGAACAGAAAGGGTTCATCCCATAAAAATTTCCTTCCCTCATTGATTAACTTCTTCACTTGTTGCTTAGAGAACTCTTGAGGTATCTTCCTTCCCACTTTGTAGTTTGCTATGTCAGCAAACCAAGGTGCTTGCTGGATCTGCAAAAGGTGCTCATTTGGGAAGCTTTCATTCACGGGCTGGGAGGCTTTTTGAATTGTTTCTTGTGGTAGCCTTGACAAATGATCAGCAACCCGGTTCTCAGTGCCTTTCCTGTCCCTTACCTCAATATCAAACTCTTGTAGGAGTAATATCCACCTGATAAGTCTTGGTTTAGCATCCTGCTTTGACATCAAATACTTAAGGGCAGCATGGTCAGTATAAACCACAATTTTGGATCCTATCAAGTATGATCTAAACTTATCAAATGCATAGACTACAGCTAACAATTCCTTTTCTGTTGTGGTGTAATTTTTTTGGGCCTCATTCAACACTTTACTTGCATAATATATGACATGATGCAGGTTTCCCTTCTTTTGTTCAAGTACAGCACCAATTGCAAGGTCACTTGCATCACACATGAGTTTAAAAGGCAGTTTCCAATCTGGGGGTGTGATGATTGGTGCTGTTGTGAGTCTGTTTTTTAAAGTTTCAAAGGCATGCCGGCAGTTTTCATCAAGCACAAAAGGATTATCTAGCATTAATAGATTACTCAAAGGCTTGGCTATTTTTGAAAAATCCTTGATAAACCTTCTATAAAATCCTACATGCCCCAAGAAACTTCTAACAGATTTCACATTAGCTGGTGGAGGGAGTTTTTCTATGATCTCAACCTTTGCCTTGTCAACCTCTATCCCTTTTCTTGAAACCTTATGACCAAGAACAATTCCCTCGGGTACCATGAAATGGCACTTCTCCCAGTTCAAAACCAAATTAGTTTCTTGGCATCTTTTCAAGACAAGAGTTAGATGGTTCAGGCAAGTGTTGAAATTATCACCAAAAACAGAAAAGTCGTCCATGAAGACCTCTAAAAATTTTTCAACCATATCAGAGAAAATGGAAAGCATACACCTCTGAAATGTGGCTGGGGCGTTGCATAACCCAAATGGCATCCTCCTGTATGCAAAAACTCCGAATGGACATGTGAAGGCGGTCTTCTCTTGGTCCTTGGGATCTACCACGATTTGATTGTACCCAGAATACCCGTCCAAAAAGCAATAATAGGCATGGCCGGCCAATCTTTCCAGCATCTGATCAATAAATGGGAGAGGGAAGTGATCTTTCCTTGTGACATCATTCAATCTTCTATAGTCTATGCACATTCTCCACCCAGTCACTGTTCTAGTAGGGATCGACTCATTCTTCTCATTAGTGATGACCGTCATTCCTCCTTTCTTTGGTACAACTTGAACCGGGCTCACCCATGAGCTGTCAGATATTGGGAATATCATCCCTGCATTCCACAACTTCATTACTTCTTTCTGGACAACTTCCTTCATTGTGGGATTTAGCCTTCTCTGAGGTTGAACCACTGGTTTGGAATTGTCCTCCAAGAGGATCTTATGCATACACACTGCAGGGCTGATGCCTTTCAGATTATCAATGGTCCATCCCAAAGCATCTTTGTGAGCTTTGAGTACATCAAGAAGTTCTCCTTCTTCTTTTTTTGTCAGGGATGAATTAATGATCACTGGGAAGCTTTCCGATGTGCCAAGAAATGCATATTTGAGATGGGTGGGTAATGGCTTCAGTTCTTATTTTCGTACTTTTTCCTTCTTGTCTTGTTTTCATTTTGCTCAATAGAAGTCTCAGCTACTTGTTCCTCTGTTGTCCCTTGATTTCCTTCTTGCTCTTGAGGATTTTCTTCCAGCATTTCTTCCCCCAAACTCTCTATCATATCCACTCTCATGTAGTCCTCTTGCTCAGGAATGTGTTGCATTGACTTGAAAACATTTATGACCATTTGTTCATTGTGGACCCTGAAGATCATTTCTCCTTTTTCTACATCAATGATGGCTCTTGCTGTGGCTAGAAATGGCCTTCCCAAAATGATTGAATTGTTTCCTTCCTCTTCAGTATCCAAAATCACAAAATCTGCTGGGAAAATAAACTCCCCAACCTTCACCAACAGATTCTCCACAATTCCATTGGGTGTTTTGATTGATCTGTCAGCCATGACCAACGACATCCTGGTGGGTTTGAGTTCTTCTATGGCAAGCTTTCTCATCATTGAGAGAGGCATTAAGTTGATACTGGCACCAAGGTCACAGAGAGCTTTGTTGAGAACTATTCTGCCAATGGTGCATGAGACTACAAAGCTTCCTGGATCCTTGAGTTTTGGTGGAATGCCCCTTTGAATCACAGCACTGCATTCTTCGGTGAGTAACACGGTTTCCTTCTCAAGCCAACTTCTTTTCTTGTTGATAAGCTCCTTCAAAAACTTGGCATACAGAGGCATTTGCTCAAGTGCTTCAGCCAAGGGAATATTGATCTCCAGCTTTTTGAAAGCCTCAAGGAACTTATGAAAATGTTGGTCCTTAGTCTCTTTGCTGAATCTCTGGGGATATGGCAGTGGAGGTGTGATGCTCTTTCCTACTTGCTGCTGTCCCTAAATCACTTCTTTTGAACCGTGTGGTTGGTTGTTCTTCTCTTTGAGTTTCTCAGTGCTCTTGTTTGGCATCACAACTTGATCCTTGGCTTCATCTGCCTTTGTTTGTTTTTCATCTTCTATTGGTCTTTTGCTGCTCTCTGCTTGCTTCTTTGTAGTGTCATTGTTGCTCATCAATGTTCTCCCACTCCTTAATTGTATCGCCTTGCATTCTTCCTTAGGATTTGGGATTGTGTCACTCGGCAGTGAGCTTGAAGGTCTCTCAACAGAAATCTGCTTGGAGATTTGCCCAATCTGCCTCTCTAGGCTCTTCATGGAGGCTTCATGGTTCTTGGTTGTCATTTCCTAGTGTTTCCACATTTTGTCTATCAAAGTTTCCAAGTTAGTGAGTCTTTGAGATTCAGGTGATGCTTGTGGTGGGTTGTGAGATGTGGATGGTGGATGGTGGGCATTTTGGTTGGTGGGTTGGTTATTGGATTGGTAATGGTTGGGGTTAGGGTAGTTGTTTTGAGGTTTTCTGTAAGGGTTTTGGTTAGTTTACTGCTGGTTGTGGTTTTGGTTGTTCCTTGAAGTGTTTTGGTTTGAGTTCCTCTGCCATGGTTGTTGGTTCTGGTTGTGATTATCTCCCCATCTGAGGTTTGGGTGGTTCTTCCAGGATGGATTGTAGGTATCACCATAAACTTCATTCTGTCCAGAGTTTTGGTTATACATGTATTGCACTTGCTCCTGTTGTTGCTCTTCTTGGCTTTCTTCATTTTGTACACATACAGTTGATGGGTGGCTTGTGTTCACAGCTGCTACTTGAAGGCTGTCAATTATTTTGGCCATTTGTTCAAACTGTTGTTGAATTTATTGTTGCATCATCTTGTTTTGAGCCAAAATGGAGTCTACTCCTTCCAGTTCTAATACCCCTTTTCTCTGTGATGGTTGGCGGTTTCTTTGATGAGCAAAGAAATATTGATTGTTGGCCACCATGTCCACAAGATTCTGGGCTTCCTCAATAGTTTTCATCAGTTGTAGTGAACCTCCAGCAGAATGATCTAGTGCCTCTTGAGATTTCAATGTCAGGCCTTCATAGAAATTTTGCAGCACGTCCCATTCATTGAACATATCTGGAGGACACTTTCTGATTAAGGCTTTGTACCTCTCCCATGCCTCATACAAGGATTCGGCATCTAATTGTGTGAATGTCTGCACCTCGGTTTTCAACCTGATGACTCTTTGGGGTGGATAGAATTTGGCTAGAAATTTAGTCACCAAGTCATCCCAACTAGTGATGCTTCCTTGGGGAAAAGTTTTAAGCCATTGGGCGGCCTTGTCCCTTAATGAGAACGGGAACAGCAGAAGCTTGTAAGTTTCAGGATTCACGCCATTGGATTTGACAGTGTCACAAATCCTTAAGAAGGTAGATAGATGTTGATTTGGATCCTCCAATGGTCCTCCCCCAAACGAGCAGTTGTTTTGGACCAATGTGATGAGTTGTGGCTTCAGTTCAAAGTTATTTGCATTGACATTAGGGGTGAGAATGCTGCTTCCACAATGTCTAGCATTTGCAAAGGTATAGGAGGCCAGTACTCTCCTCTGTTGTGGGTTATTGTTAACCCCTCCTCCTGGATTAGATGGATCTCCTTCCATCTCGTGATATTCTTCCTCAGATTCTTCCTCTCCAACAATATTTTTCCCTCTTTCAGCTCTTCTTAACCTTCTAAGAGTTCTCTGGTCAGTTTCAGATAAAACAGGAATGGATCTCCCTGTACCTGACATACAAACAAAACAAAAGAAACACCACCAGTAACACTTCAATCTATTGCTAGAATGAAGTTTAGTTTAAGCAAAATTTCAAACAGTTAGTGTGTCAGTCAAAAATTAGAGAAATAGAAAAGAAAAAGTGCTTGATCTAGATCTCCACTTCACTTAATCATTGTCAATCTATTTCAATCCCCGGCAACGGCGCCAAAAACTTGATGTGTATTTTCAGAAAACGAATTCCAAACACACAAAACTAACCGGCAAGTGCACCGGGTCGCATCAAGTAATAAAACTCACGGAAGTGAGGTCGATTCCACAGGGATTGAAGGATTGAGTAATTTTAGTTTAGTGGTTGATTTAGTCAAGCGAATCAAGATTTGGTTGAGTGATTTGTGATTAACAGAATTTAAATTGAATGGAAAGTAAAAGGAATGGGTAAATTGCATGAAATTAAAGAGAACAGAAAATAAAGTGCTGAATCTTAAAGAACAAGAAATTAAATGGCAGAAACTTAGAACGCAAGAATTGTAAATTGCAGAATCTTAAAGTGCAAGAAATGTAAATGGCTTGAATTGTAAAGGGAATTGGGAATTGGATTTGCAGAAATTAAACAAGGAAAAGAAAAATTCAACAAACAGAATGTAAAAGATGGATTCAATTAAACCGGATCTTAAATGAAAATGAGAATAAGCTTGGTGTGACAACGAAACAAGGAAATTGAAATTGAAAGCTATAGATCTCAGGACTCAAGAGACTAGATAGCCAAGTCTAGATCTCACTGCCTTCCTAGATCCAGCAAGAACAATTGCAAAGGAAATAAAGAAATGTAAATTGCAGAAGAGTAGAAGCCGAAGCAGTTAACTGAAATGGAAATTCAATTATGCAGAAAATTTAACGAGATCTCAAGGTGAGATTGAAACAGAATTTCTTCAATTCTCCACCCAAGATCCGAAACAAGAAAAGTAAAAAGTGCTCAAACAAGAACAAGGAAGAAGAGAGATCAATTCTCCTCCCTAATTCTCTTGAATTCTAAAAAACAACAATGCAAAAATGTCAAGGTGCTCTCCACTGTAAGTGTTCTGAAAATTCTCTAAGAAAAAGCTCTCCTTCAAAACTTAAATCCTAAGCTATTTATACACTTTCTTTAAATGGTCTTCAAGCCTTGAATTTTCTGTTGATTGCTCTTGGAGTTGGAGAGAAACCCATTGTGAACCGGGTCAAGAATCATAAAAGTTTGAGTAAAAGTTTGAGGCAAACTTTTACTCAAACTTTTTATACCAGATGGCTTCACTTGCTGCTACCAACGTTTGGGCTAAAGTTTGAGGTCAAACTTTTGCTCAAACGTTGGTCCCCTTGTGTATATGTGTGGCGCCAATGTTTACCAAAAAGCTTGAGGCAAACGTTGGCGCAAGCTTTTCTCCTCCAGGGTGTGCAAGTGTGGCGCCAACGTTTGCCAAAAAGTTTGAGGCAAACGTTGGCGCAAGCTTTTCTCCTCCAGGGTGTAGGTTTTGTGATGCCAACGTTTGCCAAAAAGTTTGAGGCAAACGTTGGCTCAAGCTTTTTTCCCAAAAGTTTGAGCTAAAGTTTGAGGCAAACTTTGGCTCAAGCTTTTTTTCCTCTGGGGTGTTTTCAATTCTTCCAAAAGTTTGAGCTAAAGTTTGAGGCAAACTTTGGCTCAAGCTTTTTGTTCTCTCTTGCTCCTAGCCATTCCTTCTTTCTTCAACCTTCTTCAAAACTCTTTTCACCTATCATCAATCAATCAAAACATCAAAGCTATGCTCAAAATCATGAGATTGTTATTCTTTCATAATATATGACAATTATAGCACAAAATCTCATGAAATTGCATTAATTTATCCAAGGTTGATTGAATCAAAGGAAACATGAAATTCTACCCAATTGGCTTGCTTATGGCTTAAGAAAATGCATAAGTCAATTGAAAACAAAAGAAAAAGACTAGTGAAAATAGGCTAAGATGACTTGTCATCACCCCCCCATATGAACAATTATTCTGGACAAGTGTGATGAGTTGAGGTTTCAACTCAAAGTCGTTAGCATGAATTGTTGGCTTTAGAATGCTGCTGCCATAGTTTCCAGGATTTGGGTTGATATAAGAGCCTAAAACTCTCCTCTCTTACCCAACGTGATTGCCAGCATCTTCTCCAACATGGTTATGTACCTCTTCCTTCATAGTAGCTCCCAGATCTTCCTCCACTACTTCCTCTCTAACTATGCCTTTGCCTCTTGCTTCCATTCTTAATCTAAGAAAGGTCCTCTCAGGTTCACTATCGAAAGAGGATGAGGTTTCCCCTTCTACCTGTCATACATTCAACAAACAGCAAGTAGAGGACAAGTGAAGGAAACATTCTTATTAAGATTGGTGGTTAGTTTGGTTGGTGCAATTAATCAAACAATTATAGAGAAAAGAGAAAAGATGGAAATATGTACAATGAATAGCTAAAGTGATCAAAATAAAAGAATGACAAAATTGATGAACAAAAGAAAAAATTAACAAGGTAATTAAAAGTGCTTAATCTAGCTACCCATCAATTTAATCATTGTCAAATTCAAACCAATCCCTGGCAACGGCGCCATAAAACTCGATGGTCGGAATTCACTCCCCATATAAAATGAATCCATTCTTTGGCAAGAGCACCAAAAATATCATCAAGTAATAACCCACTAGGAGTGGGATCGTATCCACAGAGATTGTTAAATTTGAGTAATTTTAATCAATGGGTGAATTAGTCAAGCTGAGCAATATAGAGTGTGATTACAGAATTGTAAATGAGCAGGAATATAAATGACTCAAAAGTAAAGAGAAGCAGTAAAGTACAGAAAAGGAAATGGCAAGAATGTAAAGTGTAGAAACATAAATGACTTAATTGTAAATGGGAATGGGGGAATAACAGAATGTAAAGAAAGCTATAAAGAATGTGGAAGATGAGAATATGGGAAATTCATTGAGATCAGGAGATGTTGTTCTCTTTGGATTAAATCCAGCTCATCTCATCTTCAATCATGCAACTCATTGACCTCTTGGCAATCATGATTGATTGAGCCCCAATCCCTTGGTGACTCAATCTCTCAAATCTTGATAATCAGCCAATTCCTTGGTCTAATTGCTCATGAAGAGAGATATGCTTGGTCCCTGATTATACCACACATCCTCATAGATCTAAATAGTGGGTGGATTATATGTCACCATATCCAATCACCATAATTTCATGTTTCCTTTTCCAAGGTTCCTAGAAACCCATTTTGCATTCAACCTCTTTCCCAAGTTGATTGAACACTAGCATTAAAATGAAATTCCTTCTAGCAAATCAAAGAGAAGATGAAGAGAAGAAAAAATTTACTATCATTAATCCATCAAGTACAACAGAACTCCCTCTCTCAATAAGAGGGAATTTAGCTACTCATAGCTTAAGAGAAAAGTACAAGAGATGAAAGAGATGATGTGAAAAGTAAATCTAACTATACTTTAACAAAACTACCACTCAACAACCCCTTCTCAGTACTTTCAGGGGTTATTTATACTACTCCTAGCACTAGAATTAAGAAAAATACAAAAGAGAAAAGAAAATTACAACAGGAGGGAAAGAGAAACTCCAAAAATGTGACTCTCTAGGCTTGGCGTGTGACTGGCACTTGAGTGGCGTGCCATGCCTAGCCACTGATTTTGGCTTGGCACGCCACGCCCAGCTCCCCAAGTGGTACGCTCCATGCATTAAACTCCCTGGTGTGCCACGCCTTCGAACCCAAGTGGCACGCCCAGGTTCTTTTTAAATCTTGGTTAGCCTGGCGTGCCACGCCTTCGAGCCCAAGTGGCACGCCCAAGGTCATTTTAAACCTTGGTTAGTTCGAGCCCAAGTAGCACGCCTTCGAGCCCAAGTGGCACGCTCGGGCCTTTTTCTTCTTCTTCTCCTCTCTAGAAAGTTGAACTAGTGTGGCACGCCCAGGGTCTGGCATGCCATGCCCATCATGTGTGCTTGGTTCCTTCTCTGGAGAGTTGAACTAGCATGGCACGCCATGTGCTTGGTTTCTTTGTTGGCGTGCCACGCCCAGAACTCAAGTGGGACGCCCATGGCCTCTTAGTCTCGGCGTGCCACGCCTTGGAGCTCAAGTGGCACACCCAATTAAGAATGGTAGTTGGCGTGCCACGCCTTCGACACCAAGTGGCACCCCCATGTGTTTGGCCCTCCATCTCCTCCTCTGGAAAGTTGTACTGGCGTGCCACGCCTTGATGTTCAAGTGGCACGCCCATATTGGTATGTCCCTTCAAGCTTGGCGTGCCACGCCTAGATCCTCAAGTGGCATTCCCAAGTGTTGGATTAGAGTTGGCATGCCACGCCTTCGACACCAAGTGGCACGCCCAAGTATTTGGGTCTTCAACCTCTTCCCTGGAAACTTGAACTGGCGTGCCACGCCTTGATGCTCAAGTGGCACGCCCAAGTGATGACTAGAGTTGGCGTGCCACGCCTTTGATACCAAGTGGCACACACAAGTGGTTGTCCCTTTTTGGATTGATGAACTGGCGTACCACGCCCAATGGTTCAAGTGGCACGCCCAACTTGGCGTGCCACGCCCCTTTTTGTGGCCTTCAACATTGCTCTCTAAAAAATGATACTGGCGTGTCATGCCCAGCAGATGGCGTGCCACGCCCTTGTTAAAAGCCAAACATTCCTTTCTGGAAATCATTACTGGCGTGCCACGCCCATATAAAAGCTTTGAGGATTCTTTCTGGAAAATACAACTGGCGTGCCACGCCCAGCTCTTGGCGTGCCACACCCATATACTATCATGGCGTTTGTTCCAAGTGGCATGCCAGTTTCACATGCCTAGCTTTATTTTGTTGTTTTCTTCTTTTTTTTGTTGCTCTTTTCACCTGAAATTCAACACAAACCCGTTTCAAAGCAATGTACCATAATATTCATCAATTAGTTCATGAATTGCAATGATCAAATGAGATTATGTTCTTTTATGGTCCTTTTTAGATAAGAAAAAAGGGTAAATGATGCAAGTCATCAACTCTTCTCTAGGATTAACCTCAGTATTACTGGGAAGAGTGTCAGGAGGGATCTTAGGGATCTTCTTGCTCAGTTGACCAACTTGTACCTCCAAATTTCTAATGGAAGACCTTGTTTCATTAATAAAACTATGAGTGGTCTTAGTGAGGTTGGAGACTAGAGTGGCTAAGTCAGAAAGACTCTGCTTAGAGGTCTCCATATTTCCTTGAGAAGATAGGGATGGTGGTCTGTTATGGAACCTATTCTGGTTCCTACCACCTTGGTTGTTATTGAAACCTTGTTGAGGTTTCTGTTGATCCTTCCATGAAAGGTTAAGATGATTCCTCCATGAAGGATTGTAAGTGTTTCTATAGGGTTCTCCCATGTAATTTACCTCCTCCATGGTGGGTTGATTAGGATCATAAGCTTCATCTTCAAGAGAAGCTTCTTGATTACTGCCAGGTGCAGTTTGCATCCCAGTGAGATGTTGAGAGATCATGTTGACCTGTTGGGTCAGGATCTTATTCTGAGCCAAAATGGCATTCAGAGTCTCAACTTCATGAACTCCTTTCTTTTGAGAGGTTCCATGGTTTATAGGATTCCTCTCAGAGGTGTACATGAATTGGTTGTTTGCAACCATCTCAATGAGCTCTCTTACTTCTGCAGGCATTTTCTTCAAGTGGAGAGATCCACCTGTAGAGCTATCAAAGGAAATCTTGGATATCTCAGACAAGCCATCATAGAACACGCCTATGAGGGACCATTCTGAGAGCATGTCAGGAGGACATCTCCTTATCAGTTGCTTGTATCTTTCCCAGGCTTCATAGAGGGATTCACCTTCTCTGTGTCTGAAGGTTTGAACTTTCACTCTAATCTTGCTCATCTTTTGAAGAGGAAAGAACTTAGCCAGAAAAGCATTAACTACCTTTTTCCAATAGTCAAGACTCTCTCTTGGTTGGGCATCTAACCAAAACTTAGCTCTGTCTCTTAAAGCAAAGGGGAAAAGCATATGCTTGTAGACTTCAGGATTAACTCCATTAATCTTTACAGTATCACAGATCTGTAAGAATTCTGCTAAGAACTGATGTGGGTCTTCCTGTGGAAGTCCATGGAATTTGCAGTTCTGCTGCAGAAGAGAGACTAACTGAGGCTTAAGCTCAAAATTGTTAGCTCCAATGGTAGGTACAACAATGCTTCTGTCATAAAAGTCAGAGGTAGGCATGGTGAAGTCACCAAGGACCTTTCTAGGCTCCTTTTGTTGTTCGGTCATATCCTCCTTTTCTTGTTCAAAACTTTCTGAGAGGTCTCTTCCGGAGTATTGTGCTTTAGCTAGTTGTAAATGCCTCCTTAGAGTTTTCTCAGGTTCAGGATCAGGAGTCAAGATGGGTTCTTTATCCTTGTTCCTGGTCATAAACAAGAAGAAAAAAAAAAGAAGAAGAGAGACTATGCCAATAGACAAGAAGCTCCTCCTTAAAGTTAGAAGTAGAGAAAGAAGAAGAAGATAAAAAATAAAAATAAAAATAAATAAAAGAAGTAGAAGAAAAATACATTGGAAATAGTAGATAAGAATAAATAAAAGAAGTTAGAAAAAAAGATGGAAGATGAAAAGGAAATCACAAGAAAACTTTTTGTACCACTTGGACAAAAGAGCTTCTAGTGAAATGTGAAGAAGAAAGGAAAGAAGATAAATAATTGTAGGTATAGAGTCGAAAAAATAAATAAGAATTAAAATATTTTTATTTTTTATTTTATTTATTTATTTAATTAATTTATTAGTTTTCTAAAATTATGGTTAATAATTTAAAAATATTTGAAAATTTAAATGTTGATTTTCGAAAAATAGAAAGGGAGAGAAGAGAGAGAAATTTTCGAAAATTTGAGTGAGATAAGAGTTAGTTAGGTGGTTTTGAAAAAGATGAGAGAGAAGAAGAGAGATATTTTCGAAAATTAAGAATAGAAGGAGTTAGTTAGGTAGTTTTGAAAAAAGAAGAAAGAGAAATAGGGGAGGTATTTTCGAAAATTTAAGAGGGAAAAGTTAGTTAAGTGGTTTTGAAAAAGATGTGAGAGAAGATAAGATATTAATTAAGAAAAGATACAAGATGAAAATAAAAGATAAGATAAGAAAAGATTTGATTTTTTTTTAAAAATAAGATACGATAAGAAATTAAAATGATTTAAAAAATATTTTAAAAAGATAAGATTTTGAAATTTGATTTTGAAAAAGATCTGATTTTAAAAATTTGAATTTTGAAAAAGATAAGCTAAGATTTTTAAAATTTGAAAAAGATATGATGAGTTTTGAAAAAGATAAGATTTTTGAAAAAGATATGATTTTTAATTTTGAAAAATTTGATTTTTTGAAAACTTGACAACTAAGATATGATAAGATAAAAATTTAAAATTGAAATCTGAATTTTATTTTAAAAATTTCGAAAATTATGGTTAAAATTAGTTAGAAAAGATATTTTTTTGATTTTTTTGAATTTTATGATGAAAGAGAAAAATACACAAAAGACACAACACTTAAAATTTTTTAGATCTAGCACCCCTTTATTTTCAAAAATTTGGAGGAAAACACCAAGGACACCAAACTTAAAAATTTTAAGATTAAGACACATACAAGACTCAAGAACACCTTGAAGAATCATAAGAACACAAAGAACAAAATCTAAAGACTCAAAGAACTCAAGAACATAAAAAGAACACCAAACTTAAAATTTTTAGAAAATCAAAGCAAAATTTTCGAAAAACACAAGAAAACACTAAACTTAAAGATTTGACACAACATTAAATAAAGAAAAATTATTTTTGAAAAGTTTTTAGAAAGAAAGTCTCAAAGAAACAACAATTACCAAGAATATGAACACAACGCTCTAGCCAATTGAACTACAAAAATAAAATTATTTTTTAAAAAGGTTTTTAAATTTTCAAAAATTTGAAGAAGAGTAAAATAAAAATAAAAGACTCAAAGACTCAAACCAAGAATACTAACAAAGACTCAAACAGAGAAAAGACAAATAGTTTAAAAAAATGTGTATGAAGAAGTTTTAAATTTTTGGAATTGAAAAACAAGAAACAAGAACATTGAAAACTCAACACCAAGAACAAAAATTGAACAAAGAAAAGAAAAATATTTTTGAAAAGGTTTTTAGAATTTTTTTTCAAAAAAATTAAAGAAGAAGAAAACAAAAATTAAAGACTCAATTAAAATAATGTAAAATAAACTTAGCTGATCTAAGGAGTAAAACAATCTGGCAGTTTGTCCAAACCCAACAATCCCCGGCAACGGCGCCAAAAATTTGATGCGCGTGTACGCAAACCCCACACTGTTTGTACAACAGCAGTACTAGCAAGTGCACTGGGTCGTCCAAGTAATACCTGAACGAGTCAGGGTCGATTCCACGAGTTGCTTGAAGCAAGCAATGGTTGTCTTGTAGGTCTTAGTCTGGCGGAATCAGAAGGAGTTGGATAAAGTATCATGAAACTATGAAAACATATAACTAATAAAGATATTTAATAGGAATAGAGTTGAGAGTCGGAGTTGCTTTGTCTTTCTGAATGAACTCTGGTATTACTGTCTTCCTTGCTTGTGAATGATCTTCTTCTATGGCAGGCTGTAAGTGATCAAAGCCATTGCCCGTGGACATTGATCTCCTCTGCTACAGGTCAAATGCCATTGCCCGTGGTCATTCAATCTGACAGAGGGTGAAGCTCTTAACAAGTCATTCTCTTGGCGATCCTACTCAAAACGCCACAGACAAGGTCGAATCTTCCGGATCAGAGAACGCTGCTTCTTTGGATTCTAGCCTATACCACAGAGACCCTAATCTCCCTAGAAATCGGATGAATTGGTGTCTCGAGAAGTCCCCAACGAAATCGAGGATTAACCGTCTAAGAGATGTATAAACATAGCTGTTGGCTCGTGCTTTCCGGCCAAGTATTCACACGAACCTAAGTAGATGCGGGTGTTTGTCAGGCACGTTTGTCTTAATGTGATGAATAGAGCTAATTGGTTAGATCATCATATTCACCACGATGAAGATCGGATATACATCTTAGAGATAGATTAAACACAGATTGAAGAAGAAACAGTAATACTTTTATTAATTCATAGGACTTAGCAGGGCTCCTCCCCTCAACCTAGGAGGTTTAGAAACTCATACTGAAGTAAAAACAATGGTAAAACGTGTATGATGCTTAAAGGAATCGAAGAAGGTCTCTCCTGAATCGAAGATTGTCTGAATTACATAGATAAAATCCCTTAAATACTAAACAAATGACTAGTAAGGGTAAAACAGTCTATTTAGTGCTAAAATCCACTTCTGGAGCCCACTTGGTGAGTGTTTGGGCTAAGATTTGATGAGATCCACATGCTATGAGGTCTCTCGGGTGTGGAACACCAGCTAGGGGGTCCTCTTTGGGCATTTGTCCATTGGTCTCTACTCTTTGGGCACTGGACGCCAGGAAGGGTGTAGGAAGCTGGCATTGGACACCAGTTTTGGGCCTTCTAATCCGAAGCAAAGTATAGATTATTATATATTACTGGAAAGCTCTGGAAGTCAGCTCTCCAAAGCCATTGAAAGCGCTCCATTTGGACTTCTGTAGCTCCAAAAAAGCTTTTCTTAATGCAGGGAGGTCAGATCCAGACAACATCTGCAGTGCTTTCTCTGTCTCTGAATCGGACTTTTGCTCCAACTCCTCAATTTCAGACAGAAAATACCTGAAATTGCCCAAAAATACAAAAACTCATAGTAGAATCTAAAAATATGAATTTAACACTAAAACCTATAAAAATTCAGTAAAAACTAAACAAAAGCTACTAAATACTATATGAAAATGATGTCAAAAAGCGTATAAAATATCCGCTCATCATCCGCAGTTTAGGCTGCCACCATCTCTGATGGGTTCCACCATGGAGAAAAGCTCAAATGGAAGAGTGGAAAACGCGACCGGATGTGAATGGAGGGAGAAATCAGGCTCGCTGGAGAAGGAGGAGGCCTTGTGGCCGTGCCTGGCCGGTGGGAAAGTCGATGTGGCTGCCGGAACCACCACCAGAACTATCGCTACTTGGTTCAGTCGTTACTACTTAGTTACGGTAAGCGTTTTTGTTCTGAAACCCTTGAGAATCAGTATTCTATTATGGTTTGATAAAGGTTTTGAGATTTTGGTAACATAGGAGTGAGTTTCGGTTGTTGCATGTCGTGTTAGTGTTGCAGTTGTTGTCACGGGAGCGATATGGAGTTGTGGTTCTGGCTGCCGCTATTGTAGGCTGAGAGGAAAAGGGTTTGTCGCATAGTTAAGTTGCGATCGAGGTAAGGGAGCTTTTCTTAAACTCATTTCATTGTCAAGAATTGTTATAAATCAATATTGAACATAAAAAATATATTTTTGGTGATTATGTAAGTCTTATGGATTGATTGAATTATTTTGAAAGAATGTGATTGTTTACTTGATTAAATTCTTGATTGATTGAGTTAGCGTGGTGATAGTTAATGAAAGTTAATTTGGAAATATGATTGGTATATTTATATTGAGAAATGAGTTGTGTTGGAAATCTGGTTTACATATATTTATATTAAGGAATGGTTTGGTTTTGAAACTGTTTGAGAAGGTTGAGAATTCTGACTTATTGATTGATTTTGTCAAAGTTAGTTTAAATTATGATTGATGAGATTGGTTGCTTGAGTTCTAGACTTTGTTGATTTTCTTGAGTTGAATTGATATTATTATGATATTGGTTAAATGGAAATGATTTGAATGGTTGAGAGATATTTAGTTTGGTTTGTTTGTGACTCTTGAAGGGTGACAAAGTCTGAATTTTAGAGGAGATACTGTTGAAATTTTCATAAAAATTGGAGACTTTGTATGAAGTGATTATTTAGAAAGACTTGGATTTAAGAATTATATTAGTTGATTTTTAATTATTAAGGAAAGCATTATGCTTTGAGTTTTATTATTAAGAAAGTATTATATTTTGAGCTCGATTTATTAAGAAAAAGATTATGTTTTGAGCTTTATTTATTAAGGAAAGTATTATGTTTTGAGTTTGAATTTATTAAGAGAGGAATTACGTTTTGAGTTCGATTTATTAAGAAAAGAACTATGTTGAGTTGATTTATTAAAAAAAGAATGAATCATGTTTTGAGTTTGAATTATTGCGAAAAGAATTGTGTTTTGAGTTTTATTTATTTAAGAAAGGAATTATACTATTTTGAGTTTGATTTATTAAGAAAAGAATCATGTTTCGAGTTTGATTTATTTAAGAAAGAAATTATGTTTTGAGTTCGATTTGATATGAAAAGACTTATGTTTTGAGTTTGATTAAAGAATTATCTTTTTGAGGAATTTTGGTGAATTTACAGTATTTGAATTTGATTGATGAAGAAAGATGATTTTTGGGTCTCGAAAAATTATTAAACTTGAGAATGAAGTTGAAAGTGGGCTTTATGAAATTATTTCAAATATGAGAGTTATGCTTTTGGGGATTTCAAACCGAATTAAAGAATAGATTATCGAGGTTAATTTGAGACTTTTGATTTGGTGAAAACGAGTTTTATTGAATTGATCTGAATTAAAGATGAGGTTGAGGATTCTCTCTCTTGTTACGGTGGACAAGCTTGAGGTTGAGGATTTCCTCGCTTGTCACACCGAAAAGTTGGATAGAAGGTTGGGGATTCCCTTCGATACAACTTTGTATTGTTAATTCTAATTTTGGTTATATTTGACTATATTGGATTGAAATGAGTTTTGGATTGATATGCTCAGGATGGTGGTTTTGTTCCACTCATGTATAGGCAAGTTGAGATGGAGGATTTTCTCTCTTACTGTGATCGACAAGCTGAGGTTGAGGATTCCTTCTCTTGTTGCGGTGGGCAAGTGATGCGTGAGCATCTTTCCTATCTTTTCCTAGTGAATTTGCATTTGAATTGTTATGTTTAATCAAGATTTAAATACTTTTTAGCCACTATGAATGCTACTTTGAGTTGTGTGTAATTCTGTTTATTTCAGGTAGCATTCAGATGAATTTGACGGAGTTTTATAGAAGAAGAGGAAGAAAGTGGATGATGCTGTCAACCCTGACCTCTTTGTACTCTAACGGACATAACATGAGCTACAGAGGTTCAATTGACATGATTCTAGTGGCATTGGAAAGATAACTTTCAGAGCTTTCCAACGATATAAAATAGTATACCCTTTTCTTTCTTTTCATTCGGCCTCAATGGCGCCAAACTTGGGCTTCTCCAAGTTTGGCGCTACACTCACCTACCTCCAGGAATGCTTGGCGTCGAACCAAAGCCAAACTTGAGATTTCTCAAGTTTGGCACAATGATGGAACATATTGAAGACTTGATACGGGTGTGATGGCGCCAAACTTGGTTCAGCCTAAGTTTGGCGCCACCTTTAATAAACTTGGTGGTCACCATTTGTCCAATTGAAGCTGCACGAAGAGTTTATTTTATTTTGATTAAACTTTTATTTATTTATAAATAGGAAAAGATATTATTTAGTTTTAGAAAATATATTTTTACATTAATTAGGATTAGATATAAAAGAGAAAAGAATCAGCCCTTCGGATCTAATATCTTCTCTTCTACCTCATTCCGCAGTTTACAGTTTTACAGAATCCTAGTTTTTGCTCTGAACTATGAGCAACTAAACCTTCACTGTTAAGGTTAGGAGCTCTATTTATTGTATGGATTGATATTATTATTTTTCTATTTTAATTCATGTACTGATTTCTATTTCAAGAATAGTTTTTGTTCTTTATTTTATGAATCTAGGTGGAACGGAAGTATGACCTTGATTCTAATTGAGTTCTTGTATAACTTGGAAGAGCTCTTTACTTGAACTATAGCTTGAAAACATATTCTCCTAAATAACTAATTATCTGGACTTAACAAGATACGTGACATATAATCCTCTTATATTTGGGTAATTAGGATTTTTGTAGCATATAACTAGAATTGAACTTCACCTTCTAATTGGAATTAAGTGACCAAAGAATTGGCGGTTGATGAAGGTTAGAGGAGACTAAAATAGTCTAAGGAATTAGGGTTTAGTCACTTATAGTTGCCATGAAATAAATCTTGCATGATTAAAATAGTTAGTAAGAAAAGTCAATCCAGAAAATAGATAACTCTGAAGCCTTAACTGTTTTCTCCATATATTTCATAAACCGTTTACTGCTTGTTTTCTGATATTCCGAATTTACTGTTTGATACAATTAAACTCTCACAACACTATTTTATGTTTTTCTGACTAAGCCAATCACTCAATCATTGTTGCTTGATCCATCAATCCTCGTGGGATCGACCCTCATTCACCTGAGGTACTACTTGGTACGACCCGGTGCACTTGCCGGTTAGTTTGTGGACTTTAAATTCCGCACCAGCAAGCGGGGTTGAAGATTCTCTCTTATTACATCGGGAAATTGAATGGAGAAGTTTGAGAATTTTCTTCGATTCAATTTTTGGCTATGGTATGAACGGGTTAGGTTGAGGATTCTTTACCGTTACATCACAATCTTTCTCTGATTGGGAGATTGAGGATTCCCTCTTAGAAGGTTGAAGATTCCCTTTGTGTTGAGACACCATGTCCGGGTTGGCTACCGGATGTGTTCGGTTCTGTCAGTTTAACCGACACGTGAGCTCACGGCCAGTAGGACAAGCATGCATCATATTGCATTTGTGTGTATCGTTTGGGTGTGCATCTTGAATTTGGCTTGTCTATTTGAATAATTGTACTTATATGCTAATTGAACTAACTGTCTTAACTGTCCTCTCGGTTTGTGTATTCCTTGTATTGTTATGTTTGTGTTTGAACAACTGAGAGATCCGTTATGCTGGCGGTGGTAACACTGAGGGTTGTTCCTGATGTGGTACTGGCTGTAATTGTTCTCTGATTGTATTTGCCTTGTATCATTTGCTGCCAGAAATTGATTCTGTTTTGAAAATAAGTTTTAATGGTGATTTGATTTGAGTTGGGCCAGAGGCTGTGATTTGATTTGATTTAGGCCAGAGGCATGGTGCTTGAAATTGTGATTACACTTTTCACAACTCCGCACAACTAACCAGCAAGTGCACTGGGTCGTCCAAGTAATACCTTACGTGAGTAAAGGTCGATCCACGGAGATTGTCGGCTTGAAGCAAGCTATGGTTATTTTGTAAATCTTAGTCAGGAGATTAATAATAAGAGTGGTCGTATTTATGAAAAATAAATAACATAAAATAAATAGTACTTGTGATTCAGTAATGAGAAACAGGCTGAGGTTCCGGAGATGCTCTGTCATCTGAATCTCTGCTTTCCTACTGTCTTCTTCTCCAAACACACATGGCTTCCTTCAATGGCAAGCTGTATGATCCTCTCGGATGAAAAATACCAGGTACGATCTCCACACGGCTAATCAACTGTCAGATTTCTCGTCTCGGATGAAAACTACCTTGTACAGCTACCGCACGGCTAATCATCTGTCGGTTCCCACTAGCATCGGAATAGGACCCTTGTCCTTTTGCACACTGTCACTGCGATTAACATTCACAGGTTTGAAGCTCGTCACAGTCATCCCTTCCCAGATCCTACTCGGAATACCACAAACAAGGTTTAGACTTTCTGGATCCCAGGAATGCTGCCCATTTGGTTCTAGCCTATACCACGAAAGTTCCAACCTCCAGACTCGGTCCGTGGATTAGAAACCCAAGAGATACGCACTCAAGCTGTCGCCCAATGACTACGTTGAGCTCAGATAGAATGGGAGTGGTTGTCAGGCACGTGTTCATAGGTTGAGGATAATGATGAGTGTCACGGATCATCATATTCTCTATATTGAAGTACGAGTGAGTATCTTAGAACAGAATCAAGCGTGACTGAATAGAAAACAGTAGTAATTGCATTAATCTATTGAAACACAGCAGAGCTCCTCACCCCCACCTATGGGGTTTAGAGACTCATGTCGTAGAAGATACAATATGAAGTTTAAAATATCATGAGGTACAAAATGAATCTCTAAAAGTAGTTTTTATACTAGACTAGTAACTTAGGTTTACAGAAAATGAGTAAATAAGTGCAGATGGTGCAGAAATCTACTTCCAGGACCCACTTGGTGCATGCCTGGGCTGAGCTTTCAAGCTTTCACGATCATGTGCCCAAAGTTGGCGTTAAACGCCACCCTGAGTGCCAGAATGGGCGTTTAACGCCGAAAAAGGTGCCAGTTCTGGCGTTTTACGCCAGAAAGTTTTAGACTGACTTTGGACGCCAATTTGGGCCATTAAATCGCAGGAAAAATATGAAGTATTATATATTTCTGGAAAGCCCAGGATGTCTACTTTCCAACGCAATCGAGAGCACGCCAATTGGATTTCTGTAGCTCGAGAAAATGCATTTCGAGTGCAGGAGGATCAGAATCCAACAGCATCTGCAGTCCTTTTTCAGCCTCTGAATCAGATTTTTGCTCAGATCCCTCAATTTCAGCGAAAAAATACCTGAATTTAGAGAAAAACACACAAACTCATAGTAAAGTCTAGAAATATGATTTTTGAATAAAAACTAATAAAATATAATAAAAAGTAACTAAAACATACTAAAAAATATATAAAACAATGCCAAAAAGGGTACAAATTATCCGCTCATCACAACACCAAACTTAAATTGTTGCTTGTCCCCAAGCAACTAAAAACAAAATAGGATAAAAAGAAGAGAATATACAATAAATTCCAAAATTATCAATGAAGATTAGTCTTAATTAGATGAGCGGGGCTAGTAGCTTTTTGTTTCTGAACAGTTTTGGCATCTCACTTTATTCTTTAAAGTTCAGAATGATTGGCTTCCATAGGAACTCAGAATTCAGATAATGTTATTGATTCTCCTAGTTAAGTGTGTTGATTCTTGAACACAACTACTTTATGAGTCTTGGCCATGACCCTAAGCATTTTATTTTCCAGTATTACCACTGGATATATAAATGCCACAGACACATAACTGGGTGAACCTTTTCAGATTGTGACTCAGCTTTGCTAGAGTCCCCAGTTAGAGGTGCCCAGAGCTCTTAAGCACACTCTATTTGCTTTGGACCACGACTTTAACCGTCCAGTCTCAAGCTTTTCACTTGACACCTTCACGCCACAAGCACATGGTTAGGGACAGATTGGTTTAGCCGCTTATGCCAAGATTTTACTCCTTTGAGTCCTCCTATCCATTAATGCTCAAAGCCTTGGATCCTTTTTACCCTTGCCTTTTAGTTTAAAGGGTTACTGGCTTTTTCTGCTTGCTTTTTCTTTTTCTTTCTTTTTCTTTTAATTTTCACCACATTTTGTTTTTTTTTTTCACTGCTTTTTCTTGCTTCAAGAATCAATTTTATGATTTTTTGGATTTATCAATAACATTTCTCTTTTTTTTATTTATTCTTTCGAGAGCCAACAATTTTAACATTCATAAACAACAAATTCAAAAATATACACTATTCAAGCATTCATTCATAAAATAAAAATTATTGCCTTAAACTAATTTCAAGATAAATTTTGAAACCCATGTACTTCTTTTTCTTTTGCAAATAAAAATATTATTCAATTAAGAAAGGTGAGGGATTCATGGAATCATTCATAGCTTTAAGACATAGACTCTAAACTTTACTGATCATGGGATAAAAATAAGACATAAAATAAACATAAAAGCAGACAAATAATAATAAAAGAAAGGAAATTAAAGACATAAAAATAAATGACTCTAATACTAATGCTTATGTAACTCTTAAAACATGTTTCTAATAATAAAAGTTATCACAGAGTTAGGACTCAACAACCTTGATTTTGAGGGATAGGTGCTCCTTCAATTTGTGGGACATCCAACTCTTCAAGGGACAGCTTCTGGCGCTTTAGTTCCTGTAGCTCACGCCTTTGCTTCTCTTGTTCTCTGAGTAGTTTGCAGAGCATGTTGTTCTGATTCTGCTGCTCTTCTTTGAGTTGATCTATAGATTCTTGCAGCTTGTTGACAGATGCTTCTAAGCGGGTCCAATAGTCAAATTGAGGAATTTCTGGGAGGAGCTCATACGCCCTCCTCTTGATGAGGTTGTCTTGAACTTGAGGTCCATCCATTACCCTTTTGGTGATTGGGTGTTCAACTGGAATATACTCATCCACATCTATCTGTACCCCCGCATCTTTACATAACAGACTGATCAAGCTTGGGTAAGCCAATTTGGCCTCAGTGGATTCCTTGTTTGCAAATAAGTAAATTTCACAAGAAATTAATTGATGAACCTCCACTTCTTTTCCCAGCATAATGCAGTGGATCATCACTGCTCTTTTGACAGTGACTTCAGAGCAGTTACTAGTGGGAAATATAGATCGCCCAATGAAATCCAGCCAGTTGGTTTGGAACACCTTTTGGTTTCATGGAGGCATATGTCCTCTAGAACTTGATCCAGCTTTTTATCTTTAGCCATTCTCCTATTAAAGGATTCTGGATCATCCTGTAGTTGAGGAAGTTTGAGGATTTCTCTCACTTTGTCAAGATGGAAGTAGATAATCCTCCCTCTGACCATGGTTCGAAAAGTGTGGAAGGCAGTTCCCTCTATTCTTTGCTTATCTGTCAACCATAGATTTGCATAGAATTCCTGGACCATGTTTCTTCCCACATTCATCTCAGGATTAGCTAGGATTTCCCAGCCTCTGTTTCGAATCTGCTCTTGGATCTCCGGATATTCGTCTTCTTTCATATCGAACTTGACTTCCGGGATCACTGATCTTCTATACACTATTTTGAAGTAATGATCTGCATGTTCTTTGGTGCAGAACCTCTCATGCATCCATTGTGGTTTTGGATTGTTTTCTTTCTTGCCTCTTGGAGTGGTTTGTTTTCCTTTAGGGGCCATGATCTTGGTCAGTGATCACGGAAAATCACACCAAACTTAGAGGTTTGCTTGTCCTCAAGCAAAAGTAAGGAAAGAAGATGAATAGGTGGAGAGAAGGATTCGAATGATGGAGGAAGGGGGATGGCCGAATGTATAAATAGAGGAGAGGGGGGAATGGGTTCGAAATTTTGGAAAAAAAAGATATGATTGAAGGATATGATTGATAAAAGATAAACATGATATGAAAAAGACGAGATTCTTTTCAAAAATTTAAAAGATATGAAAAAGATACGAGGAAGTTAAATCTAAATTATTTTGTTTATGCATCTAAGAAATAAAAGATGATATGAATGAATGAAAAAGATTTGAAAAGAAATTGGAAAGATGAATGAGTTTCGAAAAAGGATTGAGAGGAATTGAAAAAGAATCAAGAAGAATTTATAAGATTATAAATTTTTGTGAATGGAAATTAAAAAATGAATGTTTGTAATGTTTGGATGCAGAAAATTTTGATTTAAAACATGAAAATTCAAAAAAAATTAAATTTGAAACAAAATTACCTCTCCCCTAGCTGTTCTGGCGTTAAACGCCCAGAATGATATCCATTCTGGCATTTAACGCCCATCTGGTGGCCATTTTGGGCGTTAAACACCAGAAATCCTTCCTTACTGGGCATTTTTCTGAACACCCAGAATGCTGCCAAGTCTGGCGTTAAACGCCTAGAATGCTGCCCATTCTGGCGTTTAACGCCCAGAATGATATCTTTACTGGCGTTAAACGCCCAGAATGCTAGCCATTCTTGCATTTAACGCCCATATTGCCTCTTTACTAGCGTTTTGATGCCAGTGAGCTCTTTTACTCTGTGATTCTTCTGCTTTATGTTCTGAACCTTTATACCCTTGACTTGTTCACTGAAAAAGCATCAATAAACATGGACAACAAAATTTAATGGACTTATATAATTTTTATAAACATCTAATTTGACTTGATAATAGCTGGGTTGCCTCCCAGTAAGCGCTTCTTTACTGTCTTTAGCTGGACTTCACTGAGCTTTTTAATTTAGTCTTAGTTTTGAGCATTCTTGCTCAACATTACCTTCAAGATAATGTTTGATTCTCTGTCCATTAACAATGAACTTTTTTTCAGAATCAACATCTTGAAGCTCTACATAACCATATGGTGACACGCTTGTAATCACATATGGTCCCCTCCACCGGGATTTCAATTTTCCAGGGAACAATCTGAGCCTAGAGTTAAACAGCAGGACCTTCTGTCCTGGCTCAAAGACTCTAGATGACAGTCTTTTGTCATGCCATCTTTTTGCTTTTTCATTATAGATTTTATCATTTTCGAAAGCATTGAGTATAAACTCCTTTAGCTCATTCAACTGGAGTAATCTTTTTCTCTCCAGCCATCTTAGCATTAAGGTTTAGGAACCTGGTTGCCCAATAGGCCTTGTGTTCTAGTTCCACTGGCAGATGACAGGCTTTTCCATACACAAGTTGGTATGGAGAGGTCCCTATAGGAGTCTTAAATGCTGTTCTGTATGCCCACAGAGCATCATCCAGACTTCTTGCCCAATCACTTCTACGGGTACTTATAGTCCGTTCCAAGATTCGTTTTAGTTCTCTATTTGAGACTTCAGCCTGTCCATTTGTCTGTGGATGATATGGAGTCGCCACTTTCTGGTTAATTCCATATCGTACCAGAGCAGAGTCAAGCTGTTTATTGCAAAAATGAGTGCCTCCATCACTGATCAGTATCCTAGGGACACCGAACCTGCTGAAGATATGCTTCTGGAGGAACTTCATCACTGTCTTAGTATCATTAGTGGGTGTTACAATTTCTTCTACCCATTTAGATACATAGTCTACTGCCACCAGAATATAAGTGTTTGAATATGATGGTGGAAAAGGCCCCATGAAGTCAATACCTGATACATCAAACAACTCAATCTCTAGGATCCCTTGCTGAGGCATGGCATAACCGTGAGGCAGATTACCAGCTCTCTGGCAACTGTCACAGTTATGTACAAACTCTTTGGAATCTCTATAGAGAGTGGGCCAGTAGAAACCACATTGGAGAACCTTGGTGGCTGTTCGCTCACCTCCAAAATGTCCTCCATATTGTGATTTATGGCAATGCCATAGGATCTTCTGTGCCTCTTCTCTAGGCACAAATATGCGGATTACTCCGTCCACATACCTCTTAAAGAGATATGGTTCATCCCACAAGTAGTACTTTGCATCAGAAATCAATTTTTTCATTTGTTGCTTACTGTACTCTTTGGGTATGAATCTCACAGCTTTCTAGTTTGTAATGTCTGCAAACCATGGTAATTCCTGAATGGAAAAGAGTTGCTCATCTGGAAAGGTTTCAGAGATCTCAGTAGGAGTTAGGGACGCCCCCTTCTACTGGTTCTATCCGGGACAGGTGATCTGCTACTTGGTTTTCTGTCCCTTTTCTGTCTCTTATTTCTATATCAAACTCTTGCAGAAGCAACACCCATCTTATGAGTCTGGGTTTTGAATCCTGCTTTGTGAGGAGATATTTTAGAGCAGCATGGTCAATGTACACAATCACTTTTGATCCTACTAAATAAGATCTGAACTTGTCAATGGCATAAACCACTGCAAGCAACTTTTTTTCTGTGGTTGTGTAATTCTTCTGTGCGTCATTCAAAACATGACTAGCATAATAAATGATGTGCAGAAGCTTGTTATGCCTTTGTCCCAACACTGCACCAATGGCATGGTCACTGGCATCACATATTAGTTCGAATGATAATGTCCAGTCTGGTGCAGAAATGACTGGTGCTGTGACCAACTTAGCTTTCAGAGTTTCAAACGCCTGCAGACACTCAGTGTCGAAGACAAATGGCATGTCAGCAGCTAGCAGATTGCTCAGGGTTTTGCAATTTTTGAAAAATTCTTTATAAACCTCCTATAGAATCTTGCATGCCCTAGAAAGCTTCTGATTGCCTTAACATTGGTAGGTGGTGGTAATTTTTCAATTACCTCTACTTTAGCTTGATCCACCTCTATTCCCTTGTTGAAATTTTGTACTCAAGGACAATTCCTTCAGTCACCATAAAGTGACATTTTTCCCAGTTTAAAACCAGGTTAGTCTCTTTACACCTTTTCAAAACAAGTGCTAGATGGTCAAGACAAGAGCTGAATGAGTCTCCAAATACTGAGAAGTCATCCATGAAGACTTCCAGAAATTTCTCTACCATATCAGAGAAGATAGAGAGCATGCACCTCTGAAAAGTTGCAGGTGCATTGCACAGACCAAATGGCATCCTTCTGTAGGCAAATACTCCAGAAGGACATGTGAATACTGTTTTCTCTTGGTCCTGAGGATCTACTACAATTTCGTTGTAACCTGAATAGCCATCCAAAAAGCAGTAGTATTCATGACCTGCTAGTCTCTCTAGCATCTGGTCTATGAATGGTAAAGAAAAATGATCATTTTTTTTGTGGCTGTATTGAGTCTTCTATAGTCAATACACATACGCCACCCTGTAACTGTTCTTACAGGAACCAGTTTATTTTTTTCATTATGAACCACTGTCATGCCTCCCTTCTTGGGGACAACTTGGACAGGGCTCACCCAGGGCTATCAGAAATAGGATAAATAATCCCAGCCTCTAATAACTTAGTGACCTCTTTCTGCACCACCTCCTTCATGGCTGGATTCAGCCACCTCTGTGGTTGAACCACTGGCTTAGCATCATCCTCCAATAGGATCTTGTGTATGCATCTGGCTAGGCTAATGCCCTTAAGATTACTTATGGACCACCCAAGAGCTATCTTGTGTGTCCTTAGCACCTGAAGTAGTGCTTCCTCTTCCCTTGGCTCTAAAGCAGAGCTTATGATCACGGAAAGAGTGTCATCTTCTCCCAGAAATGCATATTTCAGGGATGGTGGTAGTGGTTTGAGCTCGGTTTAGGAGGCTTCTCCTCTTCCTAAGGAATTTTCAGAGGTTCTTTTGTTTTTTCTGGTTCCTCCAGGTCAGGCTGAACATCTTTAAAGATGTCCTCTAGCTCTGATTCAAGACTCTCAGTCATATTGACTTCTTCTACCAGGGAGTCAATAATGTCAGTGCTCATGCAGTCTTTTGATGTGTCTGGATGCTGCATAACTTTGACAGAATTCAACTTGAACTCATCCTCATTGACTCTCAGAGTTATCTCCACTTTTTGGACGTCAATGAGGGTTCGTCCAGTTGCTAGGAATGGTCTTCCTAGAATAAGAGTTGCACTCTTGTGCTCCTCCATTTCCAGTACTACAAAGTCAGTGGGAAGGAAAAATGGCCCAACCTTGACAATTATGTCCTCAATTACGCATGATGGAATCTTAATGGAGCCATCAGCAAGTTGAAGGCATATCCGGGTTGGTTTAACTTCATCAGTCAAACCAAAATTTTTTATTGTTGATGAAGGTATTAGGTTGATACTTGCCCCAAGATCACATAAAGCTGTCTTGGTACAAGCACCCTCTAATGTGCATGGTATCATAAAGCTTCCGGGATCTTTAAGCTTTTCTGGTAAGCTTTTCAGAATGACTGCACTGCATTCTTCAATGAGGAAAACTTTTTCAGTTTTTCTCGAATCCTTCTTATGACTTAAGATCTCTTTCATGAACTTAGCATAAGAGGGTATTTGCTCAAGTGCCTCTGTAAAAGGAATCTTTATTTCAAGAGTCCTAAGATAGTCTGCAAAGTGGGCAAATTGTTTATCCTGTTCCGCTTGGCGGAGTTTCTGAGGATAAGGCATCTTGGCTTTGTATTCTTCAACCTTAGTTGCTGCAGGTTTATTTCCTATAGAAGTGGTTGGAGAAGCCTGCTTAAGCGGGTTGTTATCAGCACTTACAGGTGTCTGATCCCTTATTGGCATTTGGACGACAGAATTGGGTGCTTTTTGGGTGTTTCACGCTAGGTTGCCACCCTTTTCTGGCGTTTGAACGCCAGAAATGGCTATCCTTTGGGCGTTTAACGCCAAGTCTTCACCCCTTTCTGGCGTTTGAACGCCAGAATCATTCCTCTCTGGGCTCTTACTGTCCTTAGAGGGATTTTGAGCAGTGGCTTGGTCATTTTCTATTAGTTGTTCCTTTCTTGGCTTCCTACTGCTTTGAGTTGAGATATTCAATGTCTTCCCACTCCTTAATTGAATAGCTTGGCATTCTTCTGTTATCTGTTCAGATAGCTGCTGTCTTGTCTGATTCAAGTGTTTTTCCATATTCTCATTAGCATCTTTGGTTCCTTGTAGCATCTCTTTAAATTCTGCTAACTGTTTTGTTATACTAAGCAATTGCTGATTGAGTTCAGCAACTTGTTCTTGAGGACTAAGTTCATTGTATACTGCATTAGCTTCTTCTTTCATGGAGGACCCACTACTTGAGTATAGATATTGATTTCTAGCGACTGTATCAATGAGCTCTTGAGCCTTTTCAATTGTCTTTCTCATATGTAAAACCATAGTAAAAGATGTCTAACTGCACCCATTCTGAAAAGATTTCAGAGGGGCATTTCCTTAGCATCCCTCTATACCTCTCCCAGGCATTATAAAGGGATTTATTATCCTCTTGTTTAAAGCCTTGGATGTCTAGTCTTAGCTGTGTCATCCTTTTTGGAGGAAAATATTGATTCAGGAATTTGTCTGATAACTGTTTCCATGTTCTTATGCTTGCTGTGGGTTGTTTGTTTAACCACCTCTTAGCTTGATCTTTTACAGCAAATGGAAATAGTAATAATTTGTAGACATCCTGATCCATGTCCTTATCACGTACTGTGTCAGCAATTTGTAAGAACTGTGCCAGAAACTCAGTAGGTTCTTCCTGTGGAAGACCGGAATACTGGCAATTTTGCTGCACCATGATAATGAGCTGAGAACTTAGCTCAAAACTGCTTGCTCTGATGGGAAGTATACAGATACTACTCCCATAGGAAGCATTAGTGGGGTTAGCATATGACTCCAGAGTCCTTCTGGACTGTTCATTTTCACTTAGGTCCATGATGGAGAGAATAAAATATTTTTGTTTTTATTTTATTTAATTAAGAATAACCGAATTAAAAAGGAAATAAGATAAAATAAGATAATTGAAAAATAAAATATAAGTTTCAAAAACTTAAAAAAATAAAAATTTGAATACTAAAATGACTAATTAATTAAAAATATTTGAAAAATTTTGGATATGATTTTCGAAAAATGAAGAGAGGAAAAGTGGTTAGGAAGTTTTGAAAAAAATATGTCTTAAAATTAAAGATACTTGTAAGAAATTAAATAAAAAAAAGAATATTTGAAAAAAATATGATTTTAAAATTTTAAGGATTGAAACTTTCTTAACAAGGAAACACCAAACTTAAAATTTTTCAATCAAGATAATAAAATAGGACAAGTAATTCGAAAATTATGTCTAAAAGGAAAAATATTTTGAAAAATTTTATAAAAGATTTTCAAATTTTGAAAATTGAAAATCGAAATTTGAAATAAAATAAGATAAAGTTTTGAAAAAGATATGATTTTTTTAAAAAAGATTTGAATTTTTAAATTTTAAAACTAAGATAAGATAGAATAAAAAAAATTTTGAATAAAAATCTGAATTTTTAAAAGTAAAAATCGAAAATTCAATTAAAATAAAGAGAAAAGATATTTTGAATTTAATGAGGAAAGAGAAAAACAATAAAAGGATGCCAAACTTAAAATTTTTAGATTAAAACAAAGGAAACAAACAGGGAAACTTTGAATGTCAAGATGAACACCAAGAATACTTTGATGATCAAGATGAACACCAAGAACAAATTTTGAAAATTTTTAAGGAAATAGGGACACAAAGGACACCAAACTTAAAAATTTTTATATTTTGGACACTAATAATTCGAAAATGCACAAGAAAAACAAGGACAGACACAAAATAAGAAAAACTAAAGATCAAACAAGGAAAATAAACAAGAAAAACTTGAAGATTAAGAAAGAACTAAGAACATATAATGCGAAAAATTGAAAGAAAAAATAAAATCATGCAATTGACACCAAACTTAAAATATGAAACAAAACTCAAACAGAAGACTAAATTATGAAGTTATTGGTTTTAAAAATTTTTGAAAATAATTTAGAAAAAGAAAATAAGGATTTTAAAATTTTAACCAAAAACAATAATAGAAGACTCAATTTTAGTGACTCAAAACCAAAAAAAAAAGATAAAATTTTCCTAATCTAAGCAACAAAATAAATCGTCAGTTGTCCAAACTCGAACAATTCCCGGCAACGGCGCCAAAAACTTGGTGCGCGAAATTGTGATTACACTTTTCACAACTCCGTACAACTAACCAGCAAGTGCACTGGGTCGTCCAAGTAATACCTTACGTGAGTAAGGGGTCAATCCCATGGAGATTGTCGGCTTGAAGCAAGCTATGGTTATTTTGTAAATTTTAGTCAGGAGATTAATAATAAGAGTGATTGTATTTATGAAAAATAAATAACATGAAATAAATAGTACTTGTGATTCAGTAATGAGAAACAGCCTGAGGTTTCGGAGATGCTCTGTCATCTGAATCTTTTCCTACTGTCTTCTTATCCAAACACGCATGGCTTCTTTCAATGGTAAGCTGTATGATCCTCTCGGATGAAAAATACCAGGTACGATCTCTGCACGGCTAATCAACTGTTGGATTTCTCGTCTCGGATGAAAACTAGCTTGTACAGCTACCGCACGGCTAATCATCTGTCGGTTCCCACTAGCATCGGAATAGGACCCTTGTCCTTTTGCACAATGTCACTGTGCCCAACATTCGCAGGTTTGAAGCTCGTCACAGTCATCCCTTCCCAGATCCTACTCGGAATACCACAGACAAGGTTTAGACTTTCTGGATCCCAGGAATGCTGCCCATTTGGTTCTAGCCTATACCACGAAGGTTCCAACCTCTGGACTCGGTCCGTGGATTAAAAACCCAAGAGATATGCACTCAAGCTGTCGCCCTATGACTACGTTGAGCTCAGATAGAACGGGAGTGGTTGTCAGGCACGTGTTCATAGGTTGAGGATAATGATGAGTGTCACGGATCATCATATTCTCTATATTGAAATACGAGTGAGTATCTTAGAACATAATCAAGCGTGAATGAATAGAAAACAGTAGTAATTGCATTAATCCATTGAAACACAGCAGAGCTCCTCACCCCCACCTATGGGGTTTAGAGACTCATGCCGTAGAAGATACAATATGAAGTTTAAAATGTCATGAGGTACAAAATGAACCTCTAAAAGTAGTTTTTATACTAGACTAGTAACTTAGGTTTACAGAAAATGAGTAACTAAGTGCAGATAGTGCAGAAATCCACTTCTGGGACCCACTTGATGCGTGCCTGGGCTGAGCTTTCAAGCTTTCACGATCATGTACTCAAAGTTGGCATTAAACGCCACCCTGAGTGCCAGAATGGGCGTTTAACGCCGAAAACGGTGCCAGTTCTGGCGTTTTACGCCAGAAAGTTTTAGACTAACTTTGGACGCCAGTTTGGGCCATCAAATCTTGGGCAAAGTATGGACTATTATATATTGCTGGAAAGCCCAGGATGTCTACCTTCCAACGCAATCGAGAACGCGCCAATTGGACTTCTGTAGCTCGAGGAAATCCATTTCGAGTGCAAGAGGGTCAGAATCCAACAGCATCTGCAGTCCTTTTTCAGCATCTGAATCAGATTTTTGCTCAGATCTCTCAATTTCAACTAGAAAATACCTGAAATTATAGAAAAATACACAAACTCATAGTAAAGTCCAGAAGTATGATTTTTGAATAAAAACTAATAAAAATGTAATAAAAAGTAACTAAAATATACTAAAAACTATATAAAAATAATGCCAAAAAGGGTATAAATTATCCGCTCATCAAGGCCGTAATTCGATTTGATTATATGTTGGGTCGGAGGCCGTATTGGGTTATGTTATGAGATATCAATTGAGTTTTGAAATTCTTATAACTAAAGAAGTGAACTTTGAATTTTGGACAATTAATTGTTAATAATTTGAATAGATTCATAAGACGAGCGATAATCACTGCAGTTGAAATCAATTCTTTATTTTATATGTATCATCTTATAACAATTCTTAAAAATGCTCTACTGAGAACCAGCGATGACGATGCTCTCACCCCCTACAGATTTTCCTTTTTAGGATGGATGAAGAGTTTAAGGAGTTCCCTCTGTGCATCTGATTGTGTTATATATTATTGTATATATTATAGTTTTCCCTCACCTTTATTATTATATATCCTTGTGAGAGGGATAAGAGTTATAATGATATGTATGTTTACAAAATTTGTAAGTTACTTATATATGAAGTCTGATATGTTTTTATATATCTATATATATGAGGATTTAGTGATTGATTTTGGTTATATATGCATGTTTGACTAACATAAAAAGTATTTCCAGTTTATAAAAGAAAACAGCGATACAGTTTCGAGTTAAAAGCTCATATCTTATTATTAAATATATAGAAGTCGTATGGCATTCTTACTATTAGAGTGGCACAGCCGGAAATGTGACATTTTGACAGTAAGAGTGTTACAGACCACATCCCGTAGAGGTACACAATAATAAGATAATTAAGCATTAATAATCATAGAAAGACATTCAATATCTAATTAGTTGTGTGATTCATAGTGAAAAACAAAAACTATTAGTAAACAATGTTTACCTTTTTAATATTGTGATCTCGATGAGACTTCCATTCTTCTTCTGTGAAGGGTTAAGGAAATGTTGTCCACCCATATTTCCACATCAGTATTCTTTCTCTACAATACACAGTTTGACATGTTCAACGACAAATTAAAAAAAACTAATATCTATTTCTTGAAATTTAAACAATAATAGTACTTAAAAAATAGACCTGAGCAACTCCTGATGTATCTGTTGTGAGACCACCCTTCAACATAGACCAACAACTAAGCTTAGCAACTTTGGCACCAACAAATTTTATCCCTTTACTTGTTTTAACAATTGCTGTTACTTCAACATTATTTCCCTCACTCACTTGGTTATTAGTATTTACTTAAGTCTAAGATTATTTTATTTCAGGCTTTTAGTAGTTGTCTTTTCTCTGATATTGTCGCTGTCACCTCTCTTGTTCTGCTTCCGCTGTGTTACTACTTTGCTACTGCTATGGTACTTAATTAATCTGTTGCTTGATTGCTTATTAGTTCAAGTATGATTTAAATGCCAATGATGTAGAACTTTTAACTTGAATGCAAAATATGTTGACAGTGTCATTTTATCTATTAGATAATACAAAATATGCTTCCAGCTTCCATTCATTTTGTCACTTTCTACGTTCTCTTTTTATTAAATTAACTAATTATTTTCATTCCTTCTTTTTTCCAAAAAGAAAATGAGACATTTCTATTTTTAGGTTAATTTACTTTCATTTCTTAATATTTTAAGTTTTTTGTTTCGGTTGGACAACTTGAGAACTATAAAGTAATTAAGTTTTGCTTCACTTGTTACATATAGATGCATTTTATATTTGGTATTTTAGACAAAATACAAATATAATTTATATTTGTATGTTGAAGTGACAAATCAGTGAGTGAGGAAGGTTGGAAAATTTTTGAAGTTACATATTAGTTATTAGTATTTACATAAGTCTAAGTTTATTTTATTTTAGAATTTTGGTAGTTCTCCATTTGTTGCCGCTACCATCTCTCTTATTTTAATGCACCTATGGTGCTGCTTTGCTGCTACTATGGTATTAATTATCTGTTGTTGGATTAGTATTTGCTATCACTGCCACCTCTCTTCTTCTACTTCCGCTATGCTGCTACTTTGCTGTTGTTATGGTATAGATTAAGACAGTAATTTTGGTTTATACAAATTTAAATACATCTATTAATTTGTTATTGATGTTATGCGTACAACTTAAGTGCTTTTCTGAGGCATTCACTTCAAGACCTTCTTTAAGAATTGCTAAAATTTAATTTCCTTTGTTATTTTATATACAATGCCTTCAAAGCATTTTGGAGGCTTGGACAACATTCTCTCTTAATTAATTAGGAAAGTAAATTCGCAGTTAGTGAGACTAACACTAAGGACTTCAAACTAAGAGCTTAGCTATCTATTTAAAATATATAGATTTTTGATGGATGTGTCCAAGAATTGGATGGATATACCACACCATGAGAAAGAATATCAACTCAATGTAGAAAGATTTTTACACTGTGCTTTTTTATCTGCGGGGAGTTCCTTAAGGGAAAGAAATTCAATGCCCCTGCGTAAAATGTTATAATAGACTTTGGTTAAAGAGAGATGACATGTATAACCATCTAATATGCTACGGATTTGTTAAAGGTTATAGGCAGTGGTTTAATCGTGGAGAATCACATGTTGTTACGATAACATGATGAGTTGTTATGTGATAGATTTAGAGATACTACACAAGTTGAAGGACAAAATAAGGGACCCAATAAATGTGCAAAGGAATTTTATAAATTGGTAGATGAGACAAGCCAAGAACTATACTCTAGGTGTAAAGGATTCACAAGGTTATCCTTTACCATCCGTCTTTACTTGTTAAAATGCTTGCATGATTGGATAATGCGTCGTTCACTTCTCTCTTGAAATTATTGAAAAAAGAATGCCATATTTGAATATTCCTACTTCTTTTGTTAAAACCAAGAATATGGTGAAGAATTTGGGTCTTGACTACCAAAATATCGATGCATGTTGCAATGACTGCATATTATATTGAAACGGACATGATAATGACGCATCTTGTCATGTCTGTGGAATATCCTGTTATAGTGAGCATCCTGTTGTAGAAGATGATGATGCTACCTCATCTAGAAAGTCTCGTAAAGTTGCTACAAAAACTCTATGGCATTTTCCTTTGGTTTCCAGACTTCAAAGGCTTTTCATGTGCACAAGGACAATTGAAGCTATGTCTTGACATCATAATGAGAGTGTTAAAGATGGATCGTTAAGGCATCCTGCCGATGGTGAATCATGGAAAGTATTTGACAGTCAACATGAATATTTTGCAAAGGAGCCTCTTAATGTGAGACTTGGCTTAGTAAGCGACGGATTCAATCCATTTTGAACTTTGACCAGTACACACAATACATGGCCTGTTGTTCTGATTTTGTATAATCTATCCCCTTGGATGAGCATGAACCCTGATTATTTTATTCTCTTTTTACTCATTCCTAAACCACAATCGCCGGAAAATGACATTGATGTCTTTATTTAACCGCTAATTGAAGAATTAAAAGAATTATGGGAGTCAGATGTAGAAACATATCATTGTTCAGAAAACAAAACATTCAACATGAGAACATATCTTTTATGGACAATTATATAGTTTCAATTACAAGAAGCTCTCTTAAAAAGGATGAGGAGATTTGCCAAGCTAAAATTGAATACAATGACAAGTTCTTATCATTAGAAAAGAAGATGGATGGTGTATATGGTCTATTAAAAGTGATGCTGCACCAAATCTACCTTGGAATGAGTGATGAAGAGGTAGCAGCCTTAGTGTAACTATCTTTTTCATGTTATTGTCATATTCTAGCGAACGATGTTGTAAGTAGCTATATTTTTCATATTATTGTCATAGAGAGATACTGGTGAAAAAAAGGAGAAAAAGAGGTGGTCACTGCCTTGTTACCCTGGATTATAGAATTCCATTTTCTATCAGTTTAATTTTCTGTTTGTAGTTCATGCTATTGTCGCTGGCTGAATATGCACTGTTGATTGTTGAATTTTCTATTTGTGTACTGTTGATTGTTCTTTATTTTTCTTAGAAATAATAAATTTGACTGAACCTATGTATTAAGGCATTAAAAATTCAAGAAAGTGGAGAAAAGTGTGCAATTATTTCTATTACATTATTCTATTAGGAATCAGTTAGTTGTTAGTTCATGATATTTATGCATTATGTGGTATAATCTGTGTTAGTAGTTAGTGTATAAATAGGGCTTTAGCTTGTAGTTTAGGTTAGCCAGTTAGTTTTTCAAAGTATATAATTCTGTTAGTTAAGTTCAAAGTATCATTTTAACTCTTCTCTGCATTAATTTTGTTTTGGTAATCACACAAGAATAGTTTTTTTGCAATTTAAGCAATCACAACTTTTCACTTTCCCTTTACTACGACTTTGATGATTTGACTGTTGTATTTTTCAAATAATAAAATTATTTTGGTTGCATTAAAAATAGTGATAAAATATAAGATGCACTAATACAACAATATTTAAAATGATGCAGGGCAGTAGTAAAAACAATGGAGCTCACAATGGCTAAAACACTAATCATGAAGTTTGATATTTTGTAATAAGGTATGTAACGGAAGTAGACATGTGATAGTTGTTGAAATTATAATCATGGATAGTTGTCATCACGACTTTGATTTTTGGTACTTTGTTAGAATGCTGTCATGTAAAGAATGTCTATATTTTTTGTGACAAGTTTATGTATGTTGGATTAGTTGTTTAAAATTATATATGTAATTTTTTGTCGTTGTTTGAATTTCTCCCTCAAACTATGATTTAAAATTATATATGAATTTTGCAAGGTTTTATCAGAAAATTCATAAAATAGTGTAGCCATAGATTTTCTGAGCTAACTTATAGTCAAACTTAAAAAGGGTGCCCATATTATATACTAGTCATCAATGGCCACGCTTAAAACATGTGGCCATAACCAACAAAATTAGCATGGTTCAAAAACGTAGTCAGGCACGCTTTCGAATCGTTATCATAACCAACGGGGTACGTTTAAGAAAGCATGGCTGTATGTCCACCAGACAGCACGCTTAGAAATCATGGCTATAGGATTATACATACATCTTTTAAAGTGTGGCAATACGTAATAGCATGGTAACAAAATAAGTGTGACCATAAATCAATAAAAGCATGCCAATAGAGCAACAACCACGGTCGCACATGTGATCCTTGTAAAAGCATGGTAAATTCCAAGTTTTCTTGTAATGTGTAGCTGCGAATTAGGCGATGCCTGTGCCGGGGTGGTTGTGGCTGTGGCAGTGGTTGAGGTTGTGGTTGAGATTGTATTTGAGGCAAACAACTGTGGAGGTGTCTAGTGTGTAGGGCCGTCAAAATGGGTCAAACCCATCGGGCTAACTAGTTTACCCATTTAAATGAGTGGGCTTTGCCTCTAAAATTAATCTTGTTTAAATTTCAGGTTAAACGGTCTGAGCCCGATTAATCCAAAAAAAATGATAGGTTAAATAGGCTAGCCTGCGTGGGTGGCCAATTTAAATTCTTTATTCATTTTTTTAAAAAAAAAGCACTTTTAGCTAATATTTTTCTAATCCGACTTGAAACTTTGACCTATCAAGTAAAAAAAATATACTGTTTTGTTTAAGGTTTTTGACCTAAAAGTAATATTTTTTACTAAAATATTTTTCAAAAATAAAATAAAAAGGTAAACGGACCTTCCTGTTTAACCCATTGAGTTGACTATAAATGGTCTAGGCTAAAAAATTTTGGTGCGTGAATAAATCGTGCTTAAATAGGCCAATCCATTTACCCTAGGCTTAGACAGGCTGGGCTTAAACAGGTTGGGTTGGCCCATTTGACAACACTACTAGTGTGTGCCACCTGCCTCTAAGGATAGACCTAGGGAGCAGTATCATCCTGATAGAGTGTAACCTCTATGACAAATGTGCTTGGGCGTCAACCACATTATCAGTAGTAGTCGCGGTGGTCGTAGGCTAGGTGCGTGACTATGACGCACCCAAGGTAAGTGAGATGCTCGTATTCTTCCTGGGCCACCCCCTACTACAGCCACCCTGGCTGCCATCAACTCATCCCTATCCCTGTCACTTGTCATATCACCTAAAACAAGTAAAAGTAATCAAAGTTAGACCATTAACATTTAATTCCTCCTACATCGTCTATAAAAGAGTTGTTTTTTTAAGTTTTATTAATTAAGTGTTTCAAATTTTTTAATAAAATTTGACAAACTCTCCCCTACAATTAGAACACTCCAAATTTTTCAATTACCAATCAGAATCAACACAAAATTCTTAACCGTTCTAATCACCTTATATCCCTGCACATAATCATTTCACCTCTATGATACTACAAATTTATCCTAAAATGCATAATTGGCAATAAAAATTTTCAGTTATAATTTTAATTACATTTTCATAACATTGAAATTAATAAATTTTGATAACAAACCTAAAGGCAATTATAATCTACTGACTCCTTCAACTTTTAACAGTAGTAATAACAGCAACAACAACACTGGTAGCAACAAGTACCTACATTTTGATCAACATTGTTCCAAATTAACCAAAATCTCAATAAATAGGAAAGTTAAAAACGTGTGAAAAACTGTAAAAAAATAGAAAAGTATACCAATTAATTGAATCTTTCTTTACCACAAATATGTCAGGGGTTCCAGAATGGTAAACGAAGCTCCAACCGACGTGCAAACCACCCTGCAAGGTTCCGTTAGAGAGAGAGAGAGAGAGAGAGAGAGAGAGAGAGAGAGGAAAAATCAGAATAGAGGGAGGAAAAAGGAGGGTGACACGTTTTAATCCAGTTATTCATCTTAACAATGACTAGGGCATCAGTAAATTATATTTTCGATGCCTTAAAATGCTGCATTTTATTTAATTGAATTTTATCGATGTTTACTAACAACTTGGCCATCGATAAATTTAGTGAACGTGCCAAATCAAGAATTCCAAAACGTTACTTTTATTGAGAATTGCGACTGTTGATAAAATTAACATGACAATTTTTTAATTATAATAATTAAAAATATTATATTAATTTACTAATGGCCAGGCCGTTGGTACCTTTTACTCTGTAATTTTATATTTTTAGAAAAATCATATTAATTTATCGATGGCTAAACATTGATAAAATGCATGAAAAAAAAGACAAAGTGTGTGCTTTTATTAGCGATGATTGCTTTTATTATCGACGATCAGGCTGTAAGTAAACCCCCTTATCACGGTCCGTCGAAAAAGCCATTGGTAACCTGCATGAGTAACAACATCTCAATGACAACAATAACACTCACAACAACAACAATACATTTGAGGATCAATTTCGTTAAGTGTAACTCCTACTAATACTACAACAAAAATCACTTTTAATGACAAATTTTTAGTGGCAATAACATAATGGCCATTATATATCTTAGGGTTAAGTACTTTTTTCGTCCCTAAGGTCTGAGGTCAAAATCAAAATCGTCCCCGACCTTTTTTTGTTATTAAAATCATACTCAATGTTACAAAACGTTATAAAATCGTCCTTTTCTACTTTAATTTTATTTTCTTTACCAAATTGCCGTTAATAATTAATATAAATAATAAAAATAATATTAAAAACTAAAAACAAACCATTCCCCCCTCCACCTGCACCCCCACTCCCTTCTCTTCCCTTACCACCGTCTGGCTCCAGTTGGCTTCTTCTCCACCTTCCCTCAGTTTCATTCGCACCGTCCGTTGCAGAATCCACTGCTAGCTGCAGCAACCCGTCGCTCTCTCGTGCTCCATCGCAATTCCCTAGAAATGCCACCGCCACCTGCTTCTTCGTCGTTCGATCCTTCTCTTCGAGATCCCAAGGGAAGACCGCTGCAAGGAGTGGAGCTGGTCTTGCCGAGATCGGAGAAACGCGCCGGAACCCTCTGCCACACCTTCGAGGATCTCTGGTGCTGGTCTTTCTTTTCACCTCTTTCTCCGTATTCTATTTTTTTGGATCTGGATTTCTACGATCTCTCTCGTTTCATCCCTAATCTAATAACATCTTGCATTGTTATTCCTTATGTCTGTGTTGGTGTCTTTTCAAGATCATCAGTAGATCAAGGGATAGCGTATGTGCTGATGTTGTTGGCTCTGGCTCTGACGTACCTCATCCACTCCGCTGATCTTTCCACCACCTTATGAATTTGAACCACACAGGAAGGAAATTTGATGTAGGATTGAGAGTGGATTTTTTAGGTGACAGTGCTTCGTTAGTTATTCTCAATGTTAGTATATTTCTATTAGCAATTTATGTGTACGAATAGATTCATTAACAGTTTGCAATAGGGATTGCTTTCTTATTTTTCCAGTAAGTCTGAGGATGTCAATGTTACCTCATACATAAAGCACCAAATTCGTGTGTTTGTTTTGGCTTTCAAGGTTTCAAACTATTGTTGTTTGAACTGCCATTTCTATTGATTTTGCTTGTTGCTGCTGTGGTTGGACTAGGAAACAGAAATCTGATTCTTCTTCTGCATCTTCTTCTGTGTGAACTGGAATTTTTGTTTGTATTGCATAATCTGAGTTTGTTGTAAGATTTTCTGCTTGTAGATTTTCTACTTGGATGGGGAGAGAAGAAAGGGAAGAGATAAGGGAGTGGGGGTGCAAGTTGGGGGGGAGGGTTTATTTTTATTTTTTAATATTATTTTTATTATTTATATTAATTATTAAGGGTAATTTGGTAAAGAAAATAAAATTAAAGTAGAAAAGGACGATTTTATAACGTTTTGTAACATTGAGGATAATTTTAATAACAAAAAAGGTCGGGGACGATTTTGATTTTGGCCTCAGACCTTAGGGACGAAAAAAATACTTAACCCTATATCTTATTTAACTTATGTTTTTGTGGCAGTTATATATTTACCATTATTAGTATATGTTATAATGACAATTATACACTCTTGGGGCTATTAAAATGGTCTTTCTTAGCAATTGTAGTTTAAGATGACTACTGTCTAATTCCTTGTAAATATATTAATGGCTATTTTTATTGCCACTATAAGTAAAATAAATGGGCACTAAAAATAATTTTTTAGCTGTGTAAAATTTTGACACAGACATATATGCAAGATGATAAAATGTCCATTAATTATGACTATAAATATCAAATAACACTTTTTATAATGTAAACAAAAATCCTTGAATTTCTGATCATAGAAAGTGCTGAGCGCTAGGAAAGAAGGATATTAGAAAAAGAAAAGGATAAGTACTCTTTTGGTCTTTATAGTTTGGTATCAAAATCATTCTTAACCTGTTTTTGTTTTTCAAAATAGTCCTTAACATTAAATTTTGTATTAAAATCATCATTTTCTAATTTTTAGACAAGACTACTCTCATTCTTTTTCGTATTTGCATAGTTTTACTTGTTGTACAGCATCAACCGTAGTAAGAGCAAGTGAAAGAGTGACTCCAATAACAAAGACGATCAAGGTTTTGGTGTTTCTTTGATGCCACTTGAAGTTTTTGTGTTTGTTTTTGGGTGGGAGTTTTAACTATATATAAATAGTAGAGGTTTGTTAATAATTATGTTGGAAAATTTTATAAATTACTCCAAATAAAATATATCAGTACAAGAAAAATAGGCTTTTTTCACGCTTTTAAAGCATGCCAACAAGTGAGAAAAAGAGTAGACACAGCTTGTGGCCATGCTTTTGCAAGGGTTACATCCGTGAGCATGCCAGTTTCTCTATTGGCATGCTTTTATTAGCTATGGCCACACTTAGTCTGTTGCCACGAGCCCACAATGTTAGCTACTGCCACGTGGCTGTATGTATAACCCTATAGCTACGTTTTCTAAACGTGCTCTCTGGTGGACATATAGTGACACTTGAAAAGCATGCCAATAGTTGTACGTTTGGCCATATTTATTGAGCATGGCTGTTGATGACTCTATAAAATATGGCCATGCTTTTTAAGTGTGGCTATAAGCTAAGTTAGCTAAGAAAACCTATTGTTCTCTTTTTTTTTCACTAATCTTCCTAATAATAGGTTATCCATTTGCGACATAAAACTTAAAATATTAAGAAATGAAAGTGTATTAAATTCAAAACAAAAAATAAAACCAGTAGCAGAAAATAAATTCGTACCATAGTTGTAGCTGCATCGCAACGCAATCAAAACAAAAGAGGTGGCACCGGCAGCACCAGCAAAAAGACAACTACCAAAAGCCTAAAATAAAATAAACGTAGACTTAAGTAAATACTATAATAAGTAATATGTAACTTCCAATATTTTTCAGCAACCTCCCTCACTCACTGATTTGTCACTTCAACATAGAAATATAAACTATATTTGTATTTTGTCAAAAATACCAAATATGAAATCCATCTATATATAACAAGTGAAAAAAAACTTAATTACTTTATAGTTCTCACAATAAGAAAAATGCTGAATACCGTCAGATTTAGCATCGGACATTAGTAGCGGATTTACCAGCAGATGTACCGGAAGATTTGGCAACAAATTCGTCAAGGTAAAAACGTTATCGTCGGATTTAGTTTTTCGACAATAAATCTGATGTACTTGGAAGGAAAAAAAGAAAATTAGCATGATTATTACCATTGGATTAATGGAATGCTTCGTTTTGGTCACGCGTAATGTTTACCGTCGGATTTATCCGCCAATAAATTTGCCGTAAATTGGAATTGCGGGGCCACCCCCTCATTTTGAAACACTCACTCTCTCTCTCTCCCTCTCTCTAAACCTCCTCTTCCTCTCTTTGCCTCTGTCTCCCCTAAACCACCTCCGTTAGCCCCCTCTGCTAGCGCCGCCACCAACAGCCTCCAAAGACTACATGGACTCCATTGGTCTCTCTGTCGTCACCGTTTCCGTCACTCCTACCATTGCTGCTGCCACCGCTGCTCTCTGTGTCACTGTAGCCCCCCTTTCCTCCGTCCATGTAGGTTGTCCTACTCCATATCCCTATTATTTTTTTTGCAATTTATTAGAAAAAACCATAATGCAGCCTGCCGGTTGGTCACCGTCACCGCTACTGCGCCGTTTGTGTTGCCACTATGCCAAAAAAGTCCTCTACGCCACTACTATCTTCGGGTAACTCATTCACTAGTTAGTTTAGAGTAGTTAAACCATAAACCCTAATTTATGGTGTATGCCTTTGTTCCTATTTTTTTTTATTTTGTTATATTTTTATTGGATTTTAGGGTTTGTTCTGATTTGGATCTTTCTTTGTTTATTCTGATTTCACTTTTAAGATGTATTCTGGGTTCATTATGTTATTTTAAGTTTGAAATTTCTAATTTCCGAATTCATTATTTTCTTTATGATTTTGGTTCTGATTTGTTCTTAATTTCTTATGTTCCTAATTTTTGTTATGATTTTTAGTTTGTTCTTGATTCTTGATTGAAATTTTTTGTTATGTTTTCGTTTTGCAAGTTTGAGTTAAGAGAATAGTACAAGAAAGAGCACTCAAATAACAAATTTATTGCAGTTGTGAGTATTTATTTATGCGGAATATTGTTTAGTATTTGTTTTAAAAAATTTTGAATTAGTTTTCAAATAATTTTTAACTTGTTTGAATTTTAACTTCTTTTATTGTTGTAGCTTCAAAACAATTAAGTTGGCAAGGCTGGTGGTGGTAGGTAAAAATTAATTGCTTGTTTTTAACTTGTTTTATAATTGATGATTGGTTTTTGCTGTTGTTTTCATAATTGTTTTCTTATTGGTCTATTGAAACTTAAAATTTAGTCACACATTAGTTATCTTCATTTTTACTTTCTCTCTAGTTTTGTGCTTATTCTTTATTCGTTTTCTTGGTTGATTATGCCTATAAAGTTAATGTTCAATTGTTTATATCTTTTTTTTTTTCAGAAAAATTGAAGTTACATACAAAACAAAAAACTTAGAGAGTATGATGATACCAAACATTGATAGGGTGAACATTCTTTAAAAGTTTTATATGCTGATTTGGCTGGTAGTGGGTAGAATTTTAATGCGAATTAAGCTTACAAAGTCAACTTCATAAGCCATTAAGAGTAATAATATATGATATATGGATTATCTTTTATTGAACATAAAAAATTCTTAATTGGCTTTAATTTTTTTTATAAGTGCGCAAATAATACTAAGACAAGTTTCTAGTCATAATGTGCATATATACTTTATTTTCTTTCTGGTTGCAAAATATGAGGGTTACTGTTCTATAGTATAGTTGGTTATTATACTATTTTTGTTTTGTACTTTAATTTTATCTTTATACTTGTTTGATTGGTTGGTATTTATATATGATGTTGTTCTCTTCTGCTGTAGGAGGATGATGATAATTGAATTTATAAAAAAATTAAAATTTAAGTTTACCAACAGATTTATTGTTGGATAAATTCGTTGATAATTATTAATTTAGTTATTAATAAATAACATATTACCGTTGGATTTACCGGGGGATAAATCCAATGGTAAAAGTTATTGGCAAAAAATTTTCAACGGTAATTAGCGGCGGATAAGAAAATTTGCCAGTAAATAATTACCGACGAGGTTTATACTATTGGATTTATTCTAACAATAAATCCAATAGTAAATAGATTCGGATTTGTTTGCTAAATTTGTCGGTAAATCCGATAGTATTTGAGGATTTTTTTGTAGTGTCTCAGGATGTCCAATTGAAACAGAAAACTTAAAATGTTAAGAAATGGAAGTGCATTCAACTAAAACAGAAAATAAAACCACAAGCAGCAAATCAGCATCGCAGAAAATAAATCCAACAACAGAAAATATAGTTGTACCATAGCAGCAGCTACAACACTGTAGCGAAAGCAAAATAAAAGAGGTGGCAACGACAGTAGTAGCAAAAGGACAATTACCAAAACCTGAAATAAAATAAACTTAGACTTAAGTAAATACTAATAACCAATATATAACTTCATTTTGTTCTTGATGAAGCTTGGATACAAGTGAGTGAGCGAAATAATGTTGAAAACAATAAACACAATACATATATACACACAACCAAATAAATAAATAGCCATATTTAGCACAAATTCATATATTAAAAACTAAAATAAACTTTATTGCCCCAACTCGGTTGAAACTTCAATGCAAAATACTAAAAGAAATTTAAAGTTTATTTCATCAATATAGTGGTATAATCCAACAATATAGTTAAAAAATATACCTAAAATTCTTTTTTCATTTCTATATATGATTCTCAAGACAACCCACAATCAAATTAAATCAACACTATACATTTGTGCTCTTCCCCACCCACACATATATTCATGTGATCAAATGTAAAGAAAAGAATATCACTCTATGTGTAAGAATCTAATTAATCAAATGCTTAATTAAAATAAATTTATTTGCCCGAAATAGGTTCAAAAATTTAGAATATTAATTAAAAAATTTTAATATGATATTTGGACTCAATAGATTTTTCTGAGTTGGAAAATATAATTTTCTGTGAAAAATTGCGTAAAAATGCGTATCGGTAAATTAGCCGGCAGTACCGGCTTAAATCTGCCCAATACTGTGTGAGAGCAGTAAAAACTGTAGAAAAACTTAGAAAAATAATTAAAGTTGAAAATCGGGCGCTAATTTTAAAAGTTTGGCTCAATGGGCCAAAAATGCTAACAGGTTGAACCGGACCCAAGTTAGACCCAAGCCCAACATATATAACACCCACTAATGAACCCTTTCAGCCATAAACACACACACACACATAAGAGTTTGAGTGGCTAAAGTGAGTTGAGAGAAGAAAGCAAAAGTTACTATTTACAACCACATTCAATTGATCATATCTCGAGCTACGGTGCTCCGATTTGCATTCCGTTTGTAGCTACGCAAAGTTCATACCGAGTTCGTTAATTCTATCTAAGTTTTATTGGTAAGATTTTGAAATTTACTCTCAATTCTGCAGTTCTATGAATTTCGAAATTTTGGATTTTGGTTTGAGTGGATTTTTGTAATTTTGGGTGTTTAGGTACACTTTAGCACTTGGTTTCTATTGGGTTATGTCCTAATCAACTGTAGGTAAGGTAAGCTTGCTCTTATCCCTTGTGAAATTGTGTATTTAGGAACCCTAGGTATTGATTTGTGGTAAATTAATGCGTATAGCTTGAAAAATTTTATTGTTGATGCTTGTTGGAGTTGACTGGTGGATTGGTTGATGCTTGGAGCTTGAAAAAGTGATGAGATTGCAATCATATTGGTGGTTTGGTGCATATTAGAATCGACCAAGCTATGGTTTCGATTTTTTCTATGTAATATGTAATATTTCTAGACACTTAGGCTAGTGGACTTTATGATAAGATTGAATTAATTGTTGGAAATTGTTGAATTGATAATGTATGACGGCATTGATGATTATAATAAATTATGAGGTTGAATTTTGATATTGTTGTTGATTATTGAGATTGAAGTGAATAATGAGAATTTTGAGGAGTGATAATGAATTCTGATGCTTGTTGATGTTGATGAATCTTGAGAATGGTGAATTGATGTTGAGTTGTTAATTATTGAGGAGTGGAGATGTGTAAGTAGGAACTTCTAGATGAGAATGTGTATTAGTAGGTTATGGAATGAATTGGAGGATATATGAGCATAAATTAGGTACATTAGAACTGTTTTGGTTGTATGATAATTAGTTTTGATTGTGAATTTTGGAAGTTTGTGAACCTAGTTAACTTTTGGTAAAAATCTGTTTTTGGTTAATTTTGGTGGATCATAACTTGAGCCTCTATTTCTGAAATTGGTGGGAAATTACTTTAAATTAAAGATGATTCAAAGAGCTTTAAAAACAATATAAAAGTTTGAGGAAAATAGAGTTTTGTAGAGGAAGTTATGAACGTTTAAAGTTTGGTATTTAAAACTAAAATTCTGCAGTTTTGAAAATTTTCTAAGTCTGGTGAGGGTTGCGTATGTGACACAGTGCACACGACGCGAGCATTCCATTCAGGTTGGACATCTCGTGTACACGGGCACTGCATGCGTACGCAGACTACCGAAATTTTGACCCTTGCGTACGCGAACACATAGTACGTGACGCGAGCATCTCATTTGGGTTGGGACACTCGCGTACGCGAGCAGGGAGTTGCGTATGCGACCGCCCCATTTTACCCGTGTGCGTACACACGGCAGGGGTATATGTACGCAAACCCCTGTTTTGCTGAAAAATGATTTTTCTTCATCTTTAAGGGTTCTCTAACTTTCTAAACTTCTTGAAGTTGCTGTTTAAGAATACTATCTACTAATTAGGTCCCAGTATTGCTAAAGATGAGTTAGTGACTTAATTTAGTGAATTTCTGTATGAATTTAGAAGACGGAGACTGGTGCACGAAATTGTGATAATCAACAATGGCGCCAAAGACTTGGAGCTCTCAAACGTGAATCACACTTTGTCACAATTTCACACAACTAACCAGCAAGTGCACTGGGTCGTCCAAGTAATAGCTTACGTGAGTAAGGGTCGATCCCACGGAGACTGTCGGCTTGAAGCAAGCTATGGTCATCTTGTAAATCTCAGTCAGGCAGATTCAAATGGTTATGGAGGATTGATAATTAAAGATAAATGCATGCAAGACACCAAACTTAGAAGTTTGTATACTAAGGACTATAACAATTTGAAAATGCATATAAGAAACAACAAAAGACACAAAATAAGAGAAATCAAAGATCAGAGCACTGAAATCATCAAGAACAACTTGAAGATCAATGAAGAACATAATGCATATATTCGAAAAATACAAGAAGAATAAAGACATGCAATTGACACCAAACTTAAAAATTGATACTAGACTCAAACAAGAAACATAAAATATTTTTTATTTTTATGGTTTTATAAATTTTTTGTCATTTTTCAAAAATTATATGGAAAAGAGAATAAAGAGATTCAAAACTTTTAATAAGAATTCTAGGAATCATGCAATGTTAGTCTAAAGCTTCAGTCTAAAAAGATTAGACATGGTTAGCCAAGCTTCAGCAGGACATTACATTCAGCAGCTAAATTGATGAGAATCAATCAGCTTTCGTGATGATAAGAACAACACCTTGAAACTCTAGAATTCATTCTTAAAAATTCTGAAAAATAAAAAGAAAATTACATAATCTAAGCAACAAGATGAACCGTCAGTTGTCCAAACTCGAACAATCCCCGGCAATGGCGCCAAAATTTTGGTGCACGAAATTGTGATCATCAATAATGGCGCCAAAGACTTGGAGCTCTCAAACGTGAATCACACTTTGTCACAATTCTGCACAACTAACCAGCAAGTGCACTGGGTCGTCCAAGTAATACCTTACGTGAGTAAGGGTCGATCCCACGGAGACTGTCGGCTTGAAGCAAGCTATGGTCATCTTGTAAATCTCAGTCAGGCAGATTCAAATGATTATGGAGGATTGATAATTAAAGATAAATAAAACATAAAATAAAGATAGAGATAGAGATACTTATGTAATTCATTGGTAGGAATTTCAGATAAGCGTATGAAGATGCTTTGTTCCTCCTGAACCTCTGCTTTCCTATTGCCTTCTTCCAATCATTCATACTCCTTTCCATGGCAAGCTTTATGTTGGGCATCACCATTGTCAATGGCTACTTCCCGTCCTCTCAGTGAAAATATTCTACGCACGCTGTCACCGCATGGCTAATCATCTGTCGGTTCTCGATCATGTTGGAATAGGATCCATTGATCCTTTTGCGTCTGTCACACGCCCAACACTCGCGAGTTTGAAGCTCGTCCCAGTCATCCCTTCCCAGATCCTACTCAGAATACCACAGACAAGGTTTAGACGTTCTGGATCTCAGGAATGGCTGCCAATAATTCTAGCCTATACCACGAAGGTTCTAATCTTAGATTAGAAACCCAAGAGATACACATTCAAGCTTGTTTGCATGTAGAACGGAAGTGGTTGTCAGGCACGCGTTCATAGGTGAGAATGGTGATGAGTGTCACATAATCATCACATTCATCATGTTCTTGGGTGCGAATGAATATCTTGGAGAAGAAATAGACTTGAGTTGAATAAAAAAATAATAGTACTTTGCATTAATTCATGAAGAACAGCAGAGCTCCACACCTTAATCTATGGTGTGTAGAAACTCCACCGTTGAAAATATATAAGAACAAAAGGGTCTATGCATGGCCGTGAGGCTAGCCCCCAAACGTGAAAAGGTCTATCAAAATCTGATCAAGTGTATCAAAGTCTTTAAATACAATAGCAAAAGGTCCTATTTATAGAAAACTAGTAGCCTAGGGTTACAGAAATAGGTAATTAATGCAGAAATCTTCTTCCGGGCCCACTTGGTGTGTGCTTGGGCTGAGTATTGAAGCTTTCATGTGTAGAGACTTTTCTTGGAGTTAAACGCCAGCTTTTGTGCCAGTTTGGGCGTTTAACTCCAGCTTTTGTGCCAGTTCTGGCGTTTTGACGCCAGAATTCTTAAGCTGACTTGGAACGCCAGTTTGAGCCATCAAATCTTAGGCAAAGTATGGACTATTATATATTGCTGGAAAGCCCAGGATGTCTACTTTCCAACGCAATTGAGAGAACGCCAATTAGGCTTCTGTAGCTCCAGAAAATCTACTTCGAGTGTAGGGAGGTCAGAATCCAACATCATCTGCAGTCCTTTTTCAGCCTCTGAATCAAATTTTTACTCAGGTCCCTCAATTTCAGCCAGAAAATACCTGAAATCACAGAAAAATACACAAACTCATAGTAAAGTCCAGAAATATGATTTTTATTTAAAAACTAATAAAAACATAATAAAAACTAACTAAAATATACTAAAAACATACTAAAAACAATGCCAAAAAGCGTATTAATTATCCGCTCATCACAACACCAAACTTAAATTGTTGCTTGTCCCCAAGCAACTGAAAATTAAATAGGATAAAAAGAAGAGAATATACAATGAATTCCAAAAACATCTATGAAGATCAGTATTAATTATATGAGCGGGGCTTTTAGCTTTTTGCTTCTGAACAGTTTTGGCATCTCACTTTATCCTTTGAAGTTCAGAATGATTGGCTTCTATAGGAACTCAGAATCCAGATAGTGTTATTGATTCTCCTAGTTAAGTATGTTAATTCTTGAACACAGCTACTTTATGAGTCTTGGCCGTGACCCAAAGCATTTTGTTTTCCAGTATTACCACCGGATACATAAATGCCACAGACACATAACTGGGTGAACCTTTTCAGATTGTGACTCAGCTTTGCTAGAGTCCCCAATTAGAGGTGTCCAGAGCTCTTAAGCACACTCTTTTTGCTTTTGGACCACGACTTTAACCGCTCAGTCTCAAGTTTTCACTTGACACCTTCACGCCACAAGCACATGGTTAGGACAGCTTGGTTTAGCCGCTTAGGCCAGGATTTTATTCCTGTGGGCCCTCCTATCCACTGATGCTCAAAGCCTTGGATCCCTTTTTATTTTACCCTTGCCTTTTGGTTTAAAGGGCTATTGGCTTTTTCTGCTTGCTTTTTCTTTCTCTTTTTTTTCTTTTTTTTCGCATTTTTTTCGCATATATTTTTTTCTGCAAGCCTTTTTTATTCACTGCTTTTTCTTACTTCAAGAATCATTTTTATGATTTTTCAGATTATCAAATAACATTTCTCCTTTTCCATCATTCTTTTAAGAGCCAACAATTTTAACATTCTTAAACAACAAATTCAAAAATATGCACTGTTCACGCATTCATTCAGAAAGACAAAAGTATTGCCACCACATCAAAATAACTAAACTGTTTTAAAATTCGAAATTCATGCACTTCTTTTTCTTTTTCAATTAAAAACATTTTTTATTTAAGAAAGGTGATGGATTCATTTTCATTGCTTTAAGGCATAGACACTTAGACACTAGTGATCATAGAGACACAAACATAAATAAACATAAAGCATAAAAATTCGAAAAACAGAAAATAAAGAACAAGGAGATTAAAGAACGGGTCCACCGTAGTGATGACGGCTTGTTCTTCCTCTTGAAGATCTAATGGAGTGCTTGAGCTCCTCAATGTCTCTTCCTTGCCTTTGTTGCTCCTCTCTCATGACTCTTTGGTCTTCTCTAATTTCATGGAGGAGTATGGAATGCTCTTGGTACTCCACCCTTAGTTGTCCCATGTTGGAGCTTAATTCTCCTAGGGAGGTGTTGATTTGCTCCCAATAGTTTTGTGGAGGAAAATGCGTCCCTTGAGGCATCTCAGGGATTTCATGGTGAGGAATTTGCTCATGTCCATGAGTGAGATCTCTTGTTTGCTCCATCCTTTTCTTAGTGATGGGCTTATCCTCATCAATGAGGATGTCTTCCTCTATGTTAATTCCAGCTGAATTGCAGAGGTGACAAATGAGATTAGGGAAGGCTAACCTTTCCAAAGTAGAGGACTTGACCGCCACCTTGTAGAGTTCTTAGGATATAACTTCATGAACTTCTACTTCCTCCCTAATCATGATGCTATGGATCATGATATCCCGGTCTATAGTAACTTCAGACCGGTTGCTAGTGGAAATGATTAAGCGTTAGATGAACTCCAACCATCCCCTAGCCACGGGCTTGAGGTCATGCCTTCTTAGTTGAACCGGCTTCCCTCTTGAATCTCTCTTCCATTGAGCACCCTCTTCACAGATGTCTATGAGGACTTGGTCCAAACTTTGATCAAAGTTGACCCTTTCTAGTGTAGGGGTATGCATCTCCTTGCATCATGGGCAAGTTGAATGCCAACCTTACATTCTTCGGACTAAAATCTAAGCATTTTCCCCAAACCATTGTAAGCCAATTCTTTGGGTCTGGGTTTACACTTTGATCATGGTTCTTGGTGATCCATGCATTGGTATAGAACTCTTGAACCATTAAGATTCCGACTTGTTGAATGGGGTTGGTGAGAACTTCCCAACCTCTTCTTCGAATCTCATGTCGGATCTCCGGATATTCACCCTTTTTGAGTTTGAAAGGGACCTCGGGGATCACCTTCTTCTTGGCCACAACTTCATAGAAGTGGTCTTGGTGCACCCTTGAGATGAATCTCTCCATCTCCCATGACTCGGAGGTGGAAGCTTTTGCCTTCCCTTTTCCCTTTCTAGAGGTTTCTCCGGCCTTAGGTGCCATAAATGGTTATGGAAAAATAAAAAGCAACGCTTTTACCACACCAAACTTAGAAGGTTTGCTCGTCCTCGAGCAAAAGAAGAAAGAAGAGAGTAGAAGAATAAGAAATAGAGGAGAAGGAGGGGGGTTAGTGTTTCGGCCAAGAGGGAGAAGTAGCGTGTATGTTGTGTGAAAATGAAGGAGTGAAGATGGGTTTATATAGGAGTGGAGAGGGGGGTATGGTTCGGCCATTATGGGTGGGTTTGGGTGGGAAAGTGGTTTGAATTTGAATGGTGAGGTAGGTGGGGTTTTATGAAGGATGGATGTGAGTGGTGAAGAGAATGGTGGGATTTGATAGGTGAGGGGTTTTGGGGGAAGAGGTATTGAGGTGATTGGTGAATGGGTGAAGAAGAGAGAGAGAGAGGTGGGGTAGGTGGGGATCCTGTGGGGTCCACAGATCCTGAGGTGTCAAGGATATCTCATGCCTGCACCAAGTGGCATGCAAAAATGCCCCTTTCTGCCAATCCTGGCGTTAAACACCAGGCTGCTACCCATTTCTGGCGTTTAACGCCAGCTTCTTGCCCATTCCTGGCGTTAAACGCCAGTTTGGTGCCCATTTCTGGTGTTAAACGCCCAGAATGGTGCCAGACTGGGCGTTTAACACCCATTCTGCTACCCTTTCTGGCGTTTAAACGCCAGTAAGTTTCTCCTCCAGGGTGTTCTATTTTTAATACTGTTTTTCCTTCTATTTTTGCTTTTTCAATTGTTTTTTTTGTGACTTCACATGATCATCAACCTACAGAAAACATAAAATAACAAAAGAAAATAGAAATTTAACATAGATAATTAAAGATTGGGTTGCCTCCCAACAAGCGCTTCTTTTAATGTCAATAGCTTGACAGTGGGCTCTCATGGAGCCTCACAGATGTTTAGAGCAATGTTGGAACCTCCCAACACCAAACTTTAGAGTTTGAATGTGGGGGTTCAACACCAAACTTAAAGTTTGGTTGTGGCTTCCCAACACCAAACTTAGAGTTTGACTGTGGCGGCTCTGTTTGTCTCTGTATTGAGAGAAGCTCTTCATGCTTCCTCTCCATGGTTACAGAGGGATATCCTTGAGCTTTAAACACAAGGGAGTCTTCATTCACTTGAATGATCAATTCTCCTCTGTCAACATCAATCACAGCTTTTGCTGTGGCTAGGAAGGGTCTGCCAAGGATGATAGATTCATCCACACACTTCCCAGTCTCTAGGATTATGAAATCAGCAGGAATGTAGTGGTCTTCAACCTTTATCAAGACATCCTCTACAAGTCCATAAGCCTGTTTCTTTGAATTGTCTGCCATCTCCAGTGAGATTCTTGCAGCTTGTACCTTAATGATCCCTAGCTTCTCCATTACAGAGAGAGGCATGAGGTTTATGCTTGACCCTAGGTCATATAGAGCTTTCTCAAAGGTCATGGTGCCTATGGTACAAGGTATTGAGAACTTTCCAGGATCTTGTCTCTTCAAAGGTAATTTCTGCCTAATCAAGTCATCCAGTTCTTTAGTGAGCAATGGAGGTTCATTCTCCCAAGTCTTATTACCATATAACTTGGCGTTTAGCTTCATGATTGCTCCAAGGTACTTAGCACCTTGCTCTTCAGTAACATCTTCATCCTCTTCAGAGGAAGAATACTCATCAGAGCTCATGAATGGCAGGAGTAAATTCAATGGAATCTCTATGGTCTCTGTGTGAGCCTCAGATTCCCATGGTTTCTCATCAGGGAATTCCATGGAGGCCAGTGGACGTCCATTGAGGTCTTCCTCAGTGGAGATCACTGCCTCTTCCTCCTCTCCAGGTTCGGCCATGTGAGACGTGTTTATGGCCTTGCACTCTCTCTTTGGATTCTCTTCTGTATTGCTTGGGAGAATACTAGGAGGGAGTTCAGTAATTTTCTTACTCAGCTGACCCACTTGTGCCTCCAAATTTCTAATGGAGGACCTTGTTTCAGTCATGAAACTTTGAGTGGTTTTAATTAGATCAGAGACTATAGTTGCTAAGTCAGAGTGGCTCTGCTTAGAATCTTCTGTCTGTTGCTGAGAAGATGATGGAAAAGGCTTGCTATTGCTAAACCTGTTTCTTCTACCATTATTGTTGTTGAAGCCTTGTTGAGGCCTCTGTTGATCCTTCCATGAAAGGTTTGGATGATTCCTCCATGAAGGATTATAGGTGTTTCCATAGGGTTCTCCCATGTAATTCACCTCTTCCATTGCTGGGTTCTCAGGATCATAAGCTTCTTCTTCAGATGAAGCTTCTTTGGTACTGCCTGTTGCTGCTTGCATTCCAGACAGACTCTGAGAAATCATATTGACTTGTTGAGTCAATATTTTGTTCTGAGCCAGTATGGCATTCAGAGTATCAATCTCAAGAACTTCTTTTCTTCTGATTTGTCCCATTATTCACAGGGTTCCTTTCAGAAGTGTACATGAATTGGTTATTTGCAACCATCTCAATGAGTTCCTGAGCTTCTGCAGGCGTCTTCTTCAGATGAAGAGATCCTCCAGTAGAGCTGTCCAATGACATCTTGGACAGTTCATACAGACCATCATAGAAGATACCTATTATGCTCCATTCAGAAAGCATGTCAGAAGGACACCTTCTGATCAATTGCTTGTATCTTTCCCAAGCTTCATAGAGGGATTCTCTTTCCTTCTGTCTGATAGTTTGGACTTCCTATAAGACCCAGAATCTTTGAAAAGTCTTATTATGATCAAGTCTCAAATCCTACAGTTATTTTTAGCCTTAATTTCAGAAATTATTTTATTAAAGATAATTAAGGCAAGTTTTGATTTATTGGATTTGAGACGAGATATGATCTTTATCCAATTTTATAATTATTGGAATATTTTTTATATTTAAATTATAAAGTTGCGAGTTATGAAATAATAAGGATTTTATATGATTTGGATTAGGTAAGTAATATTTTAAATATTACTATTGCTATTTTGGAAAAATGAAGAAATTAAGTATATTATTTCTAATTATTTGATTTGGGCATTTTATTGAAAGTAATTTGTAAAAATAGAGGAGCAAATAGTATTTTTATACATTATTATTGTTGGACTAGAATTTATTTCTAATTACTATATTATTTCCAATTTCATTTGAAATTACCATTTTACCCCTAACCTTAATTTTTGAAAATGAAACCCTAACCCTAAAAATCATAACCTGACCCGTTTTCCCCCAAGACCCAGCCGTAACACCCACAATGTTTCCCTCACCCAGCAGCAGTAGCAAGCGCAGCTTGCTTTTCTTCTTGAACAAAAGAAAAGAAAAAGAAAGGGAAGGCTGAGTCGGGAAAGGGTAGAAGAGAGGGAGAGGGGGACTAAGTTGCGACGAAGAGGGGAAGGAGGAGCGTCGCCGCCGTCGCCTCGTCCAGCTGCCGCCGTTGCTAGCTGAAGGGAGAGGAAGGATCTGTTCGCGCCGTCACCACGCGGTTGTTGAGTCGCCGCCATCTTGCCTCTGCCGGCGAACACGACGAGAGAGGGAGATGGGAGTTTGCACGGCAGAGAGAGGGAGAGCGCGACAGGGGAGACCATAGCCGCCTGGGTCACCGTCGTCGGGCCTCCTTGCCGTCGCCAGTCCTACTTGTTCTGTCACCGGGAAACTCGCCGCTGCCCAGCCACCGTCAAGCCAAGTCCACCGTCACTGTTGAGACTCACCGTGAGGGAGTAGCCACCGCGCTTAGCCGCCATCCCATCCTGCCACCATTGGAGCTCGCGTCGCTGTCACCCATGGCCGCTCTTCTTACTGCTGCTCCATTTGGGTTCTGGGTTGAGCACACCGCCGTTGCCTTTGGAAGCCACTACTGAGGTCAGGATGCTATGGTGGTTGCTAATGGAGCCACCGTTGATGAATGTGATGCGGCTATGCTGATTCTGAGTCGCTGTGTCACGGCAGAAGTAAGAAACACACTGGAATGGCAGCATCGGAGCTGCTGTTCAGTTGATGCCGCTGCCTGGGTCGTTGTGGTACAAGCCGCCGTTGATAGAGCTGCTCTGTTTAGTGATTTCTGCGAGTTTCGACCTTTCGGTAAGGGTTTTTAATTTGTGGTTTCGGTCATTTGGAATTTCGAAAAGGTTTTGATGCTGCACGGTTTTTTATAGATGACCCACCGGGGCTTCTGGCCACCGCCGGAGCTGTTGCCGAGCCGGTTCAAAATCGCAGCTGCCTCATTTGGTTATTTCGGTAAGTAGCTGTGTTTCGAAAGTCCTGCGTTAGTGTCTCGTATGTGTACTAAAGCCCTTACAGTATTAATGTCCTTAGAGTTTAGTAACTGAGGTTGCTTGTTGTAATTTAGAGTTGTTTATGCTGCTGCGAAAATATGTGGGGCTGTGCTTTGAAGCTGCCTTTGATTTCGAGTTGAGGCGAAGAAGGACTTATGAGGCGTTTGGATTATGAAATTGCGTTTTGAGGTAGGGGCGCTTTCCAAAAACTATGTTTTATGTATTGGAATTATTACATATGGATACTGATGTGAGATATTGTGTATTTGGTGATTGTATCTGCCTTATGTATTATTTGATTGACTCGAATGATTATGGCTGTTGTTTTGGCTGAATTGTTGTGCGGCATTGTGAAATGTAATGTTTTGAAGTTGATTCTTTAAAGATTTGAAATCTGAGTTTAATCCGCTGAGGATTGAATTGATTTGAGTTAATTATTTTGATGATTTGAAAAGTCGAATGCACTTTTGAATTCAGCCTGGTTTATTTTAATTGGCTTGGTTTTGGACAAATGATTTATTACTGAGCTATTTCTTTAAGGCTTTGGAAATGAGTTGATTTTGAAATGGTTTCCTTGAGATATGCCACTGAGGCGACTGTTGGATTTAGCTTGCTTTTGAATTGATTTCTGGTTTTGAGCTGTTGAAAAGGGATGAGAAACGGTTTAGTTGGGACCCGAACTGGGTGGCAAAAGTCCAAGTTTTAGGGGAGGTGCTGCCGAAATTTCTACAAAATCCTAATCTTGTTTTAAGAGTTATTTAAAAAGGGTTGGATTTGAGAAATTGTATTATTTGATTTATTAAGAGAATATTTATGTTTTCAAGCTTAATCTATTTAATGAACCTTATACCTTGAGTTCGGCTTATTTAGAAATGAACTATTTTTAACATTTGAATCACTGAAGGGAAGAATGGTGCTCTAATATTGATTTCAATATAAAAGAAGCTTTTAGTGGTTTTAAAGGAAACCAGACTTTTGATTGAGTAATTAAGCTTGAGGCATTTTGGAAGAGTTAGAAAAATGGGTTCCAAAAAGAAATATGAAGGTGGTTTGATTCAGATGAACCGGTTCCGTTTCAAATGAGTTAATTTTTGGACCAGGTTAGAACTTGTGATTTTGTATGGTTCGGTTTCATAATAAATTCAGCTTTATTCTACTTGAACCGAGAATCTATGATTTTAAGAGTTTCAATGAATGTTAAGGAATTTATATAAGTTGACCTTCCCTAAAGACTTGGGACTCTGGCGAGAAACTTTCGTTATAAAATCCCATTGTTGGATGGGTGATTTTGAATGTTCCCAAAATGAATCTTTAACTTTCCATAGTTTTGGAAGTTTTGGAAAGAGAATGCCGAGAGTGGCTTTGTTTTAAAAAGGGAACTCACTTTTAGAAAATTTGGCTTACGAGCCTGAGATGATTTGAGAAATGAGACCCTTAAAGTCAAGACTGAAAAAGAGTTGAAATTTGATTTCAAAGTGAAATGGCTTGAGAAAAGTGATTTATGGCTTAAATGTCGGTTTTATGAATTTGATGATGTTGAATGGTGGAAGTGTTGTTTTGTTATGGGCCGGAATGGCTGTGGATGATTATGAATATTGGCTGGTTTTGGATTGAACCGTGAGCCGGAATGGCTGTGTATGATATTGATTTATGGCTGATTGCCGAATGAATTATGGGCCGTATGGCTGACTATGAATTATGAATTTAAGCCGGATTGCTGAGATGGATGTTGATCCATGGCTGGGACTGAATGAATATATGCTTGAGATGCCTGGGCAGTAGCAAGGGTTGTGGTTCGTCCCACTTGCTCCAGGTCAGAGAATGTGACGCCTGGGTAGTAGCGGTAGTAGTGGTAAATCCACTCGCTCCAGGTTGAGCTGTTAAACACCCGCCTGGGTAGTAGCCGCAGTAGTGGTTATTCCACTGGCTCTGGGTTGAGCGGGTAGTAGCAAGGGGGTTGTAGCTCAAACTTACTTGCTCTGCGATGGATGTTTCTGTCCATGGTTAGCTACCAGGACGTGTCGGGTTGGCTATATAACCGACAGATGATATCATCAGCCACTAGGGACAGGCATGCATCATATGCATCTATGTGACATTGTTTGGGTGTGCATATTGTACTTGGTTTGCCTATGTGATTAACTGCTAATTGTTCTACTTGCTGTAACTGTTCGTTTGTGCTTGAACTTCCTATCTGTGTTTGCATTTGGGACTCTGTTGGATTGTGGTGATTTGGTTGATGGTTGGATTGTTTTGGCCTAGGGCCGTGGTTGGATTGAGATGGACCGATGGTTATTTCGGTTTTGTGTTTCTGATTTGGAAAAATATGAAAGGCTATTTTGGTTCAGCATAGATAAACCTTTTTGAAAGGCTTTTGGCATTTTTGAGAATTGAACGATTCCTCTTTCAGAAAAGATTTCCGACTTTACCTTATTGAAAACTGTTGTTTTTGAAAAGAGGCATAAGACAGTTATTAATCACTGGTGCGGTTATCTTCATGTATCCTATTACAGTAATTCCCAAAAACCCTCTACTGAGAACCCTTTCGAGGATGATGTTCTCACCCCCCCTACATTTTTCCCCTTTCAGGATATGGGCGCTGAAGTTACGAAGAGCTTGTGTAATTGTGGTTGTGATGCTCTGTATTGTTTTAGTTATGGTTTATTGTACCCTCGCCTTTATCTTGAGATATTCTGTAAGAGGGATAGGAATTGTATTGGTTAATGCTTATAATATTATTTATATATATGTATGTATATATATGGATGTACTCTTTATGAGTTGTTGTAAGTTGTATGGTATTTATGGATATACGTTGTATGGCGAGAGTATTTTTGGGAACGGTATTGCGGTTTAAAGTTTTAAACAGGCTCATATTTTAGTAAATAAATAGTATAAGTGTCGTCGTAATGTCCGAGCTATCAGAGTCGCGCAGCCGGAAGCGTGAGCTTTGGTAGTTAGGGTGTTACACTTCCACTCTAAGCTTGCTCAATTTTTGAGGTGGAAAGAACTTTGCCAAGAAGGCATTGACTAGCTTTTTCCAAGAGTTCAGGCTTTCTTTGGGTTGTGAATCCAACCATGTCCTAGCTCTGTCTCTTATAGCAAAAGGGAATAGCATAAGTCTGTAGACCTCAGTATCAACCCCATTGGTCTTGACAGTGTCACAGATTTGCAAGAATTCAGCTAAGAACTGATGAGGATCTTCCAATGGAAGCCCATGAAACTTGCAATTCTGTTGCATTAGAGAAACTAATTGAGGCTTAAGCTCAAATTTGTTTGCTCCAATAGCAGGGATTGAGATGCTTCTCCCATAGAAGTCGGGAGTAGGTGCAGTAAAGTCACCAAGCACCTTCCTTGTATTGTTACAATTGTTGTTTTCGGTTGCCATGGTTTCTTCCTCCTTGAAGAGCTCTGTTAGGCCCTCTAGAGAGAGTTGTGCTTTAGCTTCTCTTAGCTTTCTCTTCAAGATCCTTTTAGGTTCAGGATCAGCTTTAACAAGGATGCCTTTGTCTTTGCTCTTGCTCATATGAAAGAGAGGAGAACAAGAAAGTATGGAATCCTCTATGTTACAGTATAGAGATTCCTTGAGGTGTCAGAGGAAAAGAAGAATAGAAGGAGAAGGTAGATAGAAGAGAATTCAAACTTATCAAGAAGGATAGAGTTCGAATTGCACCTTGAGGAGGAGTGTTAGTCCCTTAAATAGAAGGATGTGAGAAGAGGGGAAGAATTTTCGAAATTAAAGTAAAAGATTTTTAAAATAATAAAAAGAAATTTGAAAATTTGATTGAGATTTTCGAAAATTAAGATTGGGAAAGAAATTAAGTGATTTTGAAAAAGATTTTGAAATTAGAAATTAAAAAGATATGATTGAAAATTAATTTTGAAAAAGATGTGATTGAAAAGATATGATTGAAAATGAAATTAAAAAAGAAAGTTTTAAAATTAAAGTTGATTACTTGACTAACAAGAAATTAGAAGATATGATTCTAAAATTTAAAATTTGATCCTTTTTTAATAGGCAAGTAACAACTTGAAATTTTTGAAGTAAATCATTAATTGTAGCAAGGATTTTCGGAAATAATAATAAATAAAAAAATTGTAAGAAATTGATTTTGAAGAGATATGATTGAAAAGATATGATTTGAAAAAGATTTGATTTTGAAAAATTATGAAAATTTGGAAAAAAATTTGAATTAAAAACAAAATCTTCCCTCTAGTGTCATCCTGGCGTTAAACGCCCAGAATGGTATCCATTCTGGCGTTTAACGCCCAAAATGATACCTTTTTGGGCGTTAAACGCCCAGCCAGGTACCCTGGCTGGCGTTTAAACACCAGTTTTCCTTCTTCACTGGGCGTTTTGAACGCCCAACTTTTTCTGTTTAATTCCTCTGCTGAATGTTCTGAATCTTCAATTCTCTGTATTATTGACTTGAAAAGACACAATTTTGAAAATATTTTTGAATTTTAAATGATGAGAAACAAAAAAAATGCAACTAGGATCAAATAAACAATGCATGCAAGACAACAAACTTAGAAGTTTGTATACTAAGGACTGTAACAATTTGAAAATGCATATAAAAAACAACAAAAGACACAAAATAAGAGAAATCAAAGATCAGAGCACTGAAATCATCAAGAACAACTTGAAGATCAATGAAGAACATAATGCATATATTCGAAAAATGCAAGAAGAATAAAGACATGCAATTGACACCAAACTTAAAAATTGATACTAGACTCAAACAAGAAACATAAAATATTTTTTATTTTTATAGTTTTATAAATTTTTTTGTGATTTTTCGAAAATTATATGGAAAAGAGAATAAAGAGATTCAAAACTTTTAATAAGAATTCCAGGAATCATGCAATGTTAGTCTAAAGCTTCAGTCTAAAAAGATTAGACATGGTTAGCCAAGCTTCATCAGGACATTACATTCAGCAGCTAAATTGATGAGAATCAATCAGCTTTTGTGATGATAAGAACATCACCTTGAAACTCTAGAATTCATTCTTAAAAATTCTGAAAAATAAAAAGAAAAGTACCTAATCTAAGCATCAAGATGAACCGTCAGTTGTCCAAACTCGAACAATCCCCGGCAACGGCGCCAAAAACTTGGTGCACGAAATTATGATCATCAAAAATGGTGCCAAAGACTTGGAGCTCTCAAACGTGAATCACACTTTGTCACAATTCCGCCCAACTAACCAGCAAGTGCACTGGGTCGTCCAAGTAATACCTTACGTGAGTAAGGGTCGATCCCACGGAGACTGTCGGCTTGAAGCAAGCTATGGTCATCTTGTAAATCTCAGTCAGGCAGATTCAAATGGTTATGGAGGATTGATAATTAAAGATAAATAAAACATAAAATAAAGATAGAGATAGAGATACTTATGTAATTCATTGGTAGGAATTTCAGATAAGCGTATGAAGATGCTTTGTTCCTCCTGAACCTCTGCTTTCCTATTGCCTTCTTCCAATCATTCATACTCCTTTCCATGGCAAGCTTTATGTTGGGCATCACCGTTGTCAATGGCTACTTCCCGTCCTCTCAGTGAAAATGTTCTACGCATGCTGTCACCGCGATCCATTGATCCTTTTGCGTCTGTCACACGCCCAACACTCGCGAGTTTGAAGCTCGTCACAGTCATCCCTTCCCAGATCCTACTCAGAATACCACAGACAAGGTTTAGACGTTCCGGATCTCAGAAATGGCCGCCAATAATTCTAGCCTATACCACGAAGGTTCTAATCTTAGATTAGAAACCCAAGAGATACACATTCAAGCTTGTTTGCATGTAGAACGGAAGTGGTTGTCAGGCACGCGTTCATAGGTGAGAATGGTGATGAGTGTCACATAATCATCACATTCATCATGTTCTTGGGTGTGAATGAATATCTTGGAGAAGAAATAGACTTGAGTTGAATAGAAAAACAATGGTACTTTGCATTAATTCATGAAGAACAGCATTGCTCCACACCTTAATCTATGGATTGTAGAAACTCCACCGTTGAAAATACATAAGAACAAAAGGGTCTAGGCATTGCCATGAGGCCAGCCCCCAAACGTGAAAAGGTCTATCAAAATCTGATCAAGTGTATCAAAGTCTTTAAATACAATAGCAAAAGGTCCTATTTATAGAAAACTAGTAGCCTAGGGTTACAGAAATAGGTAATTAATGCAGAAATCTTCTTCCGGGCCCACTTGGTGTGTGCTTGGGCTGAGCATTGAAGCTTTCATGTGTAGAGACTTTTCTTGGAGTTAAACGCCAGCTTTTGTGCCAGTTTGGGCGTTTAACTCCAGCTTTTGTGCCAGTTCTGGCGTTTTGACGCCAAAATTCTTAAGCTGACTTGAAACGCCGGTTTGAGCCATCAAATCTTGGGCAAAGTATGGACTATTATATATTTCTAGAAAGCCCAGGATGTCTAATTTCCAACGCAATTGAGAGCGTGCCAATTGGGCTTTTGTAGCTCCAGAAATCCACTTCGAGTGTAGGGAGGTCAGAATCCAACAGCATCTGCAGTCCTTTTTCAGCCTCTGAATCAGATTTTTGCTCAGGTCCCTTGAAGAACTGAAGATTGATGGTTTAGAAGTTATAGTAAACTCTCGTTGCAAGTATAGTTACTAAACCAAGCAATCAACCTTTCTTACAAATGTTTTGGTTGTCACAAGTAACAAACCCCTTTAAAATTGATAACCAAGTATTTAAACCTCGGGTCGTCTTCTCAAGGAATTGCAGGGAGGTGTTCTTATTATTAGTTATGAGTCTTGTAAATTAGGGTTTTGAAAGTAAGGAAGTAGTATGTTAAATGATAAGAAAAATAAAATAATAATAATAAAATAAACTCTTGGCAAGGTATGAGGATTTGGAAGTCCTATCCTAGTTATCCTTATCGATTGTGATGAGAATTGGATTTTTCCCCCGCCTTATTAACCTCTAACTATGAAGGTAAGTTAAGCGGATGAATTAATTTTTGAATCCTCAAGTCCTAGTCTTTCCTTGGGAAAGGCTAGAGTTATTGGATCTCGAATTAATTCTTGAAGAATTCCAATTTTCAATCAACACCTCGAATTTGATAACTCAAGAGTCACCAATTATTTAACCAAAGCCAAAAGAGAAAATATCTAAATTAAATTAAAAGCATTCATATAAATAGAGAAATCATAAATCTGAAACACATCAAATTACGTCTAAACATAAATTCAAGTCATAACATGGAAAGGTTCATAAGACAATTAGGCAACATAAATCAAATACAAATAAAAGTATTAGAGTAAATAAAAGTAGAAAATAAATATTGAAGGAACATAGAACCTGGAATGAAGATGAATTGAACTAAACTAATAGAAATCCTAAAATCCTAAATCCTAAGAGAGAGGAGAGAACCTCTCTCTCTAAAAACTACATCTAAATCCTAAAAATTATGAATTTGAGAGCCTCCTCATGTATGGATGCATTCCCCCACTTTATAGCCTCTAATCTGTGTTTTCTGGGCCCAAACTGGGTCAGAAACAGCCCAGAATTCGCTGGTTGCGAATTCAAACACGCTGATTTTTTGTCACTGCGATGCGTCCGCATGGAGCACGCATTCGCGTCGCCTAGCATCAGGAAAACTATGGCATATTATATATCAAATCGAATCCCCGGACTTTAGCTTTCCAATGCAACTGGAACCGCATCGTTTGGACCTCTGTAGCTCAAGTTATGACTGTTTGAATGTGAAGAGGTCAGGCTGGACAGCTTAGCAATTTCTTCAACTTCTTGTATTCCTTCCACTTTTGCATGCTTCCTTTCCATCCTCCAAGTCATTCCTGCCCTGTAATCTCTAAAAACACTTAACACACATATCAAGGCATCTAATGGTAATAAGAGAGGATTAATATTTGGTAATTTAAAACCAAAGAAGCATATTTTCAATCATAGCACAAAATCAGGAAGGAGAATGTAAATTCATGCATATTGTATGAATAAGTGGGTGAAGAGTTGATAAAATCCACCCAATTGAGCATAAGATAAACCATAAAATAGTGGTTTATCATCCCTCAATTTCAGCCAAAAAATACCTGAAATCACAGAAAAACACACAAACTCATAGTAAAGTCCAAAAATGTGATTTTTATTTAAAAACTAATAAAAAAATAATAAAAACTAACTAAAATATACTAAAAACAATGCCAAAAAGCGTATAAATTATCCGCTCATCAGAGACTTAGGTTCTAGGGGACCGAGGATGGATTAGTTTTTTGAGATGGCGGAATACTGTGATGATGAATAATATGATGAGTTGTGGAATTACGGACTGATGATGTTTAAGACAAGTCTGGGACTCGGTAACAAATGGTGAACTTACTTGAATCTGTTTTTGAATAATATTGATGAGATGTAGACGTAAGGATAGTGGTTCATCCCACTTATGCTGAGTTCTAGGCATAGGGCATGGGGTTCGTCCTACTAAGCTGAAGTGTGAGGACTGTGGTAGAAGTCCCGCTCACATACTTTCGGTTATAAGAGTGGCCGAGTGCTAGATCTCAGGGTAAGTGAGCCAGGCACTATATCCCAAGGGGTTTCCATTTTAAAAACATAACCAAAAGCGACGTTCCCAAAGGAATGTGTCGGGTTGGCAATTGAACTGACGATGTGATATCACGGCCAGTAGGACAGGCATGCATCATGTGCATTTCCTATATGTTTGCATTGCTTTGCCAACTTGCATTGTTTGCCTAATTGTATAACATGTATATATGCTTCTTGATGTTCTTGCAGTATATGTCTTATTACTGATGAGCAGATAATTTATACGCTTTTTGGCATTATTTTTAGGTAGTTTTTAATATGAATTAGTTAATTTTTATTATATTTTTATTAGTTTTTAAATAAAAATCACATTTATGGACTTTACTATGAGTTTGTGTGTTTTTCTGTGAATTCAGGTATTTTCTGGCTGAAATTGAGGGACCTGAGCAAAAATCTGATTCAGAGGCTGAAAATGGACTGCAGATGCTGTTGGATTCTGACCTCCCTGCACTCGAAATAGATTTTCTAGAGCTACAGAAACCCAATTGGTGCGCTCTCAATTGCTTTGGAAAGTAGACATCCTGGGCTTTCCAGCAATATATAATAGTCCATACTTTGCCCGAGTTTTGATAATGCAAACTGGCATTTAAACGCCAACTTTCCACCCTATTCTGGCGTTAAACGCCAGAACTGGCATAAAAGCTGGAGTTAAACGCCCAAACTGGCACCAGAGCTGGTGTTTAACTCCAAGAAAAGCCTCTACATGTGAAAGCTTCAATTCTCAGCCCAAACACACACCAAGTGGGCCTGGAAGCGGATTTCTGCATCATTTACTTATTTCTGTAAACCCTGGGCAACTAGTTTATTATAAATAAGACCTTTTACTATTGTATTTTCATCTCTGAAACACATTATGTAACTTTTATGTTCTGAGACCTCCATGGGAGGCTGGCCACTCGGCCATGTCTACCCTATTTTTATTTATGTATTTTCAATGGTGAAGTTTCTACACCCCATAGATTAAGGTGTGGAGCTCTGCTGTTCTTCATGAATTAATGCAATTACTACTGTTTTCTATTCAATTCAAGCTTATTCTTATTCTAAGATATCCATTCGCACTTCAACATGATGAATGTGATGATTATGTGACACTCATTACCATTCTCACCTATGAACGCGTGCCTGACAACCACTTCCATTCTACATGAAAACGAGCTTGAATGCATATCTCTTAGCCTCCTGGTTCACGACGCATGGCTGCCTCTCCTAACAACAGAGCCTTTCATTCCGTGAGATCAGAGTCTTCGTGGTATAAGCTAGAATCAATTGAGATCCGAAAAGTCTAAACCTTGTCTGTGGTATTCCGAGTAGGATCTGGATTGGAACGACTGTGACGAGCTTCAAACTCGCGAGTGTTAGGCGGAGTGACAGATGCAAAAGGATCAATGGATCCTATTCCAACATTAGTGAGAACGACAGATGATTAGCCGTGCGGAGACAGCGCATTTGGACCATTTTCACTGAGAGGACGGACGGTAGCCATTGACAACGGTGATCCCCCAACATACAGCTTGCCATGGAAAGGAGTATGAATGATTGGATGAAGGCAATAGGAAAGTAGAGGTTCAGAAGGAACAAAGCATCTTCATACGCTTATCTGAAATCCCACCAATGAATTACATAAGTGTTTCTATCTTATTTTCCTTTTTAATTATATTTTAATTATCAAAATCCCATAACCATTTGAATCCGCCTGACTGAGATTTACAAGGATGACCATAGCTTGCTTCAAGCTGGTAATCTCCATGGGATCGATCCTTACTCACGTAAGGTATTACTTGGATGACCCAGTGCACTTGCTGGTCAGCTGCACGGAGTTGTGTGAAAAGTGTGTGATCACGATTTCGTGTACCAATTACCTATGAATTATTTGTTTCAATTTAATTGTGTCTAGCACTGATATTGAGGAGACTCGGTAGGTGGTGGCGATAGGGTCACGTAGAGGTTAGGTTGGTGAAGGGTATCGGATCGTGGTGTTGTTTTAGCTAGAAATACCCTAAGTTAGATTACCCTTGTATCATTATTGTTTTAAATTATGATTTTAACTTTAGTATTGCTTTAAGCTTGAATCTTAAGTTTGATGTGAAGTTCTAGGATTGGTTTTTGTGTCCCGGAGCCTTATATCTTACATATTGGGCACTGTTACCAACTTGAGAATGTCCGATTCTCATGCCATATTCTGTTGTTGTTTTTCATATATAGGTCATTAACCACATCGGTGAGTTGCGAGATGATGACAGAACGAAGGATCTTTATCATCTTTTGGGTTTATTTTAGATATTTTGTTGAAGTACTCTCACTTTTGTATCTTTATTACTTTGATGCCTTTGAGGCTAAACTTGAGAGACAGGTTGTTTATGTTTGTGCCTTTATAAAACTCTGTTATGTCTGTACATGTCTAGTCGGCCTAAACTCCGCTTCACGTTTTTCTGTTTCTGTTTTGAGCTTAAATTCATCATCGGGCTTCTAGAATTTACTACTTCTTTCTACATATAACTAAATATTATCGTATAATCCTTAGAACTATCGTGACATTTAATTATCCTTTACTTTACAGTATGAGGTAAGGCTTAGGGTAATTAGGGTGTTACATTTAGTGGTATTAGAGTGGTTCGTCTTCGTGAGCCTGAGGGATGGACCGATTGTGCTTCATTGCATACTCTGTGTACTTTTCTTTCGTGCTATTTAGGTTATCTACTTGATATTGCATAGCATGCTTGTTTATGAGTGCCTTTTTGGGATAATTAAAGTACTAGGCTATTGTTATTGAGACTAATCACCTTGATATTGATTGTTTGGTGTAGACAAGAACCCTAATGGCTACTCGTGGACGAGGTCGTATGAGTGCACAGAGAGGCAACGAAGGTAATCAACCCATTAATGAACATACCGAGTTTATGACAGCAACGGCCAACCTGGCTAATACTATGGAAGCAAATGCTGCTACGACTTTGCAAGCTGTGGAAAGGATGGGTCAACCGGTTGGGAATGGTAGTGGAAACGGAAATGGGAATGGAGAAGGAGACGGTAACCATGCGGGAGGTGCAACAATGACCCTGACTTTGTTTTTGAAAGTTCATCCACATACCTTTAGAGGGTCGACTAACCCTACCACATTGGACATTTAGTTCCAAGCCACGGAGCATGCTCTGCAAGCCCAGCATGTTCCAAACAACCAATTTGTGGAGTTTGTGGCGTATCAACTGTTAGGGGAGGCTCAACACTGGTAGCAAGGAAAATGCCGATTACTACAGCTTCAAAACGTCGACATTCCTTGGGACGTGTTTCAAACGACATTTTATAGGAAGTATTTCCCAGAGTCAGTGAGAGAAGCTAAAGAGTTAGAGCTTATGCAGCTGAAGCAAGGCTCATTATCCGTGGCTGATTATACTAGTCAATTCGAGGAACTCTATAGGTTTTCTAAGGTATGTCAAGGTGGCCCAGAGTCCCATGAGAGTTGGAAGTGCATCAAGTATCAAGGAGGTTTTAGGGATACCATTATGACTGATGTGGCTCCTTTGGAGATCCGAGTGTTTTCTGAGCTTGTCAACAAAGTAAGGGTGGTGGAGGATTGTGCAAAGAAGGTGGCACTAGCAAGAGATCCTAGAGGAGAAAACAACAATCGTGGGCGTGGCAAGTACTTTCAGCCTAAGGGTTAAAACTTCAAGAGGGGTGGACACGCACCTCAACACTTTCAGGGCTGAGGCAACTTTAGGCAGAACAACTATGATCAGTACCACCAGGCACGAGAAGAAGGTGTTTATCTTGTTTGTGGAGTACCGGGTCACCTGGCAAGGGATTGCACTAGTAAAAGGAACCTGAATGCGGGTCAGAACCAACACCAAGGTCGGGTGTTTGCTATGAACGCCAGTGATGCGGCTAAGGCGGATCCTTTGATGATAGGTAATTGTTTATTTGGGGACAAAATATTGGTTGCATTGTATGATACCGGAGCTTCGCATTCGTTTATTGCATTTGATAAAGTTGAGGAACTAGGGTTGGAAATGTTATAATTAGCTTTTGAATTGCATGTTCATACCCCGTATCAGATGGTTGTGACTAGGTCAGGTTGTAGGCAAATAGCTTTCAAGATTGAGGATAGAGAGTTTGTTCATGATTTAATCTGTTTGCCAATGGTTAGGTTGGAGATGATTTTGGAGTTTGATTGGTTGTCAAAGAATTGGGTTTTGTTAGATTGCTTTGAGCGATCGATTCAGTTTATGCTGAAGGGGAAGGTGGAGCAGTGGTAGCTAAAGGTTATTATCTGAACTCCGTGTTCATATATTGTAGTGGGAAAGAGTGTCAGGGTTATATGCTTTTGGCTGTGAATGCGTTAGGTGATGAACAAATATTAGATTAAATTCTGGTAGTTAGGAAGTTTCCAAAAGTGTTTCCTGAAGATATTGCCGAATTCCCACCTTAAAGGGAGGTTGAATTTGCGATTGACTTGGGGCCGGGAGCCAGACCAGCGTCAATTGCGCCGTACCATATGGCTCTGATAGAGTTGGCAGAACTTAAGACTCAGTTGGAAGAGCTTCTGAACAAGAGGTTCTTTCGACCAAGTGTATCTCCATGCGGGTGTCAATTCTGTTAGTGAAAAAGAAGGATAGAAGAATGCGACTCTACGTGGATTATCGACAGTTGAACAAAGTGACTGTGAAGAACAAGTACCCGTTGCCTAGGATTGATGACTTAATGGTCCAGTTGCAAGGAGCTGGGATATTTTCGAAGATTGATTTAAAATCCGGTTACCATCAAATTAGGGTGAAGGAGGATGACATTCCGAAAACTGCGTTTAAGGCGCGCTATGGACACTGATTTTGCGATGATGTCCTTTGAGTTGACGAATGCACCCATTGTGTTCATCGATTACATGAATAGAGTGTTTCGTCCCTTTTTGGATGAATTCGTAGTGGTATTCATAGACGATATTTTAGTTTACTCAAAGACGGCGGAAGAACATGAAGAGCACTTGAGAATTGTGTTGCAAATCTTAAAAGAGCGTAAGTTGTATGCAAAATTGTCTAAGTGCAAGTTCTGGAAGGAAGAGGTGAAGTGCTTAGGCCACATAGTGAGAAAGGGCGAAATATTAATAGATCATTCGAAAGTGGAGGAGGTGATAGAATAGGAGTGGCTGACTATGGTAACAAAGGTTAGGAGTTTTGTTGGGCTTGGCCAGATATTACAGAGGATTTATCAAGGGGTTTTCTCAAATTGCATTACCGATGACTAAGTCAACCCAAAAAGAGGTACCATTTGTGTGGACGTCGGAATGTGAGGAGAGCTTTCAAGCATTGAAGGAGAAATTAACTTTAGTGCCTGTTTTGATCTTGCCGGAACCGCACGATCCGTTTGAAGTATATTGTGATGCTTCATTGAAAGGTTTGGGTTGCGTGTTGATGCCAAACCAGAATGTAGTGGCTTACGCATCGTGTCAGCTGAGGCCTCATGAGCTAAATTACCCAACTCAAGATTTAGAATTGGTAGCAATTGTGTTTGCATTGAAAATTTGGAGGCACTATTTGTGTGGAGTGAGGTTTAAAGTCTTTTCTGATCACAAGAGCCTCAAGTACATCTTTGATCAGAAAGAGCTCAATATGCGTCAAAGGAGATGGACGGAGCTACTAAAAGATTATGATATTAAACTGAGTGATCACCCTGGGAAGGTGAACATTGTAGCGGATGCCTTGAGCTGGAAGTCATTGTCTATCGCCTGGATGATGATTAAGGAAGAAGAGTTGGTGAGCAAGTTTGAGGATTTGAAGTTAAGTGTCGGGGAATTTAATGGGAGTGCATGCCTAAATCAACTACAGATCTCTAGCGACTTTAAGGCCGAGATTTTAAAAGCTCAACAAGACGATAAGGAATTACAAAAAGTGTTTCCGACAATTGAATAAGGAAAGCGATGGGGAGTTTCGTGGGACGGAGATGGAATATGGAGGTACAAAGGTAGGATTTGTGTGCCAGATGTTGGGAACTTGCAACAAGATATCTTGAAGGAGGCGTATAACAGCAGAATTTCTATTCATCTCGGAAGTATGAAGATGTATTATGATTTGAAGAAGATGTTCTGATGGCCAGGGATGAAGAGTGATGTAGCCACACTAGTGTCTAAGTGTCTGACATGTAAAAAGGTGAAGATAGAACACCAGAGACCATCGGGAATACTAGAACCATTTGAGATTCCTCAGTGGAAGTAAGAAGGAATTGCGATGGACTTTGTGTCGGGATTACCAAGGACGAGGGTAGATTTTGATGCGGTTTGGGTGATCGTAAATCGATTGACCAAATCTGCTCACTTTCTGCCGATAAGGATGAACTACTCATTGGAGGAGTTGGCGGGGTTGTATGTTAAAGAGGTAGTAAAATTACACGGGGTGCCATCGAGCATAGTGTCAGACCGTGATCCCCGATTCACATCAAGGTTTTGGGGAGCATTCCAAAGGGCTTTTGGCATGAGACTATGCCTCAAATGGATGGACAGTCAAAAATAACTATTCAGACGTTGTAAGATATGCTAAGGGCGTGTGTACTGGACCAACCGGGAAGTTGGGACTGTTACATGCCATTGTTGGAGTTTGCGTACAACAACAGCTTTCATGCAAGTATCGGAATGGCTCCGTATGAAGCTTTGTATGGGCGGAAGTGCCAATCTCCACTGTGTTGGCATGAAGACGGTGAGGCAAGTATGTTAGAGCTGGATTTGGTAGCCGAGACCACTGAGAAGATTAAACAGATTAGGGCCAGAATCTTAACTGCACAGAGCCGACAAAAAAGTTATGCAGATCAGAGAAGGAAGCCATTGAAATTTGAGGGAGGAGATCATGTGTTCTTAAAGGTTATTCCAACTACTGGTATCGGAAGGGTGATTAAAATGAAGAAGTTGAATCCGAGGTACATTGAGCCGTTTAAAGTATTGAAACAAGTCGGGCCGATGGCATACCAAATAGCTTTGCCGCTGCGTTTGTCTAACTTGCATGACGTATTCCATGTGTCACAACTTCGGAAATACACATTAGATGCGGCTCATGTGTTAGAGCCCTAGTCGATAGAATTTAAGGAGAATTTGACATTTCAAGTTCGACTAGTGAGAATCGACGATGGGAGTGTGAAGAAGCTGTGAGGAAAAGAAATTTCGTTGGTAAAGGTAGCTTGGAGAAGAGCTGAAATAGAAGAGCATACTTGGGAGCTTGTGTCGGACATGCGGAAGGATTATCCCGAATTATTATCAGGTAATCACTAAATTTTGGACACAATTTCTTATTTTATGGGAAAAATGTAAGAACTGTATTTAATTAAACGCTTAATTAAAATAATTTATTTGTCCGAAACAGGCTTGAAAATTTAGAATATTAATTAGAAATTTTAAATATAATATTTGGACTTAGTAAATTTTTTTGAGTTGGAAAATATAATTTTTTGTGGAAAATTGCGTAAAAAATGCATACCGATAAATTAGCCGACAGTACTGGCTTAAATCTGTCCAGTATTGTGTGATAACAGTAAAAACTGTAGAAAAACTTAGGAAAATAATTAACGTTAAAAACCGGACGCTAATTTTAAAGGTTTGGCCCAAAATTAGGCCGAACGGGCCAAAGTCGCTAACAGATTGGACCGGGCCCAAGTTGAGCCCAAGCCTAACATATATAACACCCACTAATGAACCTTTTCAGCCACAAACACACACATAAGGGTTTGAGTGGCTGAAGTGAGTTGAGAGAGGAAAGGAAAAGTTACTATTCACAACCACATTCAATTGATCATATCTCGAGCTACGGTGCTCCAATTCACCTCCCGTTTGCGGCTACCCGAATCTCTCGCTGAGCCCGTCAATTCTATCTAACTTTTTGGTAAAATTTTGAAATTTCCTCCCCATTCTTCATCTCTATGAATATCAAAATTTTGGGTTTTGGTTTGAGTGTATTATTGTGATTTTGGGTGTTTAGGTACACTCTAGCACTTGGTTTTTATTGAGTTTTATCCTAATAAACTTTGGGTAAGATAAGCTTTCTTTTATCCCTTGTGAAATTGTGTATTTACGAACCTTATGTATTCATTTGTGGTAAATTAATGTGTATAGCTTGAAAAAATTGATTGTTGATGCTTGTTGGAGTTTATTGGTGGATTGGTTGATGCTTGGAGCTTGAAGAGGTGATTAGATTGCAATCATATTGGTGGTTTGGTGCATATTGGAATCAGCCAAGGTATGGTTTCGGTTTTCTCTATGTAATATGTAATATTTCTGGACACTTAAGCTAGTGGACTTTAGGATAGGATTGAATTGATTGTTAGAAATTGTTGAATTGATAACGTATGATGGCATTGATGATTATGATAAATTATGAGGTTGAATTTTGATGTTGTTTTTTATTATTGAGATTGAAGTGAATAATGAGAATTTTGAGGAGTGATAATGAATTGTGATGATTTTTTATGTTGATGAATGTTGAGAATGGAGAATTGATGTTGAGTTGTTAATTATTGAGGAATGGAGATGTGTAAGTAGGAACTTTTGGATGAAAATGATGAAAATGTGTATTGGTAGGTTATGGAATGAATTGGAGGATATACGAGCATAAATTAGGTACATTAGAACTGTTTTGGTTGTAGGATAATTTGTTTTGATTGTGAATGTTGGAAGTTTGAGAACCTAGTTAACTTTTGGTAAAAATCTATTTTTAGTGAACTTTGGCAGATCATAACTTGAGCCTCTATTTTTATGAACGTTTAAAGTTTGGTGTTTAAAACTGAAATTCTACAGTTTTGAAAACTTCCTAAGTCGGGTGAGAGTTGCGAACCTGACACAGTGCACGCGACACGAGCATTCCGTTCGGGTAGGGCATCTCGCGTACGCGGGCACTGCATGCATACGGGAACTACCAAAATTTTGACCCTTTCGTACGTGAACACTTAGTACGTGACACGAGCATCCCATTCAGGTTGGGTCGCTCGCGTATGCGAGTAGGGGGTTGTGTACGCGACGGCCCATTTTTACTCGTGTGCATACACACGGCAGGAGTGTATGATAAACCACTATTTTATGGTTTATCTTGTGCTCAATTGAGTGGTTTTATCAAGTCCTTGCACACTTATACATAAAAATTGCAAGATTTTACAATTCCTTCCTAGTTTTGTTCTATAATTGAAATCTTGCTTCCCAAGCCTTCAAATTGTGTATTTTAATTCCCTTTTATACCATTCGATGCCGTGATCTGTGCGTTAAGTGTTTTCAGACCTTACAGGACAGGAATGGCTTAGAGGATGGACAGGAAGCTTGCATAAATGGAAGGAGCACAAGAAATAAAGGAGATAACCAGCGAGGAGTGACGCGCACACATGGTTCACGCGTGCGCGTGAATCGGAGTCGGCACAACGACGCGTGTGCGTGACTGATGCGTATGCGTGACTGACGCGTATGCATGACTGATGCGTACGCGTGACATGCGCTACCTGCAGAAATCACAAAAAATGATGAGGGCAATTTTGGGCTGAGTTTGGATCCAGTTTTCGGCCCAGAAACACAGACTAGAGCCAGGGGACAAGCAGAGACTCAACACACATTCTCATTCGCATAGTTTTTAGTTTTAGATTGGAATCTTAGAGAGATATCACTCTTCCTCTAGGTTTCCTTCACATTCATAGTTCTAGTTTTTATGCTTTTTATGCTTTTGCTTTTGGATATTGAGAAGAGTCACTACCTTCGTTGAAGTTGCTATTATTCTAGTTTGCTTTCTTGTTCCCTTACTCCTTTGATTACTCATTAACCCTATTCAGATACGTATATTTATGATTTGGGATTTATTAATGCAAAGAATTACTTTTACCTTTAATTAATTTTCAATTCCTATTCTATTTAATTTATCATGTCTTCTTTCTATTTTCTTTATATATCTGTGAAAGTATTATCCATGTCAATGGATTAGACTCCCAACTTGACTTGGGGATTGATTAAACGGAGACCCTTGAGTTGGAATACTCAAGTGTCAATTTCAACTGGAAGTTGTTGGCTAACTCTCTAGTCACTAACGCTAATCCTTCCATAGGAGAGGATTACGACTTGTGAATAAGAGTTAGCTCAATCACTTGACTTTCCTTTATTTAGTAAGTGTTAACTAAGTGAAAACAGCAACCTCTTGCCATTACACTTGGAAGAATCCAACAAGGATAGAACTTCCAATTAATCTTCCCCTGGTCAAGGCTTTTATTTTGATTATATAAATTTTCTTGTTAATTTTCACTCCTTTAATTTACAATCCTTTATTTTTCTGTTCTCCAACTCTTAAAATTTCTCGGAAAACTCCTGACGAATAAAATAGCACTCTTTTGTCAACTCGTTGGGAGACGACCTGGGATTTCTGCTCCCAATATTTTTATTCTAAAATTGTGACAACCCTTTCTAAATTGATAAGCGGATTTTTCGTCGGTTAGGAACTGTACTCGCAACGTTATATCTATATTGAATTCTTAATCGGCTAATTCCGCCTCGTCAATTTTTGTTGCCGTTGCCGGGGAGTTGCAATAGCGTGCTAAATTATTAGTTGGTGTAAATATTTTTAATTTTTCATATTTCCATATTTTATTTTATTTTATTACCATGAGCTGTATGTTTCTTTCATTGAATGATGCGTTCACTGCCTGATACGAGCTTAGCCGTGTTTGATCCTGAAATTGAAAGAACTATTTCACAAATTAGGCGAGCTCGGCGTCGGTTAGCCTCTGAGGATGGTGAAGTGGTTACTGCCAATTCACCAGTCTCTTCTGAAGGCGAATCCGAAGCGCCCTCTGATGAAGAAACAAGCTCATCTTCTACTGATTCTATTGATTTACGTGCAGGTAATATGGCGGAGCCTAGAAGGATTACTCTCCAAGAAGCAGGAGCTCCAGACTTTACACTGCAACCGTATCAAGCGCGTCACCCAAATCTGACTCCAGATTTTGAACTGAAGACTGCGCTAATCAACTTACTGCCCAAGTTTCATGGCTTACCTGCTCAAGAGCCTATCAAGCACCTCATGGTGCAGATGAAACTACTATTTGGCTATATGCCTTCCCGTTTTCTCTTGAGGAAAAGGCAAGGAAGTGGTTCTATACTCAACCTGAAGAAGTCGTTACTAATTGGGATCTGCTCAAAAGGGAATTCCTGGAAAAGTACTTTCCAGCTGAAGTTACAGACAGACTGAGGAAAGAAATTTCCTGCATTATTCAAGGCAAATCAGAGATTCTTTATGAGTACTGGGAGCGTTTCGGGAATCTCCTAGACTCATGTCCCTACCACAAGATTGATCAGTTGGTGTTGATCAGTTATTTCACATAAGGCATGAAGCCTCAAGATAAGACTACACTAAATGCTGCAAGTAATGGCTCTCTGAAGAAGTATAAGACGGCGACAGAAGCGTGGTAACTGATTACCGATCTAGCTGAGTCTACCCGGAATGTCAGGCACAGGAACAACCATCCCAAGGCTATTGCGGAGGTTTCCTCTAGTAGTGAGACTACTGCTCTAACACAGACTCTGGAAGAGATGACCAACATACTGAAGTAGCTACAGCTGAATCAACAACAACCTCAGCCTCCCCCACAATAACATTGTCAATAGTTAGACCCTCAGAGAGTATGCGGAATATGCGCCTGCTACACTCATTACACTGATGAGTGTCTGTAACTCCAACAACAAGAAGACAACACCTTGGCAGCTACTCACAATTTCTATGACCACCCGAATCAAGGATACTATCAACAAGGCGGCACTTACAACCAAGGTGAGAACTACAATCAAGGTTGGAAAGATAACTCCAACCAAGGTTGGAGAGACAATTCCAACCAAGGCTGGAGGGACAACTATAACCGAGGAGGAAGAGACAATAGTGGGAATCAAAGGTGGAACAACAACAACAACAGACAGCAGAACTAACACCATCCTTACAGAGCACCACACCTAAGGCAGTCCCAGGCACCTCAGAATAACCAACAACAGGACCCTCAGATTACTTATCCCCCTTCTTCTACCAATGATGAGGTACTTCACTCTCTTGTACAAGGACAGAAGGACCTTCAGAATACACTTACCTCTAGCATTAATGGTATTATCTCCACTATACAAGCTATTATCTCCCGGATGGAACCGCCTTCCACTCCCAACAATCAACCTTCAAGCTCTAGTGCCCTTCCTTCTCAACCTTTACCCAACCCTAAAGGTGGAATCAATGCCATTACTTTGAGGTCCAGAACCACACTGAAAGAGAGGAGTCAGGAGGAGCCAAGCTCAAAGGAAGATATCCAAGTTGAAGACATTGTTGAGGTGGAGGATGTTGAAGAAGAGGAGGAAGTACAAGACATGGTTGAAGAAGAAGTGGCTCAACCAGGGAATGAAGCACCGAAGGAAGCTGAAGTTACAAGAGAAGCCATTCCCATTCCATTTCCACACCTTGCTAAGAAGTCCAGAAAGCAGATGGAGCTAGACCCCAAGATAGTGGAGATCTTCAAAAAGGATGAGGTAACAATTCTCCTTTTTGATGCCATTCAGCAGGTACCTAAATATGCGAAGTTTCTAAAAGATTTATGCATGAATAAAGATAAAATATAGGATTTAGAAACTATTCCTCTAGGTAGCTCTATTTTTGCTTTAATGGGTGATATACCAGAGAAATGTAGTGATCCAGGTCCAAACATAGTTACTATTACTATAGATGGTATGAAATTTTCTGACTGCATGTGTGATTTAGGCGCGTGTGTTAGTATAATGCCATTATCTGTATGTGATGCTTTGAGGGTCCCTCCCCTAAAAAGGTCAGCAGCACATTTTGTTTTGGCAGATAAAAGTATTATCTCTGTGGTTGGAATTGCTGAGGACGTGCTGGTGAGCATTAAGGGGCTCACATTTCCTATTGACTTATATATTTTGGAGATGCCCCCTAATGACTCAGGAAGACCATCATCCATCCTCCTTGGAAGACCATTTCTGAAAACTTTAAAGTTCTCGTTAGATGCATTCTCAGAAACTTACTCCTTTGAGATAGATGGTAGAGCAGTGAGTTTCAACTTGGATGAAGCAATGAAGCACCCTCCGGAAGATCATTCCATCTTCTAGTGCGACATCATTGATGAGACTGTAGCTGCAGTCCACCAAGAGGAAGTAGAAGAGAGGCACATGGAGCATAGTGCAAGTGTGGGGAAGCCTCCTAAACAAGATGAAGACACATTGCCACCTTCACTAGCTCCAGATGATCAAGTGCCTGGCCATGAGCAGAAAATGGAGCTAAAGTCCCTTCCACCCCACCTCAAGTATGCCTACCTTGAGGATCATCAGAAGCTCCCAGTTATCATTGCAAGGGAACTCACTTCCCAACAAGAGGAGCAGCTGCTTACTGTGCTGAGAAGACACAAGAAAGCAATTGGGTGGAGCTTGGCAGATATAATAGGCATCAGTCCTCAAGTTTGTGAGCACAGAATATTTTTAGAAGAGGGAGCAAGGCCTGTCCGACAACCTCAGAGGTGGCTGAACCCCACCATCTTAGAAGTTGTCAAGAAGGAAGTGACCAGACTGCTTGAAGCTGATATCATCTACCCCATCTCAGATAGTGAATGGGTCAACCCAGTACAAGTGGTGCCCAAGAAGTCTGGAGTCACAACAGTAAAGAATGAGCATGGAGAGCTCCTGACAACTAGAGTGCAGAATTCCTGGAGGGTGTGCATTGATTATAGTCGCCTCAACCAGGCTACTTGCAAGGATCACTACCCCCTGCCATTTATCGATCAGATGCTTGATCATTTGTCAGGTAAATCACACTACTGCTTTTTAGATGGTTACACAGGGTATTTTCAAATCCATATAGCTCCTGAAGATCAGGAGAAGACTACTTTTACATGTCCCTTTGGAACGTATGCATACAAGAGAATGCCTTTTGGCTTATGTAATACACCGGCTACTTTCCAAAGATGCATGATGAGCATTTTCTCATATCTTATTGAGAACTGTATGGAAATTTTCATGGATGACTTTAGTGTGTATGGTGATTCATTTAGCCTTTGCTTGGATAGTTTAGCTAGATTATTAGACAGGTGTGTTAGTTCAAACCTTGTATTAAATTTTGAAAAGTGTCACTTTATGGTAAAACAAGGTATTGTTCTAGGACATGTTGTTTCTAATACTAGTATTTCTGTAGATCCAACAAAGGTATATGTGATTTCTAGTTTACCTTACCCCTCCTCCGTGAGGGAAGTCCATTCGTTCCTTGGTCATGCAGGTTTCTACCGGAGATTTATTAAGGACTTCAGTAAGGTGGCATTGCCTTTATCCAGACTGCTGCAGAAGGATGTTGAGTTCGAGCTGAGTAAGGACTGCATGGAAGCATTCGATAAGCTAAAGATCACCTTAACTCGAGCTCCGATTGTGAGAGGACTAGACTGGAGCCAGCCTTTTGAGATTATATGTGATGTCTCCAACCATGCAGTGGGAGCGGCGCTAGCTCAACGCGAAGGTAAGGTCCCTTTTGTAATAGCTTATGCTTCTAAGACCTTAGACGCTGCTCAGTCTAATTATACTACCACTGAAAAAGAGCTTTTGGCTATTGTTTTTGCTTTGGATAAATTCCGAGCCTATTTACTTGGTACTAAAGTGGTAGTATACTCAGACCATGCAGCTCTTAAATATTTATTAGCAAAAAAAGAGTCCAAACTCAGGTTAATATGTTGGATACTATTTCTGCAAGAATTTGATTTAGAAATCAAAGATAGGAGTGGTTCCCAGAATTTAATGGCAGACCACCTGAGTCGCCTAAAGCACATTACGGGTGACTCCACTCCTATCAGTGATGCTTTTTTCATTTGATAGCTTGCACGTAATATCTGAAGTAGTCCCTTGGTATGCACCTGTGGCTAATTATCTAGTCAGTCACACCTTCCCTCCCAATTTTACTAAGCATCAAAAGGACAAGCTGAAAAGCGAGTCCAAATATTATATATGGGATGACCCATATTTATAGAGATATGGTGCTAACCAGGTAATTAGAAGTTGTGTGCCTCAATCAGAATTCCAGTCAATTTTAGAGGCCTGCCACTCATCTGAGAGTGGTGGACATTTTGGCCCTCAAAGAATAGCTAAAAAAATTTTATACTATGGATTCTGGTGGCCCACTCTTTTTAAAGATGCTACTGCCTTCTGTAAATCTTGTTTCCCATGCCAAAGGTTTGGTAATATATCCAAGAGGAATGAGATGCCCTAACAGCTTATGCTATTCTGTGAAATTTTTCATGTTTAGGGCATTGACTTCATGGGTCCATTCCCAAACTTTAGTGGTTTCTTATATATATTGTTAGCTGTAGATTGTGTTTCTAAATGGGTGGAAGCAATTCCTACCCGTACTGATGATGCTAACGTTGTTGTCTCCTTTGTTAGAAATCATATTATCTGTCGCTTTGGATCACCACGAGAAATCGTGAGTGATCAAGGCACTCACTTTTGTAATAGGAGATTAGCAGGTCTATTGAAGAAGCATGGGATTGTTCATAAGGTAGCAATAGCTTACCATCCCCAGACTAATGGGCAAGCCGAGGTGTCTAACAGAGAGATAAAGCGAATACTGGAGAAGATAGTCAAGCCTCATAGGAAGGACTGGAGCACCAGGCTTGTAGATACACTTTGGGCTTATCGGATAGCATACAAGACACCAATCGGAATGAGTCCTTTCCGCCTAATCTATGGCAAAGCTTGCCACCTCCCAGTGGAGGTGGAACACAAGGTTTTCTGGGCGGTAAGGGAATGCAACATGGGATTTGTGAAGGCTGGTGCTGAAAGGAAGCTGCAACTGGCAGAGCTGGAGAACCTTCGACTCGAAGCATATGACAATTCCAGACTATATAAAGAGAGGGTGAAGGTTGTGCATGACAAGCACATCAAGAGAACACATTTCAGACCTGGTGAGCTAGTTTTTCTTTACAACTCAAGGTTGAAGCTCATACCAAGCAAGCTGAGATCAAGGTGTGAAGGCCCTACAGTGTAGAAAAGGCAGAGCCATACAGAGTCTTCCACTTGAGTCATCCATCAATTTCCAAATTCATCAAGGTCAATGGACATCGCTTAAAGCTGTATCATGGTGAGAAGATGAAGGACAATAAGGAACTAGAGGTCTTCCTCTTAGAGGACCCACCAACAGAAGCAGATTGAGCTTGTAGACCGTCCAACTTAAGGACGTAAAAGCAAAGTGCTAGGTGGGAGACAACCCACCATGGTATAATCGTTCCTCTTTATTCTTAGTCTTATTTTATTTTTATTAGTGTTCACTCAACATTTCTGCATATTCATCTGCATTCTGCATTTTGCATTCTGTAAAAAAAAAAAAGCACACGACGCACAAGTGTCGCTGACGTGTACGCGTCATATGTGAGTGCGTGAAATAAAGGAATTGAACAGAAAGTTGGGCAGGAGTGGTGCTGGACATGTGACTTGTGCACAAGCAAGTCCACGCGTATGCGTCCCTCACGCGTACGCGTCGCTTGCATCACGCATGAGCGTCCCTGACGCGTACGCGTGCCAATGAAAAATTGGCGTAAATGGTGTTTGGCCAGAGGGTTATGTTGGTATGGAGCTGGAACTGTGCTAGGAGCACAAGATCCATCATGCGTACGCATCCCTGACGCGTGCGCATCGTTTTCACAAAATGGCCATCCACGCGTGCGCATCCCTGACGCGCACGCGTCATATGCATTTTTGGCTCTTGTGCGTATCGAACAAAGAGTTGTGCGTGCGCGGGGCTGCCTTCCCACCATTTGCACAACCACTATCACGCGTACGCATCCCAGATGCTTACGTGTCGTCTGAAATTTGTGCGGCCCACGCGTATGCATGATGCACGTGTACGCATCGTATGCGACACACAATTAAACCACCTCAGTGCCTGATTTCACATTATCCCTTCCCCTCCTAATTCTTTTCAATCCTAATTATTTCTTCTTCCTTCTTCCTCCTTTCTTCCTTATTCTTTCTTCATATCTATTACATTCTTCCTCCCTTCTTCATCTTTTTCACCAGGTTTCTTTTCTTCCTCCCATCTACTCTTTCATTATTATATTAATTTATGTTTCTTTCCTCTCTATTTTTCTTTTAGTTTAATTCTCCATGGTTTTTTTTCTTTTTTATGTATTCTTATGTTTGTAATGGAATTTTATTTGGGTATTACCTTATTATTCTTGAGCTTGTGGATATTATGAGGAGTGATTTGACAATTGATATTTTAATTTGGCTCTCATATACATTTGGATTATATTATTTTCATTCCTATTCCAACTTGCACACCAAGTGTTTGTGAAAAAGCTCTTATGACACTTTGAATCCTATTTTCCTTTACTCTTACTTGAATGCCCCTTTTTCACCACACTTGGACTCCACATGTATTTGGGATTATCATTCACAATTGTCATCATACAAGTACTCTCTAAATTGGTACATTTATTAGTTGATGCTTGAGTTATGCTTCTCATGCCTATTCCTTGCATGCTTTTCTCTCTTGCATCTATTTAATTATGAATTGCCTTCTTGCTCTTAATTGATGTCCTACCTACATGTTGTAGCTACCACGTATTTAAGCTATAATCTTTTCTTTGGCATTCATTATCACTTGGAATTTTAGCCCTCCGATTCCGGTTATATATATTTCACCTTCTTCTTCTTTCTTTCTTCCTTAAGCATGGGTACCAAGAAAGGAAAAGAGAAGGCCACGGACAAGACACCAGCAAGGAGAGGAACCAAGAGAACACTGGCTAAAGCACCACCATCTACCAGTGTCAAGCCACGAACAAAGCGGGTAAAGAGGATCATTAAAGTGGATGAGACAGAGAAAGCCTTTCCCGCACGAGACTCCACACGATTTGTTAACCGTTATTGCGAATAAATGTTCCCATCCTAGCCGAGAAGAACTACAACAATGAGCATCTACTCATTGTCCCAACACACTTTGTTGATTTTGTGGAGCCCCGCATAGAGAGGAGACAGTAGAAATTTTTGGGGAGACAGCCACGGGATGCCAACTTATCATGGGTAGTTGAATTCTACTCCAACTTCTACTCGCGTACTCTACAGACTGTCTAAGTTCGTCAGCATTAGATCCCTGTCTCCGAGAGTGCCATACAGAGAGCTCTGGACCTTCTACCTAGGCCAGATGGATGGGATGCATATCAAGAGGCATCTCGTAAGCACCGGATGTATCAGTTCGACTGGGATAGCGTCTTTGGAGTTATAGCCCAACCTGGCAGCACCTGGGTCTACGGGCAGCATCGTTCAAAACCCCAAGAGCATCTCAGCCCAGTCACTCACCCTGGAGGCTCGCGTGTGGGCACATATTATGTCCCACTATGTCTTTCCGAGCACTCACGAGTTGACCTTCACAGTAGACATGGCTGTTCTCATCTGGTGCATCTTGACAGAGCAACCCCTCAACCTGCCCCGACACATCCGGCAAGCAATGGGACATGTACAGATTGCAGGTAACCTGCCTTTCCCCGCCTTGGTTTCAAATTTAGTCTCTGCAGCTGATGTGTCCTATCGGGCAGGAGACATGAAGGTCATGATCCCTCGGGCCGACCAGTATATCCCGAATAGGAAGTACATCAGGCCACCAGTTCCATCTGCGAGCTGGCCTGCCGGCCCATCTTTGGATACCCCTCCTTCCTCTACTCCACCATCATCCATACCACAAGCACCATCCACCCATCAGATGTTCCTTCAGATCCTTGAGAGGTTTGCCCGGTAAGACCGGCGGATGGAGCAAATGGAGCACCGTAACAAGCGCTGATACAACTACCTGAAGGAACTCACAATTGGTATACACCCACCTCCAGAACCAAAGGACACCTCGGACTCCCCTTCATCCAGTAGCACAGGGAGCCACGGTGAACCAGCCAGCGGAGGCAATGCTTCCAACCCTACCTTGCTCCTTACTGATGGCACGGAGGACCTTGCCAAGCCTTAAGTGTGGAGAGGTCAGTCCTTGACTTCCGGAGGTAACTTCTCTCTCTTAACACCAATATTTGACTTTTTTCTTTTGTTAGATAGGATAGATAGCATGATAATAATTGTTTGCATGTATGTTTTGCTTGGTTAAAGTAATGAGTTTCTTTTCAAGACCCTACTTTACAATATTTCACTAATTTAAATTGAAAATTTGTGTTAAACTTGTTTGAGGATTGTAATTTGGAACATAGTTTATAGCTAAGAACACACAACCTGTGAGATTTTGAGCTTAATTATATGGTTACATTATTTAACCATGATTTTTTTTTCTTGTGTGTGTTCTCCTCTATGAGTGTAATCTATAGTTTGTTCCATTCTATATGTCCATTGTTTAGTATATTTACATGCATACATATGATTGAGGCCATCATTTGTTATTAGCTCACTTATCCCAAATAGCCTACCATTCCAATTTTCTTTGTTAGCCACCTTGAGCCTTTTACTCCCCATTTGTTCTATATTTTACCATATCACTAGCCTTAAGCGGAAAACAATTAATTACCCCAATTGAATCTTTGGTTAGCTTAAGATAGAGATTGTGTATCAATTAAGTGCGGAGAACTGTGAGAACCTTGGTTAATGGGAATGTGTTATGTCTCTACTTTATCTGAATATTGGGAATTTGGGTACCTACTCATGTGAAACCAGAAAAAAAATATTTTTAACCTATGTGCATTGAGATGTTATGTTTGCTTTCATGTTCGGAAATATATATATATATATATATATATATATATATATATATATATATATATATATATATATATATAAAATAAGAATATTACAATATAAGTACATAAACAAATAAGGGGACAAAATTACCCCCAATGATAAGTTTAATAAAAGATCAATGCATATGTGGTGAAATTAAGTAAAAATTGGTACATGAGTATGTGAAGCAAAAGTGGGAATTTTGGGTAGCTAGGCAGGATTTTAGAATTACATAGAGTGTGTGTGTGTGTGTGTTAGGTGAGAGCTTAAGTTAGTCAAATATTCATATTATAGCTCACTTGGCCATACATATATCATCACCCTTACCTTGGCCCCATTACAACCTTGAAAAGACCTCATGATGTTTGCATTGGTATACTAAATATTTGTTGATTGGTTAGATGAAGAACAAAGTTTTAGAAAGCATGACTAGGAAAGAGTAGAGTGAATCAACCCTATACACTTGAGCGATTAGAGTGCATATACACTACCAGTGAAGGTTCAATGCTTGATTCTATATTCCCTGCTTTCATGAGGTATCTTCTTACAAGTTTACTTGCCTTTTACTATGTGGTTTGAATTAGTGAAATCTGATTTATGTTTGTCTTGAAGAGCTTATCTACTTTTAACCAAGTAGAAAGAATCATCTTAGCATATAGTTGCATTCATAGGTTGCATCTCATGAGTCTTACTTTCCCTATTCATTCTTTCTGTCTCCTTGAGCTTAGCATGAGGACATGCTAATGTTTAAGTATGGAGAGATTGATAAACCACTATTTTATGGTCTATCTTGCGCTCAATTGAGTGGTTTTATCAAGTCCTTGCACACTTATACATACAAATTGCATGATTTTACAATTCCTTCCTAGTTTTGTTCTATAATTGAAATCTTGCTTCCCAAGCCTTCAAATTGTGTATTTTAATTACCCTTTATACCATTCGATGCCGGGATCTGTGCGTTAAGTGTTTTCAGACCTTACAGGGCAGGAATGGCTTAGAGGATGGAGAGGAAGCTTGCATAAATGGAAGGAGCACAAGAAATAAAGGAGATAACCAGCGAGGAGCGACGTGCACTCATGGTTCACACGTGCGCGTGAATCGGAGTCTGCACGGCGACGCGTGCGCGTCACTGACGCGTACGCGTGACATGCCAAGATGACCAACGACGCGTACGCGTGACTGACGCATACGCGTGACATGCGCTACCTGCAGAAATTACAGAAAATGCTGGGGGCGATTTTGTGCTGAGTTTGGATCCAGTTTTCGGCCCAGAAACACAGACTAGAGCCAGGGGACAAACAGAGACTCAACACACATTCTCATTCGCATAGTTTTTAGTTTTAGATTGGAATCTTAGAGAGAAATCACTCTTCCTCTAGGTTTCCTTCACATTCATAGTTCTAGTTTTTATGCTTTTTATGCTTTTGCTTTTGGATATTGAGAAGAGTCACTACCTCCGTTGAAGTTGCTATTGTTCTAGTTTGCTTTCTTGTTCCCTTACTCTTTTGATTACTCATTAACCCTGTTCAAATATGTATATTTATGATTTTGGGATTTATTAATGCAAAGAATTACTTTTACCTTTAATTAATTGTCAATTCCTATTCTATTTAATTTATCATGTCTTCTTTCTATTTTCTTTATATATCTGTGAAAGTATTATCCATGTCAATGGAGTAGACTCCCAACTTGACTTGGGGGTTGATTAAAAGGAGACCCTTGAGTTGGAATACTCAAGTGTCAATTTCAACTGGAAGTTGTTGCCTAACTCTCTAGTCACTAACGCTAATCCTTCCATAGGAGAGGATTAGGACTTGTGAATAAGAGTTAGCTCAATCACTTGACTTTCCTTTATTTAGTAAGGGTTAACTAAGTGAAAATAGCAACCTCTTGCCATTACACTTGGAAGAATCCAACAAGGATAGAACTTCCAATTAATCTTCCCCCGGTCAAGGCTTTTATTTTGATTATATAAATTCTCTTGTTAATTTTCACTGCTTTAATTTACAATCCTTTATTTTTCTGTTCTCCAACTCTTAAAATTTCTCAGAAAACTCCTGACTAATAAAATAGCACTCTTTTGTCAACTCGTTGGGAGACGTCTTGGGATTTTTGCTCCCAATATTTTTATTCTAAAATTGTGACAACCCTTTCTAAATTGATAAGTGAATTTTTCGTCGGTTAGGAACTGTATTCGCAACATTATTTCTATATTGAATTCTTAATCGGCTAATTCTCGCCTCGTCAGTGTACGTACACACAACCCCTGTTTTTCTGAAAAATTATTTTCTTTATTTTCAAGGGTTCTCTAGCTTTCTAAACTTCTTTAAGTTGCTTTTTAAGAATGCTATCTAGTAATTAGGTCCTAATATTGTTAAAGATGAGTTAGTGACTTAATTTAGTGAATTTCTGTATGAATTTAGAAGACGGAGACTTAGGTTCTAGGGACCGAGGACAGATTAGTTGAGTGAGATGGTGGAGTACTGTGATGATGATTAATGTGATGAGTTGTGGAATTACGGACTGATGATGTTTGAGACGAGTCTGGGACTCGGTAATAAATGGTGAACTTACTTGAATCTATTTTTGAATAATTTTGATGAGATGTAGGCGTAAGGGCAGTGGTTCATCCCGCTTATGCTGAGTTGTAGGCGTAGGGCATGGGGTTCGTCCCGCTACGTTGAGGTGTGAGGGTTGTGGTAGAAGTCCTGCTCACATACTTTCGGTTATAAGAGTGGCCGAGCACTATATCTCAGAGAAAGTGAGCTGGGCACTATATCCGAGGGGGTTCCCATTTTAAAACGTGACCGAGAGTGACATTCCCATGGAAATGTGTCGGGTTGACAGTTGAACCGACGATATGATATCACAGCCAATAGGACAGGCATTCATCATGTGCATTTCCTATATGGTTGCATTGTTTGCCTAATTGTATAACATGTATATATGCTTCTTAATGTTCTTGCAGTGTATATCTTATTACCTGTGAATTATTTGTTTTTATTTAATTGTGTCTAGCAGATGTTGAAGAGGCTCAGTAGGTGGTGGCGATAGGGTCGCATGGAGGTTAGGATGGTGAAGGGTATGGGATCATGGTGTTGTTTTAGCTAGAAATTCCCTATGTTAGATTACCCTTGTATCATTATTGTTTTAAATTATGATTTTAACTTTAGTATTGCTTTAAACTTGAATCTTGATGTGAAGTTATAAGATTGCCTTTGGTGTCCCGAAGCCTTATATCTTACATATTGCGCACTGTTACCATGCTGAGAACCTCTGGTTCTCATACCATATTTTGTTGTTGTTTTTCAGATACAGGTCGTGACCCACCTCGGTGAGTTGCGAAATGGTGACAAAGCGGAGGATCTTTATCATCTTTTGGGTTTATTTTAGATATTTTGTTGTAGTACTCCCACTTTTGTATCTTTATTACTTTGATGCCTTAGAGGCTAAACTTGAGAGACAGGTTGTTTATGTTTGTGTCTTTATAAAACTCTGTTATGTCTGTATATGCCTAGTTGGCCTAAACTCCGCGAGTTGCGACTAGTACTCTATGACTATTATGCTTATACGTCTACATATATTATGTTATCTTGTATTTGTTTCTTATTCTTTACGCTTTTAGTTATCGTGTGAACGCTTCGCGCTTTTCTATTTCTGTTTTGAACTTAAATTCGTCATTGGGCTTCTAGAATTTACTATTTCTTTCTACATATACCTATATATTATCGTATAAGCCTTAGAACTATCGTGACATTTAATTATCCTTTGCCTTACGGCATGAGGTAAGGCTTAGGGTAATTATAGTGTTACACTATGACTAAATAATATAAATGATCAATTAGCCCCTGATAATTCAGATTGTTACACTACTTTTAAATGTTTTACTTCACAAACATTCAAATTTAAATGTTTAACATTTGCTATATATAAAGATTTGTAACACCACCAACATGGAACATATAGAAATGAATCAACTGATATCCAAAACCAAAAGGTTAACGATAAATAATTAGTGATATTCGATTAACGTCATTTTCCTAGAATATAGACACAAGTCAAATGCTCAAAGCGCATTGGTGTAAAATAACTAATCCAAGACTACTTTATTGCTAAAAAAAATTATTTCTGAACATCAGAGCTCTATTGTCATGGTTTTGAACATAAAAACTATATACATCCCTATGCATACACAGAGCTTTGAGCACCTAAACTGAACTCTTCCTAGAACTTTAAACACTTTAATGTTGAAAAATGGAAACCTAATTATAACTAACGAAACTTATCTCACATCATATACCAGATCAGCTGAGGTCAGTGAGGCAATGAAAAATATCGATACATTAAATAGTTAGATTTCCTGGCAAGCACTTACAATGAGCATTAGCCAATGCAAATAAAACTCATCTCTTGGGTTAGCAGTCCAATTTCTCATGCCTCCACCAATAGTGAAACCTAAAGCTAGAGAAAAAATTCCCATGTAATTGTTACCTATGGATCCGGCACTCTAAATGCAAAATAAGAAAAGGAATCTCAGGAGGTGACGGAGTTGTGGCCGCAACAAACAAATTTGCATACATTGGAACAGAGAAATAGAAAATAAATCTGTACCTTCTTATGTTATGGTGAGGGTCAAGTGCCGATTGAGGGAGGAGCTTTGGAGGGAGGAGTGACGATTGAGGCAGAGGAAGGGACGAGTTATGGGTTGTTAAGGGAGAAGCGAGAGAGAGTGAACATCGATCAGATAGGGTTTGCGAGAGAGAGTGAGCATCGAGCAAGGCCTTGCGAGCGAGAGTGAGCGTTGACAGAGGACATGTTGATAGAGGGTGCGCCGACGGAGGCAGCACTGATGGATAGTTGCAAGCAAAGATTGCGAGAGAAGGCTGTGAAAGAGGGCTACAAAAGAGGTTTTCTTCTCTTCTCAGTGATGAAGAGGGCTACGAGGGTTGAATGAATGATGAGCTCCTTAGTAAGGTTCTTTTTAGTGAAAAAAAAATTAAAAGTGTATTGGAGAAAAAATTGGTGGAAAATCTAAATTTTTCATGGAAAACTTTGTTTTCGCACTTTTTTATGGTGCCCAAATAATCAGAGGATATGGGCACGCTTCAAAAACGTGACCGTAGAAAAACAAATTAACTACGCTTCAAAAGCATGCAGGTTTCTTTCTATGGCCACGCTTTTAAGCGTGACATTTGAAATATGGACAATTCACTAATCAATCGCTACTCTCATAAAAGTGTCGTCATTTACCTCTTTTGTCTACGTTTTTTAAGCGTGATAATAAAACTTTTTTCTTGCAGTGTATTAAGAAAAATTTGAAAAGTTTTCTCTAAAAGATTACACAAATAAGTAAAAAATTTTGTAGTGTATACTCAAGCTGAAAATCCTATGATTATTAGGGTAATAGTGCATTGCATTATGGTCTGGATAATTTAGAAAAGCGCAGCTTAATTACTTCTTAATCACGGCACAATAATAGTTTCCTAGCGTTTAATTTCTTCTGGACCTTATATAGCTTGCTACAAAACCAGCAACGACTTTGTGTATTTTATGACATTACATGTGATTTGGATAATCATAATGTATCATATATATTTTGATAAATGGATTTATCTTTCATATGTACACATGCTCATATAAAATCAAAATTATTAGTTATCAATTTATTTTTAACTATGCTTTATTACATAAAATATACCCCACACATTATGTGAATAATGTGCAGGCTACAGAGTCACAAGGTGTAAGAAAGTCATAGTGGCATATGAAGAAGTTGAAAATATTTTGGCTACGAAACACGGGTCATGGTCACACATTCCTTCTTTCTAGTTAATCCTGCCTATCATCATCTCAAGTGTAATTATTAATAAATACTTTATTTAATTAGTAGTTGAAATAAATATTGGGGCAACTAACAGAACTTTTTTTTTGTATTTCATTTATTTTTTCTCAAAAAAAAAATTGAAGTTTAAAAAGACAGAACATTCATGCACTAAAATTTAAAATTTACACTGTTTTTTGTTTTTATATATATTGTTTCACCCATTTGTATTTGTGTCTCAAAAAGAATACCCAAATAGTAAGTGTTAGTTTCTGTGTGTTCTATTATCTCTATTTCTCAATACACCACTTGGTCCTTTTTCTTTCCCCTCTTAAATATTCATGTTTGATCTCTTTCTCGAGCTTCACGTTTTCAATGAGAAGAAATTAAATTGAAGTGTCGTTCGCATTTCAAGGTTAATTTACTGTTGAAATGTTTTCAAAACATTGTAATAATGCGAATATTACTACTCTGAGTGAGGGATATTATTTCAACACATTTCAAGACATTAGTGTGTATGGTGTTATTGAAACATTAAACAGAAAACAGCAAATATTATTGAAAAATTACTTAATTAACATTTAGTCATCATCTTCTCACTATCCCATGTTATGCATGTGTTATGTATTTGATCCCTCACACAAAAAGCCTTTTTGTTGGGGTGTCTGAAAGTGAATTAGATATAGGTTTTTTTTGTCTTATGTTAACATTTTATCTTTTTTATAATATAGTAAAAATTAAATTCTAAACCTTTTGATCATAAAAATTTTAATATTATATTATAAAATTATATCAATTTTTAAGAGAGATAATTTCATGACCTAATTATTCAACTAAAAGCTAAACTAATCCTATGATGTGCATATAATATTTTTGGGTGTACTATTAATATTTTTCACCGTTGCTATGAGTTTAACATGCATGAAGTTAGTTTTTTTTAGCTAACATCAGTCACTTTTTTAAAATTGTTTTTTATTTAAATTTTAAATTTTAAATTTTAAATTCTCAATCTTAGACTTAAATTTTAAATATTAAATTCTCAAAAAAAAAATCTTTCAGAAATAAAAAAAATTAGTTAATATTAACTAATTAAAAATTAATTATTTTTACCTACTCTGTTGAAAAAAGGAAAAAACACAAATAAAAAGGTAGAACCCAGGGGAAAAAAAACCAAAAACAGAAAGAAATAGAATATGAACCCTTATAAATAGATGAGACTACTATTTGTATACCCACTTAGGACGCCCAAGGTTTATACTCATTATAAAAGAATTGATAAAACTGAAGAAAATGTAGCCACTTTAGAAGAAAAATAAATGTGATAACTTCAAAATAAATACGTAAACTTCTAAAATATACATATAAAGAGGGGGAGGGGATATTGTTAAAAAAAGGTCAAAATAAAAGGAAAAAAAAGTTAAAAAAGTGCTAAAAGAAAGAAAATGATGAGTGGTATTTGCATGTAATAAGATTTGAGTTTATTTTTTACTAGCGACTCAACGGGCAGCGGCTTTTCTAGAATTAAAAAATAAATTATAAAAAAATAAAATATTTTAAATTATTTAATATATGTAAAAAGTATAAAATAAATAAATTTAAATTAAAAAAAATTATGTTATTATTACGTGTAACAAAATCAAGATAAAAATTTATTATTATTTACAAATTAGTTATTTATATATTAAATTTACTTATTTTTTCAATCCTATTTAATTTGGAATAAATTTATAAATTTATATTCATATTCAAAACACTCTTTTAGAAGATACACAATTTTAATAGATAAAAAATTATTTTTTTAATGTTATATTGAACATCTTTAATTATCTTAAATTTTATTATTATTTCAAAATTATTAATTTTTATTTTGATTATATCATCTCATCATACTATACATTATTATTTTCTCTTATTATTTTTTTACATGTATAATTATTATTATCCCACCGTCACTATTATGTTACCTTGTTTTATTGTCCTTCTTTATTTCCTTCTTCTATTAACTCAAATAGCAATCAATTATCACCATACCATTATCGTAACTTTCATTTTTGTTTATCACTTTGATTCATACATATTCATTGTGTTAACTTTTGAGTTGTTAAAGATTTGTTAAAAGAATTATTTTCTTGTTTGATTTAGATATCTAGATCTATAACTATTATATAAATAGTTAAATACTTATTTTTCATACTTGTTAAGCCATATTTTATCATTTTAAAAAAAATTTAAGATATCGAGCATTCAAAAGTTTTGCATAAAATAATAAAATAAAAAATAAAAAAATTTATAAGTTATTTAATATTTTTAATATATAGAATAATTGGATTTAAATTAATTTAGATATAATACTAAAATCATTATGTTGTTACTATATATAAAAATGAAGATATAAATTTATAAATATTTGTAAATTTATTCATTTCTCAATTTTAAATTTATAAAAATTTATATTTAAATCACTCTTTCTTTCGCATAATTTTAATAGCTAAAAAAAATTTTATTTCTTATAATTTTATATTCCACATTTTAAATTATCTTTAGTTTTATTATTCTTTTAAAATTTTTAATTTTTAGTTTCATTATTCTTTCTTCTTACCATTATCTATCTACATATGTCTCACCACCATTTTTATATTAGCTTGTTCTCTCTTTCTTCTTCCGTTTTTTCTTCTCTTTCTATCTTCTCTTCAATCGCAATTAGTTACCATCATATATTAGTTCATAATTATTACACTCAAAAGTGAATACTAATTTAAAAAGAAAATTAAAAAAAAAATCTCATAACTCTTATGTGAATCATCTACCCTCCTATAAATGTAACGAATGAGTAAATTTAATTTTTTTTATTATGAGTATTTTTTTTATTATCTAATGCATACAAAGTCACATATTTTTATTTATGATAAAAGTTAAAAATTAAAATTAAATGACATTAGTACTTTTTGGTTTAATAAGACTAGCGGCTCAACAAGCACTGTTCAGCCGCTTTTCTATTGAGTTAAAAAAATATTTTTATATTTTTATTTTTAAAATTATAAATTTAATATCAATAATTAAAAAATAAATTATAAAAAAAATAAAATATTTTAAATTATTTAATATATATAGAAAGTATAAAATAAATAAATTTAAATTAAAAATTAAAAAAAAGAATTATATTGTTATTATGTGTAACAAAATCAAGATAAAAAATTATTAATATTATTTACAAATTAGTTATTTATATATTAAATTTACTTATTTTCTTAATTTTATTTAATTTGAAATAAATTCAAAAATTTATATTCATATTCAAAACACTCTTTTAAAAGATACATAATTCTAATAGATAAAAAACTATTTTTTAATCTTATATTAAACATCTTTAATTATCTTAAATTTTATTATTATTTTAAAATTATTAATTTTTATTTTGATTATATCATCTCATCATACTATACACTATTATTTTTTCTTATTATTTTTTTACATGTATAATTATTATTGTCTCACTGTTACTATTATGTTGCCTTGTTTTATTATCCTTCCTTATTTCCTTCTTCTATTAACCCCAATCGCAATCAATTGTCACCATACCATTATCGCAGCTTTCATTTTTGTTTATCACTTTGATTCATACATATCCATTGTGTTAACTTTTGAGTTGTTAAAGATTTGTTAAAAGAATTATTTTTTTGTTTGATTTAGATATCTAGATCTATAACTATTATATAAATACTTATTTTTCATACTTACTTGTTAAGTCATATTTTATCATTTTAAAAAAAATTTAAGATATCAAGTATTCAAAAGTTTTGTATAAAATAATAAAATAAAAAATAAAAAAAATTATAAGTTATTTAATTTTTTTAATATATAGAATAATTGAATTTAAATTAATTTAGATATAATAATAAAATCATTACGTTGTTACTATGTGTAACAATGAAGTTACAAATTTATAAATATTTGTAAATTTATTCATTTCTCAATTATAAATTTATAAAAATTTATATTTAAATCACTCTTTCTCTCCCATAATTTTAATAGCTAAAAAAAATCTATTTCTTATAATTTTATATTCAACATTTTAAATTATCTTTAGTTTTATTATTCTTTTAAAATTTTTAATTTTTGGTTTTATTATTCTTTTTTCTTACCATTATCTATTTACATATGTCTCACCACAACTCTTATATTAGCTTCTTCTCTCTTTCTTTTTCCGTTTTTTATTCTCTTTCTATCTTCTCTTCAATTGCAGTTAGTTGCCATCATATATTAGTTTATAATTATTACACTCAAAAGTGAATACTAATTTAAAAATAAAATTCAAAAAAAATCTCATAACTCTTATGTGAATCATCTATACTCCTATAAATGTAACTAACGAGTAGATTTAACTTTTTTTTATTATGAGTATTTTTTTTATTATCTAATGCATACAAAGTCACATATTTTTATTTATGATAAAAGTTAAAAATTAAAATTAAATGACATTAGTACTTTTTGGTTTAATAAAATTAAAATAAAGTACAAAAATAAGGATAAAAACTAAAAAAATAGATGGCTCTAGAGAAGGATAATGTTAAATTTTATCTCATTATGTATGAGAACAGTGATTTATTTTATTATATTTTTTGTACCAAATAACAAAAAAGTTAAATTTTATATCCGTTTTTTATTACTTATTTTACTTTTCTATAATTGTTTAGATTAGACTTTATAGTTATTGAGTCATGTTTCGTTCCAACAAAAAAAATAGTTATGAAATCTTTTTTATTTTTTTATTGGAGTACATCTATTATATAATGATTTTAATAATTGATGTAAAATTTAAAAAATTAAATAAACATATATTTATTTTGATTAAATCTAAGAGTGAATTATATATATATATCTATAGTCAAGAAATAGACTTAATTTTTTTTATAATAAATAGTTTTTCAATCATTTAATTTTTAAAAAAAGTCTCATCTTTTTATTTATCTTAAAGGTTAAATATTAAAACTAATGTTAATATTTTTTTATTAATAAAACTAAAATAAAACATAAAAATAAACATCGAATAAAAGTAAAAATACAAAATTTTGAATCCCAAAATATAAAATGATTATAATATTAAAAAAATTACTTAACTTTTTTCAAACAAATTATATTAGGTTTTACGGTATATTTGAGTGAAATGAGAAGGATGCAAGAGAAGATAGATAAAAAAAAAGTTTTTTTGATTATGCAGTAATAGTAATATGAGATGATAGATAGTAAGAGAGGTAAGAGATGAATTAATGAGATAAGAGAGAACCTAAATGTATGTGATAAGAGAAAAGATAAAGTAGTGGATGTTTTTTAGTGTGGAATAACGGACATATAATGGAATAGATTATTAGAAAGGGCAAAATTGAAAAAAAAAATTAGACACCAAAACAGATTTTGCCATTATATATTGTTATAGATGTACTAATAGTGTAAAATGTTTTATGTCATTGTGTAATTACATCCATTTTTTTAGAAAATTATTCACGTAATTCAATGTAAAAGATAATTATTTTTATTGATGTGACGTTACCTAATTAGATACACATGTAAAATTACTTTATACTCAATTACTCATAGTATATCAAAATTAAATTCATAAGATTATAATGGTAAAAAATAGTGTTTTAAAAAGTTTGACGGGAGCTCAAAAAAGGCGGCAAGCTTCAACGGTCACGTTTTTTTATTTCAGTTTCCGGACACATTTTACGAGCGTGACAAAAAGAAAAATTTATTGCAGGTAGTGTTTTCTTAGTAGATAACCAAATTAACAAAAAAGGTGAGAAATATGAGCATGCATGCACTTGATCCGTCGAAAACTACTGTTTCCAAATAACTAATTTTTCATGTTAGAATCGATCTAATGACACCATCAATTATCTGTTTTAATTTCGTCGTCAATTTCAAACAGCATTTGTCGTTTGAGGCTAAGTAGTGTAGAAAGAAAACACGTCAAAATGAATCAAATAATAATAATAACTCAAGCTGTCAAACAGCTATATATAAAAAAATCTGGCAATAACATTCCTTAACTTGATTTAAAATTGGTCAAAATAAAGTAACGTGGTATATATGAGGTGTCAATCTTTGACCCTTATTATTAGTTGGAAACACATTGGACATAACTAATTTATATAAATATATTTTGAATAAAAAATATAGTAGATGATATGTCTCCCATTTCTAATTGCTGGAGGCCTATGTAGCAACTAGCAAGCAAACTTAGGGTTTTTTTTCTTTTAATCTATCTGTCACATTTTTTTAGAAGAAATGATTAAAATATCAAACAATAATTTATCTCAATGACATTATCTTAATATGCTTGCCATTTTTATTTTTTTATATCATCAAATTAAAGGCACCTACAAATTAAAGCTAGTGTTTTCGAGGTAGAAGTTTTTACCTTAAAGTTAGTTTCTCCCTAACATAACCATATTATAACAGTTCGCAACTCAAATTATAAATAGGGTAAAGTATTAAATTGGTCTTTATGTTTAGATTTAATTTTATTTTAATTCTTAAAGTTTAAAATATTTTATTTAAATTTAAAAAAGTTTCATTTAATTTTAATGTAGCTCTGCTGGTAAATTAATGTTAAGTAATTAATAAAATTCAGTTTTCAGATATGAAAAACTCATATAACCAAATTTTTGGTTACCGAAGAGAGTTCTCTACTGTAGAGGTGACGACACTACAAGAAAAAATGCTTATGGGCACACTTTTTTCTTGTCACGCTTTTAAAGCGTGCCCAAAAGTGGTCTATGGGCACGCTTTTGCGAGGATGGCCACTGATTTGTGATTTGGCTATGCTTTTTTTGCCACGCTTTGAAATCGGCACGCTTTTACGAGGGTGGCCACTGATTTGTGATTTGGCCACGCTTTGAAATCGGCACGCTTTTACAAGGGTGGCCACTTATTTGAAATTTGGCCACGCTTTCTTATTGCCACGCTTAAAAAGCGTACCCATAGAGAGAAATCAGCACGCTTTTACGAGAGTGGCCACTGATTTGATATTTGGCCACGCTTTTTTTGCCACGCTTAAAAAGCGTGGCCATAAAGGAAAACCGGCACGCTTGAAAAGCGTGGCTATCTTGTGTTTAATCTGGCACCGTACAAAAGCGTGCCAATAGAATCCCTCCCCTATTATCACAGTTTTTTAATTTCTTTTTGAGAAACCCCCTCCCAAACTACGCCGTTTTGACTCCAATTCCTCTCCTCCCAAAATTTCTCAATCCCCCTCCCCCAAATTCCGCATTCATTCATAACCCTAACCATCGAGCCCTAACCCTCATTCTCTTTACGCGTGACCCTTCCATGGAGCCTTCTTCCTAACCCCATTTCCCAACCCATCCATGGAGCCTAACCCTCTCTCCTAGCCACGCACTTTCCTCCCCTCACGTACGACGCCACCCTGACCAGCAACTGTCACCACACAACAGCCTCAGGGACACATCGGCCCTCAGCAGAACTCCTCGGTTGATGATGGACGAGTGACGACTGATCCTCAGAGATACCAGCTTCTCGGTGACTACTGATGCTTTTTTGCTAGGTCTGGTCACCTTCTTCATCTCTGTTAGCTTCGCCACTTCTTCTCTGCTCTCTTCTTTGATCGTCCTCTTCTTCTCTTCTCAGGTAAATAATTAATTATTATAATGAATTGATATTCTGATTAAAGAATAAGGATTTTGATTATCAGAACTTTTGAATATTAAGGCGGTTGATTATTGTTTTGTGTAGTATTTTTTCTGACCTTCACTATAGTCCTCATGTTATTTATGTAGTTGAATTAGTTTCTACTGTAAAGATATTTTTAGTTGCTCACTATCTAAAGTTAAAGTCTTCTATCCAAAAAATATATCTGAAGTTAAGGTATTCATGTTGTAGTGTTCTAATAGATCCTGTAAATTTCACTCCAATGATTATGGCACTTCAGTAAATTTGGTAAATAATTTCTCCCTCAAGTATGGTAGCAAAAGAGCATATGTATTCATGTTGCATAACTTTATTAGTTCACATGGTATTTGGAATTATTAATAGTGTTTTGTTGTTTAGCATAAAATTTTGCTTTGTTTAGGGTTTATGATTTCAGTTCATCTCTAGGTTCATAGTTTTTACTAAATGATCTTGAAGACGTTACTTCATGACTTGCATTTAATTATTGCAGGTGGTTCACTATTTCTATTTGATCGAACGGTTTTGAGATACTTTACTATTGGAACTCACTATTGGAGTTACAATTTGTTTTGTTGTTTAGCATGATCTCTTTTTAGGCGATAATACATATATAATATACTATTTTTTCTTGATTTGCTTCGTGGAACCTCGATACCCTCTAGGATCAAGCCTTACGGCTTGCTGAAGTTGATAAGTTATGTTGTACTGCTCCATCAAGGTGAGCTTGCAACCTCCCCTCTCCCTAAATTGCCTATATATGGAAAAAGAGAAAGATAATGTCTTTTCTTCTGTCCCTCTGAATTTCCATCATACTTATTGTGTATCATGCTTTATCTTTTTGTCTAGTGATGTCATGCTCTATGTAAACAGACTTGCATTGGTCATAGAATGTGGAATAGTTTTCCTTAGCTGAACTAATCTATCACTATTAGTTGCATATTTTCATTTTCTTTTGGCATTTGGTTCCTGTTTCATACGTTTTGCTCTTTCCTTTATGCTTTCCATCTCAAATGAACATTCATAGAAGAAATCCAGAGATATGCTTGAGTAGGTTGCAAGACAAGGAGAACTCACTGGCTATAGAGTTCCATGCCTCCTCATTGTTGCCAAGGACGATTTAACCCCATATCTAAGGGCAGTACAAGATTCAGTTAAGGTATTATTGCATTTTTAAGTGATCAGTTTAGTGGTACCATATCATTGAATAAATGAATATATATAATTTATGCATAGTTCCATATCTAACCTGAGTAAGGATGATCACACGCGACTCAGGAATTAGGAATAGGGGCACCTATTCACTTGAGTATGAAAACCTTGCAGGATTCTGGTTGAAGTTGAAAACCTTGCTGCTAATTGCAATGAGACTGAGCTTATATTTAAATAATTGGCTTATTTTCTTAATTTTTATTTTTCGTTTCCTTGGACATAAGTTGGCTTATTAGTCAAGGCAATCAAGTTTATGTATCTAATTTGTATATGTTCATTTTTAGTTGCTAGAATTCTTTAGTTATTTTTTCCATATTTCAGGCTTTGGAATCCTACCTCGTTAAACTTCATGCAGATGTAGTTAATGGAAATCAGAGTCCTGTAATAGCTGTTACCGAAGGATGCCAGGTGAATTTTTTTAGTTGATAGTTTATTTAATGCTTTATTGTCATAATGAGTTCTTCCTTATTCCTTCCTCCAGCTACTTGGAACTTCTCGCAAATGCATTGGACCGTGAAAATTGGTCACTGGTTCAATTCCTCATGTCATCTTCTTACAGTGGATATGGCACCTCCAGCTTGCAACAAGTAAACAACTAAACTATTCCTGGTTTTACCATTCTTGTGACTGTTGCTCTAGAATATTACATTACAATTTGTAATTCAGTGTAGTACTACTAACGTTTAGCTCAAGGAATTATCTTTTGTTGGTAAAAAAGTTCACAAATGTTCCAGAAACAATTATGTATGATCTAAGGGAAGGAAGTTTAAGAGGGCTAGAGGAAGGAGGAACAGCAAAGGAAATAGAATTTAAGTTGTATTGTTTCTGTTTTTTTTTTTCGTTTTTAATTTTGGAATTTGAACTCAAGATTTATTTTGTATTTGAGTATTATTTTTTTAATGTATAAAACAATTATCGCAAAAATTATATATCACTAATTATTGTCTGATTTATCTTGTACTAAAAATTGCATACTATATTTGTAGGTTTGGTAATAAAAAATATTGAAGATTTATATTTTGCAGCGGTGAAGGTAAAAATAAGAAAAATGATTTTTTTTAAATTTTATAAGGCAAGCGTGGCCGTATCACTGGCTATCGCCACGCTTTAAAAAGTGTAGTTATATTTTTCCCTATCGGCACGCTTTTAAAGAGTACCGAAAACAAACATTTTGGGACGTTTTAAAAGCGTGACGATATGTGCACTTTTTGGTACGCTTTTTAAGCGTGGCAAGAGATGAAAGCGGGCCAACAAAAAAAGCGTGCCGATAGATCCACAAAAGTGTGGCGATAGAGCAACTGGTACACTGGCGGATGTGACCCTTTCAAAAGCATGCCGATAGCTCAAAAAGCGTGGCGAAAAGCTATTGGCACGCTTTTTTGCACTTTTCGGTACGCTTTTAAAGCGTGGCAGAAAGCTTATTTTCTTGCAGTGCGTTGACCTTGTCCTTGTCGTCATCAACGAACTTTCCTGCAAAAAACAAATTCTCGAAGATGTTCTCCATGTGCTTGAATCAAGGCCAGTGGCTCATGGTGATGCATCCACTACTGATCCTGTGCCTCTCGAGTTTGTACATCTTCTTCAGGAAAGGACATAAAGGTTTGATGGAACAGTCATGTTAATTATTTAACATTGACTTCACAGTAGGACTACATTGAAGCTAAATAAAATTTTTTAAATTCAAATAGGACACTTTAAACCGTAAAGATCAAAACAGGATTAGACTAAAAAATAAAGAACCAATTAAGTACTTTAAACTACCATCAACATTGTAATTTAGAAACTATATAATTATATAATTATATATAATAATATTAGGTGTACAAGTAATTATCAATCAAAATATATAATTATATATGATACTTAAAACTTAAAACACTTATTCATGTAACTCTTTTTCATACGAATTCAACTAAAAATTCAACCTTTTTTAATTGTTTTTTTATCTTAAATTTAAATTCTAAATCTTTACAAAAATTGAGAATTTTACAATTAAAAGAATTAATTATTAGCTAATTGATTTTCTATTTTTCTTCTGCTATATATATCTCTGTGAATCCTTTATGGATTTCGATAGTATGCAATGACCTAATACGAATCCTTCAAATCGGTGACTGAAAACAGTATTGGATATTTTACACGTTCCGCTGGGATTTTCATGGCGTGATTCTTGGTACAGATTATTATATGCTATATATATTGTTATGCGGGGTGGATGTCTACATCTTTATCCTTCTAATGGAAATTAAAGGAAACCCATTTTTGTTTGAGCTTTGTGGCTCTTTATGAGTTATGAGTAGGGCAGTGGCTATAAACTCCCCTTCGATTTGGGTCAATCTGCGGCAGCTACTATATAAAGATTTGATTGAGAACGTTTTATCTTTGAGCTAGAAAGCACGGACACAGGCAGAAATATAAATATAAGATACAATACAATACAAAATACACAGATATATAAATTTAAAATTTTTATAAAATACGAAAATACGACATGTATATAAAATATAAAATATTTTATAAATAAATTATAATTATATTTTAGTATTTTATTAATATTAAATATAAATTAAATTTTTAGTTATTTTTAATGTATTATTTTAATTATATAAAATATTTAAAATATTTTTGTTTTAATAATTAAAAATATATATTATTTCTAAACTCATTTTAAAAATACTTGTTAAAAATAGGATCAGTCTTTAGCAAGCTCAAGTCTTTTGAGCTCTTTGCATGTGCGAAATAAATTATTTACAAATATGACCCATATAAAATTTAATAATAATAATAATTATTTACCCCAAATATTTTTTAAATTCATGAGAGAACCCTAATTTCTTTACCTGTAACTAGGGGTGGCAAAACGGGCTGGCCCGCCCCGCCCCGCCCCGCCAAAGCCTGCCCAAATATGGAGCGGGCCGGCCCGCCTCTTTTTTTTTGTTAATCATATATTTTTTTTATAATTAAATTCAATTTAACATACTAACTTACTAAGTACTAACGATTATTTTATTTTATAATAAAATTATTTCATCAAAATAGTTTTTTAACATATAAAGTAATATCTTAAATTAATTATTAATCCTAAAAAAATGTATAATTAACCGTTATAACTTTTTTCATTGAAAATAACATAACAAATAATAAGTATCAAAGTCTCAAACATAAGTGCATAACAATAATAAAACAAACACATAATCCACACATAAATTCTACTATAATTAAAACAAAACACACAACATAATTCATAAATCAACAAGACACCCGAAAAAAATTCTTAAATCAATCCGCATAAATCAATTATCAACTTCCAAATCAATAAAATTTGAATCTGATCCGGAAGTTGAAACACCGCCTCGCCTAGCACCTTGAGGATTCACATCTTCACCTTCACCTACAATTAGAAGAATACCCAAATTTAGAACAAGATATAAATACTTAAGTATTATATAAATATTAAATTAGTAACTAACAATCTAATTACCATCAACGAAGCCTTTATTCCAATTGCGAGTACAAATCACAGCTTCAACATTTTCTGGCAACATTCTACTTCTATATTTGTTAATGACATGAGCTCCAATACTAAAGGCAGATTCCGATGCAACCGTAGTAATTGGAATACTCAATAAATCACGTGCCATGATTGATAACTTCGGATAACGACTCTCATATAATTTTCACCATTCCAAAACATCTAAATCTTCAAAGCAATCCTTTGACAAAAGTGGCTCCTCCAAGTATGTATCAGGTGGATTCTTTCCACTAGAGACCTCAGCTTGATGGTTACGTTTCATCAATTTCTAGCAAAATAAAAATAATTACATCTTGTTAGGATAGAATAATGACAATCAATAATATAAGAGAATTAAAATATGTTAAACATTACTTACGCCAACAATCGCAAGTCACTTCTTGCTTGCACATTCAGGGGTATGAGTCATGGATGAAGACTGAATACTAGGTCCTTGTGCTTCAACAGTTGGAGGAGAATTCTTGTCATATTTTTCCAAAAGCTTGTATAATTTCTTTTTCAGATGTTCCACCTTTCCTTTTGCAGTCTCAGCATCAATCTCTTCATACATAAGCTCTAAAGTAGAAATCTTAAGCTCTATTAGGAATGCTTACTAAAGTACTTTTAAGCTTTTCTTTTTCCATTGTGTAAATTTTCAGCACATCCTCCTTAAGAGTATTTCTAGTAATCAGGCCTAGAGTTGGACTGATGTATTTTACCCAATTCCTAAATTTCTTATTATCAACAATAGAAAAGGGAACATCACAATCAATCACAAAGGCAGCAAACATCTCACGCGATACATTATTATCTATCTTGAGAGCTCCCATTTTATTTTGCATTTCTATCAAAGTTTGACCAATATCCTCAAAGTCTATTTTCACGCACCTGTCTAAATGATGCTTAAGTGACGATGTCCCATATTGTTTACCACCAGCCTTAAACTTCTGTTTGCATCCATCACATTAAGCACGATCTATACCATCATCACCAGGTCCAAGCTTTGTGAAATATCTCCACACATCAGATGTTGTTGTCTTTGTCTTTTTCTTTTTAATATCTTCTGCCGTTTCAGATGTTTCCATATTTTCAGGATTTTGTGTTATATTTCCACCATCAACTTCCATAGAGAAAGAGTTATCCATAGCAAATCAACAACTCAACCTAAATAACACAAATACATCAGAACAAGTATAAAAGAAGCTAAGCATCAGACCTGAACCATCAATAATTTTCAATAAGAAATTATCAAGCATCCCAAAAAGGCAAAAAGCAGTAAAGCAACTATCAAAGAAAACATATCAACATAAATAAGAAATTAACAATAAACACTTAAACAGTCAATAGCATATTCAATCAAGCTACCAAGCCACCAAACTAGTTTCGATGTTTGACTTCATTCATAAATTAGAGGTTAGTTAGCATTTTAAAAATAGGAAAAAGAAGCTGTCCACAAAAGCATAAAGAATCAGAATCTGTCGAGTAAAACAAATATCAGTTAAACAAATTCACAAAAAATTTGAAAAGCAATATATGATTATATCTGCATTAGAATACATTTTTCAACAAGATGGTGAAAATTGTGTAGGTATAGGATTATGTGCACGTTTCTGAAATGAGCATCATTCATAAGGATATTGCTTTATTCACCTGTAAGATTAATAACATCAGTATCCTAGTAATAAAATATTTGGCTAATCAAGCCAATGAGCAAAACTTACTTTCGTGAGTGCAAATTGATGCATAAGGAAGGGTTGGTGTTGGTATATATACAATAATATCTCGTGTATGCATACAAAAGCTCCAAAGAACTTGTTTCTGATTATCAAAACCTCATTCATCTCATCTTCACTCCTTGACCCCCAATTTGGTGCACAAGGATTTCAAAATGGCAAATGTACTTGTCGATGAAAACTTCATTGCTAAAATAACAACACAGGACTTCGTAATTTTTTTAGGAGGGTTGAGATTCCAGGACCATCTTCTCTAGTAGCAGCAGATGAGATATTTCATGCAATAAAGAATGTTTGGGGTTTATGTTAGGATTTTGATTTATATGATAGTCACAGAGTCCTAACAAAAACAAAGAATAGGTAAATTGTAATCACAGACACAGTTCCTTATTTAAAAAAAAAAAGAAGATAAAAATCTTCACTTACCTGGAAGTCTGAAACACAGCCGCCAAGAAGCAAAGGAGGAGAGAGGAGCACGCCGGGATTCCATCGGAGGCTGGACACAACCGTCGAGGCCCGAGAGGCAAAGGAGCCAAGGAGGAGAGATGAGAAGAGGATAGAGTAGAGGGAAGTCCAAATAACGCCGCCGGGAGTGCGATTCGATGAGGACTGGCGCGAATCGTGATGAGACAGGGACCGATGACTGAGAGGCCGACGATGATGAGCTGCAAAGGAGGAGAGATGAGCAGAGGAAGTGCGATTCGGTGAGGCAGCGATCGGCGACTGGGAGACCGACGGGCAACGACGATGAGCTACTGAAGGAAGTCGAAGGCGAGGCGATGGTCAGGGTCTCAGGGACAGGGACTCACCGACTCAGGGTCAGGGTCTCACTCTCAACTCTCATTCTCTCAAGGAGTCAAGGTTAGGGAAGCTGGGAAGGGAAAATGGGAAATTAGGGCCAGCTGTGTTGAACTGTTGATTGTGGGAAGGAAAAGTAAAATTTTTTTATTTATATGATATGTAAAATTACAAAAATACCCTTAAAAAAAATAAGATGCCAGCTCGCCGGGCCAGCCTGCCCCGCCCCGCCCTGGCCCACGGGTTTGGCGGTGCGGTTTAGGTGGTTTTTTAAAATTTGGTGGGTTCAAAATCTCGGCCCGACCCGCCTTTTTTGAAGGTTTTGGCGGTTTGACCCGGCGGGTTCGACCCGTTTTGTCACCGCTACCTGTAACCTCATTGCTTCTCTTTCTACTGAACCACCACAACCTACTTCATACTTCTCTGGTTTTTGCTGTCCCCGTGCATCTCTGCACTCGTTGTCGGTCTCAGTCCCTCTCCCGGCATCGTTCTCATCTTCTCTTTCTCCTCAGCCCAGTACCTCATTGTCTCATTCATTCTCAGTATCTCTCTTCTCTCTTCGCGTCATTCGTCTTCAGCCTCAGAGTGGTGGCGTGGGTCTCAGCGAGTCAGCATCATCGTCAGTGCTCTGGTTTTCTACTTCCAGAGTTTCAATAGAGCCTCAGATTTAGGTATGAATTTTCTTCATTGATTTCATTTTTTTTGTTCCTTTTATGTTCTTGTTGTATGAATTTGTTTCGTTGAATTTATTCAATTATTTTTTTGTTAAGGTTTTTGGTATGAGTTTATTTCATTCATTTCATTAAATTATTTGTTTTGTTCTGATTATTTGGTTGTTTGAATTTTTTTGGGTTCTGTTTATGAGGGTTAAAAAATTTTGGTATTTGTTTTAATGATTTTGATTTTAATTTCTGTGTTTATGTTTCTGTTCATGATGTTCTAGTTCAATTTATGTGTTTATGTCTCTTAAATCTTAAGGGCAAATGATGATGATTAGGCGGAGCTGTGAACCATCCATTACATCAATCAAAGAAGAGTTTAAATTCCTTTGTTTATATTTCTTTAAAATTATGCCTGGTCCGTTTGTGATGTAACAGAATAATTCTGAACTAGCCTGATTCAATCTTGTGTTTGATTTATATAATAAACATATTCTTAATAATTTTTTGTAGTTCTAAATTTGTTGACTGTAACACCCTACCAAACAGAGCTTTACACCTAGGATGTAGAACAGAGGTGGCGAGGCGCTACGACCTCTAAAATAAAAAATATATATAGTGTAATAATTGAAAGGATTTAATATACGAGGAGCCTTGATGAAAAGGTAAAGCAAAAATTGCAAAATATAAAAGCGCAAAGTTTAGAAAAAGTGGTTACTTGCGTACGAAGAAATCTAAAGTCCACTAACATAATTATACAAAAGATAAGAGTAGAAGATCAAGCGTACCAAATAACAAGCTCCTAACTCAGCCTGCAAAGTTAGGGCTGACCGAAGAATATTTACGTATATATATACATAGCCCCAAGTCCCAAAATGCACATACAAAAACCCTAGTTCTCCATAAAACCTCTAAGAGGTACATAAACAATGCATTCTTATACACAAGAGGAGAAACTATAAATTTATACATAATAATATCAAAATAACAAAAGGAAACCCCAAAGTAAACCACTTCACTGTAGAAAATCCAGACGCCTACCGAGGTGCCTCTCGACCTGCATCTGAAAAATGACAACACAGTATGGAATGAGAACCGGAGGTTCTCAGCATGGTAAAGGTGCCACGCACATAAAATATAAGGTCCTGGGAATGCCAGAGGCAATCCTAGAACGATGACATTCAAATTATAAAACTTAAGAATTAAAACTAAAACCATAAATAAGGGTGGTTTTCTAAGGATTCCTAAACTTAACCAAATACTTTAACCTAACTCTCCACCATCCTCTTTCCTCCAAAACCTCCATCACTAGTATAATCACACAGACAAGCAAGCAGACAATAATAAACATAATTAGGATACAAGTAATGTAAGTAGTACGTATACAAGTAAGCATATGAAAGTCACATAGGCATTCCCAATTAGAGCATAAACAAGAAATTCAAGCAATATGCTTATGATGCATGCCTGTCCTATGGCTGTTGATATCAACTGTCGGTTACTTAGCCAGCCCTACATGTCCTGGTAGCTAATCGTGGATAGAACACCAAATATGGAGCAAGTGGGATAATGCTGCAACCCTTGCATCTTACCCGCGTACCCGGTGGTGCGCGTGTACGCAAAACCCACACTATTTCGTACAACAGTAGCAGTACGAGCAAGTGCACTGGGTCGTCCAAGTAATGCCTGAGCGAGTCAGGGTTGATCCCACGAGGATTGTGGCTTGAAGCAAGCAATGGTTGTCTTGCAGGTCTTAGTCAGGTGGAATCAAAAGTTGTTGGATTAAGAAGTTAGCTATTAGGAATTATATGCCGGGAATAGTAATAATGGGAATAGAGTTGAGAGTCGGAGTTGCTTCGTCTTTCTGAATTAAATCTAGTACTACTATCTTCTTTGCTTGTGAATGATCTTCTTCTATGGCAGGCTGTAGGTGATCAAAGCCATTGCCGGTGGTCATTGATCTCCTCTGCTATAGAATGAACACGGCCGCGGCCATTGGCCGTGGTTACTCAATCTGACGAAGGGTGAAGCGCATAGCAATCCATTCTCTTGGCGATCCTACTCAAAATGCCATAGACAAGGTCAAATCTTTCAGATCAGAGAACACAGCTTCTTTGAATTCTAGCCTATATCACGGAGACCCTGATCTCCCCGGAGATCGGCTGAACTGGTGTCTCGAGAAGTCTCCAACAAAATCGTGGATTAACCATCTGAGAGATGTATAAACATAGCTGTTGGCTCGTGCTTTTCTTCCAAGTAATCACACGAACCTAAGTAGGCGCGGGTGTTTGTCTGGCACGTTCGTCTTAGTGGGATGAACAGAGCTAATTTGTCATATCATTCTGTTCATCACGATGAAGATCGGATATACATCTTAGAGATAGATTAAACGCAGATCGAAGAAGAAGAAATAGTACTTTTATTAATTCATAGGACTCAGCAGGGCTCCTCCCCTCAAACCTAGGAGGTTTGGAAACTCATAATAAAAGTAAAAACACAAAGTAAAAACGAAAATAGGGCTAAATGGTGTATGATCTATATGAAAATCATGTAAAATAACACTTAAATACTAAACAGATGACTAGTAAGGGTAAAACAGTCTATTTAGTGCTAAAATCCGCTTCTGGGGCCCACGTAGTGAGTGTTTAGGCTGAGCTTTAATGAGATCCACGTGCTATGAGGTCTCTTGGGTGTGGAACGCCAGCTAGGGAGTCCTCTTTGGGCCTTTGAACGCTGGACTCTGCTCTTTGGGCCTTCTAATTCGAAGCAAAGTATAGAGTATTATATATTTCTGGAAAGCTCTGGAAGTCAGCTTTCCATAGCCATTGAGAGCGCTCCATTTGGACTTCTGTAACTCCAGAAAAGCTCTTCTAAATGCAGACAGGTTAGATCTGGACAGCATCTGCAGTGCTTTCTCGGTCTCTGAATCAGACTTCTGCTCCATCTCCTCAATTTCAGCCAAAAAATACTTGAAATTGTCCAAAAATACAAAAACTCATAGTAGAATCCAAAAATATGGTTTTAACACTAAAACCTATAAAAACCCAATAAAAACTAGATAAAAACTACTAAAATCTATATGAAAGTGATTGCAAAAAGCGTATAAAATATCCGCTCATCACAACACCAAACTTAAACCGTTGCTTGTCCGCAAGCAACTAAAAACATAGTAAGATACAAAAGAAAATTAAGATACAATAAATTTCTAAGTTTCAAATGAAGCTTAGTTAAAATCAGATGAGCGGGACTTAGTAGCTTTTTACTTCTGAATAGTTTTGGCATTTCACTATCCATTGAAACTTAGAGATATTGGCATCTTTAGGAACTTAGAATCTAGATGATATTATTGACTCTCTTAGTTAAGCTTATTTTGATTCTTGAACACAGCTTTCTGAGTCTTGGCCATGACCCTAAGCACTCTATTTTCCAGTATTACCACCGGATACATTCATACCACAAACACTTTAACTGGGTGAACCTTTTCAGATTGTGACTCAGCTTTGCTAGAGTCCCCAGATAGAGGTGTCCAGAGTTCTTAAGCACACTCTTTTTGCTTTGGACCACACTTTAACCACTCAGTCTCAAGCTTTTCATTTGACACCTTCACACCACAAGCACATGGTTAGGGATAGCTTGGTTTAGCAACTTAGGCCAGGATTTTATTTCTTTGGGCCCTCCTAACCACTGATGCTTAAAGCCTTGGGCCCTTTTACCTTTGCCTTTTGGTTTTAAGGGCTATTGGCTTTTTCAATCTGCCCTCTTTTTCCTGCATTTTTGGGCAGTAATGGATTTTTTTATTTTTTTCTTTTTCTTTTTCGCCAAATTTTCTTTCTTGCATGCATATAATTTTTTTTCTTTTGCAACATGCTTTTTCTTTTGCTTTTTGCTGCTTTTTCTTGCTTCAAGAATCAATTTTCTGATTTTTCAGATTATCAATAATATTTTTCCTTTTTCCTTATTCTCTCAAGAGCCAACATTCATAAATTTCAACTTTAAATATGCACTATTTAATCATACATTCAGAAAACAAAAGCAATTGACAACACATCAAACTAATCTTATTTTAGAATTGAAATTCATGCATCTCTCAGTTCTTTTTAGATAATTTTTTTTATTTAAGCAAGGTAAGAGATATATGGAACATTTTACATATTTAAGACATCAATGCAAATGATCATGCAACTAGAACAAGAGAGCAGATAAATAAATAGACAGAAAATAGGAAAATAACAGGAAAGGTGTAAAAGAGAACGAATCCACCTGAATGATGGTGGCCAGTGCTCCTCCTTGAGGATCCCATATAGTGCTTGATCTCTTTTATGTCACTCTTTTGTCTTTGTTGATGCAGCTACACAGGCTCTTGTGCATGCTTCCTAGTTTGCTCCATCCTCTTCTTCTATACTTAAGAGTGGTAGAAGTCAAAAAGCAAAGCTTTTGCAACACCAAACTTAAGAGTTTTGCTTGCCCTCGAGCAAATATGATCAATGGGGAAGAAGGTGGGGTAGGTGGAACTTCTGTGGGACCTCTTGGTACAGAGAGGCTAAGGAATTGCAGATTCTCTACTTCTCTGCATTGGCGTTTGAATGCCCAGGGGCTGCTCTTTAGCTACCGTGCAACGCCAGTAATGCTCCCCTTTTAGGGCATTGAATGCCTAGGAGGGCTTCCTCATTGGTGTTCAACTTTAACACTCGTTACAGAGTGTTTTGTTTTCACTGCTGTGAATTCTGTCTTTGGACTGATGCACATGATCATGACTCTAAGACAGAAAGAAAAAAAAATGAAAATAAAATAAAATAAGGTTGAATAAAGTTGGGTTGCCTCCCAATAAGCGCTATTTTAAAGTCACTAGCTTGACCTTCAGCTCATTAAGGAGGTGAGTAAGGGCTCAGATTTTCGCCCTTTATAGTGAATTTTTTTCCTGTTCTCTCATGAATGAGCTCTATATGCTCTAGAGATATGACATGGTTCACTGTATATGGTAGGACTAGATTCTTAGTAAAGACAACTCTCATACCAAGTGAGAGGCCTTCAGTTGGGACTTTCTTGTCCTTATAGCCTTTAGGTACTTTCTTTTTAGTACCTTTGTGCTTAGAGCTTGTTGAGGGCTGCCCAATACCAAACTTAGAATTGATGTCTGGGGGCTCTGCAGAGCTCTGCACAGAAAGAGAGGGTTGGCATACTAGGTTTTGCACTGTTATCTCTCTTTAAAGGGAGAATTAGGATGAGGCATCTTGAATAAGATGTGATCCTCCCCTAACTTTAGGGTTAGTTCTCCCTTAGCCACATCAATAATAGCATTGGCTGTGGCTAGGAAAGGTCTTCCAAGGATGACACAGTCATCCTCATCCTCTCCAATGTCCAAGACAATAAAGTTTGCAAGGATGTAGTGGTTTTCAACTTTAACCAATACATCCTCCACTAAGCCATATGGCTTCTTTATGGTCTTGTCTGCCATCTCTAAAGAGACGTGTACAGCTCGTACCTCAAGTATGCCTAACTTCTCCATTACAGAGAGTGGCAAGAGGTTAATACTTGACCCTAGGTCATACAGAGCCTTTTCAAAGGTCATAGTGCCTATGGTGCAAGGAATTAGAAAGCGTCCAGGGTCTAGAAGCTTCTAAGGTAGCTCTTGCTGAACCAAAGCATGGAGTTCTTTGGTAAATAGTGGAGGTTCTTCCTCCAGAGGCTTTGTAAAAAATAGTTTGGCGTTCAACTTCATTAGAGCTCCTAGGAAACGAGCAACTTGTTTTTCCCTAGTGTCTTCATCCTCACTTGAGGATGGGTAGTCATCAGAACCTATGCACTGCAGAAGTGCATTCAAAGGAACCTCTATAGTCTTTATGGTTTCCTTTAGTTCTAGGCTAGAGGGTTCTTGAGTAGGGTTCAGGCATTCAAAGGGTGTACTTGGGTTGGCGTTCAACACCAGTTCCTCTAGCATTCTGGGCGTTGAACGCCCAGCAGGGATGTCTTTGCTGGTGTTCAACATCAGCTTCCCTGGGATGGTGGGCGTTGAATGCCCAATGAAGGCTTATTCACTGGTGTTCAATGCCTTCCCATTCTCCTTCAATTCGGCCTCAACCTCCATGGTTATGGCCTTGCACTCTTCTCTAGGATTAACCTCAGTATTACTGGGAAGAGTGTCAGGAGGGATCTCTGGGATCCTCTTGCTCAATTGACCAACTTGTACCTCTAAGTTTCTAATGGAGGACCTTATTTCATTAATGAAACTGTGAATGGTCTTAGTGATGCTGGAGAGTAGAATGGCTAAGTCAGAAAGGCTCTGCTTAGAAGTCTCCATATTCCCTTGAGAAAATGGAAATGGTGGTCTGTTGTTGAACCAATTCTGGTTCCTACCACCTTGATTGAAACCTTGCTGAGGTTTCTATTGATCCTTCCATGAGAGGTTAGGATGATTCCTCCATGAAAGGTTGTAAGTGTTTTCATAGGCTTCTCCCATGTAATTCACCTCCCCCATGGTGGGTTGATCAGGATCATAAGCTTCTTCTTCAAGAGAAGCTTCCTAATTACTACCAGGTGCAGTTTGCATCCTAGTGAGATGTTGAGAGATTATGTTGACCTATTGGGTCAAGATCTTATTCTGAGCCAGGATGGCATTTAGAGTCTTAACTTCATGAACTCCTTTCTTTTGAGAGGTTCCATGATTTACAGGATTCCTCTCAGAGGTGTACATGAATTGGTTGTTTGCAACCATCTCAATGAGTTCTCTAGCTTCTGTAGGCATTTTCTTCAAGTGGAGAGATCTACCTGCAGAGATATCCAAGGAAATCTTGGATATATCAGACAAGCCATCATAGAACACACCTGATGATGGCCGAATTGTAGGTTAGGATTTTCTCCAAATAGATCTTCGTTGCAAGTATAGCTCCAAACCAATAATTGGCCAATAATCAAATTATCATTCTTAAGATTGTCACAATACAAAGCAAATATAAACCGATAGTATTAGACTCCTGGGTCGTTCTCCCTAGGAACAAATGCCGATGAGTGCATACAATTTTGGTTGTGAGAGAGCAAGGGGTTTTCAATGATTGAAGTAAACAAATAAAGGAATTAAAGAATGAGACAAAATTGCAATTAATAAACTAATAAAGGAATAAAAGAACTATGTATGTAATATGGACAAGTAACACTCAAAATTGATGGAAAGGTAGTTCAAAACATAAATGAAACCTTGACTTGGGATGAGTTATGGAATCCCTTCCTTGCCATAACCACGACTATGATAATTGTGATGGATTAATCTCACTAAGTCAACCCTTAATATCGAAGGATAAGTCAAGTGAGCATAATTGTCATTAATCCACAAATCCTAGCTAACTTACCAAATTAATTGGTAAAAAGCTAGCGTTAGTGAAAACAATAACAACTAACAATCCAAGAATTATCACCAAATGTCAGACATTATGGCTCTAGTAATTCATAAACTCATTTTCCCCAAGCCAAGGGGTGGAAATTACCCCATAACTAAGATTGGCATTTTATAAAACACATAGAGGGCATAATCATAAAATATGACAAAATTGGGATAATGATGAAAGCTATAAACCACAAATGATAACAAGCAACCAAGGCAACTGAACAAACATAAAACAAGCATCAAACATTAAATTCATGAACCAAAACTCAAAATTGCAAAACTATGTATATATTGACAAGAGAAATGAAAATGCAAGAAAGTGTAGAACAAGTAGTGTAATTAAAAGAGAAATTAAAGAAATACTTACAATGAAATTGCTATAATCCCAAATCAAAGCTTGAAGTATAAAATGCTACAAACCCTAATTAAACCTAAGAGAGAATTTCCTATTCTACACTACTCCTACTCCTAATACTATGAATTAAAACTATCTAAGTGAGCTCCCTTTGTTATGTGTTGTTGCTCCTTCATATATCCTTTGATTTCAGCATCCAAGCCTTCAAAAATGGGCCAAAAGAGCCCCAAAACGCGAGTCTACGTGACTTTTTAACGGAGGCAGACGCTGGTACCTGTGCATACGCACAGGGGGTTGTATGTACGCACACATGGCTGTGTGTTTCTCCTTTGTTTTCTTCATGTTTTCTCCCTTTGTACATGCTTCCTTCCACTTTTGCCTTGCCAAACTTGCCTCTAGGACCTAAAATCATTCAACAAATATGTCATGGAATCTAATGGTATAAAAGTGGGATTAAAATCACTAATTTAAGCTCAAAAATGCATGTTTTCACATTTAGGCACAATCTAGAGAGAAGACAGAAAAGAATGCTATTTAGGTGAATAAATGTAGGTTTTTATGATGAAATCCACTCAAATCAAACCAAAATATACCGGAAAATATGGAATCATCTATTCCCCCACACTTAAACAATAGCATGTCCTCATGCTAATCATAATCAAAGGAGAAGGGTAAAAGGCAAGCAACTTATTCAATGCAATTACGTTCATGCATGTAACTATGCTATATACTTTCTATATCTATCTATCTATAATGTCCTATTGATTTAGTGAAAACAAACAATCAAATTTCCAAGCAAGAGTATAGACATATAGGGCTAAGCAAAGAAGTAGCTCAATGCAAACAAAACCTAAAGAATTGATTCAACTCATAAAAAAGAAGCAACTTGCAAGAATGCATGATAAGAAGGGTGGAAACATAGAATTGAGTGATCGAACCCTTACTAGGTGTGTATACACTCTCAATGCTCGGTGTTTAGGGTTTAATCATTCAAGTCTCCTCTAATCATGCTTTCAAGGAATTGCTTTTCATCTAACAATCAACAAGTATTTGATGCATGTATGCAAGTATCATGAGGTCTTTAGAAGGTTGTAATGGGGTTGGGGTAAGTGTAAGATGAATATATGGATAAGTGGACTAAAAGATTGAATATTTGATTAGCTTAAGTATCCACTCAACCTATATCAATCTAGTCACAAAAATGTATTCTAGCCACCGATTACTTCTTTTCACACACATTCATGCCTTAGTTTCTATTCAAAATACATATGCATTTCTTATTCATTTTTTTCTTTTTCTTTGGGATAACTTTTGTCCCATCTTATTACTATATTTTCTTTTTCTTTTCTATTTCTTTTTCTTTTTCTATGACAAATGCATATGGTTAAAGAAAATTGATACATGAATGTGCACCCATTTTTCTAAAATTTTCAATAAGTACCCAAAACAATTTTTTTCTCTACCAATGCTTCCCACAATCTCCCCCACACTTAAATGACATACACTCCTCAACCTAAGCTAATCAAAGATGCAATTCAAGGTTATTCATGGTTTTCCGCTTAGGATTGTGATGTGCTAAAAATTAGAACAAAGAAAATTAAAAAGCTCAAAAGGGGTTAACAAAGGTAGATGCAAGGGTAAGTCCATATGGGTGAGTGAGTTTAATTCAAAGATGGCCTCAATCATGCTAATTGCATTCAAGATATCAAACATTAGAAATAAAGAATCAAGCAAAAACAAGATCACAATCATAGAAGAGATATAGCACACAAGAACAGAATAGTGGTTAAAATATGTAACCACTCATTAAAGCTCAAAACTCACAAGATATTTGTTCTTTCTCTCTTCTATGTTCCATAAAAATTCTTTCAAGCAAGTTTAAAAACAATTTTTCAAATCAATTCAATAGAACGCCCTAAAATAAGATTCTTGAAGACTTTTTTTTTCACCAAAATTATTTTCTATATGTATGTATGATGTGATGGATGCAATTTTCAAAAATTTTCCTAGTTCTTTTCCTAATTTTCAACATTGCAAAAAATTAACATGAATAATTAGGACAAAATTGAACTAGATGCTATACTATTCACATCATCCAATCACAACTTCTATCTATAAAATATATACTAAGAAAAAGATGCAAAAATGCAATATGCAATAACTATGGATGAACTAAGATGTATATGTATACTAGAAGAAAGTGCGATGCAACAGTCAAGAACACTCCAAATATCTATAAGAACATAATAAAAAAAAAACGAAATAAAGTGCAAAGTGTTCAGAAAAGAAAGTTTACACCCCAAAAATGACGAATCCTCCCCTACACTTATGCGTTGCATGGTCCTCCGTGCACGAACACGATCCGGGGAGAATGTCTCTAAGTTCCTCCACCTTCGGTTGGCAGATGCGGGGGCTTGGGTTGTGTGAAAATCGCCAAGTCCAATGCATTCTCGGCATCTTCGTCCACGGTGTCCTCCTCCTCTACCGGCTCCTCACCTTTATGTCTCATCCTCGAAAAGAATGAATAAAGTATAATTAGAACTCATAGGGTAAGTAGCACAAAAAGGTAAAGGAGAGAGCAAATAAGCATCTAATTGAGGAAGTTGCATAGTGGTGTGGTATGATGAAAATGATGAGCCATGTGTGTATTCCAATTATCCGCACGGTTGGAACACACACAATGGCCGGTTAAGATGGCATCTACACAATCAAAAAGTAAGCATGGGTTCCTCAACTAAATGGCCTAAGATGCAAACAATGAATGAGGATCAATTAATCATAAGCAAACTTAGGCAACTACAACAAGAGTGAATTGAATGTAGGAATTATTGGATATTAAAGCTATGCAAGTGAAATGACAAGATTGATAAAATAGCACAACAAACAATAAACAATGCAATGATGAGAAGAAAATTACTTATTCATCCTTAGGAAAAATCAAATAATCACACGGTTAAGGTGTTTGTTACAAAAAGGTGACAAACTTGATAGAATCAAGTTAAGTCAACTCAAACAAATGCAAAGCATTAACAAGAAACAATGACCTTGTGATGCGATTATATTGACTTAAAAACCATGATGAACAAGCAATTCAATTCAATTAACTAAATTCCACGTGCACTCATAAAAGTTTCACCAAATATGCAATAAAATGTAAATGTGCAAATCCAATTAGGTGATAGTAATTTAAGGCAAAGAATAAGTGCATTGATGAAATTCAATCAACAAGCAACCTAACCAACATCAAACAAACACTTGCAACTTATTTAATTAACAAACAACTAGAGCAAAACAAATAGAATTACTAGACAAAAATGAGATGTAATGAAAACTAAGTAAAACAAGTAGAAAATAAGGTAAAAGGGAGAGAAGAGAGGGATGGAGGGGGTGGAAGTGCGTTAGGGCTTAAGGAAAAGCGCAAACAAAATTTTTCCAAAACAGCACTTGTACGTACGCACAGATATGTGTGCGTACGCACACTACATGAAAACAGGGGAGGTGTGCGCTCGCACAAGGTGTACGAGTGCTCCGAATAGAACGGGGATATAGAAGTGTGCGCACTGATAAACCCCGTTTTTAGGGTTTATCAAGTATAGAATCTAAGGGTTTTATCAATGATCTTCCACACTTATTCATATAAAACTGCATGATTTCGTGTCTCTTTCCCATTTTACCTCATAGATGAAAATATGCTTTTTTTGCATCAAAATTGAGATATTGTAATCCTCCTCTATTACCATTAGATACCTTGATCCGTTTGTTAAGTGATTTCAGAAGTTATAGGGCAAAAATGGCCAAGAGGAATGAAGGAAGCATGCATGAATGGAAGGAGCATGAAACAAATTAAAGAATTGAAGTTTGGACATGCACGCGCACGCGCACCGTGCACGAACGCGTGGATGCGCTCATCCAGAGCCAGCGCAGTGGAGCCGAGCGAGGAGCCGGCGTGCCTATATGGTTGGGCCATATTCCTTATGACGCTCGCGCGCACCTTATGCCTGTGCGCAGATTGCGAAAGACCCCAGGGACGCGTACGCGTGCAGTGCGCATACGCGTCGATGTGCGCACATGTTTTTTTAAATGGAACACGTGCCCAGTGATTTCAAGGGGTTCCCAGGCCCTGTTTTGGAGCAGATTTTGGAGGGAAAGCTTAAGAAGACCAAGGATTAGGAGTGTTAGGACAATTAGTCAATTTTAGATATTTTTAAAGAGTTAGTTACATTTTGTTTTTAGAGAGAGAAACTCCAACTTCTCTATAGGTTTTCACTTCCTCCATTGCAAGTTTTCTTTGAATTCTTGGTGAGATCTATTGCTAATTGACTTTTTGTTATGATACAAGTGTAGATCTACTCTTCATCTACTCTTCTTCTACTCTTAATTGATGTTCTTTTGGTTCAATTTCTTAGATCTAGATTTGGTTCACTTTGTTACTTTGAATGTGGATTAAAGAATTGAGGTTTCGATTAATTGTTTGATTGTTGATGATTGTTTGGATTAGATAGCTTTAATTCAGTTCTCTTCTTTCAATTGCATCATGTTTTCTATAATTGCCTACCAATTGTTTGTGATAATGACAACCTTAGATATGGAGTAGATTTCTCTCACTTGGCTTAGGGGTTGAGTTATTGGAGACACTTGAATAGTGGATATCAATTGTAGATTATGAATTGAGAATTGCTAATTGACTTGGAGTGCACTAAAGCTAGACTTCCCTAGGGTGAGACTAGGACTTGTGACTCAAGTTAGTTACTCTCACTTGACTTTCCTCCATTGTTAGGGGGTTAACTAAGTGAAGAAACAATCAATTCTTATCATAATTGAAGGAAACTATAATGATGGAACTTCCAATGCTTACCCTTAGCCAAGGCTTTTATCTCAATTAATTGTTGTTTGCTTCGCTAGCTTGAATTCTTGCACTAATTCTCAAAAGCATAAAAGCTTTTCTAATCAATGATGCACATTCTAAAGCAATTTCTAGGGAGAACGACCTAGGATCAATACTCTCGGTCATAGATTTTAGAATTGTTTGATGCGGTATTCGCGTGTTGGTTAGACTATACTCACGATCGGATACATTACTAGTTTCTAACCGGCATAAGAAAATTTTCCATTCATCAAAATGGCACCGTTGCCGGGGTGTTGCTTATGTGTGCCATTCTATTGGTTAGTGTGAATATGTTGATATGTGAATACTTGCATTTTTTTTCTTAATTGATTGTTTGCTTGCTTGATTGTTAGTTAGGATTAGTCTCTGCTTAGATACCAATTGATGTCATGAGTTTCTTATCTTCTTCATTGTATGACGCGTTCACTACCAAATCCGAGCTTAGCACCATTTGATTCGGAAATTGAAAGAACTTTGCTTCATATTAGGCAAGCTCGGAGGCTGTTAGTCTTTGAAGAAGGTGAAAAGGTCTTTACCAATTCACCAACCATATTAGCGTCATCCAATGAAGGCACTAACTACTCTTCTGTTGATACTACTAATAGTTTTTCTTTTGATTTAGGTTTTGACAACATGGCCACTCCAAGGAGAGTTACTCTCAAGGAAGCGGGTGCACCGGATTTTGTTCTCCAACCTCTACATGTGCTTCATCCCAACTTGAATGTAAACTTTGAACTCAAGACCGCTCTCATCAATCTCTTACCAAAGTTCCATGGACTTCCCGCACAAGATCCAATTAGACACCTCAAGGACTTTCATGGTGTATGCTCGACTACTAGGCGGGAAGGATCCAATGAAGTGGCTATATGGTTGTTTTCCTTCCCCTTCACTCTTGAGGGAAGAGCCAAGGAGTGGTTCTATACCTTACCTAGTGATGTTGTGTCCGATTGGGATTTGCTTAGAAGAGAATTCCTTGATAAGTTCATGCCCGTGGAAATGACGGACAAGCTAAGGAAGGAGATCTCATGTATTGTACAAGGCGAGATGAAAATTTGTATGAATATTGGGAACGGTTTCGCAAACTCCTTGATTCATGTCCCAACCACATGATTGACACTCAAGTCTTGCTTAGCTATGTGTGCCAAGGCATGAGGGAGCAAGATAAGAATTTGTTGGATGCTTTAAGCAACGGTTCTTTGTCAAAGTATAGGACGGCGGAGGAGTGACGTGGCGGAAATTGGCGAGTCAAGAATTGTTATAAGATATGCGTTGCAAGTATAGTTCTTAACCAACCAGAAATCCGCTTATCAATTTAGAAGAGTTGTCACAAAAATTAAAATTAAAATACTGGGAGTATGAATCCCAGGTCGTCTCCCAACGAGTTGCAGAAAGTTGTGCTATTTTATTAATCAGATGTTTTCAAAAGGAGTTTGAGTTGAATAAACAGGAAACTAAATTGGGGAAATTAAGTAATTTAAATAAAGGCCTTGACTGGGAGTAGATTAGTTGGAAGCCCTATTCTTGTTGCAGTACTCTCAAGATTAATTGATAATTGAGGGTTGTTCTATTTAGTTATCCCTTACTAGGTAAGGGAAAGTCAAACAAGTTGGAATGCTGTTTCTATTCACAAGTCCCAATCTGCTTACTTGGAAGAACTGGCGTTAGTGACTAGAGAGCCATCCAACAATAAACCCAATTACAATCTCTCTTTTGAGCATTCCAACTCAAGGGTTCCTTTCAATCAACTCCCCATCAAGTTAGGGAACTACTCGCTCATTGTGAATGTAGAACTCATAACATAGGAAAGGGAATTAAAGAAAGACATGATAAATAAAACTCAAATGAATCAATTAAAAATAAAAGTAACTCTGGTATTAATAAATTATAAAATAATCCAATAGTAAAATTGAGTAAATTAAAGGACATGGAAGAGTAAAGCCAAGTAAAGAAAACGAACTAGAATGACGAAGTCTTGATGAGGTAATAACTCTTCTCAATATCCCAATGTAAAGAGCAATAGAAATAAAAATCCTAAGAACTATGAATGTGTAGAGAGAAAACCTAGAGGAGGAGTAAAACTAGATCTAAAACTAAAATTGTGTAGAATAAATGTTTTCTTTGGTTTCTGCATGTCCTCTGGCTCTAGTATGCTTTTCCGGACCGAAAACTGGGTCAAAACAGGGCCCAAAATCGCCCCCAGCGAATTCTGCAGATTATGCAGATCGCGCATGTCACGCGATCGCGTCATACGGAATTTTGCTTTGCCACGCGGGTGCGTCGTCCACACCTCCGCGTCACTTGTGCTATTCCAATCCGCGCGGTCGCATGAGCCATGCGGCCGCGTCACTGCGATTTCCTCTCTTCCGTGTGGTCGCGTGAGCCATGCGGCCGCGTCACTTCTCGCTGGTCATCTCCTTAATTTCTTGTGTTCCTTCCATTTTTACAAGCTTCCTTTCCAATCTCCAACTCATTCATGCCCTATAAAACCTGAAACACTTAACACACAGATCACGACATCGAATGGAATAAAGGAGAATTAAAATACATAATTAAAAGTCTCTAGGAAGCAAGTTTTCAATCATGTAATAATTTTAGGAAGAAAATATAAATGCATGCTAATCATATGAATAAGTGGGTAAAGATCATGATAAAACCACACAATTAAACACATTATAAACCATAAAATAGTGGTTTATCAAGGAGGCATGGCAACTCATTACCGACTTGGCCAAGTCCACTCATCACGCTAGACGGAGAGTCAACTGTCCAAAGGCCGTAAATGAAGTTTCTTCTAGTGGTGAGAACGCTACCCTTACTAAGACCTTGTGTGAGATGACAAGCCTTCTAAAGCAACTCCAAGTGAATCAGCAACAACCTCCATCCCAACAACAACCTTCTCCTCAAAACCAACAATGTCAACAATTGGTCCCTCAAAGAGTGTGCGGCATTTGCTCATGCTACTCCCACTATACGGACCAATATCCAAGTCTCCAAGAAGATAACACTCTAGCGGCTACCCACAACTTTTATGATCACTTCTACTATGAACGTGCTAATCAAGGATACCATAACCAAGGGAGCAATTATAACCAACGGTACCCCCAACAAGGAGGCAGGGACAATGGAGGCAACCAAAGGTGGAATAACAACACTCCACAAAACTGCTATTCACAAAACCCTCCAAACCAACAACCAAATCAAGGAAGGAACTATCAAACCTACATACCACCTCATAGACAACCACTTCCACCCAACCAACCCCAAGCACCACAAGTTACCTACCCTTTTACATCTCCAAATCAAGATGACACACTCTGGTCCATACTTCAAGGACAAAAAAAACTCTAAAATACACTCAACTCAAGTCTCAATGGTCTTACTTCCACCCTCAAAGCTCTCATTGCTCGCATGGAGCCACCTTCTATTCCCACTCCTCACGCCTCAACTTCTAGTGTCATACCCTCTCAACCTCTACCCAACCCCAAGGGTGGCATCAACGCCGTAACCTTGAGGTCCGGAACACAATTGAAGGAAAGGGATTCAAAGGCACCTAGTCCAATAAAAGTTGCTCAAGAGGAAGATGGAGTTGAGATAGAAGAAATTGAAGAAGAGGAGGAGTCACATGTAATAGTTGAAGATGAAGACCCTCTACCAAGGAGTGAAGCACCCATTGGAGAACCATTCCATATTTCTGTGTGATCTAATTGACAACATTGTGGCTGAAGTGCATTATGCAAAGCTAGAAGAGAAATATATGATTGAAGAAAATGGTGAAGATCCAAGTGAAGAAGTTCAAGTGACAAACCAAGAGCAAAAGCTAGAATTGAAGCCGTTGCCACCCCACCTAAAGTACTCATACCTTGATGAAGCCCACAAGTTTTCGGTGATTATAGCAAGGGAACTAAATCCTCAACAAGAAGAGAAGTTGCTATGTGTTTTGAGGAAGAATAAAAGGGCAATAGGGTGGAGTTTGGCGGATCTAGTGGGGATAAGCCCCCAAGTGTGTTAGCACCGGATCTTTTTGGAAGAAGAAGCTAGACCCGTGAGACAACCTCAAAGGCGATTAAATCCTACTATTTTGGAGGTTGTCAAGAAAGAGGTAACACGGTTACTCGAGGCGGACATCATCTACCCTATTTCGGATAGTGAATGGGTAAGTCCCGTCCAAGTTGTGCCTAAGAAATCCGGGGTAACCACAATCAAGAATGAAAGTGGGGAGCTCATAGCAACACGGGTGCAAAACTCTTGGCAAGTATGCATAGACTACCAAAGGTTGAATTCAGCCACTAGAAAAGATCATTTTCCACTTCCGTTTATCGATCAAATGCTCGATCGATTATCCGGTAAATCTCATTGTTGCTTTCTAGTTGGCTATTCGGGATACTTCCAAATACACATTGCTCTAGAGGACCAAGAAAAAACAACATTTACTTGCCCTTTTGGAAATTATGCCTACAAGCGTATGCCATTCGGCTTATGCAATGCACCGGTAACTTTCCAAATGTGCATGATGAGCATCTTTGTGGATTTTCTAGAGCAATGCATGGAGGTATTCATGGATGATTTCACGGTATATGGTGAATCTTGAAAAATTTTTGGAAAGATGTACTAAAACCAACCTTGTCTTGAATTTTGAGAAGTGTCATTTCATGGTCAAGCAAGGCATTGTTTTAGGACATATTGTTTCCAAAGATGGTATTTTCGTAGATCCGGCCAAGATTAATGTCATATCTAGTTTGCCTTACCCCTCTTCCGAGAGGAAGGTCCGCTCTTTCCTTGGACATGCAGGATTTTATCAGAGATTCATAAAGGATTTTAGCAAGATAGCATTGCCTCTCTCAAAGTTGTTACAAAAAGATGTTGAGTTTGATTTAAGCAAGGAATGCATGGAGGCTTTTGACAAGCTCAAGGTAGCATTAACCCAAGCTCCCATTGTGCGAGGGCCGGATTGGAGTCGTCCATTTGAAATAATGTGTGATGCTTCAAATTTTGCCGTGGGAGCCGCGTTAGCACAACGCGAGGGTAAGAATCCATATGTCATAGCCTATGCATCAAAAACACTAGATGGAGCCTAATCCAACTACACTACTATCGAAAAAGAACTTTTGGCCATTGTTTTTGCCTTGGACAAGTTCCGAGCATATCTTTTCGGTTCAAAGGTGGTAGTGTACTCGGATCATGCGGCGTTAAAGTATTTGTTGGCTAAGAAGGAATCTAAACCGAGATTGATTCGATGGGTTTTATTGTTGCAAGAGTTTGACTTGGAAATCAAAGATAGGAGTGGTACGCAAAACCTAGTGGCGGACCACTTAAGTCGCCTTAAACACACAAAAGGCGATACCACTCCCATCAATGATTCTTTTCCCTTTGAGGGCTTGCTTGCAATCTCGGAAACCATTCCTTGGTATGCACCAATCACCAATTACTTAGTATCTCGCTCCTTCCCTCCTAATCTCTCAAAACACCAAAGGGATAAGCTAAAAAGCGAATCCAAATACTATGTGTGGGATGATCCTTACTTTTGGAGATGTGGGGCAGATCAAGTAATTCGGAGGTGCATTCCACAAACCGAATTCCATTTAATCTTGGAAGCTTGCCACTCTTCCAAAGGAGGAGGCCATTTTGGACCTCAAAAAACGGCAAGGAAAATCCTAGATTGTGGCTTTTGGTGGCCAACTCTTTTCAAGGACTCTTCTCATTTTTGTAAATCTTGTTCTCAATGCATTAGATTTGGTAACATCTCCAAGAAGGATGAAATCCCCCAACAAACCATGCTATTTTGTGAGATTTTTTATGTGTGGGGAATTGACTTCATTGGGTCATTCCCTAATTCTAATGGTTTCCTCTACATTCTACTTGCCGTTGATTATGTGTCCAAATGGGTGGAAGCGATACCCACCCGGACGGATGATGCTAACGTGGTCCTTTCTTTTGTGAGAAATAATATCATTTGTAGATTTGGGTCGCCACGAGCAATCGTGAGCGACCAAGGTTCACACTTTTGCAAAAAAAGAATGGAAGGACTCATGAAGAAGTATAGCATCATGCATAAAGTAGCCACAGCCTACCACCCACAAACAAACGGCCAAGCCGAGGTTTCCAATTGGGAGATTAAACACATCTTGGAAAGGATTGTGAAACCCAATAGGAAAGATTGGAGTGCCAAGATCACCGATGCATTATGGGCCTACCGAACGGCATACAAAACACCAATTGGCATGAGTCCCTTTCGGTTGGTGTATGGCAAAGCTTGCCATCTACCGGTGGAGATAGAGCACAAAGCGTATTGAGCCATCAAGGAGTGTAATCCAAGTTTGGGTGGAGCCGGAATTGAGAGGAAGCTACAATTAGCGGAGTTGGAATGTTTGAGGCTTGAAGCTTATGAGAACTCTAGAATTTACAAGGAAAAAATAAAAGCCGTGCATGATAGGAACATAAGAGGCAAATAATTTAAAGCCGGTGATCTAGTCCTTCTTTACAATTCTAGATTGAGATTGTTGCCCGGTAAACTAAGGTCAAAATGGGAAGGCCCATATCAAGTAGTGAAGACGGAACCCTATGGGGTTTACCATTTGCGCCATCCCTCAAGTTCGGATATCTTCAATGTTAATGGGCACTGTCTCAAGTTGTATCATGGTGAGCAAATGAAGAGCAACAAAGAGATTGAAGTATTCCTTTTGGAAGATGCACCTCTTGGCAAAGAGCAATGAGCTAGTGGAAGTCCAACTTAAGGACATTAAACAAAAGTGCTAGGTGGGAGACACCCCACCATGGTGAGATCTATCCTTTTTCCCCTTTTGTATATAGCTTTTAAACTCTTGATTAGTTTGTGATTACTTAGCTATAGTCCTCTTTGATTAGAGTTAATTGTAAATACCTAGGATATTTTCCTCATGAAGCCTTGCATTGATTTTTCCATGAATGATTTGATTGTGTGGTAAAAGAACACTCCCCTTTAGGTTTTGCTTTGATTTTGGGTGTTTTTGGCCTCTTTGGCAGGATTGCCCATTAAATTCATGACAATTAGGCATCTTTCATGTTCATTAAAAGAAAAGGAAGGAGGGGGAGGGGGCATGCGTGCGCGCACTATGCGCGTACGCGTCCATCGGTCTTCGCAGCTCCTGGGCCATCTTCCAGATAGTTGTGCTAATTCTGGGCCAATTCTGGGCCCTGGGCATAACCAGCATCACGCGTGTGCGCACCGTGTGCGTACGCGTCCATGGACATTTGCACAAAAGCACGCGTCCGTGCACTAGCCGCGTACACGTCACTCCTGCGATTTGCGTTCCTGGGCCATCTTCCAGAGAGTTGTGCCCTGGTTGGGCCACTTTCATGCTACTGGCCCAGCTCACCTCGCGCGTAGGCACACCAGGCACGCACGCGTACCTCGACCATCATGCCAATTGACGCGTCAGTACACCGTGCGCGTCTGCGTCGATCGCCAAATTCTATTTTCTGGTACTTTTTCCCGAGAGTTGGGCCAGAGTTGTGCCCAACTTATGCTGAGGGCACAACTTCTATGCACGCGCATGCGCACCTGGCGCTTGCGCGCACACCCACATTTTGCCAACTTCGCGCCCACGCGCACTGTGCGCGTCTGCACCCTTACTCATTTTTGCCCATGCACGCGCACGCGTGCATGGCGCGCGCGCGGCGGTTCCGCGAACTAATTGAATTAGAGCGCGCCTTCCTCCTTCATTTTTCTTTCTTTCTTCTTACCACCACCATTCTTCTTCACTCTTACCTTCCTCTACCATCTCTACCATCTCTTCTCCGCCACCACCGGCGGCAACCACCACCTCCGACCACCCCTTTTCCCTCTTCTTTCTCTCAGTCTTTCCTACCCTCTCTCCCACATCCATACCCCATTTTTTTTCCTCCTCCTCTCAAGGTACTTCTCTTTCTATTTTTTGTTTAGTTTTCTTTGTTTCTTTTTTATCCTTTCCTTAATTACATTTCCTTACTCTTCCTCTTCGTAATTCCATTCATGTTTTCTTTGTTTATTGAATTTTCTTTCCCTCTTCCTTTTTATTTTCTCATGGGTGTTTCAAGTGGAGTTTACTCTTGCTTTGATGAACTAGTTTGGTTTACTTGCTTTCTTTTACAATTTATGGTTTGATATGATGATTGATGATGCGTTATGGGATGTCACATTGTTACTCTTCTCTCAATTTTTGTCAAAAAAGGGATGCACACCAAGTGTTTGATGAAAGACCCACATGACTTCTTGGAGTTATTTTAACTTAGTATTTTCTATCTTAGTGCTCTTTCTCATTCACTTGTTTGTTTATATGTGCATTGAGCTTACTATATTTCTTGTTTTATTTCTGCATGCTCTTCCCCTATTTTTTACTTCTTGTTATTGATGTTAAGAGTGTGTGCTTCTCATGCGTCTTGTTTGCATGCCTATACCACTCATGCATCACTTGCTAGTGATTAGCCAAATTTTCATTATGGACTTAGTCTCATATTGCAGCTGTCATGTGTCTAAGCTACTTATCTTTTATGCCTTATCACTAGCATACTTACTCTTTCTTGATGCCTCTTTAAGCTTAACTTCACCACTTCTCTTTCTTTTCTAGGATGGTGATCAAAAGAGACAATGGAAAGGCACCCAAGAAGGCACCTTCACGGTCCACTAGCAAAGCACAACAAGGACCTATTGCCAAGTCCCTCTCTAATAAGACAAGGAGCGTTGCTAACATTGATGTTTTGGAAAAGGACAATCCGGCGAGGGATCCGAACAAGTTCCCCAACCGATATTGTGAACTTGTCTTCCCCTTGATCAAACCACGGAACTATCATGCGAAACCCCTTCTAGCCCCTCTGGCTCATGTCATACCACTCATCATGCCCCGCATCGAACGGCGGCGATGGGAATTCCTATTGAGGAAGCCACGGGAGGCAAACTTGTCTTGGGTGGTTGAATTCTACACCAACTACCACTCCCCCTCCCTTGCATCGGTATTTGTGCGCCAAAGGCATGTTCCCGTTACAGAGGAGGCTATTCAAAGTGTGCTTAAGACCGGACCATTAGGGGAAGGGATTGATGCTTATCAAGAGATTTTGTCGGCACGGTGCCAACATGCATTTGATTGGGATGCTATCCTCAAGGTCATTACTATACCCGAATCATTCTGGATTCGAGGAAGGATGAGACCCCGGTTCAAGGGCATCACCGCACGTTTTCTCACTAGAGAGGCTCAAGCATGGGCCCAAATTCTAGCTCACTATGTGCTCCCAAGCACTCATGGCTCATCTATCACTGCCGAGTTAGCCTTGTTGGTTTGGTGTGTCCTTACCGAGAGACCAGTGCACATTCCCCGTCTCATTCGCCAATCCATGGGCCGCATCCACGCTAAGGGGAATCTACCCTTTCCCGCTCTAGTGACCAACTTGGTCGCCGCAGCCGGTGTTCCTCGAGAGACCAAGGATAGAAGGGCCATGATCCCGGCGGATGGAGATGTTGTTCCAAACGGGAGAGACCTTTACCTTCCGGCAGACACCGAAGAGCCACACTTATCCGTCCCTATGAGCATCCCCTCTACCTCATCCGCACCACCAAAGTCATCCATGCAACGCATAGAGGAACTCCACAAGAAGCTTGACCGTTATGAGCGGCGTAACCAATGCCGTTACGCTTTCATCAAGAAACTTCTAGGTTACTGGAAGCACGAATTGCGAATCACACTTTTCACAACGCGTACCACTAACCAGCAAGTGCACTGGGTCGTCCAAGTTATACCTTACGTGAGTAAGGGTCGAATCCCACGGAGATTGTTGGTTTGAAGCAATCTATGGCTATCTTGTAAATCTTAGTCAGGAAGTCAATTATGTTTATCAATTGAATTGTGAGTAACCAGTAGAGCATAAATTAAAAGTTACTTGTTGTGCAGTAATGGAGAATATGTTGGAGTTTTGGAGATGCTTTGTCTTCTGAATCTCTGCTTTCCTCTGTCTTCTTGTTCACGCACGCACGTCCCCCTATGGCAAGCTGTGTGTTGGTGGATCACCGTTGTCAATGGCTACCTTCCATCCTTCCAGTGAAAACTACGCTCACGTGCTCTGTCACAGCACGGCTAATCACCGGTTGGTTCTCGATCCGGTTGGAATAGGATTTACTATCCTTTTGCGTCTGTCACTAACGCCCAGCCTTCAGGAGTTTGAAGCTCGTCACAGTCATTCAATCCTTGAATCCTATTCGGAATACCACAGACAAGGTTTAGACTTTCCGGATTCTCATGAATGCTGCCATCAGTTCTAGCTTATACCACGGAGATTCTGATTAAGGAATCTAAGAGATACTCATTCAATCGTATATAGAACGGAGGTGGTTGTCAGGCACACGTTCATGGTTTGAGGAAGGTGATGAATGTCACGGATCATCACCTTCATCACAGTTAAGCGCGAATGAACATCTTAGATAGGAACAAGCGTGTTTGAATGGAAAACAGAAATACTTGCATTAATTCATCGAGACACAGCAGAGCTCCTCACCCCCAACAATGGGGTTTAGAGACTCATGCCGTCAGAGAATACAAAGTTTAGATCTGAAATGTCATGAGATACAAAATAAGTCTCTAAAAGTTGTTTAAATACTAAACTAGTAGCCTAGGGTTACAAAATATGAGTGGACTATGATGGATGATGCAGAGATCCACTTCTGGGGCCCACTTGGTGTGCTGGGGCCCACTTGGTGTGTGCTGGGGCTGAGACTTTAAGCAATCCACGTGCAGAGGCCATTTGTGGAGTTGAACGCCAGTTTTTGTGCCAGTTTGGGCGTTCAACTCCAGTTTTTGATCCTTTTCTGGCGCTGGACGCCAGAATTGGGCAGAGGACTGGCGTTGAACGCCGGTTTACGTCGTCTATTCTTGTGCAAAGTATGGACTATTATATAATGCTGGAAAGCCCTGGATGTCTACTTTCCAACGCAATTGGAAGCACGCCATTTCGAGTTCTGTAGCTCCAGAAAATCCACTTTGAGTGCAGGGAGGTCAGAATCCAACAGCATCAGCAGTCCTTTTTCAGCCTGAATCAGATTTTTGCTCAGCTCCTTCAATTTCAGCCAGAAAAATACCTGAAATTACAGAAAAATACACAACTCATAGTAAAGTCCAGAAATATGAATTTTTCCTAAAAACTACTAGAAATAGACTAAAAACTAACTAAAACATACTCAAAACTATATGAAATTATCCCCAAAAAGCGTATAAAATATCCGCTCATCACAACACCAAACTTAAACTGTTGCTTGTCCTCAAGCAACTAGACAAATAAAATAGAAGACTAATAGGTTGAGAAGCAATAATATCTCAGAGTTTTTGAATGAAGCTCAGATTCTAATTAGATGAGCGGGACTAGTAGCTTTTTGCTTCTGAACAGTTTTGGCATCTCACTTTATCCATTGAAGCTCAGAGTGATTGGCATCTATAGGAACTCAGAATTCAGATAGTGTTATTGATTCTCTTAGTTCAGTGTGATGATTCTTGAACACAGCTTCTTTATGAGTCTTGGCCGTGGCCCTAAGCACTTTGTTTTCCAGTATTACTACCGGATACATAAATGCCACAGACACATAATTGGGTAAACATTTTAGATTGTGACTCAGCTTTGCTAAAGTCCCCAATTAGAGGTGTCCAGAGTTCTTAAGCACACTCTTCTTTTTGCTTTGGACCTTGACTTTAACCGCTCAGTCTCAAGTTTTCACTTGACACCTTCACGCCACAAGCACATGGTTAGGGACAGCTTGATTTAGCCGCTTAGGCCAGGATTTTATTCCTTTTTGACCCTCCTATCCACTGATGCTCAAAGCCTTGGGATCCTTTTTATTACCCTTGCCTTTTGGTTTTAAGGGCTTTGGCTTTTTGCTCTTGCCTTTTGGTTTTAAGAGCTTTGGCTTTTTCTGCTTGCTTTCTCTTTTTTCTTTCTCTTTTTTTTTTTTTTTTTCTGCAAGCTTTGTTCTTTGCTGCTTTTTCTTGCTTCAAGAATCATTTTTATGATTTTTCAGATTCTCAATAACATATCTCATGTTCATCATTCTTTCAAGAGCCAACATATTTAACAGTCTTAAACAACAAATTCAAAAGATATATGCACTGTTCAAGCATTCATTCAGAAGATAGAAAGCATTGCCACCACATTTAACTAATTAGAATTTCTCTTATTAAAACTCGAAATTTTATTGCTTCTTATTCAAAAGATCTACTACTTTATTCATGTTTGCTGATGATGAGAAAAATAAACTATAGCTTAATTGGAGATAAAATCAAAATAGATACTAATTACTACTATATGACTCCTAAGGTAAAATTAAAATAAGAGCAGTTATCACAGAGTTAAGGCTAAGATTAGAACTCAACAACCTTGAGGTTTGGGAAGTGGATGTTCCTCTAGTCTGTGAGGTGCTTGGTCCTTCAAGAGAGAATTTATGGCGCTTCAGTTCCTTTAAATCACGCCCTTGCTCCTCTTGGAGTGGGTTGTTTTCCTTTAGGGGCCATGATCTTAGTGATCACGGATAAGCACACCAAACTTAGAGCTTTGCTTGTCCTCAAGCAAAAAGAAAAAGAAGGAGATGGGTAGAAGGAGAGCTCCTCCCCACCATCCTGGCGTTTGAACGCCCAAACACTGCCTGTTTTGGGCGTTCAACGCCCAAATGTTGCTCTCCTGGGCGTTCAACGCCCAGTTGTTGCCCTTTTCTGGCGTTGAAGGCCAGATAGCTATCCTTACTGGCGTTCAGTGCCCACTGGATGCCCATTTTGGGCGCTGAACGCCCAGAATGGCCTTCACTGGCGTTTTCTTGCCAGTAAGCTCCCTATCTCTGTTTTGTGTGTAGATTCCTTCTGTAACCCTGTAAACTTATGCAAATGATTCTTTACCTTAGTGTCAGTGAACTTTATATAAACAAATAAAAATAAAAATAGGGCAAAATGCTTAGAGGATTGTTGCCCCATGGCTGGGTTGCCTCCCAGCAAGCGCTTCTTTATTGTCTTTAGCTGGACCTTGCTGAGCTTTTAATCTAGCTTCAGCCTTGAGCATTCTTGCTCAGTGTTGCCTTCAAGATAATGCTTGATTCGCTGTCCATTGACAATGAACTTTTTATCAGAATCAATATCTTGAAGCTCCACATAACCATATGGTGACACACTTGTAATCACGTATGGTCCCCTCCACCGGGATTTCAGTTTCCCGGGGAATAGCCTAAGTCTAGAGTTAAACAACAGGACCTTCTGTCCTGGTTCAAAGATTCTAGATGACAGCTTTCTGTCATGCCATTTTTTTTATTTTTCTTTATAAAGCTTGGCATTTTCGAAAGCTGTGAATCTGAATTCCTCTAGCTCATTTAGCTGGAGCAATCTGAATTCCTGGTTGCCCAATAAGCTTTATGTTCCAGTTCCACGGGCAGGTGACATGCCTTACCATACACAAGTTGATATGGAGAGGTCCCTATAGGGGTCTTGAATGCTGTTCTGTAAGCCCACAGAGCATCATCCAAGCTCCGTGCCCAATCCTTTCTACGGGTACTTACTGTCCGTTCCAGGATTCTCTTTAATTCTCTGTTAGAGACTTCAGCTTGCTCGTTGGTTTGTGGATGATATGGAGTGGCCACTTTGTGGCGAATTCCATACCGAACCACGGCAGAGTAAAGCTGTTTATTGCAGAAGTGAGTGCCCCCATCACTGATTAACACTCTAGGGACACCAAACCTGCTAAAGATATGTTTCTGGAGGAACTTCAGCACCGTTTTAGTATCATTGGTGGGTGTGGCAATAGCCTCAACCCATTTTGATACATAGTCAACTGCCACCAGAATATAAGTGTTTGAGTATGATGGTGGGAAAGGTCCCATGAAGTCAATTCCCCATACATCAAACAACTCTATTTCCAAGATTCCTTGTTGAGGCATGGCGTAACCATGAGGCAGATTACCAGCTCTTTGGCAACTGTCACAATTACGTACAAACTCTCGGGAATCTTTATAGAGTGTGGGCCAATAGAAGCCACATTGGAGGACCTTGGTGGCTGTTCGCTCACCTCCGAAATGGCCTCCATATTGAGATCCATGGCAATGCCATAGGATTCTCTGTGCTTCCTCTCTGGGGACACACCTACGGATAATTCCGTCTGCACATCTCTTAAAGAGATAGGGCGCATCCCACAAGTAGTACTTTGCATCAGTAATTAGTTTCTTTTTTTGTATTCTATTGTACTCCTTGGGTATGAACCTTGCAGCTTTATAGTTTGCAATATCGGCAAACCATGGTGCTTCCTGAATGGCAAATAGATGCTCATCAGAGAATGTCTCAGAGATCTCAAGGAAGGGGAGGGACGTCCCTTCCACTGGCTCTATCCGGGACAGATGATCAGCTACTTGGTTCTCTGTCCCTTTTCTGTCTCTTATTTCTATATCAAACTCTTGCAGAAGCAATACCCATCTGATGAGCCTGGGTTTTGAATCCTGCTTTGTGAGTAGATATTTAAGAGCAGCATGGTCAGTATACACAATCACTTTTGATCCTACTAAGTATGATCTGAACTTGTCAATGGCGTAAACCACTGCAAGTAGTTCTTTTTCTGTGGTTGTGTAATTTTTCTGGGCATCATTTAGAACGCGGCTGGCATAATAAATGACATGCAGAAGCTTGTCATGCCTCTGTCCCAATACTGCACCAATGGCATGATCACTGGCATCACACATTAACTCAAATGGCAATGTCCAGTCTGGTGCAGAAATGACTGGTGCTGTGACCAGCTTAGCTTTCAGTATTTCAAATGCCTGCAGGCATGCTGTGTCAAACACAAATGGCGTGTCAGCAGCTAGCAGATTGCTTAGAGGTTTTGCAATTTTTGAAAAATCCTTTATAAACCTCCTATAGAATCCTGCATGCCCCAGAAAGCTTCTGATTGCTTTAACATTGGCAGGTGGTGGTAATTTTTCAATTACCTCTATTTTTGCTTGATCCACCTCTATTCCCTTGTTTGGGATCTTATGCCCAAGAACAATTCCTTCAGTCACCATGAAGTGACACTTTTCCCAGTTTAAAACTAGGTTGGTTTCTTGGCATCTTTTCAGAACAAGTTTCAAGTGATCAAGACAGGAGCTGAATGAGTCTCCATATACTGAGAAGTCATCCATGAAGACTTCCAAAAATTTTTCCACCATATCAGAGAAAATAGAGAGCATACATCTCTGGAAGGTTGCAGGTGCATTGCATAGCCCAAAGGGCATCCTTCTATAAGCAAACACTCCGGATGGACATGTGAATGCTGTTTTCTCTTGATCCTGGGGATCTACTGCAATCTGGTTATAGCCCGAGTAGCCATCCAAAAAGCAGTAATAATCATGACCTGCTAGTCTCTCTAGCATCTGGTCTATGAATGGTAAAGGAAAATGATCCTTTCTGGTGGCTGTATTGAGCCTTCTGTAGTCAATACACATGCGCCACCCTGTAACTGTTCTTGTAGGAACCAGTTCATTTTTTTCATTATGAATCACTGTCATGCCTCCCTTTTTTGGGACGACTTGAACAGGGCTCACCCAGGGGCTATCAGAAATGGGATAAATAATCCCAGCCTCTAGTAATTTGGTGACCTCTTTCTGCACCACTTCCTTCATGGCTGGATTTAGCCGCCTCTGTGGTTGAACCACTGGTTTGGCATTATCCTCCAATAGGATTTTGTGCATGCATCTAGCTGGGCTTATGCCCTTAAGGTCACCTATGGACCACCCAAGAGCTGTCTTGTGTGTCCTTAGCACTTGAATAAGTGCTTCCTCTTCCTGTGAATTTAAAGCAGAGCTTATGATCACTGAAAAAGTGTCACCTTCTCCTAGAAATGCATATTTCAAGGATGGTGGCAGTGGCTTGAGCTCTGGTTTAGGAGGTTTTTCCTCTTTCAGAAGAAAGTTCAGAGGCTCTTTCATGTCCCCTGAATCCTCCAAATTAGGCTGAACATCTTTAAAGATGTTTTCCAACTCTGATTCGAGACTCTCAGCCATGTTGATCTCTTCTACCAAAGAGTCAATAAGGTCAACTTTCATGCAGTCTGTTGATGTGTCTGGATGTTGCATGGCTTTGACAGCGTTCAACTTGAACTCGTCATCGTTGACTCTCAGGGTTATTTCCCGTTGCTGGACGTCAATGAGGGATCGTCCAGTTGCTAGGAAGGGTCTTCCTAGAATGAGAGTAGCACTCTTGTGCTCCTCCATTTCCAGCACAACAAAGTCAGTGGGAAAGGCGAATGGCCCAACTCTGACAATCATGTCCTCAATCACGCCTGATGGGTATTTAGTGGAACCATCAGCAAGTTGGAGACATATCCGGGTTGGTTTAACTTCTTCAGTTAAGCCAAGCTTCCTGATAGTGGATGCAGGTATTAGGTTGATGCTTGCCCCAAGATCGCATAAAGCTGTCTTGGTGCAATCATCTTCTAATATGCATGGTATCAGAAAACTCCCAGGGTCTTTAAGCTTTTCAGGAAAGCTTTTCAGAATGACTGCACTGCATTCTTCAGTGAGGAGAACTCTTTCTGTTTCTCTCCACTCCTTTTTATGACTCAAGATCTCTTTCATGAACATGGCATAAGAAGGTATTTGCTCAAGTGCCTCTGCAAAAGGAATCTTTATTTCAAGAGTCCTTAGATAATCTGCAAAGCGAGAAAATTGCTTATCCTGCTCCTCTTTCCGGAGTTTTTGAGGATAAGGTATCTTGGCTTTATATTCCTCAATCTTAGTGGTTAAAGAAGCCTTTTTAGAGGGGTTGTTGTCAGCACTTGTGTGTGTCTGATCCCTCACTGGCAATTGAATGCCAGAGTCAGAAGCTGGAGTGACGTTAGACGCCAGCTCACTCTCTGTTCCTGGCGCCTGAACGCCAGAAATGTGCCCCTGTTGGGCGTTCAACGCCAGATTCTTGCCTGTTTCTGGCGTTGAACGCCAATCCTGCCTTGTTTCTGGCGCTGAACGCCAGTTTTGGGCATGGTCTGGGCGTTCAGCGCCAGCCTTCCACCCATTTTCTGGCGTTTTAGTGCCAGAATTATTTTTCCCTGGGCTCTTACTGTCCTCAGGGGAATCTTTGGTGGGTCGCTCATTTCTTGAATTTTTGATGCCTTGAGGTGGGGTATTTAATGTTTTCCCACTTCTTAATTGAACTGCTTGGCATTCTTCTGCTATTTGCTTTGATAGCTGCTGCTTTGTTTGCTTAAACTGTTCGTCCATATGTATATTAGCTATCCTTGTCTCCTGTAACCTGTCTTAGAATTCAGCTAGCTGTTTTGTTAGAAAATCTAATTGCTGATTGAATTCAGCAGCTTGTTTTACAGTACTGAATTCAGCAGTTACTGTTTTAACCTCTTCATTCATGGAAGGGTTGCTGCTTAGATACAAATGCTGATTCCTGGCAACTGTATCAATGAGCTCTTGAGCTTCTTCAATTGTCTTTCTCATATGGATAGATCCACCAGCTGAGTAATCTAAAGACATCTGAGCTCCTTCTGCAAGCCCATAGTAGAAGATGTCTAACTGAACCCACTCTGAAAACATTTCAGAGGGGCATTTTCGTAGCATCTCTCTGTATCTCTCCCAGGCATCATAAAGAGATTCATTATCTCCTTGTTTAAAGCCTTGGATGTCCAGCCTTAGCTGTGTCATCCTTTTTGGAGGGAAATATTGATTCAGGAATTTTTCTGTCAGCTGTTTCCATGTTCTTATGCTGGCTTTAGGTTGGTTATTTAACCACCTCTTGGCTTGATCTTTTACAGCAAATGGAAACAGTAATAGTCTGTAGACATCCTGATCTATTTCCTTATCATGTACTGTGTCAGCAATTTGTAAAAATTGTGCCAGAAACTCTGTAGGTTCTTCCTGTGGAAGACCGGAATACTGGCAACTTTGCTGCACCATGATAATGAGCTGAGGATTCAACTCAAAGCTACTGACTCCAATGGAGGGTATGCAGATGCTACTTCCATATGAAGCAGTAGAGGGGTTAGAATATGACCCCAGAGTCCTCCTGGACTGTCCATCTCCACTTATGTCCATGATGGATATATGGATATAACTTGGACTGATTTACCTTTTTATTTATTTTATTTTATAAGAAGTAAATACTTAAATAAAATAAAATAACTAAAAAGGATTTGAATTTTGAAATAATAAAATATATATATATATATATATATTTTTTTTTTCGTAAAAAAAAAATTAAAAATAGTTAGTTAAAAAAAAAAAGAAATTTTTGAAAAAGAGGGGAGATATTTTCGAAAATTAGAGAGAGAGAGTTAGTTAGGTAGTTTTGAAAAAGTTAAGAAACAAACAAAAAGTTAGTTAGTTGGTTGGAACAAATTTTTGAAAAGATAAGAAGTTAGGAAGTTAGAAGAGATATTTTGAAAAGATATTTTTGAATTTAGTGAGGAGAGAGAAAAACAATAAGATAGTACAAGATTTAAAATTTTTAGATCTAATGCTCCTTGTTTTCGAAAATTTTGGAGGGAAAACACCAAGGAACACCAAACTTAAAAATTTTAAGATCAAGACACAAGGAAACTCAAGAACGCTTTGAAGACTCACAAGAACACAAGAACATGAAGGAAGAACACCAAACTTAAAATTTTTAGAAAACCAAGCCAAAATTTTCGAAAAATCAAAGGGAAATCAACAAGAAAACACAAAACTTAAAGTTTGGCATAAGATTTAATAGAAAAAAATATTTTTGAAAAAGAAGGTTTTGAAAAGAGTATAAAAGATTCTAACCCAATTACCAAGAACACAGATTAACGCTCTAGCCAAATGAGTTATGGGACCTTATTAAAGTTTGGCACAGGATTTAATAGAAAAATTATTTTTGAAAAAGATTTTTTTTTTTTAAAAATATGATAGCCAATTACCATGAACATAAACACCACGTTCTAATTAACTGAGCTATAAATTTAAAGTGTTTTAACAAGGGATAAATAATAAAAGACTCTAAACCAAAAAAAGAAAGATTTTTCCTAATCTAAGCAACAAAATAATCCGTCAGTTGTTCAAACACGAACAATCCCCGGCAACAGCGCCAAAAACTTGGTAGCACGAATTGCGAATCACACTTTTCACAACGCGTACCACTAACCAGCAAGTGCACTGGGTCGTCCAAGTAATACCTTACGTGAGTAAGGGTCGAATCCCACGGAGATTGTTGGTTTGAAGCAATCTATGGCTATCTTGTAAATCTTAGTCAGGAAGTCAATTATGTTTATCAATTGAATTGTGAGTAACCAGTAGAGCATAAATTAAAAGTTACTTATTGTGCAGTAATGGAGAATATGTTGGAGTTTTGGAGATGCTTTGTCTTCTGAATCTCTGCTTTCCTCTGTCTTCTTGTTCACGCACGCACGTCCCCCTATGGCAAGCTGTGTGTTGGTGGATCACCGTTGTCAATGGCTACCTTCCATCCTTCCAGTGAAAACTACGCTCACGTGCTCTGTCACAGCACGGCTAATCACCGGTTGGTTCTCGATCCGGTTAGAATAGGATTTACTATCCTTTTTCGTCTGTCACTAACGCCCAGCCTTCAGGAGTTTGAAGCTTGTCACAGTCATTCAATCCTTGAATCCTATTCGGAATACCACAGACAAGGTTTAGACTTTCCGGATTCTCATGAATGCTGCCATCAGTTCTAGCTTATACCACGGAGATTCTGATTAAGGAATCTAAGAGATACTCATTCAATCGTATATAGAACGGAGGTGGTTGTCAGGCACACGTTCATGGTTTGAGGAAGGTGATGAATGTCACGGATCATCACCTTCATCACAGTTAAGCGCGAATGAACATCTTAGATAGGAACAAGCGTGTTTGAATGGAAAACAGAAATACTTGCATTAATTCATCGAGACACAGCAGAGCTCCTCACCCCCAACAATGGGGTTTAGAGACTCATGCCGTTAGAGAATACAAAGTTTAGATCTGAAATATCATGAGATACAAAATAAGTCTCTAAAAGTTGTTTAAATACTAAACTAGTAGCCTAGGGTTACAAAATATGAGTGGACTATGATGGATGATGCAGAGATCCACTTCTGGGGCCCACTTGGTGTGCTGGGGCCCACTTGGTGTGTGCTGGGGCTGAGACTTTAAGCAATCCACGTGCAGAGGCCATTTGTGGAGTTGAACGCCAGTTTTTGTGCCAGTTTGGGCGTTCAACTCCAGTTTTTGATCCTTTTCTGGCGCTGGACGCCAGAATTGGGCAGAGGACTGGCGTTGAACGCCAGTTTACGTCGTCTATTCTTGTGCAAAGTATAGACTATTATATATTGCTGGAAAGCCCTGGATGTCGACTTTCTAACGCAATTGGAAGCACACCATTTGGAGTTCTGTAGCTCCAGAAAATCCACTTTGAGTGCAGGGAGGTCAGAATCCAACAGCATCAGCAGTCCTTTTTCAGCCTGAATCAGATTTTTGCTCAGCTCCTTCAATTTCAGCCAGAAAAATGCCTGAAATTACAGAAAAACACACAACTCATAGTAAAGTCCAGAAATATGAATTTTTCCTAAAAACTACTAGAAATAGACTAAAAACTAACTAAAACATACTCAAAACTATATGAAATTATCCCCAAAAAGCGTATAAAATATCCGCTCATCAGTTGCCTATCCCCACCTATGGAAGAACCGGAAATTTCCACGTCCACCGGCACCGATAATGAGGAAAGCGATAATGAAGAAGATGATGGACACTCGGAAGCCGATCAACCACTATGTCTCACTCAAGGCACGGAGGACCGTGCCAACTTCTAAGTGTGGGGAGGTTGGTCGATCGACCGGTTTTCATAGGTAACACCCGAATAAATTTTTTGAATCACCTTTGCTAATTATGATAGATTGCATGTTAGGTTTTCATTTTGGCATCCTTTGCATGTTAGTATCTCTTAATAAATCCACTTGGTTAGAGCAATGACTTCTCTCCTAGAAAACTAGAATTTTAGGGCGACCCTACCAATTTTGAAATTTGAAAATCTTTTGATGCTTAGCTTGTTTAAAGAATTTAATTTGGAACATGGAAATAGATTTTGAGCTAAGAACACAAGCAAGCGAGTTTTGAGCCTAATGGTGTGGTTACATCTTATAACCACTTATTTTCCCTTCTTGTGTGCAATTGTTCTCCTCCTACGATTGTGATCTTTAATTTGTTTAATTCTATATGTCCATTATTCCTTGTACTCATGCATTTATATGATTGAGGCCATCGTTTCAATTAACTCATTTACCCAAATAGCCTTACCTCTTATCTTCCTTTGTTAGCCAAATTTGAGCCTACGTTTAACCCACTTTGTTCTTGATTTAGCACATTACAAGCCTTAAAGCAAAAAACAATAGAAGTCCTTAATTTGGATATTTGATTAGCTTAGGCTAGTGTGTGTAACATTCAAGTGTGGGAAATTTTGGGACATTGGTTGAGAAAAAGGGTAATTTTGTATTTTTGTTGTAAATATTGGGAATTTGGTACATGCTCATGTATTGATTAAATGTGTAGACCTTACGCATTGATGTTCTCGTATATAGTTTGAAAAAAATGAAAAAAAAATGATGAGAAAAACAAAAGAAGAGAAAAAATAGAAAAGCAAGAAAAGAAAAAGAAAGAAATAAAAAAGGGGACAAAATGCTCCAAAGTAAAGTTCAATAAAGATCAATGCATATGAGTTGTGAAATGAAAAGAAAATGCATGAGTATGTTAAAAAGTGAAAGAATGGGTAATTAGGTTAGCTTTAATATTGTATAAAATGTCATAGGTTAGGTGAGAAGTTTAAGCTCATCAAAGATTCAAATTTCAAGCTCACTTGACCAAATATGCATCCTTACCTTGACCCTAGCCCCATTACAACCTAAAGAAAATACCTCATGATACTTGTATGCATGCATGGAATATATGTTGATTGTTAGAAGAAAAATAAATTTTTGAAAAGCATGAAGTAGGGGAGGATTGAGTGATCAACCCTATACACCGAGCGAATAGAGTGCAAATACTTCCGGTGAGGGGTTCGAAGCTCAACTCCTTGTTCCCGACTCGCGCGAGCGTTCTTCATACAAGTTATGCATATTTTACTTTGATGACTAGAATTGGTAGAGTTCATACATTGCCCATCATCTTGCCCTATGTACATATACATATGTGTATTTTACGAAGATTGAATTGCTCTTGGCCAAGTAGATAGTAGCATACACCCTAGTGCATTCATGTAGGTAGATTGCATCACATGAGCCCTACGCCGTTGTAGTCCTTTGATCTTTTGCTTTCCCTTAGCATGAGGACATGCTATACGTTAAGTGTGGAGAGGTTGATAAATCCCGTTTTTAGGGTTTATCATGTATAGAATCTAAGGGTTTTATCAATGATCTTCCACACTTATTCATATAAAACTGCATGATTTTGTGTCTCTTTCCCATTTTACCTCATAGATGAAAATATGCTTCTTTTGCATCAAAATTGAGATATTGTAATCCTCCTCTATTACCATTAGATGCCTTGATCCGTTTGTTAAGTGATTTCAGAAGTTATAGGGAAAAAATGGCCAAGAGGAATGAAGGAAGCATGCATGAATGGAAGGAGCATGAAACAAATTAAAGAATTGAAGTTTGGACAAGCACGCGCACAAGCACTGTACGCGTACGCGTGGATGCGCTCATCCAGAGCCAGTGCAGTGGAGCTGAGCGAGGAGCCGGCGCGCCTATATGGTTGGGCCATATTCCTTATGACGCTCGCGCACACCTTACGCCTGCGCGCATATTGCAAAAGACCCCAGGAACGCGTACGCGTGCAGTGCGCGTACGCGTCGATGTGCGCACATGTTTTTTTAAATGGAACACGTGCCCAGCGATTTCAAGGGGTTCCCAGGCCCTGTTTTGGAGCAGATTTTGGAGGGAAAGCTTAAGAAGACCAAGGATTAGGAGTGTTAGGACAATTAGTCATTTTTAGATATTTTTAGAGAGTTAGTTACATTTTATTTTTAGAAAGAGAGAACTCCAACTTCTCTCTAGGTTTTCACTTCCTCCATTACAAGTTTCATTTGAATTCTTGGTGAGATTTATTGCTAATTGACTTTTTGTTATGATACAAGTGTAGATCTACTCTTCATCTACTCTTCTTCTACTCTTAATTGATGTTCTTTTGGTTCAATTTCTTAGATCTAGATTTGGTTCACTTTGTTACTTTGAATGTGGATTAAAGAATTGAGGTTTCATTCAATTGTTTGATTGTTGATGATTGTTTGGATTAGATAGCTTTAATTCAATTCTCTTCTTTCAATTGCATCATGTTTTCTATAATTGCCTACCAATTGTTTGTGATAATGACAACCTTAGCTATGGAGTAGATTTCTCTCACTTGGCTTAAGGGTTGAGTTATTAGAGACACTTGAATAGTGGATATCAATTGTAGATTATGAATTGAAAATTGCTAATTGACTTGGAGTGCACTAAAGCTAGACTTCCCTAGGGTGAGACTAGGACTTGTGACTCAAGTTAGTTACTCTCACTTGACTTTCCTCCATTGTTAGGGGGTTAACTAAGTGAAGCAACAATCAATTATTATCATAATTGAAGGAAACTATAATGATGAAACTTCCAATGCTTACCGTTAGCAAAGGCTTTTATCTCAATTAATTATTGTTTGCTTCGCTAGCTTGAATTCTTGCACCAATTCTCAAAACCATAAAAGCTTTCCTAATCAATGATGCACATTCTAAAGCAATTCCTAGGGAGAATGACCCGGGATCAATACTCTCAGTCATAGATTTTAGAATTGTTTGATGCGGTATTCGTATGTTGGTTAGACTATACTCACAATCGGATACATTACTAGTTACTAACCGGCATAAGAAAATTTTCCGTTCATCATGCGCACACAAAGGTGTGTGGGCGCACAGAAGACTCTTTTTTTTCTTTTATTTTTTTTTCAAGTAGGATCATGTGTGCGTGCGCACACAGGTCCGTGCGCACGCACATGAGCGAAAAGGGGACACGGGTTCATGCGCACAAGCTATGCCAACGCTCCCACCATAGTAGTTGCAAGTTGGCGTGCGGACGCACAAGCCTGTGTGGCCGCACAGAGAGCGCGATAAGGAACATACGTGCGTACAAATAAGATGGTGTGCACGCACAGACCAATGAAAACAGGGGAGTGCCAATGCACAGACTGTGCTGGCACTGTGAATAGAGGGCAATACAAAGAGTGTGCAGGCGCACAGGCTTGTGCGTTCGCACAGGTCGCGACACTCACAGATGTACGCACAGATGCGCTGTTTCAAAAAAATTTTTCTTTCAAAAACTAAAGTACCAAGCTTTAGTACAATCAAAATCAAAACCCCAAACATTCAAAACTTTACCAAATCATGATCTATACAAAATTCAACATATCTAAACTCAAAATTGAACTAATCCTAGGCTAACTAAGACAATCAAACATGTAATCAAATTAAGACTATAAACAAAGAGAAAGGGTAGGAAAGATGTTACCATGGTGTGGTGTCTCCCACCTAGAACTTTGGTTTATAGTCCTTAAGTTAGACTTGTTGAGGAGATTCTTGCTAGGGTGGCATGTGTTTCCACTCCTCCTTGAACCTCCTGATGACATGTCACCATGTCATGCTTTTCTATGCTTTTTCATACAAGAAATTTATGATTTGTGCTTAATTATTGAATGCTTTTGTACTTAATTGGTATATTTCTTTGATCTTTTAATTTTATAAATCTTATAGGAAATAAGAAAAAAAAGAAGCAAAGAAGCACAAAATAAGCTAAAAAGGAGAAAAAAAAGAGCTTTAGGGCACACTTTGAAGTTGGAGCACACTTTGGAGCCTTAGGCCACGCTTTCAAAAGCATGGCCCATGACCAAATCAAGGAAGATTGACAATCAGCACACAAAGCTCGGTTCATGCCAAGAGCCTAGCTTTATCATGATGCAATTTCAACTTGGAAGCAATAATTTTCACTAAGTTAAGCTTGGGCGCTCACAGCAAGACCATGCCTCTTTCAAAGGGCTATAACTTGAGCTACAGATATCCGATTGATGTGCTTCCTATTGCGTTGGAAAGCTGGTAATCAGAGCTTTTCAACGATATATGGAAATTTATATTTGGCATGAAATTGAGGTATGAGTGAAAGGCATCTTTAAGAACAAAAAACAAGCAAAAATAAACCAAAGTGCAACCACCAAGATTCGAAGGGGGAGACACAAGAAAACCAAGGAAGTAGCGCTCTTGTGGAGAGCTTAGAGCTCTTGGTAAGAGCTTTATCGTGCTCTCTCCCAAAGAAAATGCAAGGAAAATAAGCCAATATGGCTTCACTAGGATTTGAACTTGAGGCCTTCCACTCAAGGCAAGGTGCTACCTCTTTTTGCTTCACAAATAAATTGCTCCCCAAATGCTTTCACCAAGGCTTGAACCTGGAGCCTCATTAAGGACAAGGAGGAAGCTCTTACCAAGAGCCTAGAGCTCTTGCAAGGAGCGCTACCTCCCTTAAGCATGTCACGCACAGATTGGCACAAGGCCAGGGAACCAAAGCTCAGCTCTTGCCATGAACCGAGCCTTGTCGTGGGAGTGCGACCCATAGCCCAAAATTCAACCAAAACTCCAATTTAATTCAATTTTTCACCATTTTGAAAAGCCCATTGACACACCAAAGCAAGTAAGACTCATGGACATAACTCAAAGGCATACAAATAAGCTAGATTAGGAATTTTATTTAAATTATAATTTGTTTTTAATTTCAATTTCATTTTATTTTCATTTTGTAAAAAGCCTATATAAAGGCATTATTCTCATTTCATGAAGAAGGCTAGCTCCAATAGGGAGAAGTAGTAGTAGAGAGCTATCTTTTAATTTTCCTTTTTGAATTGAGATTGGAAAGGAGATCTGAGTTTTCTTTTTGATTGTTCTTGCTTCGGCACTTTTACTTTCTGTTTTGAATTTTGGATTGAGATTGAAGAAATTCTGTTTCAATTCTTGATCTAAAATTCATCTTGTTCTTCTTCTGCATAATTCTGAAAATCAAGGAATTGAATTCAACTTTCACTTGCTGCTTCACTTACATTTCTTCTGCAATTTATTTTCTATTTGATCAAGAGAGAATTGAGATCTAGATCTGCTTGTTGAGCTCATTGCTTTTCTTGGATATTCAATTTCTCTTTTAGATTTTACAATTGAGCTAAGTTTCTTCCTGTTTTGTTCTTCAAGCAATTTTACCTTGCTGTTTAGATATTTTGCAGATTCACTTCTACATTTCACTAGCTTACTGCACTTCATTTTTTCAGTTCTTTTGAATTCCCAGCACCCAATTTAATTTACTTTCAAGCAATTTAATTCTTTTGCACTTGTTTGGCATTTTACATTTTTGTTCATGATCTGATTTACTTTTTCTGCAAGTTTAATTCTCCTGCAATTGTTCTAAGTTTTGATCTATTGCTTTCTTTAATTTCCAGCACCCACTCCCCTTTACATTCACTGCAATTTACATTTCTTGTCATTTAAGTTTCTGCAATTTACATTTCTTTCTCTTTAAGTTTCTGTCCAATTTACTTTCTGCACTTTAAATTTTCTTGTCATTTACTTTCTCATCCAATTTCATTTCAATGTTAGCTTGACTATACTAATCACCCACTAAAGTTGCTTGATCCATCAATCCTCGTGGGATCGACCTCACTCTAAGTGAGTTTTACTACTTGATGCGACCCGGTATATTTGCCGGTGAGTTTAGGTGTTGGAATTTCGGTTCCAACCCATCAAGTTTTTGGCGCCGTTGCTGGGGATTGATTTAGATCAACAATGATTAAGTGGGTGAGAGGTCTAGATCAAGCATTTTCTTTATTTTTGTTTTCTATTTTAGATTGAAACCAAGGTGTTTGAGTTTTTGCCTCACTAAGAAATTCTCATCTCTGATATGAGCAATTTCAATTTTCCTTGGTGTTGTGTTTTCCAAAATTCAAATGGAGTTCAACTCATCTTATGATCAAACAAATTTTATGGGATATTACCCACCATCACCAATCTCTAATGGTGGCTGGGAATATCACCAAGAAAATACAAATTCTAAGCACTCCAATCCATGGAGATTTGCTTCAGAGATACAAGATGAGCAATAGAATCATATGGGATACCAACCACCACCACAAAATAATTCATATTCTTATCCTCATGGTGGATGGGAGTATCACCAAGGAATGAAAGAGCATCCACCCTCACTTCCCAGTTTCTCATTTGAAAATTCTTCATCACTTGATTATGCCTCAACACAAAATTTCCTCCAAAATCCATACAAGTCATCCCACCAATCACACAACTCATTCCACACCCCTCAACACAACTTCACCACAACAAGCCGATGCCAAGCCATTGAAATACATAGACAACTCGTGAAAAGACACACACAACCCCAATCCTGGAAAGAAATCCTCTTCAAGAAGATGAATGGGCCCTTAGAGCAAACAAAGAGGACCTTAGAACCATTAAACAGAGAGGATGAAGACCAACTTGTGGGTGAGGAAGTGGAAAAGCAAGATGAGGAAGCCTCTATGTCAAGTGAAATTTCAATGGAAAAGGAGGTTGTGGAGGTGTTTAAACCTGTGGCTTCATATTCACAGAAGCTAATTGAGGTGATAGAGGAACATGAAACTTCACTCCCAAAAGACTTAATGGAAGATCATGTAAAAGAAGAGGAGGAAGCTAATCAGGAGAAGTCACACTCAACTGCAGCAGAGAGGAAAGCTCATGAAACCACCAATGCAAGAAGCTCTTGATGAAGAAATCACTCCAACAATTACATAGCAACCAAGTCTTGAATCCAAAGAAGTGAAGGCAACTAGCAAGAGCACCAATTCTGTCCCTAATCCAGCAAGCAATCTCAATCAAGCTATTTACAAAAGGAAGCTTGCTAAGGAAAGGCCAAGACAAGGGACACTAGCTGAATCTTTCCCCCCTTTGAGGTCATTCCTCTTAACAAACTGGAAGAAGAAGAAGAAAGTGAAGAACAACATGTCAAGCTAATGACACTAAAAGAGCACTTGTTGGGAGGTAACCCAACCGTAGGTAACATTTCTTCTCTGCTTTGTTTTCTTTCTGTGCTTTGTTTAAATTCAATAAATTGGCATATGGTTACATTCTAAGTTTGGTGTTGCCCTGCAACAAACTATTTTCCATCTTCATAGATGATTGCATGATGCACGGAAACTTGTCCTTTAACAAATTTCCCTCGGCAAGTATACCGAATTGTCGTCAAGTAAAAACTCACAATAGAGTGAGGTCAAATCCCACAGGGATTGATTGGTCAAGCAACTTTAATTGGAAGAATATTCTAGTTGAGCTAAGCAGAAATTGGGTTGAGAATTGCAGGAAATTAAATGGCGGGAAAGTAAATTGCAGAAAATAAATGACAGAAGGTAAATTGCAGAATCTTAAATGGGGAAGGGGAGTTTAGCATGAAAGTAAATAGTAGAAAGTAAAGAGAATGGGTAAGATCAGAAATGGGGAGTTCATTGGGCTTAGGAGATGTTGCATTCTCCGGATCAAGTTCATTTTCATCTCTTCCTCAATCAATGCATTCATTGATCTCCTTGGCAATCTTATGTGATTGAATTCCAATTCCTTGGTAATTCAATCTCTCAAATCAGATCAATAGCCAATTCCTTAGTCTAATTGCTCATGAGAAGAGATGAAGTGTGGTCACTGATTATACCACATGTATTTCCAAATCAAAGATTGGGAGAATTATATGTCACTATATCCGCCCAAACCCCAATTTGGTCGAACATGAGAAAGCAATTCTAGCATGATCTCTCCATTCCTTTTCCAAGGTTCAGAAGAGATCCAAGTATGAATAGCTTCTTTTCCAAGATAACTACTCAATTGGATGAAGATTGAAAGCTTTTTAGTAAAATCAAGAGAAAAGAGAGAAGAAGGATAATGAAAACTATTATTGATCCATCAAATTACAACAGAGCTCCCTAACCCAATGAAAGGGGTTTAGTTGTTCATAGCTCTGGGAAATGAAAGCAAAGATGGAGAGTACATTTTCAGAATTAAACTAAAAGTTGAAGAGAAAGTAAAATACAGAGAGTAATTCTAATAATGCCAGAAGCTCCTCCTCTAGTTCAAAGTTCTCCCTATTTATACTATTCTTCTGATCTTCTAGTTGGCTCTTCAAGTCTTAGATATGGGCCTTTGGATCTTGAGTTGAAGCAGTTATCTTCTTCAGTGGGCTTGGCTTTACTTGCAGAGAGAAAGTGTGAAGTAGGCAGGGATTCTAGCTTAGGACGTTAGTGGCGTTAACGTTAAGTAAAAGTGTGGGTTCGAGAATGTTAGTGATAATCACCTTTTTCACTAACGTTCCTAACCCAGGGATGATCTACGTTAACTTCAGCGTTAGTGGCACCAACGTGACCACTAACGTTGCCTCTTGGTCCTTCGCACACATTATTGGGACTTATCTTTTCCAATAACGTTGAGAGTCCTCCCTTCCCCCTACGTTAGAGTTCATGTTATTGTGGCTAATGTGACCTTTAACGTAGGCTTGTCAAATCTTCGAGAACGTTAGTGACACTTACCTTTGTCACTAACGTTCCAAAATGCCCCTACTTCCCATGTTAGAGTTCACGTTAACTAGGTTAACGTGGCTTCCAACGTGGCAGTGATAGCCATCTCCAACGTTAGAGACAAAGGTGAGTGTCACTAACGTTGGCTCATCATTCTTTCCTCCACGCTAGCTTCCACGTTAACTAAGTTAACGTAGGAGTTAACGTTGCTCATAGTAGCTCATTTCAATGTTAGTGACAAAGGTGGGTGTCACTAACGTTGGCGATTCTTTGCTCCCTCCACGTTAGAGTCCACGTTAACTAAGTTAACGTGGCAACTAACGTGGCTCAAAGTGGCTTAGTCCAACGTTAGTGACAAAGGTGAGTGTCACTAACGTTGGCCATTCTTTTGCTTCCCCACGTTAGAGTCCACGTTAATTGAGTTAACGTGGCTCTTAACGTGGCCAATATGAGCTTGGTCCAACGTTAGTGACAAAGGTGAGTGTCACTAACGTTGGCTTCATTTTCTTCTTCCACGTTAGAGTTCACGTTAACTTAGTTAACGTGACTCTTAACGTGGGTTATGATGGCTTCGAGGACGTTATTGGCGATTATTTTTCTCATTAACGTTGCAAGCTAGCTCCCTTTCCACGTTAGTGGTCACGTTAGTTAAACTAACGTGGCTGTTAACGTGGTTCTTCCTTGCTTCCTTTGTCCTGAAATAAAGTAGTAGAGTGCATCAAAGTTCTAATCCAAGTCATGAGACATGCATCATCCAATTTGTCATTTAATTCATGCATAATTCTCATGAAATAATGTAAAGTGCACAATGTTTGCTTGAATCAAGATGTAAGTGAAATTCTACCCAAAACTTGCTTATTTCCTAAGAAAGTGCATGAAACTACCCTAAAACCATAAAGAAAAGGTCAGTGAAACTGGCCAAAATGCCTTAGCATCATTGCATCAATTCTACATGGAAGTGTCACACTAAGATTCTAAGTTTGGTGTGCCACTTAATTCTCTATGCAAGAATCCAGCAACACCACTTGTCTGCATAATCATAATGCCTTTACAGTAGCATCTTTCTTTTGGTTTGAATTTGTTTATTATTCTCTTGGTTTTAGTCATTTTTTTGTTTTTAATGCTTTCATTCATGTTGCTCTTTAACTGTTCTTGTTAATACTTCACCAAGACATCCTTATTCATGACAGATTCTTCACTTGGTGATTGTATTTAACATATAACAGTTTTTTTCGTTTAGTTTTAATTCAAATAAATTGACATGTGATTGCATTCTAAGTTTGGTGTTGCTATGCAACAAAAATTTGGTTCCAATATCTACTAGATACTTGCATTAATTCCAAGTGAAAGTGTCACACTAAGTTTGGTGTGCCACCTATTCTTTATGCAAAGTATTGTGCACACCTTCTTATGCTTACAATCACAATGTTATTGTTTCTCTGTGCCTTGATGGTTAATCTTTAAATTTTGCTTGCTTAAAACACATGTATTACTAACATTTCATTGTGTAAGACATTCATGATCCATCTTAGCCCATAGTCATTGTTCTAAATTGTTGCTTGAGGATGAGCAAGCATTCTGAGTATGGCAAGGAAAAGAGGAAGAATAGAGGAAAAAGGACAACAATGATGAAGATGAACTACAAGGTTGTAGAGTTCCTTTTCTTCTCATTTGTTTCTAGCACTTAAATTGCATGATTATCTTTATCTCTATGTTTGCATGTGTGTATGAATAAGCATAGTATGATTACTGATTTCTAACATGCTACTGTGACATTATAACTACCAACTTCAGTTTTGTGAATTCAAAGCAGTAAAGTATCATGATCATAAACAAACAAGGCATTAAATAAGAACTTAGCATGTGCATACAAGATTTGGAAAGCTAGTATGATTAATTGTTGCTCAATTGCATTGGATTTTATTTAATTGAAGTTTTCATCTAGGACATTTTGTGAAATCTTTTGAAATCATGAAAACCATGAAGAAGCAATTACAAATTAAAGCAAGAAAAGCAAAAGGGAAAGAATGAGAAAGCTGAAGGCTCTGAGTACCAATGACAATTAATTTGTTAAGTACTTGTGGTGTTTATGTATCAAGAAAAAAGCTTGAAAACAAAACACTTAGAGTCAAGGTTAGGCTCAAAGTGCAAATGCACTCCCTCAAAGCTCAAGGCTCTGAGCATCAATGATTAGAGAGTCAAGAAAAGAAACAAATGAGCTTAATAAAGTCCTCTAATTAAATGCTTGTGGTGCTTATGTATCAAGTGGTAATACTTGAAAACAAAGCATTTAGAAGTCGTAGCTTTGTTATCAACTCATGGGGCAAAGCACCCAAAAGGAGAAGCTAATGAGAAAATCAAAAGCTTGCTTTAAGGAAGAAGTATAAGGAAAAGATTTCATAAATTGAGCTAGATAGAAGCATCAATCATTTATATTTCTTTTGTGATTGTAGCATGCATAAGAAACTAGCCTACCATGAACATTAACTTGCTATTCTTCTTACCTTGGATTGTCAATCTTAATTGCATGATTCTTTTCTTGCTTGGGGACAAGCAAGGTTTAAGTTTGGTGTTGTGATGACATGTCACCATGTCATGTTTTTCTATGTTTTTTCATACAAGAAATTTATGATTTGTGCTTAAATATTGAATGCTTTTGTACTTAATTGGTATATTTCTTTGATATTTTAATTTTATAAATCTTATAGGAAATAAGAAGAAAAAGAAGCAAAGAAGCACAAAATAAGCTAAAAAGGAGAAAAAAAGAGCTTTGGGGCACACTTTGAAGTTGGAGCACACTTTGGAGCCTTAGGACATGCTTTCAAAAGCGTGGCCCATGACCAAATCAAGGAAGATTGACAATCAGCACACAAAGCTCGGTTCATGCCAAGAGCCTAGCTTTATCGTAATGCAATTTCAACTTGGAAGCAAGAATTTTCACTAAGTTAAGCTTGGGCGCTCACAGCATGACCATGCCTCTTTCAAAGGGCTATAACTTGAGCTACAGATGTTCGATTGATGTGCTTCCAGTTGCGTTGGAAAGCTGACATTCAGAGCTTTCCAACTATATATGGCAATTTATATTTGGTATGAAATTAAGGCACGAGTAAAAGGCATCTTTAAGGACCAAAAACTAGCAAAAATAAACCAAAGTGCAACCACCAAGATTCGAAGGGGGAGACACAAGGAAACCAAGGAAGTAGCGCTCTTTTGGAGAGCTTAGAGCTCTTGGTAAGAGCTTTGTCGTGCTCTCTCCCAAAGAAAATGCAAGGAAAATAAGCCAATATGGCTTCACTAGGATTTGAACTTGAGGCCTTCCACTCAAGGCAAGGTGCTACCCCTTTTTGCTTCACAAATAAATTGCTCCCCAAATGCTTTCACCAAGGCTTGAACCTGAAACCTCACTAAGGACAAGGGGGAAGCTCTTACCAAGAGCCTAGAGCTCTTGCAAGGAGTGCTACCTCCCTTAAGCATGTCACACACAGATTGGCACAAGGCCAGGGAACCAAAGCTCAGCTCTTGCCATTAACCGAGCCTTGTCGTGGGAGTGTGACCCATAGCCCAAAATTCAACCAAAACTCCAATTTAATTCAATTCTTCACCATTTTGAAAAGCCCATTGACACACCAAAGCAAGCAAGACTCATGGACATAACTCAGAGGCACACAAATAAGCTAGATTAGGAATTTTATTTAAATTGTAATTTGCTTTTAATTTCAATTTCATTTTATTTTCATTTTGTAAAAAGCCTATATAAAGGCATGATTCTCATTTCATGAAGAAGGCTAGCTCCAATAGGGAGAAGTAGTAGTAGAGAGCTATCTTTTAATTTTCCTTTTTGAATTGAGATTGGAAAGGAGATCTGAGTTTTCTTTCTGATTGTTCTTGCTTCGGCACTTTTACTTTCTGTTTTGAATTTTGGATTGAGATTGAAGAAATTCTGTTTCAATTCTTGATCTAAAATTCATCTTGTTCTTCTTCTGCATAATTCTGAAAATCAAGGAATTGAATCCAACTTTCACTTGCTGCTTCACTTACATTTCTTATGCAATTTATTTTCTATTTGATCAAGAGAGAATTGAGATCCAGATCTGCTTGTTGAGCTCATTGCTTTTCTTGGATCTTCAATTTCTCTTTTAGATTTTACAATTGAGCTAAGTTTCTTCCTGTTTTGTTCTTCAAGAAATTTTACCTTGCTGTTTAGATATTTTGCAGATTCACTTCTACATTTCTCTAGCTTATTGCACTTCATTTTTTCAGTTCCTTTAAATTCCCAGCACCCAATTCAATTTACTTTCAAGCAATTTAATTCTTCTGCACTTGTTTGGCATTTTACATTTTTGTTCATGATCTGATTTACTTTTTCTACAAGTTTAATTCTCCTGCAATTGCTCTAAGTTTTGATCTATTGCTTTCTTTAATTTCCAGCACCCACTCCCCTTTACATTCACTGCAATTTACATTTCTTGTTATTTAAGTTTCTGCAATTTACATTTCTTGCTCTTTAATTTTTTGTCCAATTTACTTTCTGCACTTTAAATTTTCTTGTCATTTACTTTCTGTTAGCTACATTTCATCCAATTTCATTTCAATGTTAGCTTGACTAAACTAATCACCCACTAAAGTTGCTTGATCCATCAATCCTCGTGGGATCGACCTCACTCTAAGTGAGTTTTACTACTTGATGCTACCCGGTATACTTGCCGGTGAGTTTAGGTGTTGGAATTTCGGTTCCAACCCATCACCTCCATCCATGCTTGGTCTTTGACTCTCCTCCGGGATCCTATATTCTAGGCATCTATTCACCTTCTTGTTAATCTTTATGCTTCAAGCCGGATGGATTAGCTCTTAATTGACCCTTGTAACAACCTAACATTTTCCGAAAATCACCCAATTGTGCTTCACACCATTCTTGAACTCCAATTCTTGAATTGTTCTTCTTGAAGGGCCTTGGATTCTCTTGGCAACCAATACTTCTTTTTCCACCATTCACCAACCCAAGAAAGACCTTGAGTTGGTAATCCGTCTCTAAGGTAGCATATTGATGGGGGCCAATGAAGCAAATAGATGAAATTGCCACCCACTCAATATGTTCTTAGTTGTCAACTCCTTCCTCACCAACCTTTTCCTCCTCTTCTCCATCACTCACATCATAACAAGGTGGTTTTGAGAAGTCTACCTCCATGTCTTTCTCAAACTCAATGGGAAGAGGCTCATTAGGATCATTAAGGGATTGATCAAGGAGGACAAAAAATCATCAATGATGGAATCCTCATGTTGATCAATCTCCCTCATATCTTCCCTTCTCTCCTCTGGTTCACATACTTCCCTTTCTCCCTCTTGTTTCACTTCATGCTCTAACCCTTCTTCTTTCCCTTGTGAATCCATGCTCTCCTCTTCTCTATGCCCTTCAATTGTTCCTTCACATCCTCCAAGAGGAATGTCTTGATCGGATGAGTGTAGTAGGAGCAAGTGATCCACCGCCTCGGCTATGGTAGCCATGAATTGCCCTTGTGTCCTTCGGAATCCTTCTTGCTCTTGTAAAAAAGCTTGAAGGTCTTGATGGTCTTGGGTCAAGGGAGGGAAAGCTTCACATTGTGATGAAAAATGGGTTTTATTGTTTGGGAGGAAGGTTGTATATATAGGAGGTGATTCATGTTGGTAGGTATCTTGAAGTGGTATGTAAGGAGATGGATGATGGTATTGATGTGGTGTTTGAAAATATGGTGATTGAGGGTTATATTGGGAGTATAGGTCATAGGCATATGGTGGTGGAGGTGTATAATCAAGATGAAATCTACCATATCCTTGGTTTGGCAATGCATATTGGGGAGGGTTTTACTCATTGTAGTATAGAGGAGGTTGCTCCTCCCAAAATAGATGCTCCAATCCCATGATGCAATCCAAAATTGAAGTTATCAAGCCCTACAAAATGATAACAGCCAAACTCCAAACTAAGAGGGTGATAACACGTAGAGAAAATAGAAAATAAAAACTAAAGACATCAAGTAACAAAAGAAATAAAATCCTAATTAATAGCAAAAATAAGAAAACAACCCAAAAAGTATCAATTTACACTATTCACATATTTACAACAACCAAAATATAGCACTCATGACGCTAGCTCCCCGGCAACGGCACCAAAAATTTGATGTTGGCCGAATTGTAGGTTAGGATTTTCTCCAAATAGATCTTCGTTGTAAGTATAGCTCCGAACCAACAATTGGCCAATAATCAAATTATCATTCTTAAGATTGTCACAATGCAAAGCAAATATAAACCGAGAGTATTAGACTCCCGAGTCGTTCTCCTAGGAACAAATGCCGATGAGTGCATACAATTTTGGTTGTGAGAGAGCAAGGGATTTTCAATGATTGAAGTAAACAAATAAAGGAATTAAAGAACGAGACAAAATTACAATTAATAAACTAATAAAGGAATAAAAGAACTATGTATGTAATATGGACAAGTAACACTCAAAATTGATGGAAAGGTAGTTCAAAACATAAATGAAACCTTGACTTGGGATGAGTTATGGAATCCCTTCCTTGCCATAACCACAACTATGATAATTGTGATGGATTAATCTCACTAAGTCAACCCTTAACATCGAAGGATAAGTCAAGTGAGCATAATTATCATTAATCCATAAATTCTAGCTAACTTGCCAAATTAATTGGTAAAAAGCTAGCGTTAGTGGAAACAATAACAACTAACAGTCCAAGAATTATCACTACATGTCAGACATTATGGCTCTAGTAATCCATAAACTCATTTTTCCCAAGCCAAGGGTGGAAAATTATCCCATAAGTAAGATTGGCATTTCATCAAACACATAGAGGGTATAATCATAAAATATGACAAAATTGGGAAAATGATGAAAGCTATAAACCACAAATGATAACAAGCAACCAAGACAACTCAACAAACATAAAACAAGCATCAAACATTAAATTCATGAACCAAAACTCAAAATTATAAAACTATGTATATATTGACAAGAGAAATGAAAATGCAAGAAAGTGTAGAACAAGTAGTGTAATTAAAAGAGAAATTAAAGAAATACTTACAATGAAATTGCTATAATCCCAAATCAAAGCTTGAAGTATAAAATGCTACAAACCCTAATTAAACCTAAGAGAGAATTTCCTATTCTACACTACTCCTACTCCTAATATTATGAATTAAAACTATCTAAGTGAGCTCCCTTTGTTATGTGTTGTTTCTCCTTCATATATCCTTTGATTTCAGCATCCAAGCCTTCAAAAATGGGCCAAAAGAGCCCCAAAATACAAGTCCACGTGACTTTTTAATGGAGGCACGCGCTGGTACATGTGCGTACGCACACATCGCTAAAATTGCACTTGTGCGTACGTACACATGACTGTGTGCTTCTCCTTTGTTTTCTTTATGTTTTCTCCCTTTGTACATGCTTTCTTCCACTTTTGCCTTGCCAAACATTCCTCTAGGACCTAAAATCACTCAACAAACATGTCATGGCATCGAATGACATAAAAGTGAGATTAAAATCACTAATTTAAGCTTAAAAATGCATGTTTTCACATTTAGGCATAATCTAGAGAGAAAACAAAAAAAGAATGCTATTTAGGTGAATAAATGTAGGTTTGTATGATGAATTCCACTCAAATTAAACCAAAATATATCAGAAAATATGGACTCATCAACGCCTATGAGGGACCATTCTGAGAGCATGTCAGGAGGACATCTCCTGATCAGCTGCTTGTATCTTTTCCAAGCTTCATAGAGGGATTGACCTTCTCTTTGTCTTAAGGTTTGAACTTCCACTCTAATCTTGCTCATCCTTTGAGGAGGAAAGAACTTATTCAGAAAAGCATTAACTAGCTTTTCCCAAGAGTCAAGACTCTCTCTTGGTTGGACATCTAACCAAAACTTAGCTGTCTCTTAAAGCAAAGGGGAAAAGCATAAGCTTATAGACTTCAGGATCAACTCCATTAGTCTTTACAATATCACATATCTGTAAGAATTCTGCTAAGAACTGATGTTGATCTTCCAGTGGTAGTCTATGGAACTTGTAGTTCTACTGCAAAAGAGAGACTAGTTGAGGCTTAAGCTCAAAATTGTTAGCTCCAATGGTAGGTACAGCAATGCTTCTGCCATAAAAGTCAGAGGTAGGCATGGTGAAGTCACCAAAGACCTTTCTAGGCTCCTCTTGTGGTTCGACCATATCTTCCTTTTCTTGTTAAAAACTTTCTGAAAAGGCTCTTCCGGAGTGTTGTGCTTTAGCTAGTTGTAAATGCCTCCTTAGAGTCTTCTCAGGTTCAGGATCAGGAGTCAAAAGGGGTTCTTTATCCCTATTCCTGGTCATAAACAAGAAGAAAGAAGAACAGAGACTATGCCAATAGATAAGAAGCTCCTCCTTAAAGTCAGAAGTAGAGAAAGAAGAAGAAGATAAAAATTAAAATAAAAATAAAAATAAATAAAATAAGTAAAGGAAAAATACCTTGGATATAATAGATAAGAGTAAATAAAAGAAGATGAGAGTTGAGAAGAAAGAATAGAGAGGGGGAGTAGAGTTGAATAATATAGATGAGAAGAGAAGATATATAAATAGAAAAAGTAAATAACAAATAAAATGTTTTTTTATTTTTATTAATTAATTAATTTTTTCAAAAATTAAGTTAAATTAATTTAAAAAGATTTGAATTTTAATTGTTGAATTTTCGAAAATAGAGGAGGGAAGAGAAGAAGAAATTTTCCAAAATTAGGAGAGAAGAGAGTTAGTTAGGTGGTTTTGAAAAAAAGAAGAGAGAGAAATACGAGAGGTATTTTCAAAAATTTGAGAGGGAAAAGTTAGTTAGGTGATTTTAAAAAAGAGGAGAGAGAAGAATGAGATGTGATTTTTGAAAATTAAGGAAGAGAAGAGTTAGTTAGGAGGTTTTGAAAAAGATGAGAGAGAAGATAAGATATTAATTAAGAAAAGATAAAGACAAAAAATGAAAATAAAAGATAAGATAAGAAAAGATTTAAATGTAAAATAAGATAAGAAGTAAGATAAGAAAATATTTTGAAATTAGAATTTGAAATTAGAAAAAGATAAGATTTTGAAATTTGATTTTGAAAAAGATGATTTAAAAATTTGAATTTTGAAGAAAATAAGATAAGATTTTTAAATTTTGAAAAAGATATGAAAAAGATAAGATTTTTGAAAAAGATATGATTTTTAATTTTGAAAAAAAAATTGATTTTTGAAAACTTAACAACTAAGATATGATAAGATAAAATTTTAAAATTGAAATCATAATTTTTGTTTAATATTTTCGAAAAAATAATTAAAATTAAGTTAGAAAAGATATTTTTTATTTTTAAACTTTATGATGAAAGAGAAAAATACAAAAAAGACACAAAACTTAAAATTTTTAGATCTAGTGCACCCAAATTTTTGAAAATTTGGAGGGAAATACAAGGGAACACCAAACTTAAAAATTTTAAGATCAAGACACATGCAAGACTAAAGAACACCTTGAAGACTCACAAGAACACAATGAACAAAATTTAAAGACTCAAAGAACACAAGAACAAAATAAGATCACCAAACTTAAAATTTTTGGAAAACTAAAACAAAATTTTCGAAAATTTGAAAGAAAAATAACAAGAAAACACCAAAATTAAAGACTTGACACAAGATTAAACAAAGCAAAAATTATTTTTGAAAAGTTTTTAGAAAGAAATACTCAAAGGAACACAAATTATCAAGAACATAGACACATTAAAAAAAAAAAGATTAAACAAAGAAAACAAAAAAAATATTTTAGAAAAAGGTTTTGAAATTTTCGAAAATTTGAAGAAGAGTAAAATAAAAATAAAAGACTCAAAGACTCAAACCAAGAACACAAAAAAGACTCAAATAGAAAAAAGACAAATATTTTAAAAAAGAGTTTTAAAATTTTTGAAAATTTAAGAAAGAAGAAAACAAAAATTAAAGACTCAATTAAAATAATGTAAAATAAACTTACCTGATCTAAGGAGTAAAACAATCCGGTAGTTTGTCCAAACTCAACAATCCCCGGCAACGGCGCCAAAAACCTGGTGCGCGTGTATGCAAATCCCACACTATTTCGTACAACAGCCACAGTACAAGCAAGTGCACTGGGTCGTCCAAGTAATACCTGAGCGAGTCAGGGTCGTTCCCACGAGGATTGTGGCTTGAAGCAAGCAATGGTTGTCTTGCAGGTCTTAGTCAGACGGAATCAGACATTGTTCGATTAAGAAGTTAGATATTAGGAATTATATGCCAGGAATAGTAATAATGGGAATAGAGTTAAGAGTCGGAGTTGCTTCGTCTTTCTGAATTAACTCTGGTACTACTGTCTTCTTTGCTTGTGAATGATCTTCTTCTATGGCAGGCTGTATCAAAGCCATTGCCGGTGGTTATTGATCTCCTCTGCTATAGAATGAACATGGCCGTGGTTATTCAATCTGACGAAGGGTGAAGCGCATAGCAATCTATTCTCTTAGCGATCCTACTCAAAATGCCACAAACAAGGTCTGCTTCTTTGAATTATAGCCTATACCACGGAGACCCTAATCTCCCTGGTGATCGGCTGAACTGGTGTCTCGAGAAGTCCCCAACAAAATCGTGGATTAACCGTCTGAGAAATGTATAAAGATAGCTGTTGGCTCATGCTTTTCTTCCAGGTACTCACACGAACCCAAGTAGACGCGGGTGTTTGTTAGACACGTTCATCTTAGTATGATGAACAGACCTAATTTGTCAGATCATTCTGTTCATCACGATGAAGATCGGATATACATCTTAGAGATAGATCAAACACAGATCGAAGAAGAAGAAATAGTACTTTTATTAATTCATAGGACTCAGCAGGGCTCCTCCCCTCAACCTAGGAGGTTTAGAAACTCATACTGAAAGTAAAAACACAAAGTAAAAATGAAAATAGGGTTGAATAGTGTATGATCTGTACGAAACTCCTGTAAAATAACACTTAAAATACAAAACAGATGACTAGTAAGGGTAAAGCAGTCTATTTAGTGCTAAAATATACTTTTGGGGCCCACGTAGTGAGTGTTTGCGCTGAGCTTTGATGAGATCCACGTGTTATGAGGTCTCTTGGGCGTGGAACACCAGCTAGGGGGTCCTCTTTGGGCCTTTGGACGCTGGGCTCTGCTCTTTCGGCGCTGGACGCCTGGAAGAGGGTAGGAAGCTGGCATTGGACACCAATTTTGGGCCTTCTAATCCGAAGCAAAGCATAGATTATTATATATTTCTGGAAAGCTATGGAAGTCAGCTTTCCATAGCCGTTGAGAGAGCTCCATTTGGACTTCTGTAGCTTCAGAAGTACTCTTTCGAATGCAGGCAGGTCAGATCCAGACAGCATCTGCAGTGCTTTCTCTGTGTCTGAATCAGACTTCTGCTCCAGCTCCTCAATTTCAGCCAGAAAATACCTGAAATTGTCCAAAAACACAAAAACTCATAGGCATATAACTAGGTGCTAACTAATCTCGGGTTGATATTTCGTAAAGATACTAAGCTCAAAGGCGATCAAACTATTCAAATAATGTTTGCCAACAATTAAAAGGAGGTTTGGTATGATGATTGGACCAAGTCCTAGAAAATAGAAAGATGCACAAGAAGAAGAATTAAGGTGCAGACCAAAGAAGAAATATTGAAGTCAAGCCCTGATAGGAAGAGAACAAAGTGCATCGAATCAAATACATGCTAGATGATATCCAAGAAATGCAAGTTTGTCAAAGAGAGCAACTCCATCCATATTGAGCGCCAAAGTTTCAAGGATTTACATGATTATACCAAGATAAGTTCCGGCTCATCCCAGAAGAAATGAGACTCATGCCAGTAAGAATAGAATTGGAAAGGTGACCAACTCAGGTTTTAAGATGGAAATACTAATGTGAGTCACAAAAGAAAAGATAAGTTGACTTGCGAAGGTTTGTTGATGTGCTCCTGCTCATATAAACCCTCCTGTTGTTATTTCACTTCTCCTCCAACATAATCGATACTTCTTACCAGGAACACGTGATTGAATGGATTTCGTTTCTATTACTCACTTCATCTAACTCCTAAGTTCTATCGATCCTAACAGTGTCTTTGTACATAAGTTAATAAAAAATAATTTGGTCTTCGGCACTAATTCTATCGCCATTTACTCCCCCTCTCGATACCTAACCGACTAGCGATTAAAGGTTAAATTCGCGTCATACTTCATCCTTGTAGTCCACCATCACTGGCTTCTAAACAATAGTCTCACACAACTCTCAACTTACTCTTGCTGCATTACTCAGATTTTATTTGTCCCTAAGAGTTCATTCATTTATTCTACATTACCCATTAGCTTCTTTAAGCTTCGCAACCTCTAACGGTATTAACCCATACGGCGCAATCTAGGTTCATTCTTAAGTTTTGACATGTTAATACTACTTCGTCATTTCCGTTTTTAACTATGCATGAACGTAGCATTTCAATGTTATTTAAGGCATTTAGGATTTAACTACCAATCTGAAGTTACCTCTACCTCGTTAGGACTGTCTAGCATCCTAAGTCTCCTTACGTGGACAGTCCCAGGACATATGCCCAGGACGACGGCACTTATAGCATAAGCCCGAACTAAAACGACACGGCCTATTCGGATGATAGCTCCCGCATCGCTGACAACTCGAATCATCTAAAGCAACCACTGACTGTTTTCCTTTTCTCTTGAATTCCTAGCTCCTTGGTATAAAGTTCTGATTATGTTCCCTTCGGCGAAATTCTCGGCTATCATTCCTTTCCATAGCAGCCTTTTTTAAACATTCTTCTGTGAGCTTGCTCTAGTTCACCAAAGTCTGAAAAAATTCTGATCTCCTTTGGGCCTATTGAACTCAGAATATCACTCCGGAGTCCTCTTTCATATTTGATGCACTTTCATTCCTCAAAGTCTTCCGGAGTACCTTGACAAATCTTGGAAAATCGACATAATTCCTCAAACTTGTTTGTATATTCGGCTACAGACATTTGACCCTACTTCAGTTGCAACAATTCAAGCTCCTTATCTATCCTGACCAAATTGGGGAAGTACTTTTTGTAGAATTCCAACTGAAAGACAACCCAAAGTATTGCAATGTTGTCTTGCTACAGCAGGCGTCGCGTACCCTGCCACCAATACTAGGCTTCACCCATTAACTGGTAAGTTACAAATTCAACACATTGATTTTCAAGGACTTGTTGTGCTTGTAACGCCCATTCCATCGCTTGAAACTAGGTATCTGCCTTTGTGGGGTTTATCGTCCCTCTAAAGATGGGCGGATTTACCTTTGAAGAAGGTTGCTAAGGTCATTGGCCCGTTTTCTCTATCATTTCCATTTCCATTACTGGCTTGTTTCCCTAATACTACAGCCGTAGCCTGCATAACAGCAGCCATGTTCTCCAGAGCAATCTGATGAGTCCATATTTGATGAGATATTTTAGCTTGATTTGAAGGAATTTTATCACATAAACTTACACTTAAGCACCAAAATAGCATACTTTTGTGTTATCTGCCTAATTTGGACATAAATATGAAAACATGCGTTTTTGTACCTAAATAAGCGATTTTAATCCGACTTTTATGCTATTCGATGCCATGATATGTTTTTTGAGTGATTTCAGGTTATAGAGGCAAGAATGGATGGCCAAAAGTGGAAGAAAGCATGTACAAGGGAGAACACTTGAAGAAAACAAGGAAAAGTACACACAGACAAGTGTGCGTGCACACAAGAGGAAATTTGTATGTGTGCATGTGCACAACCCTCTGTGTGTACGCACAGGTGGACTTTCAGCAAAGTGTGCGTGCGCACACATCTGTGCGTACGCACAGGTCCCTGCACGTGGATTTATTAATGAAGCACGTGGCTCGTGATTTTGGAGCTCTCTTGGCCCAATTTTTGAAGTTGCTGAAGCCTTTTGTAATGCTATATCACAGGGGAACGAAGACATATAAAAGGCATTAGTTAGTATTAAGTTATGTTAGGCATTATTACAAGCTTACATGAGGTTTTAGTTTAGTTTTTCTTAGGTAGAAAGCATCCTTAGGAGTAAGAGTAGTGTAGATAGCAATTGCACTCCTAGGGTTTTGATTGTAGCATTTTATAACAAGTTTAATCTTGGATTTTGCTTCTCTAATTGTATGTACTCTTTAATTCCTCTTTAATTACATTAATTTTGCTTTCATTTTCCTTTGGTTCAAGTACTCTGTTTATAATTGCAATTTTGAGTTCTTGAAGTTTTGATTGATGAATTTAGTATTTTATGCTTGCTCTATGTTTGTTTGGATGTTTATTGTTGATTTTGTGCATAGTTGGTTATAGCTTTCCATTTTCTCTTGCAATTTCTTATGGTTTGGTTTTATGCACACAAGGTGTTTGTGAAAATGTCAACCTTAGAATTTGAGTAGATTTTCACACCTTGGCTTGGGATTTGAGTTCCTAGGATACTAGAGTCATGATGTCCGACATTTAGTGGTAATTCTTGGGTAGTTAGTTGACTCTTGTGTCCATTGAAGCTAGCTTTTTACCAATTAATTGGGTAAGTTAGTTAGGACTTATGTATCAAGGTCAATTATGCTTGCTTGACCTACTCCTCGATGTTAGGGGTTAACTTAGCGAGATTGACTCATCATAATTATCATAGTTGTGGTCATGGCAATGATAGGATTCCTTGGATCCTCTAATTCCCAAGTCAAGGCTCTTTTTGTATTTATAGCATTTTTCACAAGTTTTGATCTTATCTTCTCTTTACTTGCATTAATTCCAATTTTGATAATCTCTTAGTTCTTTTATTTCTTAAGTTCTTTTAATCTTTTGTTCTTTGATTACAAAACCCATTTTTGCCTCCACAACCGAAAGCGTAACACTTCCAATTGCATCCTAGGGAGAACGACCCGAGGTTTAACTACTCTCGGTTGATATATTTGAATTTGAATTTGACATTTGATTAAGAGAATTCATTGTCGGTTTAGACTATGCTACTAACGAATTGATTCTTGATTCTAAATCGTCAATAATCGCTCTCTTACCACAATCATAAAGTTTGTGGGATTATTCTCAGTCGTCTCAGGTTTCGTTTTACTAGTCCTATCTCTCCCTCGACCGCGACCGCGTCCACGAGTCGCCATCTGGTTCCTATATACACTAAACAACCGATATCAAGGTGGTCAGTCTCAATATCGTAAGTCTAGTGTTTCAAAGTCCCAAATGCATGCTCATGAATGTTCATGCCACATATATCAGTTAGATATCCTAAATTAGCATGTACAGACACCTAGAGTCTGCAGAAAAGTATAGTCAATCCGTCCCTCAGGCTCTACAGGAACGAACTGCTCTGATACCATAATGTAACACCCTACCACACAGAGCTTTACACCTAGGATGTAAAACAGAGGTGGCGAGGCGCTACGACCTCTAAAATAAAATATATATAGTATAATAATTGAAAGGATTTAATATACGAGGAGCCTTGATGAAAAGGTAAAGCAAAAATTGCAAAATATAAAAGCGCAACGTTCAGAAAATATGGTTACTTGTGTACAAAGAAATCTAAAGTCCATTAATGGAATTATACAAAAGATAAGAGTAGAAGATAAAGGGTACAAAATAACAAGCTCTTAACTCAGCTTGCGAAGCTAAAGCTGGCTGGGGAATATTTACGTATATATATACATTGCTCCAAGTCCCAAAATGCATATACATAAACCCTAGTTCTCCATAAAACCTGTAAGAAGTACATAAACAAAGCATTCTTATACACAAGAGGAGAAACTATAAATTGATACATAATAATATCAAAATAACAAATGGAAACCCCAAAGTAAACCACTTCGCCGCAGAAACTCCAGACGCCTACTGAGGTGTCTCTCGACCAGTATCTAAAAACGATAACACAGTATAGAATGAGAACCGGAGGTTCTCAGCATGGTAAAGGTGCCACACACATAAGATATAAGGTCCTGGAAATGCCAGAGGCAATCCTAGAATGTCGACATTCAGATTATAAAACTTAAGAATTAAAATTGAAACCATAAATAAGCGTGTTTTTGTAAGGATTCTTAAACTTAACCAAATAGTTTAACCTAACCCTCCACCATCGTCTTTCCTCCAATACCTCCATCACCAGTATAATCACACAGACAAGCAAGCAGACAATAACAAATACAATTAGGATACAAGTAATGCAAGTAGCACATATACAAGTAAGCATATGAAAGTCACATAGGCATTACCAATTAGAGCATGAACAAGCAATTCAAGCAATATGCTTATGATGCATGCCTGTCATATGACTGTTGATATCAACTGTCGGTTTCTTAGCCAGCCCGACATGTCCTGGTAGCTAACCGTGGACAGAACACCAAACACGGAGCAAGTAGGACAATGCCGCAACCTTTGCATCTTACCCGCGTACCTGGAGCAGGGGACAACTTCACCCTGCCTCTTACCCAGGCAGTGTTACATTCTCAGCCTGGAGCAAGTAGCAACAGAATACAGCCCTTGGATCTTACCCGAAGCCATGAATTTTTCCGGAGCAAGTGGATAACACCACTACAACTTACCCGGCTTATTGACTTTTACCCGGAGCAAGTGGATAACACCACTGCATCTTACCTAGAGTCACCTACAGAAACACACTTTCATTATCATTACCATTCATTCTTTCATCCATTCATTCTCAATTCATACCTGGAGCAAGTGGATAACACCATTGCATCTTACCCGGCGTTCTTGCCTCTTACCCGGAGCAAGTGAATAGCACCATTGCGTCTTACTCGGAGGCATACTGCAATCACATTCAATCTCATCATCATTATAATTCATTCAAATTCCTTCAATTTCACAATCCAATTCAGTTTTCTTCATTTTCCCAATTCATTCATAATCGTTTATAATCATAGCATAATCATCCTTTACAGACCTGGCATCACATATACTTTAGTACTCTTCATTTTTCAACTTTACTTGACCCCCAAGTTACCTCCATTTTCTAACTCCATCTTGTTACTAGGCTTACTAATAAGATTTAAGGTTAAAAGAATGAAAATAGAGGTTTAGAGGTTCAAAATTGGGTTTAAAACACAAAATATTCATTTGCTGAAAAATAGGGGTATGCGTACGCATGTCATATGTATGTGTTCACATACGTGTAATTTTACCCAAGTCACGCGTACGCGTGGGCGGACATTTTGGCCCATTTCACGTACGTATAGCCTTGTTCGCGTACGCATGTACGCGGGGCAGAATCGACCCTTCATGAATGAAGAGTATGCGTACGCATACACTGCAGTTTGGCCAGAAATGGCTAAGTTTGCAAAATTTCTGCTTCGCCCACCAAACTTTCAACGCGCATAACTTTTCGTTTTAAAAGATTTTTCATCTGTTCTTTGAAAGATGTAAACTTCACGGACCCAATTTTCATTTGAAACAAGTTTGAAATAATTTGGGTGTCTGGTAGAAAAGTTATGGCTCGCGAAAGTTCGGTCAAAAATCAATTTTTTACAAAAATCCTCAAACCTCAATTTTCGTTAAAACCAAACTTAATTTCAACTTCCTATACAAGTATTTAGCACAACAACATACCACTTTAAAATGCCAAAACCTCCACATCCTAGCTTAACCAATTTTACTCCTATATGCACAATCCCACATACAAATTACTCAACTAAACAACAAGATCATCATCCTTCATCACATATACATGTTCATTTCTTAATACCTTGCAAATTATCACTAATTCACCATATAACATTATATTCCATCACCAACATCAGTTATCAAGCTAATAATCAACTGAAAATCAACAATCATTATCATTGTACTAAATATTTAATGCATTCAAACATTCACACCTAGCCTATGGTCATCTAGCCTAAGTTTTCACAAAAATTACATATTAAGACCCAGTTTGGGAAAATAACTTAAATAAGTTCTTTTGGAAAAAAAGCTTAAAGCATAAGGACTTTTATTAATAGTAGCTTATAAATAAGTTATTTTGTGTTTGGATTTTTAGTTATAAAAGTAGTTATTTTAAAGTTGTAGCATTTGGATAAATAACTCAAAAAATAATTTTTTTTACAGAAGAGAATGAATATTAAAATAACAATGATAACAAATACTTTTCAATATTGAATATTGATTTTACATAACCTAATCACTAATATTGTGTATGATATGGTAGGTGAAAATGAAAAATAAATATAAAATGTGTGTCAATGTATATTTTCTTGCTGTTTTTTATTTTTTTTACTCCTATTAGAACTATCTTCTACTTTATTGAGGTCAAGAACTTACTATAATTAACTATGAAAATAATAGCAAGCTATAAAATCACATATGAAAAAAATAAAATTAAAATACCACAGTTAAATACAAATTTAATAATAAAAAATAGAGTGATAAAATGATAAAAAAAAATACTTAGAAGAAATATATGCAGTAGGTTACTCAGATGCAATATTGTCTGAAAATAGTGGTAGAGGATCAATACTTCCATAAGATGAATCATTACGTGAAAATGGTGAGGTTTGGAACATTACGTGAGAATGATGGTGGAATGATGGTGGAAGGCCAGTGCTTCTAGCAGACCTTGCGTGAAAATGGTGGTGAAGGGTCAGTATTTTTCACGAGTCAAGAAGGAAAGTAGATTTTTTTTTGAAATTAATTTTTTTTAAGTAAGTTGTAAAATGACTTATCGAAAAGCAGAGAAGTCATATATTTCTACTTCTTCAAAAAGTTACAAATTAACTTTTCGAGAAGTTAAAAGCCTTTTTTAAAATGGTGCCAAATATGTAGATTGTGACTTTTCATAATCCAAAAGTAAAAAAAAAAAGTAGCTTCTACTACTTCTCAAACGGGCTTTAAATACGATAAACCTAAACCATACGTTGGCCGATTTCCACGTATTACCCAAAACAACCCCGCAAGACAAGCTCGCAAGCCTTCCACACTGAAGTTCAACTCTAGCACCAACCAATTTTCTAACTAAGCTTCCAATCCCTCCAAAGACTTCATATCATACATACATACACACCTAACACATATTTATACCCAAAATTTATTACCCAAAACTCTTAATCAATGAATTAGCTAGGGTTATAGGATTCTCACCTTACTCAAATACCAATGAAGCAAGATTAAACATTTCTCTCAAGCTAATTCAAACCTAAACACTGAAATTTAACAATTTTTAATACCTTTGTTCATTAACTTCGAAATTGAAAGTGAAGAAATTGAGGAAGAAACTTAGCTTCCTTACCTCACAATATTTCAAACTTTGTAGAACTCAATGCCGCGGTCGCGTGGCCGCAAACGGTGCGGCGATCGGAGCTACAGAGAAAAAGTTACGTGGATTTGTATCTATGCCAAGGGTTTGGAACCTTTTTCCCCTTTCCTTGCATGCTCCACGGGTTCTTCATTGAAGAAGAAGAAGAATGAGCTGATGCTCATTAACTTAAAGGAGTTGGTTGGGCCCACAGGCCCGGTTTGGGTCCGGTTCGGCCCGTTCAGCCCAATCTTGGGCCAAATTCTTTGAAATTAGTGTCAAAATTCTTGTTTTAATTAGCTCTATCCTATTTTACTATAAAATTAACATTCCTAATTTCTTTTATTAAAAATTAATTTATTGATTATCTATTCGCTAATTTTACGGGGTTTACATTGGCAAAGTTAGTAGTGTACGAAAATGTGTAATTTGGAACTAGATTATTCCTATGGATTTCTTTCCATAATAGTCGGATTTATGATAGGGCAGAATATTTATAGGACAGGGTAGAAACTCTGACATTTGAGGTTATGTTCTCTGCCTAAGTGCTAACTGTTTTAAAAATTATTTCTGCTTGTTTATTCAAGGTTCTTCGTATACTGAACGGTGACATGGTCATGGACACGAGTTTGCAGATGCAGCACCATTACAGCGGTCTTCTGTTAGAAGAGCCACTTGAATCATTCAATGGGAAGCTATCTGTTGACAAATACATGCTTGCATATTGGGATAGGGACAACAAAGCAAGAAGGACTTCATGTGAAGATGACATTTAAAAAGGGGTTGATACTTGATGATCAAAATTGAAAAATGCTTTTTACTGATTAAGCTAAATATGTTTATTTTCTCTCCTATTTTGTAGTTTTGCATTTTTCTAGCTATCTTTCTACAGCGAGATCTAATTTTGCATCTATGTATAATAGCAGGGTGAAAGTAGGATCGGTAAAAAAGGGCCGTTTTCTGGTGGTGCCTAAAGGAGCACTCAGTAGCTACATCACATTAAAGGCAAGAACATAATCTTTTTGTTGCTGAAGTTTTTATTTTGGCATGTTGAACATACTTTGTGAGGCAAAAAAAGATCCTTTATTGGTTGGTATAGCATAAGACTATCACAAGCTGGAATCATTCAGAAGGCTATAGAATAATGTCGATGCATGGCTATGTTGTTTGAATTTTTTTTAATCTTATGATGGTTTCTATTTGAATGCAGGTATGCACTGGATATGAATGTTGAGAGAGCCGTGGATATTCTTATGAATAAGAGATTGCTGCATTTGGCTCACGATCCTGTTAATAGGCCCGCCATTGAATTAATGCTTTAGTGGTGTTATTTAGTTTAGAGTAAGGCATTGCATATAAAACAGTTTGGCATATAGTCATTGTTTGACCATGCTGTCTTCTTTTATAAGATTTGATGCTGGTATAGTTTGGATGAAGTATGATGTATCATTGATATTTTCTTTTCCGAATTGTTTTTAAGTAGTTTTTTTATACATTAAGTTGTTACTGTTGAATGAATAATTTATTTTAGACTTTTAGTGAATCATATTGCATGTTTTTAACATTGTTTTATATTGAATCCTTCAATATTGCTTTTTATACTTACAATATACAGTTTTGTATGATTTTTTGTGTTTTGATCTTACATCCTACACCATGTCAAGAAAACTTTGGTTAATATTTTACCTCCAATTCAGCCATCGAAGCTTTATGCCATGCTAAATCGCCATTCAAATTAGTTATACAATAATCAAAAGCTTTTCACGTACAATTTCATGATAAGAAAGTTTTATGTCTGTCGAAGATTCGTCTAAACCAAAGATACTAACCACATGAAAACCTGAAGAATATAGCTCAAAAATTTGGAAGATGTCATTAATATATATGTAGGAAAGTAATAATTCTTCAGATATCAACCTCAAAGTTGCAAGAAATCCAATATGATTTTGACAAGGAAAAAGAGCAAGTTTCTTGGCCAAAGAAAAAAGTTATCCAAATTTATTGAATTCAGCTATACACATAACATCATAAACAACCAATTCAATATAATAAAAAATAAAAAATGGAATGGAAAGAATCATCTAGGTTCACTAATAACAAAATTGAACTCTTTAGCTCAAATAAAATGAAATTATTCAATAAAATAACAATTGAGACATTCTTTCATCCATTTTCTTAGTACATCATAGATAGTGATAACTACATTTCTTTTCAAGAATGACACAAGGATTATGTTCCCATTCACATATCATCATGTATGGCGGGTTCATCACTCCCTTGATTGGATCCTCCTTGATCAGATCCAAAAGTAGTTCGCCTGCTCATGTTGGCTTGCTACACCAACCATACTAAGGATTGAACCATTTCTGATATTGGTGGTTGGAATTCAGGCTCCAGCTGTGCCAAAAGTTTATTAGTAAAATAGAAAAAAATATGCCAAAAGGTTTCATGACCACCTGCTCCCAATCTCCATTGTTGAATGAAAGTTCACTCTTGATTCTGATGCCTCTATTGTCATGGACTTAACTTAGACTCACCAACGTAGAAGTTTAATAATCCTAAACCACACAAAACTAAAAACAAGCCAATAAGTCAAAATGAGAGAATACTAAACCAAGCTTAATGCTCATGCATTTAGTTATTTTTCCTAGTTCTCTGAATAGTAAGAAGCAATTGGGACATAATGGTAGGAGGGGATATATTTCAAGAGTAGTGGATTTTCAAATTTCCATGGCAAGGCTCAAAGAAGTTGACCAGAATAGTTTTGCTGTCATATTTGTCTATTCAGATTTAACTATTGAAACAAAGCAGGTAGGTAACCATAGAAATTTACAATTTATTCTAACATAAAGGAGAAAAATCACAATAAAGTAATTAACGTCTTCTACAAACAATAGAATCATAAAGAAAAAATCAACAAAATGGCAACCCATGAAGCCCCCTTTGATATCTATATAATCAGAAATTGAATGCAAGTACTATGTAAATTCTTATTTTAAACCTCCTTCCAGTAATATAGCATGAAATTTCTAGAATTAAATCTTTGCACACAAAATATTATTATCGTACAATCTGTAATTATGATTTTGTTGAATTTGCTTTTCATATTATAGTAATTACAATCTTGAGTGTAGTTCTACTGAGATCTAACAAGTGAATTCTCAAAAATTGGGATTGAAAAAATTCTTACAAGATTCGAGAAGGAGCTCGGAACCACCAATGGGGCGTCAATGACCACGGTAACACATGGTTATATCCCCATTTGTGTCTTATTGTCACCTAAACCATGTAATCTTGCTCTTCTCCTTCACCGTTGTCCTCGACAACATTGGTATCATGGCCTTCTTGGCACTAACATTGGTAACGCCGGCATTCAGGATGATGTTGTCGGCATTCGTCCAAGGAAGCGTTTCCCAGATTAGCACACAGAGGCAGAGTAGAGTTTCGTTTTAGTCTGCCTTTCCCAGATTAGCAGACAGAGGCAGGGAAGGTTTTGTTTACTCTAAGGAAGAGGAGGGGTCTTTTTAATATTTTGAAATATATTATATCCTTTGATTTAACTTTTAAAAAGTTTTAAATTAATATCATCTCAACCATTGGATTTTTTTAACATAATCCAATGATCTTAATTACATGGTGCATCAGATTTGCCCGAAATGCTTGGGCTAATGTTAGACTGACCCTTAAAAATAAGGCTGGACACGCTGATACGTGATAGTATTTAGGTGTATCTAAACGTATTCAGAGAAGAATTTTTTATTTTTCATTAATACATGGTTGGACATAGAAGATACGTGATGACTGGATTTTAAGTTCACTATAATGAATATAATGAATCCGTCCTTGGCAAGTGTACCAAATTGTCGTCAAGTAATAACTGACAGTAGAGTGAGGTCGAATCCCACAGAGATTGATTGATTGAGCAACTTTAGTTAATGAGTGATTTAGTCATGCTAATCAATAGGAATTTGACGTTGGGATTTTTGTCAGTAAAGAAGTTCATAAAAACAGTCACGTTGTAGATATAGTCTCTAAACCAACAAAAATCCCTTCGTACAAACGTTTTGGGTGTCACAAGTAACAAACCCCTTTAAAAGTTGTTAACCAAGTATTCAAACTTCGGGTCGTCTTCTCAAGGAACTGCAAGGAAGTATGTTCTTATTATTGGCTATAAAGGTTGTAATCGGGGTTTAGAAGGTGAGAAGCAAATGAATTGAATGACAAGTAAAGTGAATGGCAATTAAAATAAATAAATAATGTAAAGCAACTTTTGGCAAGGTAAGAGAAAATGAAAGTCCAACTTAGTTATCTCTCTCAACAATAATGAAAGTTGAATCTAAATTCCACTTAGTTAACCTTTACTAAAGCAAAGGAAAGTCAAGGGACTAATTAGTTTGACCTTCGAATCCTATTTATTTCCTAAGAAAAAGTTGGGATTATTGAAGTTCAGTTCAATTAGTAAGATAACGATTATCAATTATGCTGAGTTTAATAATGTTGAGTTACTGATTTCTTAACCAAGACCAAAAGGGAAAAAAGTAAAATTTTTGGAATAAAAATGTCCTTAGATGGGAAGCAATGGTAACACAAATTAAGGAGAAAGCAATCAATAACTGAAATACCTCAAATAATCATTAATTCAAATCATAACATGAGAAGGATTCATAAGTCAAGTTGGCAACATTTATAGGTACGAATAAAAGCATTAAAGTAAATATTAAACCTGGATCGAGAGTCACTCTTACAAACTAAGAGAAGTCCTAAATCCTAATCATAATCCTAAGAGACAGAGGAGAGAACCTCTCTCAAACTAAATCTAAATCATGGAAAGTGAAAATTGGTGAGCTCTCCCTGAATGGATGCATTCCCCCACTCCATAACCTCTGGTCTATGCCTTCTAGACTTGGATTTGGGCAAAAAAGGGCTTCAGAATTCGCTATGAGCATTTTCTGCAATTTTTGGTGCGTGGCCTCTGTCACGCGTCCGCGTGGGTCTTGCGGTCGCGCCATTCGGAGCATTTTCTTGCCACGCGGTCGCGTCAGTCATGCGACAGCGTCATGTGCGTTCTGCTTAAGGCGCGCAGTCGCGTCAGTCGTGCGGCCGCGTTGCTGCTGATTCACGCTTGGCACGCGATCGCTTCGTCCATGCGATCGCGTGGATGCCAGTTTCTTCAGAAGCTCCATTTTGTGCTTTCCTTCCATTTTTGTATGTTTTCTTTTCCATCCCTTAAGTCATTCTGCCTTAGAAAATCTGAAACTACTCAACACGCTAATCACGGCATCGAATGGAAAATAAAGGTAATTAAAATAATTAATTTTAAAGCTTAGGAAACATGTTTTTCACATAAACCACATAATAAGGAATGGAAAGTAAAACCATGCAATTAATATGAATAAGTGGGTGAAGGATTGAATAAATCAATCAAATTAAGCACAAAATCACTCATGAAATATGGGTTTATCAACCTCCCCACACTTAAACAATAGCATGTCCTCGTGCTAAATCCAAGGTAAAGAATAAGGTAAGGTTAAAGTGGTGGAATGTTATGCAATGCAACCTATTCTAAATGCATCTACCTAAATGAGTCATGCAATTCTGATTTATCCACTCATATATAAAGCTTACATATAGTCAAATTAATTCACATTCTCAAGGAATCATATATATATATATATAGCTATCCCTTAAATAATAAAGCATTTTAGCAAATGAGATGGGAAATATTGTACAAACTTGCAAAACAATTAGTAATTTAAGCACAGATATATGTTGATGAGCTATTGAACCCTCACTGGAATTTGTGTTTACCCTCTAGTCACTCAGTGTTTATTGGGTTTATTCACTCTACTTTTCCTTTTATTCTTACTTTCTATAACTTTGTTCTTCATCTAACCAATCAACAATTATAGAGTACAGTCATACCAAAAGTCATGAGGTCTTTAATTAAGGTTGTAATGGGGCCAAGGTAAAGGTAAGGATATATGTATAAGTCTAAGTGAGCTAATAAGTGAATCCTTAATTAGACTAAGATCTCACCTAACATACATATTTAGTAGAATAAGCTTCTTTACCAATTCTCCCATATTATCCCACTTGTTGTCACATGCTCATGTTTCAATTTTTGTTTTTATCCCATGTGCATTGCTTTTATTTTGCATTGGGGAATTCTTTTGTATTCCCTTTTATTAAATGATGAAAAATAACTTTTTTTTAATGCACATGGTAATTGATCACTTTGATTTCTCATGAGCATGCTTCCCAAATCTTATTTTATTTCTTTTAACTTTTCTACCTTTTGTTTCTATCATCCATGTTCCCAATAGGTTTCCCACATTTTAATCTATTTATAATTTTCTATCTTAAGCTAACCAAGGATTCAACTTGGGATTTTATTTTGTTTTTCTGTTTAAGGCTAGCAGTGTGGCTAAATAGAATAAAAGGGATTTTAAAGGCTCAAGGGGGCTAACAAGGGTGATGTGAAAGGTAGGTTATTTTGGGGTAAGTGAGCTAAAATCAAATGATGGCCTCAATCATTCTTTTGGCATGCATCTATATTCTATAATTGGACATATAGATTAAAGCAAAGTAAAGAACATCAGAATAAAAAGAAACGAAACACACAGAAATGAAATTATGGTTTGAATGCAACCATATAATTAAGCTCAATACTCACAGGCTGTGTGTTCTCTAACTCAAGCATCATATATCCTTCATATATGTTATGCAGGTTTAGTTAAAAATTCCCATTATTCTCATAAAAAAATTATTTAGGGTAGCCTTTAAAGTTTTAATGTTCCTCCTTGATGAAATGTTGTCAGCTTAACTATATGATGTAATGCTATATATACAAGGTTTATGGATTTAAATCTGTTATGTTCAATTTCCTAGCTTACTTCCTTTTTATATTTTTCAATTTAACTATGCTATCTTATGCTAAAAAGGGTAAACTATACTAATTAATCCACTAATAAGTCAGAATTGCAAACTAAACTGAATAACTAAAAATATGAACTAAAAATGCAAAATGCAAAAATAGAGTAAAAATACATAAAAGTAGCAATGTATAAGTACTCATAAAAAAATACAGAAAAATATCCAAAATAAAAGAAAAAGAGATGTAGTGGTTCACCAAAATAAAACGCCAGAGATGGCGACCTCCCCACACTTAAAATGAAGCATCGTCCCTGATGCTCAGTCAAGCCGGGTGTGAAGGGGTGTCATCACTGGTAGGGATGGTAGCTGGAGGCTCTGTGGTGGTGGTGGGCTGAGGGTCTAGCTGTTGTAGAGGCGTTGCTGACTTGATCTGGATCTCCAGATCTGCAGCCTCTATCTGATGCGTAACCTCCTGATGTGGGGCAGCCTGCTCTGTGTCTGCCCGCTGATGGGTCTCCTCCTGGAAGTGAGTCTCCTCCTCGTGCTCATCCTCCTCCTCCTCTGATGGCTCGGATGGTGTGTCGGGCTCGGAGGGGATGTCACCACCCTGTCGGATCATCAGCTTCAGATGCGAATAGCGTCACTGGCTGCGACGCTGCATCTGATCAAGCTGTCGGAATAGGTGGTGCACGAGGCGGTATACGGGCTCAGAGGCAGGTGGAGGTGCAGTGGTGGCAGCAGGGGCAGCAGGGGCAGTTGTGGATGAAGAGGGTCCAGCAGACGGTGGGGCTGTCTCAACAGTAGCAGTGAAGGGTGGTGGTCTATAGCCCAAGGCTAGGAAGTTCTTGCTGTGAGGAATGATCTTCCTGCAGTCCGCCGCTGGTGGTCTCTCATCGGCATCCTCCCATGGCACGTCAGCTCGACGGCCTAGCTGTGTAACCAGATACGGGAAAGGAAGGGTGCCGCGGACATGGACCCTAGCCATTAAATGCCGGATAAAGCGTGGTAGATAAAGGTCCTTACCCTCCAGTACACACCATAGGAGGGTGATCATAGCAGCTGGGATCTCCGTCTCGTGAGTACTCGGCATCAAATAATTACTCAAGATCTGGTGCCATAACTGAGCCTCATCATTTAAGTACGCCCTTTTGATCCCTCTAGGCATGGTGGTGTCTTGACCCATCTCCCAAGGAACAGTCGGGTCGAGAGCTATCCGTGCCTTTACAGCATCCCAATCAAACTGCATCTGGCGCATGTCCTCCTCAGCCTTTGAATAACCATCAGGCTGATCGAACTTGGCTGGGAGCTGGAGAATGTCCTCTAAGGCCTCCTCAGTAACCAGAATTTGTTTTCCTCTCAGGTTCACTGCATCTAGGGTGGTAATGTAGTAGTTACAGTAGAATTCCCGGACCCAAGATGCATTGACCTCTGTCAGTGTTCTCTCCAGAAAGAACCAGCCTCTCTGCTTGATTTGCTCAGTGGTGCTCTGTTGGAGTGCTTCTGGAATCTTCAGAGTTCTCTCCAGGTATAGATTCCTGGAGTTTGCAAAAGCCGGGTACTTCAGCTCACAGTACCGGTTTGCAAATTTTATTGGATCATTTGCAGGGAGCAGCTGGTCAGCTTTTTCCTGCTGTGTAAAGTTCTTCTCCCGCCATGAGGAATCATGCATGAGGGCAATGATGGACTGGGAGGAATCTCCTCTCTTGCGCTTGCCAGTAGCCTTGCCTTTACCTTTCCTCTGTGAGGCAGACATCCTGAAAAATGGAAAACCAGGATATGGATAAAAATAGGGAAGCAAATAGGCAAATAAACAAAGAAAAATCAAAGCGGCAAAAGAGAATTGGAAATAGGTAAATGAGTTAAGTAATGGTGTATTAAGGATTGTAGAGTAGTTTCAAAGTTTGAAAGGAAGAATTTACAATCTAAAATTTATCAGAATCCAAGGTAAATAGAAAAATAGTCATTATGCCATGGTTAGAAAGTTAGAGGAAAGTGAAAAATCAGAAAAGAGACTTTGAAAGGTTAGTATGGTTAGAATTTGAAAAAGAAGTTAGTAAATTAAAATTAGTGAGTCAATAAAATATGGTTTTAAGGTAAGTGGCATAAAGAAAATATTCCATATAACAAGGATTCACAATTATGGCTAGAATTAACTCACAACCGAACAAGGAAAATAGGGTGATGTTGATTCTAATAGATATAAAGAAAGCAAGAACTGGAATCAGAATATCACAGATGCAGTTTATAAACCAGGGAATCAAAGAGGATAAGAAAGTCTGCCATAGCATTCATGAAATGGTTTGGGTAAGGCAAAGGACAACAGAGTTTAGATTGCCAAACCAAAACATGAATGAAAACAATTCACAAAAAAATTGGGCAGCATTCCGGCTAAAATTGGATTGTCCCGGAAAATAAACAGCAAACAAGGCAGTTCATATGAATTAAAAACTTGCTGCAGTTATCTATAATTAATAGAAACATGAAAATTCAGAGTAACAAGCAGCAAATGCAGGAAATCACAGCATATGAATAAGGTCACAGGAACAGCAGAATTGTAGTTATGATAAAACAGAAGCATGAACAGTGCAAGTAAACAGACCTAAATCCACTAACCACAGCCTAAGCTACCTAACAACCTAAAAATCTACTACAATATGCATATCTATCTATCCTAATTATAAACAGAAACAGAAAAAATGGAAAATAACTGCGAAGGACAGGAAGGCGGCGTTCACCGGAAGCTGGTAGGCGTGAGGAGTGGAACGGGGTAGGAAAGCGGCTGGGTGGTGGCTGCGGCGGCATCCGGCGCGGTGGAGGGGTACGGCGGCGCGGTGGCGGCTAAGGGGGCAGTGGCGAAGGGGGTAATGGGGATAGGGTTTAGGGTAATTGATAGAGGAAGGAAGGGAGTTGCGGGTGGGTGGCGGAGGGGCGCGGCTGGATGGCCGGCGGTGGTGGGTGGTGGTCGCGGAGGGCAGTGGCGGAGAGGGGAGAAGAGATGGAGAAAGAAGAAGAAAGAAGGGGAGGGGGTGGTACGGCGGCGGTGTCTGGACGACGGCGGCGTCTGGGTGGTGGTGCGGTGGTTGCTGGGTGGTGGCTGGGTGGAGGTTGGGAAAAGAAGAAGAAGAGAGGGAGAAGAGGGTTGGGGGGAGCTGCGCGACTGATAGGGTTCGCATGGCTGGGGGGTTATATTTTCGAATCCACACGGCCGCGTGGGGCACGCGGTCGCGTGGTTAGGGTGAAAATGGGAGTGACGCGATTGCGTAGGTCGCGCGATCGCGTGAGAGGGGTAGGAGAGGGGGTGACGCGATCGCGTGGGTCGCGCGATCGCATGTAAGGGATGGAAGAGGGGATGACGCGATCGCGTGGGTCACGCGATCGCGTCGCTGGACATTGTGCTAAACGCACGACTCCAGCACCGTTTCAGCGCAACTCTCTGTCTCGTCCAAGGGTGTTGTGCAATCCATGCGACGCGATCGCGTCGCTCACGCGGTCGCGTGGGATTGGTTTTGTGCAAGTGACGTGATCCCATGGGGCATGTGATCGCGTGGACCAATTTGTGCAAAACGCACAAGGGCCACACGATTCCAGCCTAACTCTCTGGACGTTGGAGTTTTGACGCCAATCTCCAAGGCACGCGGCCGCGTGGATGACGCGGTCGCGTGGATAGTGTATTCGCAGTATGACGCGATCGCATGGGGCATGCGGTCACGTTGTGCAACCTCTTTTTTTTTTTTAACTGAATGCAGGATGCAATGCTTAATATGAATGCTATGCATGATTCCAGGTTTAATAAAATTCAAAATCAAACAAAATGAAATAAAATTAAAATTGCAAAAGGAACGACCATACCATGGTGGGTTGTCTCCCACCTAGCACTTTTAGTTAAAGTCCTTAAGTTGGACATTGGAAGGGCTTCCTGTTATGGTGGGTTGTGTTTAAATTCATCCAGAAATCTCCACCAGTGCTTGGAATGCCAATAGCCTCCGGGGTCCCAAACTAGGCATGTAAAGCTTCTGAGCAGCTTCAAACAAATTTTTAGGCTCCCGGGGTGACGAATGTCAGGATAGATTCCAGGATCCCAAGCTTTGCAATTAAATCCGCTTCCGTCTTGATCTACATGTTTCCATCCGAGCGGTTTAAAGAGTAGAATCTCACCATGGTGACCAAACGTTCTCCGTGATCCATGCAATTGAGCATGATACCAATCCGTGTACTTCGAGGTGAAGCGTGGAACCTTATTGAACCTTGTGCACCAGCTCTGGGTACGAGCCATTTCCCTCTTACTATTAAAGCCGCAAAGAGCTCTAGCTGGTCATCTGTTTCAAGCAAACCATATTCAAGTGAATAAGCAAAGTTAAAGGTTAAGGATTGTACCCACTTGAAGCTTGTATTAGGTGGTAATGGCCTTGGGATAGGTGTTTCTGGTGGTTCTGTAAGTTCTACTCCCTTGGGTTCTTCTGTGAATGTCTCCACTTCCTTGTAAGAGTCTTCAAATGTAGTATCACCCTGGTCAAAGTCTTCTATGTCTTCCTCATCACTCGAGTCATAGATTAGAGGTAGAGAGAAATCTACCTCCGCATCATCTTCATATTCACTTGGGGAAGATTCTTCAATCTCAGAGAATTCACTTGTGGATGCAAGTTCATTACTAAGAGAATTTGACTTGTGACTATCATCATCAAGGGAATTTGTGTCCTGGGTTATTCCATCTGATTCGTCATAAACAACTTGCCTTGGAGATTGTACAATATCCTCCTTAGCATCAACTGTAGCGTCCTTGATGGGGTTCTTCTTAGTTCTGGATTCCCATGGAGGTTCAGCATCTCCTAGATCTTCAACCAACTCTTCTTCTTGAACAATGACAACTTCTTCTACTTGTTCTAGTACGAATTCATTCTCTGTCTTGTCCACTGGAGTTTCTGGTATTTCCTTCATGCTACGCTCTTCATTAGACTGTTCACATGGGGCTGTGGTTGATCCTTGTGTATTTGAGCGTCTAGAAACCCATTGAATTACTACTTGCTCTAGTTGTCGAATGGTTGTTTGAAATTTATTTACTGTTTCGGTTAGGCGAACCTCTGCTTCTCGGGTTGCCGGACTTGGACATGATACAAAGGAAAGTGGTGGTGATTGGGAGTGATTGGATTGGTACTGGGGTAAGGAAGGATCGTATGGTGGCGAATGGTGAAGAGAAGCTTGTGAGTGTGGTGGTTCGAGGTTATGTTGAAAGGATGGTTTATATGCACGGGGTGGGGCTTGTTGGTAGTTACAAGGTTGTCCACCATATCTTTCAGCTGGGTATGCACGGTAGAATGGTCTTTGTCCAGGATATCTCGGAGGGTGTTGCTGCCTAAAGGGTTGATTAGATCCTTTTGGCTCCATCCATCCTTGATTGGTCTGACCTTGATGCATATTCCTGCTGTAACTTCTATTTCCTTCAGCAAAGTTAGAACCAAACTCAAAGCGAGAGGGGTGAGAGTTCATGGTAGCAAATAAAGGTGAAAAGGAAAAACAAAAATAAAGAAACAAGCAAAAGAAAAATATTTACAATAACCAATAATAAGGCACACGTTAGCAGTTCTCCGGCAACGGTGCCATTTTGACGTTGGGATTTTTGCCAGTAAAGAAGTTCATAAAAACAGTCGCGTTGTAGATATAGTCTCTAAACCAACAAAAATCCCTTCGTACAAACGTTTTGGGTATCACAAGTAACAAACCCCTTTAAAAATTGTTAACCGAGTATTCAAACCTCGGGTCGTCTTCTTAAGGAACTGCAAGGAAGTATGTTCTTATTATTGGATATAAAGGTTATAATCGGGGTTTAGAAGGTGAGAAGCAAGTGAACTGAATGACAAGTAAAGTGAATGGCAATTAAAATAAATAAATAATGTAAAGCAACTTTTGGCAAGGTAAGAGAAATTGGAAGTCCAACTTAGTTATCTCTCTCAACAATAATGAAAGTTGAATCTAAATTCCACTTAGTTAACCTTTACTAAAGCAAAGGAAAGTCAAGGGACTAATTAGTTTGACCTTCGAATACTATTTATTTCCTAAGAAAAAGTTGGGATTATTGAAGTTCAGTTCAATTAGCAAGATAACGATTATCAATTATGCTGAGTTTAATAATGTTGAGTTACTGATTTCTTAACCAAGATCAAAAGGGAAAAAAGTAAAATTGTTGGAATAAAAATGTCCTTAGATGGGAAGCAATGGTAACACAAATTAAGGAGAAAGCAATCAATAACTGAAATACCTCAAATAATCATTAATTCAAATCATAACATGAGAAGGATTCATAAGTCAAGTTGGCAACATTTATAGGTACGAATAAAAGCATTAAAGTAAATATTGAACCTGGATCGAGAGTCACTCTTACAAACTAAGAGAAGTCCTAAATCCTAATCCTAATCCTAAGAGAGAGAGGAGAGAACCTCTCTCAAACTAAATCTAAATCATGGAAAGTGAAAATTGGCGAGCTCTCCCTGAATGGATGCATTCCCCCACTTCATAACCTCTGGTCTATGCCTTCTGGACTTGGATTTGGGCCAAAAAGGGCTTCAGAATTCGCTATGAGCGTTTTCTGCAATTTATGGTGCGTGGCCTCTGTCACGCGTCTGCGTGGGTCACGCGGTCGCGTCATTCGGAGCATTTCCTTGCCACGCGGTCGCGTCAGTCATCCGACCCCGTCATGTGCGTTCTTCTTAAGGCGTGCGGTCGCGTCAGTCATGCGGCCGCGTCGCTGCTGATTCGTCCATACGATCGCATGGATGCCAGTTTCTTCAGAAGCTCCGTTTTGTGCTTTCTTTCCATTTTTGTATGTTTCCTTTTCCATCCCTTAAGTCATTCTGCCTTAAAAAATCTGAAACTACTCAAAACGCTAATCACGGCATCGAATGGAAATAAAGGTAATTAAAATAATTAATTTTAAAGCTTAGGAAACATGTTTTTCACATACACCACATAATAAGGAAGGGAAAGTAAAACCATGCAATTAATATGAATAAGTGGGTAAAGGATTGAATAAATCACTCAAATTAAGCACAAAATCACTCATGAAATATGGGTTTATCAGAATCCCCACACTTAAACAATAGCATGTCCTCATGCTAAATCCAAGGTAAAGAATAAGGTAAGGTTAAAGTGGTGGAATGTTATGCAATGCAACCTATTCTAAATGCATCTACCTAAATGAGTAATGCAATTCCGATTTATCCACTCATATATAAAGCTTACATATAGTCAAATTAATTCACATTCTCAAAGAATCATATATATATATATATATATATATATATATATATATATATATATATATATAGCTATCCCTTAAATAATAAAGCATTTTAGCAAATGAGATGGGAAATATTGTACAAACTTGCAAAACAATTAGTAATTTAAGCACAGATATATGCTGATGAGCTATTGAACCCTCACTGGAATTTGTGTTTACCCTCTAGTCACTCAGTGTTTATTGGGTTTATTCACTCTACTTTTCTTTTTATTCTTACTTTCTATAACTTTGTTCTTCATCTAACCAATCAACAATTATAGAGTACAGTCATACCAAAAGTAATGAGGTCTTTAATTAAGGTTGTAATGGGGCCAAGGTAAAGGTAAGGATATATGTATAAGTCTAAGTGAGCTAATAAGTGAATCCTTAATTAGACTAAGATCTCACCTAACATACATATTTAGTAGAATAAGCTTCTTTACCAATTCTCCCATATTATCCCACTTGTTGTCACATGCTCATGTTTCAATTTTTATTTTTATCCCATGTGCATTGCTTTTATTTTGCATTGGGGAATTCTTTTGTATTCCCTTTTATTAAATGCTGAAAAATAAATTTTTTTTTAATGCACATGGTAATTGATCACTTTGATTTCTCATGAGCATGCTTCCCAAATCTTATTTTATTTCTTTTAACTTTTCTACCTTTTGTTTCTATCATCCATGTTCCCAATAGGTTTCCCACATTTTAATCTATTTATAATTTTCTATCTTAAGCTAACCAAGGATTCAACTTGGGATTTTATTTTGTTTTTCTGCTTAAGGCTAGTAGTGTGGCTAAATAGAATAAAAGGGATTTTAAAGGCTCAAGGGGGCTAACAAGGGTGATGTGAAAGGTAGGTTATTTTGGGGTAAGTGAGCTAAAATCAAATGATGGCCTCAATCATTCTTTTGGCATGCATCTATATTCTATAATTGGACATATAGATTAAAGCAAAGTAAAGAACATCAGAATAAAAAGAAACGAAACACACAGAAATGAAATTATGGTTTGAATGCAACCATATAATTAAGCTCAATACTCACAGGCTGTGTGTTCTCTAACTCAAGCATCATATATCCTTCATATATGTTATGCAGGTTTAGTTAAAAATTCCCATTATTCTCATAAAAAAATTATTTAGGGTAGCCTTTAAAGTTTTAATGTTCCTCCTTGATGAAATGTTGTCAGCTTAACTATATGATGTAATGCTATATATACAAGGTTTATGGATTTAAATCTGTTATGTTCAATTTCCTAGCTTACTTCCTTTTTATATTTTTCAATTTAACTATGCTATCTTATGCTAAAAAGGGTAAACTATACTAATTAATCCACTAATAAGTCAGAATTGCAAACTAAACTAAATAACTAAAAATATGAACTAAAAATGCAAAATGCAAAAATAGAGTAAAAATACATAAAAGTAGCAATGTATAAGTACTCATAAAAAAAATACAGAAAAATATCCAAAATAAAAGAAAAAGAGATGTAGTGGTTCACCAAAATAAAATGCCAGAGATGGCGACCTCCCCACACTTAAAATGAAGCATCGTCCCTGATGCTCAGTCAAGCCGGGTGTGAAGGGGTGTCATCACTGGTAGGGATGGTAGCTGGAGGCTCTGTGGTGGTGGTGGGCTGAGGGTCTGGCTGCTGTAGAGGCGGTGCTGACTGGATCAGGATCTCCGGATCTGCAGCCTCTATCTGATGCGTAACCTCCTGATGTGGGGCAGCCTGCTTTGTGTCTGCCCGCTGATGGGTCTCCTCCTGGAAGTGAGTCTCTTCCTCGTGCTCATCCTCCTCCTCCTCTGATGGCTCGGATGGTGTGATGGGCTCGGAGGGGATGTCACCACCCTGTCGGATCATCAGCTTTAGATGCGAATAGCGTCGCTGGCTGCGACGCTCCAATCTCTCATACCGGCGCCGATTATGGCGTTTCATCTGATCAAGCTGTCGGAATAGGCGGTGCACGAGGCGGTATACGGGCTCAGAGGCAGGTGGAGGTGCAGTGGTGGCAGCAGGGGCAGCAGGGGCAGCTGTGGATGAAGAGGGTCCAGCAGACGGTGGGGCTGTCTCATCAGTAGCAGTGAAGGGTGGTGGTCTGTAGCCCAAGGCTAGGAAGTTCCTGCTGTGAGGAATGATCTTCCTGCAGTCCGCCGCTGGTGGTCTCTCATCGGCATCCTCCCATGGCAAGTCAACTCGACGGCCTAGCTGTGTAACCAGATACGGGAAAGGAAGGGTGCCACGGACATGGACCCTGGCCATAAAATACCGGATAAAGCGTGGTAGATAAAGGTCCTTACCCTCCAGTACACACCATAAGAGGGTGATCATAGCAGCTGGGATCTCCGTCTCGTGAGTACTCGGCATCAAATAATTACTCAAGATCTCTCTTTTGGAATTGATAGCTGGCGTGCCACGCCTGGCCTTGGCGTGTCACGCCCACTATAATTCATCATGGGCTCTCTCTGGAAGCAATAGCTGGCGTGCCACGCCCTACTCTGGCATGCCACACCCATTTGAATTGTTGGCGTTTGCACCAACTGGCACGCCCAGTATACAGGCCCAGCTTATTTTTCTTGCTTTCTTCCTCTTTTGTTGCTATTTTCACCTGAAATTCAAACAAGATACCTTTCAAAGAAATGTACCATAAAATTCATCATTTAGTTCAAGTAATTGCATCAATTGAATGAGAATTTACTAATTCTATGGTCCTTTTAGTTAAGAGAAAGAGGTAGATGATGTAAGTCATCAATACGCACGTGTCGATGAGTATCGTGTCTAAAATATATTCGATACGTGAATACGGTAAATTAGAAAAGTATATATACTTCGTACGTAGCCTTTGAATTTTGTTTTACTTTTTAAGAGATATGCATTTAATTTTTTAGAAAGAGAAACTGATGAGCGGATATTTATACATTTTTTTGTATCATTTTCATATAGTTTTTAGCATGTTTTGTGTAATTTTTATTAAGTTTTCATAGGTTTTAGTGTAAAATTCACATTTTTGGATTCTCCTTCAGGTATTTTCTAGCCGAAATTGAGGAGTTGGAGCAAAAGTCTGATTCAGAGACAGAGAAAGCACTACAAAAGCTGTCCGGATCGGACCTCCTTGCACTCGAAAGATCTTTTCTGGAGTTACAAAAGTCTGAATAGAGCGTTCTCATCGGCTATGGAAAGCTGACTTCCAGCGCTTTCCCGCAATATATAATAGTCCATACTTTGCTGCAGAATAGAAGGCCCAAAATTGGCATCCAACGCCAGCCTCCTACCCCATTCCAGGTGTCCAGCGCCCAAAGGAGGAAACCAGCATCCAAACCCCCAAAGATGACCCCTAGCCAGCATTTAACACCCTAGAGGTCTCCTAGTACGTTGATCTCATCAAAGCTCAGCCCAAACACTCACCAAGTGGGCCCCGAAAGTGGATTTTAGCACTAAAAGACTGTTTTAACCTTTCTTATGTAATCCATAGTCATTAGTTTAGTATTTAAGGGATATTTTATATAATCTTAGAAGACTCTATGCCATATTTTTGTTTATTATTGCTTTTTCTATCAGTATGAGTTTCTAAACCTCTTAGGTTGAGGGGAGGAGCCCTGCTGAGTTTTTTATGGATTAATAAAAGTATTACTGTTTCTCTTCAATATGTGTTTGATTTAATTCTAAGATTTATTTTTTTTATTCAACATCATGAACGGGATGACCCGTGATAATTATCTTCGTTCTTCATACTAAGACCACGTGCCTGACAACCACTCATGTTCTTCTTGGGTTCGTGTGAATACTTAAGTGGAAAGCATTGAACCGCCAGCGTGACTTTACATCTCTTAGATGGTTAATCCACAACTTTGTTGGGGTCTTCTCGAGACACCAGTTTAGCCGAGGTATGGGGAGATTAGGGTCTCTGTGGTAGAGGCTAGAACGAAGGTGTAACATCCTCTGATTCGGAAGATTCGACCTTGTCTGTGATGTTTTGAGTATGATCACCAAAGAGAATGAACTGCAGGAACTTCACCCTCAATCAGAATGGATCCGCACTAAACCTGGGGTTCAGATATGGAGGAGCATTGGCGGCTGCTCAAACCAGCGTTAATCACATATAACCTTTCATAGAAGAAATCATTTACAATTGAAGAAGACAGTAATACCAGAGTTAATCCAGAAGGACAAAATATCTCCAAGAATTAACCACCTTCTTATCATAGTTTACACAACTTCTGAGTTCTGATTACCCTTTTCATTCCTTTTATGATTTTAACCAAATTCAAACTAATAACTCTTCTATCCGCCTGACTAAGATCTGCAAGATAACTATAGCTTGCTTCAAACTACAATCCTCGTTGGATCGACCCTGACTCGCTCAAGTATTACTTGGATGACCCAGTGTACTTGCTGGTTCAGCTGTACGAAGCGTGGGGATTCGTGCACCAAGTTTTTAGCACCGTTGCTGGGGATTGTTCGAGTTTGGACAACTAACGGATTATCTTGTTCCTTAGATCAGGTATTGTCTTTAATTTTGTTAGTCTTTTATTTTATTTGTCTTTTTTTTCAAAAAATCAAAAACTTTTTCAAAAAAAAAAATTTTTTTTCTTTGTTTAATCTTTGTTTTTGGTTTGAGTCTTTTGTTTTTGTTCTTGTTGAAATTTCGAACTTTTTGAGTCTTTGTTTCCAAAAATTTTTCAAAATAGTTTCTTTATTTAAATCTTGTGTCAATCTTTAAGTTTGGTGTCTTCTTGCATCTTTTCTTTAAATTTTTGAAAATTTTGTGTTCGGTTTTCAAAAATTTTAAGTTTGGTGTCTTTTGCGTGTTCTTGTTATCTTTGAATTCTTTGAGTTTTGTTCTTGGTGTTCTTCTTGATCTTTAAAGTGTTCTTATTTTTCTTTTTGTTTTGATCTTAAAATTTTTAAGTTTGGTGTCCCTTTGTGTTTTCCTTCTAATTTTCGCATAGTAGGTGTTTTAGATCTAAAAGTTTTAAGTTTGGTGTCTTTTTGTTGTTTTTCTCTTTCCTCATTAAATTCAAAAATCAAAAAAATAAAATATCTTTTCTTATCTTTTAATTAATTTTTCAAAAACTTTAATTAAAAATTCATATTTTAATTTCAAAATTTTTATCTTATCTTAGTTTTAAATTTTAAAATTCAAATCTTTTTAAAAATCTTATCTTTTTTCAAATCTTATCCTTTTATCTTTCTTTAAAATTCAAAATTCAAAAATCTTATCTTATCTTATTTCAAATTTTAAAATTTAATTTCAAAATTCAAAATTTAAATTTCAAATTTCAAATTTCAAAATCAAACCTTTTTAAAAATCATATCTTTTTCAAATTTTTATCTTATCTTGTTGAATTTTTCAAATTTTAAATTCAAATCTTTTCTAATCTTATATCTTATCTTGTTTTCAAATCTTTCCTAATTAATTACTTATCTTCTCTCTCTTCTTTTTCAAAACTTCCTAACTAATTTTTCTCTCTCCTAATTTTCGAAAATTTCTTCTTTTATTTCTCTCTCTTCTTTATCAAAAATTCATCATTTAAATTCCAAATATTTTTAATTAATTAACTCCTATTTCCAAAATAAATAAATAAATAAAATAAAATAAAATAAAAAATATTTTAATTCTTATTTATCTTTTCCATTTCTAATTCTTCTCATCTCTACTTCTATTTATTCGAATTACTCTTCTTCTACTTCTTCTATCATCATTCTTCTATCTTCCTCTTCTTTCTTAACATCTCACTAGGAGCTCTCTATACTCAAATCAGACATAGAAGCTTCCTTTATATCTTTCTTTTCTTCTTTTCTTATTTATGAACAGAAACAGGGATAAAGAGCTTCTCTTTAATCTTGATCCTGAACCTGAGAGGACTTTAAGGAGGAGCTTACAACAAATTAAAGCACAACACTCTAGAAGAAACCTTTCAAAAAATTTTGAACAAGAAGCTAAAGACATGGCCAAACCTGAAGGAGAGGCAAGAAAGGTTCTTGGTAACTTCACCATGCCTACCTCTAACTTTTATGGCAGAAGAATCTCTGTACCTGCCATTGGAGCTAACTTTGAGCTTAAGCCTCCTCAATTAGTCTCTCTTCTGCAACAGAATTACAAGTTCCATGAACTTCCACTGGAAGATCCACATCAGTTCTTAGCTAAATTCTTACAGATCTGTGATACTGTTAAGACCAATGGATTAAATTCTGAGGTCTATAAACTTATGCTCTTTCCCTTTGCTGTAAGAGACAGAGCTAAAATATGGTTGGATTCTCAACCAAAAGAGAGCCTAGACTCTTGGGAAAAGATGGTTAATGCTTTCTTGGCTAAATTCTTTCCTCCTCAAAGGATGAGCAAAATTAGGGTGGAAGTTCAAACCTTCAGACAAGAAGAAGGTGAATCCCTCTATGAAGCTTGGAAAAGATATAAGCAACTGATCAGGAGATGTCGTCCTGAGATGCTCTTAGAATGGTCTATCATAGGAATTTTCTATGATGGTCTGTCTGAGATGTCTAAAATATCATTGGACAGCTCTGCAGGTGGATCACTCCAGTTGAAAAAAACACCTGCAGAAGCAAGAGAACTCATTGAGATGGTTGCAAATAACCAATTCATGTACACCCCAAAGAGAAATCCTATGAACAATGGGATCCCTCAGAAGAAAGGAGTTCTTGAAGTTGACACTCTGAATGCCATATTGGCTCAGAACAAGATCTTGAACCAGTAGGTCAATATGATCTCTTAGTATTTGACTGGAATGCAAACTGCAGCTGGCAGTACTCAGGAAGCTTCTTCTGAAGTAGAAGTTGATGATCGTGATCAACCTACCATGGAAGAGGTGAATTACATGGGAGAACCTTATGGAAACACCTACAATCCTTCATGGAGGAATCATCCTAACTTTTCATGGAAGGGTCAATAGAAGCCTCAGCAAGGCTTCAATAATAATCAAGGTGGAAGAAACCAGAATAGGTTCAACAACAGGCCACCATTCCCATCTTTTCAAGGGAACATGGAGACTCCTAAGTAGAGCTTTTCTGACTTAATTACTATAGTCTCCAACCTCTCTAAGACCACTCATAGTTTCATAACTAAAACAAGGTCCTCCATCAGAAATTTGGAAGTACAAGTTGGTCAACTGAGCAAGAGGATCCCTAAGACCCTTCCTGACACTCTTTCTAGCAATACTGAGGTGAACCCAAGAGAAGAGTGCAAGGCCATCACCACTGAGGCAGAGGCCGAATCTGAAGAGATTGGGAAGGCATTAAACACCAGTGACGAAGATCTCACTGGGCATTCAACACCTAATCAGGCAGCGAAGCTAGCGCTGAACGTCAGTGAGGAAGCCCTCACTGGAGGTGTCCAACGCCCATCCTGGTAGCAAAGCTGGCGTTGAATGCCAGCCAGGGAACACTGGCTGGGCGTTCAACGCCCAAACAAGTAGGAACTCTGGCGCTAAACGCCAGTGAGGAATGCCTCACTGTGCGTTCAACGCCCTAACAGACAGGGAAGCTGGCATTAAACGCCAGCCAAGACATCCTTGTTGGGCGTTTAACGCCCAAAATGGTAAGGGAACTGGCATCTAACGCCAGTAAGGGTATACAGCATGGGCGTTCAACGCCCAAAGAGCCATTAGAGCTGGCGTTAAACGCTAGTAAAGGCACATCCTCTGAGTGCTCAACACCCACTCAAGAAATTCCTATCTAAGAACTAAAGGAAGACAAGGCTAATATAGAGACCATAAAGGTTCCTTTGCATGCACTTATGCGATGCATAAGTTCTGATGTATACTCTTCCTCTGATGAGGATGAAGATACTAGGGAAGAGCAAGTTGCTCGGTACCTAGGAGCTTTCATGAAGCTAAATACCAAGCTATTCGGTAGAATGCCTCTAGAGGAAGAACCTCCATTGCTTTCCAAAGAACTCAATGCTTTATTTTAGCTGAAGCTACCTGAAAGATTCCAGATCCTGGACGTTTCTTGATTACTTGCGCCATAGGTACCATGACCTTTGAGAAGGCTCTGTATGACCTAGGGTCAAGTATAAACCTCATGCCACTCTCTGTAATGGAGAAGTTGGGAATCTTTGAGGTACAAGCTGCAAATATGTCACTAGCGATGGCAGACAAGTCAATGAAGAAGCCATATGGCTTAGTAGAGGATGTCTTGGTAAAGATTAAAGACCACTACATCCCTGTAAACTTCATAGTCTTGGTCATTGGAGAGGATGAGGATGAATCTATCATCCTCAGAAGACTTTTCCTAGCTATTGCAAATGCCATGATTAATGTGGCTAAGGGAGAAATGGTTTTCCAACTTGGAGAGGACTACATCTTGTTCAAGATGTCTAATCCCAATTCTCCCTCTATAAAGAAAGAGACCATGGTGCAACACCTAGTGTTCCAACCTTTTCTTTCTGTATAGAGATTTACTGAGCCCCTAAATATCAATTCTAAGTTTGGTGTTGGGCAGCCATTAACAAGCACTCAAAATAAAGGTACTAGGAAGAAAGAACCTAAAGGCTAGAGGGACAAGAAAGTCCCAACTAAAGGCCTCTTACTTGGAATGAGAGTTGCCTTCACCAATAAACCAGTTATACCACATATAGTGAGGTGTGTCCAGTCTCTAGAGCATGCAGAGCTCATTCGTGAGAAGACAGGAAGAAATTTCACTATAAGGGGCAAAATTCTGAGCCCATACTCACCTCCGTAAGAAGCTAACCATCAAGGTAGTGACGTTAAAGAAGCGCTTATTGGGAGGCAACCCAACCTTAATTAATTATTTTTATTTTCTTTCATTTTATTTTTCTTTAAGTTATTTTTTAGGTTCATGATCATGTGCAGTAGTCAGAACAGAGACAGAAATGTTAAGCAGTTAAAATAGAACACTCTGGATGGAGTATTGCTGGCATTGAATGCCAACCAGGGAGCAAACCCTGGGCGTTCAACGCCCCTAATGGGCAGCATAGCTGGCATTGAATGCCAGCCAGGGAGTAGACCCTGGGCGTTCAAACGCTGGTGCAGATGGTAGGGAATCTGAATTCCCTAGCCTCTCAAGACCAGTGGGTCCTACAGCGTCTTTACCTACCCCACTTCTTTCTTTTTACTTTCACACTTTCCCATACACTCTTCCCTATAAACCTTAGCCCAATCACATCCATATTAGTTCCCCAAAACCATCATAAATTCCACCAACCCCCAGCCACTTCAAAATCAAATTTCCCCCCTATTTACCCACCCATGGCCGAACCCAACCCTAACCCCTCCTATAAATACCCCTCCTTCTAACCCTTCATACACACATACTTCATACACTCATAAGCCCCATTTGGCTGAGCCCTCTCTCTCCCTCTATCTCCTTCTATTTTCTTCTTCTTCTACTCTATTCTTCTCTTTTCTCTATTTTTACTCGATGACAAGCAAAGCTTTTACGTTTGGTATGGAAAAAGCGTGTCTTTTTGCTTTCTATTACCACTTATGGCACTCAAGGTTGGAGAATCCTCTAGAAAGAGGAAAGAAAAGGTAGTAGTCGCCACCTCTGAATCTTGAGAGATGCAGAGATTCATCACCAAAGCCCACGAAGACCACTTCTATGAAGTAGTGTTAGAAAAGAAAGTGTTAATCCCGGGTCGTTCTCCCTAGGAATTACAATGAAGTGCTTTATTATTGGCTATGAAGGGATGTTTTGGGGTTTTTGCAATAAGGAATAAGAAATGTAAATAACAAGAATTAAAAAAGAAAGGAAAACAACTCTTGGCTAAGCATAGGAATTGAGATCACCATCCTTGTCTACAAACCATATATTGACAATTATGAGGGACCAACCCATTAAGTTTACTCCTATGCTTGAAGTAAGTATAATGTCTACCTCAACGCATTAAGTACGTCAAATAGGCTTGATCAACATCAATCCATAAGTCCTAACCTAGCTACTAATTAACTTAGTAGTAGGCTAGAGTCAATGGTTATCAAATTGACCACATAGTGTTCTCAAATCACCAATTCATTGAGACCCAATGACTCAAGGTCACCCAATTCCCTTAACCTAGGCCAAGAGTAAAGAGAACTACTCAAAAACAAGTGAAAGCATTTTAACAAATACCTAGAGTGCAATAAAAGTAAACATCATCAATTGCAAGAATTAAAGGAAGCCATAACTAATCAAAGCAAGAAATCAACAATAGGAACTAAGGCAAATATAAAAGGAAATAGAAATCAACAAGAGTGCATGAACATAAAAGAGAGCAAAATAAGAAATTAACAAGAAAAACTAGAAGACTAAAGATATAACAACAAGAAATTAAAAGGAAACACTAAATCAAAACAAGAATTAAAAGTGAATCTAAGAAGATTTAACCTAAACTACCCTAAATTCTAGAGAGAAGGGAGAGCTTCTCTCTCTAGAATTCTACCTACAACATGATGAAAACTACACTATGAGTCTCCCCCCCTTTTGACCCATCTTGAATTCTGCATGAAATAGTCTCTGGAATCAGTTAGATTTGGGCTTGGAAAGCTCAAAAATCGCCCCTAGTGTTTTCACTTTAATGAGGTCACGTGCGAGTTGTAACGCGTACGCATGGGTCACGCGTACGCGTCGCTTGGCAATTTACTTCCCATGCGTACGCGTCATGTCATGTGTACGCGTCGCCATGCGACTTCATCTCCACGCGTGCGCGTCTGTCACGCGTGCGTGTCGATGTATGCACTCCAAATCCTCGATTTTCCATGAATTCTCCACTTTGCATGCTTTTCTCTTCGCTCCTTTAATCCATTCCTAGCCTTTTCAACCTGAATTCACTGACAAAGACATTAAGGCATCTAGTGGAATCAAAGGTGAATTAAAATTAGCAAATTAAAGGCCTAAAAAGCATGTTTTTACACTTAAACACAAATTAAGGGAGAATTACAAAACTATGCTATTTAATTGAATAAATGTGAGAAAAGTTGATAAAATTCCCTAAAATCAACACAAGATAAACTATCAAATTGGGGTTTATCAAACCTCCCCACGCTTAAACCAAGCATGTCCTCATGCTAAACCAAGAAAGACAAGAAAAGGGGTATGAACATTTATTCAATGCAAATAAACTAAACGCATCTATCTATATGAATGCAACTAAATGCAAAATGCTTCTACCTACTTGGTTAAAAGTAAATCAGTCTCCAAGAACATATATGAAAAAGAAAGGCTAAGATCATATGACGATTCATGAATCCTACCAATTCAAATATAAAAATTAAAGCTCAAATAGACTTGCAAGAAGAAAGCTCATGAAAGCCGGGAACAAGGAATTGAGCATCGAGCCCTCACCGGAAGTGTATCCGCTCTATTCGCTCAAGTGTATAGGGTTGATTCGTTCAATTCTCTTCTAATCATGCTTTCCAAGATTTATTTTTTTTCTAACAATCAACAATTATTCAATGCATGTATACATTTATCATGAGGAATTATTCATAGGTTGTAATGGGGCAAGGGTAAAGGTAGGTGTTCATACCCTGGGTCAAGCTGTTCGACCCGGGATGTTTAGCGACAAAGCGACCGACCTCTTCAGGTCAGACTATCCGACCTCTTCTGAAAGAGCTCGGCCAAATCGACAGGAAAGCCCAAAAAAGGGCCCAAGTCAAGGAACACGTCCCAAATCCAAAGGCAGTCCAAGCCCATAGAGATAAGGGCGGTTCCCTTGAAGATAAGCTGACCTCAACTCAAAGATAAAGATAAGATAAGATAACTAACTTATCTTATCTAGAAAGGTCACTCTACAACCACTATAAATACACTGGAGCACCCAGGTATAACTCATACTCTGATTCTACTAAAAACCTGTTTAATACCCATGCTAACTTAAGCATCGGAGTCTCTTGCAGGTATCCCCCACCCTCCGGTGACCAAGGATCAGCAGTGCAGCCAGTCCAACAAGTCGGACACGATAGCTCCGGCCGCCACCCACCAGCCGGACACGTCATCTCCGACTAGTACAGAAGATCTCATCCGAGATCGACCTACAGTTTCAGGTAACCCTTGGAACATTGGCGCCATTGCTGGGGAGTCTGGAAGTCATCCCATCACCATGGCGGACGACCATGACAACGACCACGACTCAGACCTAGAAGACAGAACACCGCACAAAAATGCGGGCAATACATTGAAAGATGGGGACAAAAACTCATCAAATCCGGGAGTGATTGAAGCGCTTCAAGATCGTTTAAAGCAACTGGAAAAAGAAACCCAATGCCAACGAGAAGTTGAGAAGGATCTACAAAGAGAGATGAGGCGAGGTCGAGAATTAGAAGATAAAATTCTAAAACTCGAAACCGATCTCAGCACCAAAACTACTCGGTTCATCCCTGAAGACAACTCACGCAAAGACCAAGATCCATTCACTAGGGAAATCATGAAAACTAAAATTCCTAAGGACTTCAAACTCCCAGATATGACTTTGTACGATGGCACTACAGATCCCAACCATCACCTCAGCAACTTCAGAAGCAGAATGTACCTCACCGACGCCTCCGACGCCATTTGCTACAAAGCTTTTCCAACGACTCTCACGAAGACAGCAATCAGGTGGTTCGACAACCTACCTCCAAAGTCCATCTCAAGCTTTGATAACCTAGCCAAAAAATTCATTGCCAGATTCTCCATCCAAAAAGACAAGGCTAAGCACGCCCCAAGTCTACTAGGAATCAGGCAAGGAGATCGGGAAAGTCTTCGCAACTACGTGGAGAGATTCAACAAAACATGGCTAGACATACAAAGCTTGCCAACAGAGGCTGTCATCATGGGCCTCATCAATGGCCTACGAAAGGGACCCTTTAGCCAATCTATATCAAAGAAATATCCCATGTCTCTGGATGAGGTGCAGGAGCGAGCGGAAAAATATATCAACATGGAAGAAAACTCTCGGTTGGGGGAAACCCCAAAATCTGGATTCTCCAACCGAGACAAAGATAAAGAATCCAAAAAGAAGAAAGATCGACAAGGGAAGAAAATTAAAAAATATCACAATTACACTCCTCTTAGGGTATCCCTGGTGGATGTCTACAAAGAAGTCTACCATACGGAAAAAATATCCCCAGCTCGACCCCTCAAAGGCAAAAGAGGAGGAGGAAACCGGAATGAATATTGTGAATACCATCAAATCCGTGTGCACCCCACCAATGAATGCTTTGACTTAAAAAATGTCATAGAAAAATTGGTGAGAGAAAAAAAACTAGATCGGTTTCTTGCCACCCGAGATGATGAGCAAAGAAAGAGACAAAGGGATGAAGATGTCGGATGAGCTGAGCGATCACCTCGTACACTAGAAAGACACGTCCACATGATACACGGCAGATTTGTAGGAGGAGGAATCTCCAAATCATCCCGCAAAAGATATCTCAAAGAAGTATATCATGTCGAAGGAAAGGAGGAAGCACCCGACATCCTGCAATCACGTTAACCAAGGAAGACGCATCCGGTATCATCTCAGGATACGACGATCCTATGGTCATCACCATCATACTGGCAAATGCCAATCTCTACCACACATTAATAGACTGACGAGATATTTTGGAGGAAAGATGAATTTCTCCCAAAACACACAAATCTAACCGGCAAGTGCACCGGGTCGCATCAAGTAGTAATAACTCACTTAGAGTGAGGTCGATCCCACAGGGATTGATGGATCAAGCAACTTTAGTGGGTGATTAGTTTAGTCAAGCTAACATAGAGTGAATTGTGTGAAGTTGAGCAACAGAAGGTAAAAATTGCAGGGAAATTAAAGTTGCAGAATGTAAATGGGCGGAAGCTTAAAGAGCAAGAAATGTAAATTGCAAGAATCTTAAATGCCAAGAAATATAAATTGCATTAAACGTAAAGGGGCTGGGTGCTGGAAAGTTAAATGGAAGCAGTAAATTTGAACTCAGACCAATTGCCGAAAATTAAACTTGCAGGAAAGAAAAGTGTAGCAGAGAATTGTAGAAACTGAGATTTCATAAACTGAATTCAATATTAGAAAATGACAATTGCAGAAAATTAAAAGTGTATCAAAGGGGACTTTCTATTCTACTCTACTCCTAATGCTCTAGCAGAGCCAGCTTCCTTACAAATATGAAAATGATGCCTTATATAGGCTTTACAAAATGGAAATGAAAATGAAATTAAAAACAAATTACAATTAAATGAAATTCCTATTTTATCTATTTCTTGTGCCTTTGAGTGATGATCATGGGCCTTTGCTCTTGGTGGAATTGGGTTGAAAGAGGCCTTGGTTGATTGCTCTTGGAGTTTGAGGAGGAACCGAAGTGAACCAAATGAACCGGGTTGGAGTTTTGCAAAAGTTGGACCAAAAGTTTGAGCAAAAGTTAGAGGTCTAACTTTTGGTCTAACTTTTTGTATCAGCCCACAAAATTTGCTGCTATCCACGTTGGTGCAAAAGTTAGGGGTCTAACTTTTGCTCCAACGTTGGCCTCCCTTATGCATGTTCATGGCGCCAACTTTGTCCTCTTGTCATGTTGCTAATTTTATGCCCAATATAGACTATCATATATGGTTGGAAAGCTCTGAATGTCAGCTTTCTAACCCACTTGGAATCACTTCAATTGGACATCTACAACTCAAGTTATGATCATTTGAAGAGGGCATGGTCGCTGGCTTTGGTGTGCAGCGTTTGAGGTAACGTTTGCCTCAAACGTTGGCGAAAACGCCAGTTCTGGAGGCTCAAACGTATTGTCCACCCCATACTATTATACATTGTTTGAAAGCCCTGGATGTCTACTTTCCAATGCCGTTGGGAGCACATCAATTGGAGCTCTACAGCTCGAGTTATACTCCATCGAAGGTGCAGAGGTCAAGTGGCCTCACTGCAGGTTGCCACCATGTTCATTTATGCACATTGCGGGGCAGTTTTCTCCCTCAATTTTAGTGTCCACCATGCAGTGCCATATATGCTTGGAAAGCTCTTGATTCCTACTTTCCAATGCTTCTTGAATCACCTCATTTGGAGTTATGTAGCTCAAGTTATTCTTGTTGGAAGTATACCCCTTCAAGCTGTTGTGGTGTGTGGCGCCAACGTTAGCCTCAAAGTTAGGGGGCTAACGTTGGCGCAAACTTTTGCTCCTCCCCTTGTGAATTTCATGTGCCAACGTTAGCCACCAAGTTAGGGGGCTAACGTTGGCGCAAACTTTTGGTGCCCAGGGAGGTTCTCTTCATGCCAACGTTAGCCTCAAAGTTAGGGGGCTAACGTTGGCGCAAACTTTTGGTGCCCAGGGGTGAATTTCATGTGCCAACGTTAGCCTCCAAGTTAGGGGTCTAACATTGGGGCTAACTTTTCAACCAAAAGTTTGTGCAAAAGTTTGATGCTAACTTTAGCTCCAACTTTTTGCTTCCTGGTTCATTTTCATTTATTCCATTGTCTTCTCCTTACTCCTAGCTATTCCTTCTTGCTTCAACTCTTCTCCAAGCTTTCTTCACCTATCATTAATCAACCAAACACATCAAAGCTATGCTCATAATCATGAGATATTCATTCTATCATAATATGCAACAATTATAGCATAAAACCTCATGAAATAGCATGAATTCATACATGGTTGATTAAATCAAAGGAAGCATGAAAATCTACCTAATTGGCTTGCTTGTAGCTCAAGAAAGTGCATAAAACCTATTGAAAACAAAGGAAAAAGCATAGAAAAACATGACATGGTGACATGTCATCATAGACCAAGGGAGCTCCGCCGACATCTTATTCAAAACTGCCTTCGGCAAGCTCGGCTTAGAAGAAAAGGAGCTTAGAGCATACCCGAACAGCTTGTTCGGACTGGGAGATACCCCAGTATAACCACTGGGATACGTGTCACTACATACAACCTTCGGAAAAGGGAACCAATCCAGAATACTCAAGATAGACTACATCGTGGTCGACGTGAGTTCAGCCTACAATGTCCTAATAGGTCAGACAACACTAAATCAACTTGGCATAATAGTCTCGACTCCACATCTATGCATGAAATTCCCAACTACAGAAGGGATAGCCACGATAAAAGCAGACCAAAAGATGGCACGCCACTGTTATAACGAAAGTCTAAACCTCAGAGGCAGAGGAGAAGAGTTCCATAAAATTGAGCTTGGTGGAGTTCAGAGACGAGAAGAACTCCGTCCACAGCCCGAAGGAGAAGTAGAGAAAGTTCAGATCGGAGACACCTCGGACAAAACAACTAATATTGGCACGATCCTGAAAGGAAACGCAAAAGAATTACTAGTATAGTTCTTACGAGATAATGTCGATCTCTTCGCATGGAAAGCTGCAGACATGCCAGGCATAGACCCCAAGCTAATGTGTCACAAGTTGGCGGTCTATCTAGGATCTCGGCCGGTACAGTAGAGACGAAGAAAACTTGGGCCAGAACGATCCCAAGTTGTGGAAGAACAGGTACAAGCACTACTGGAGGTAGGATTCATAAGAGAAGTCAAGTACCCACTATGGCTAGCTAACGTCGTCTTGGTGAAAAATCAAATGGAAAGTGGTGAATGTGCACCAACTACACCGATCTAAACAAAGCCTGCCCAAAAGATCCTTACCCACTCCCAAGTATCGACGCTCTGGTAGATGCTTCATCCGAATATACATACCTCTCGTTTATGGATGCATATTCCGGATACAACCAAATCCCCATGTATCTGCCAGATCAAGAAAAGACCTCGTTTTTAACACCAAAAGCAAATTACTGCTACATTGTGATGCCTTTCGGTCTCAAGAATGCAGGAGCTACTTATCAAAGGCTAATGAATAAAATCTTTTCAGATCATATCGGAAAAATCATGGAAGTCTACGTGGACGACATGTTAATAAAGACACAAAGTGAAGAGACATTATTGTCCGACCTGGCCCAAGTGTTCGACACTATAAGGAAGCATGACATGCGACTCAATCCTGCAAAATGCACCTTTGCAGTAGAAGCGGGCAAATTCTTAGGTTTCATGCTCACACAAAGAGGAATTGAAGTAAATCCAGACAAATGCCAAGCCATACTCAACATGAAGAGCCCAACTTGTGTCAGAGAGGTACAACAACTCAACGGGAGATTGGCAGCCTTATCCAGATTCTTAGCAGGATCAGCGATAAGATCTCTCCCCTTCTATGCCACTTTAAGAAAAGGAAAGAAATTCGAATGGACAATGGAATGCGAGCAAGCCTTCCAGGATTTCAAAAATTTCCTGGGACGACCACCTATCCTAACTCGACCACGAGAGGAAGAACCACTTGTATTGTACCTTATGGTAGGAAGTCGGGCAGTAGCCTCAGCACTGGTTCGAGAGGATGACAAAGGGCAACAACCTGTATACTTCATTAGTAAATCACTGCAGGGATCTGAGCTGAACTACCAAAAAATAGAAAAGTTTGCCTATAATCTCATATTGACATCTCGACGACTTCGCCCGTACTTCCAGGCTCACACCATTAAGGTCCGGACCGACCAGCCCATAAAAGGAATATTGCAGAAGACAGATCTAGCAGGCAGAATTTTACAATGGGCAGTCGAGTTATCCGAGTTCGACCTCCAATATGAAGCTTGGACAGCCATCAAATCACAGTATTTGACCGACTTCATTGCAGAATTCACAGATACCTTGGAAACCCCCACAGAATAGAATCTCTACGTGGACGGTTCCTTGAATAAGACTGGAAGCGGTGCAGGTGTGATAATAGAAAGCAACCAAGGAACCCAAGTTGAGCTTTCCCTCAAATTTGGGTTTCCGGCCTCAAACAACCAGGCAGAATATGAAGCGTTACTAGCAGGTTTGAAGCTGGCTAAGGAGGTTGGAGCTCAAAAACTCAACATCTTCAGTGATTCACAAGTAGTCACCTCACAAATAACAGGGAGCTACCAAGCCAAAGATCCCACCATGAAAAAGTATTTGGATAAAACCAAGGAACAGCTCGAACAACCCGGGGAATATAAGATCTGCCACATACCCCACGAACAAAATGCCCGAGCTGACGCACTCTCAAAACTAGCCAGCACCAAACCAGGGGGCAACAATAGAAGCCTCATCCAGGAAATGCTACAGAACCCGTCAATCTCAGAAGAGGAAAAAGTCCTAGCCATAACAAGTCAGGATCAAGGATGGATGACCCCCATAATTAATTACCTCAAAACAGAAACACTCCCCACAGATGAAAAGGAGGCAAAGAGGTTAAAACGGGAGGCTCAGTACTACACTATCATAAACAATACTCTATATAAAAGAGGGATTTCAATACCACTATTAAAATGTGCGCCGACCTCCAACACAAGGGAAGTTTTAGAGGAAGTACACAGTGACATTTGTGGTAACCATCTCGGAGAACAAGCTCTCACAAAAAAAGTACTTCGGGCAGGATTTTATTGGCCAACTCTACAAAAGAAAGCTACAGAGTTTGTAAGGACATGTCCACCATGCCAGAAACACGCCAACTTTTACATCGCCCCACCAGAAGAGCTCATCAGCATAACCTCACCTTGGCCATTTGCAAAATGGGGACTCGATCTTCTCGGACCTTTTTCCCAGGGATCAGGACAAGTTAAATTCCTCATAGTAGGGGTAGACTATTTCACAAAGTGGATCGAGGCAGAGCCCCTAGCCAACGCCACTGCTCAAAGAAGCCGGAAATTCCTATATAGGAACATTGTCACAAGGTTCGGGGTTCCATACTCCATCACCACAGACAGTGGCACTCAATTCACAGATGCAGGCTTCAGAAAACTAATAGCCGACTTGAAATAAAACACCAGTTCACCTCCGTCGAAAATCCTCAAGCCAATGGACAGGCCGAAGCTGCCAACAAAGTCATATTGGCTGGGTTAAAACGGAGATTACAAGACGCAAAGGAAGCTTGGGCTGAAGAACTTCCACAAGTCCTATGGGCATATCGAACGACGCCACATTCCACCACAAAGGAATCACCCTTGCGATTAGCATACGGAACGGAAGCAATGATCCCAGTAGAGATCGAGGAAGGGTCACCCAGAGTCGTTCATTACAATGAGGAAGCCAACTCCCATCTTCAAAGGGAAGAGCTCGACCTACTTCCTGAAATCCAAGAAAGAGCTCGGATCAGGGAAGAAGCATTAAAACGTCGAATGGCTTCCAGATATAATCAAAAGGTAGTACCAAGAGGCTTCACTAAGAATGATCTCATCCTAATCCGAAATGATATTGGAACAACTCGACCCAGAGAAGGAAAGCTGGCAGCAAACTGGAAAGTACCCTACCGAGTCATAGAAGTACTTGGGAAGGGCTACTACAGACTGTCCGAACTCGATGGACGAGAGCTTCCCAGATCATGGCACGCCTGCAACCTAAGAAGTTACTATAGCTAGAGAAGGTAAAGGATCTCATCATAGGATGCACTCTTTTTCCTGAAAAGGTTTTTTAATGAGGCACCAAGTTGAGATTCAGAAATTATCCGACTTAAAGGGATGAAAAAACTCCTGTATGTATATATTTGCACTTTCTTTTGAATAAAATATATTTTAGATATTCTACAAATTCTCAAAATGCATTAATCTAAAGCATTCATCGTCCGATTATAAAGCAATAGATCGTCAGAAAGTGAAAAACAGATTCACAGCACGATCACAATAAAGACCAATAGAGATGAAAGCGCGATTCATCTAAAGGTCGACCAAATAAAGATAGAAACTACCTTCTACAAATCGGCAAAGATGAAAGCAGAATAATGCAAGAAGTTATCGAAAGTGATCCAGAAAAAGAACCTGACGAGGTCTTATGGATTGCTAAATAATAACTTAAAGACTGGCCGACGTTAAGAAGTCGGACCGAGTCAACCCAAGTTATATGTAAACCCTGGAAAAAGGTCTGGCAAACCCTATTAAAGAGGATTACTTTAACTTAGAAGGGCACGACATGACAAAGTCAGCCCAAAATATAAAGTTATAGAAGTAATCCCTGAAAGAGACCTGAACAAGGTCCAATAAAGAGGATTACAAAAATAACTTAGAAGGGCCCGACATGACAAAGTCGGCCCAAAACATAAAGTTATAGAAGTAATCCCTGAAAGAGACCTGACAAGGGTCCAAGAAAGAGGATTACAAAATAACTTAGAAGAGATCGACATGACGAAGTCGGTCTCCCACAACAAACAAGTTATAAAAGTAATCCCTGAAAGAGACCTGACAAGGGTCCAAGAAAGAGGATTACAAAATAACTTAGAAGAGATCGACATGACGAAGTCAGTTTCCTACAACAAACAAGTTATAAAAGTAATCCCTGAAAGAGACCTGACAAGGGTCCAAGAAAGAGGATTACAAAAATAACTTGGAAAAGACGACGCAAAGAAATCGGTCTCCCACAAACAAGTTATAAAAGTAGCCCCTGAAAGAGACTTGACAAAGGTCCAAAAAAGAGGACTACAAAAATAGCTAGAAAGAGGACCAACGTAAAGAAATCGGTTAGGGATTGCTAGAAATAAATACAAGAGCGAGAAAACCGAAATACGAGTCGGATCCACACATCCACAACCTCAAAGGATCCAAGCTATGAGCAATAAGTACAAAGCAATCCAAAGAGGTCGAGCAGCAAGGCTCCAGCATTCTCAAAACCCAGAAAGGTGCCAAGACAAGTGCAAACAAGCATGATATAAAATACAATATTATAACAAGCCTCAGGGTCAGGCCCAAAAGCTTGAAAGCTACTTATTGTTTTTTCAAAATAAAAAGTTGCTAAACAAGCAACCTGAAGGAGTATCAACAGTTAGCAAAATATTCAAACTACAAAATAAAGAGTTTAAAAGACCACAAGCCGGGCTATCTACACAAACATCCAAGAAAAATCAGCTAAGATCGGGAGCCTTTTCGGCAGCATCAGTACGGGGAGATGGAAGGCGAGTCTGAATAGGCACAGCATCCACGGTACCATCATCCCGACTCAAGATTTGACAATCCGGATCAGAAACGGATTGAGCGACCTCAACTAGGGGAACTGTGGAAGTTGACACTTTAGCAGAAGGCATAAGGGGAGGTTCGACGTCGTCATCATCTTGGTCATCAGGGACAATCTTACCATCCCTCACAACATTATCCAGGCTAAAAAGAGTAAGATCGACCTCGGGAGCAATAATTCAAACCTGCTCCTTCAGGTTCTCATAAACAGCATTAACATTGCCAACAAGATGACCCTGGAGCTCAGAGTAATCAGCTCGGGCTGACTCCAACTCCTCCCTCAGACGTACCACCTCCCGATAAGATGTGACATAACTATCTTTATGCTTCAATGCAGTGTCCTCAGCCAACCGCACAGAAGCCGCCAGAGCAAGGGAACTCGCCTTCTCATTCTTCAGATCCTTCTCCAGTTTAGCCACCTTTACCTCAAGCTCCTCCTTCAAACCCTTCATCCGATCGAACTCCTGTTTTGCCTCCTCCATAAAAGCTTTGGTGGCATAGAGAGGAAGATTTTGAGCAATTCAGTACAGGGCAGCTCCCATATGCGCCATTTTTACACTACTCCGAGTGATAAAATCCAAATGAGGAAGGAGCGATACATCATCCATAGGGAGGACACCGTAAGGACCGATCTGCTGATCTACGAACTCGACCGCGTCAAAATCAGGGGCATCAAGGTTGAAAGGCTCAATTGTTTTTTGTTTCTTGTTGGGAGGAGCACCAGAAGTAGCAGCGGAAGACTGTGGAGGGTCGTCCAGATGAACCCGAGGAGTGGGAATCACCTTCCTCGGCCCAGGAGAACTCGGCACGGGCGGCTTCACCTGAACTTGAGAAGATACCTCTCCCACCACCTTGGCCGAGATATTTTGAGCAGCAGCAGCCTTCCTTGCCTTTTTTAAGGCCTTCATGGAATCATTGTTTTTCGACATCTCTAAAAAATTGACCACAGTAATGGGTTACAATCACAAAAAGAAGAAGCAAAACTAAAAAGCAAGTATAGAAACAAGTCAGACAATACCCAAAGCAGCTCGAACCAAAGATGGATCATTCAAAAATCTTTTTGTATCAAGATGGGGTGGTTCCCCCCATAAATCTTCAAGAACAATTACAAAATTCCGCTCAACCTCGTCAAGCATCTCCCATGTATAGCGAGACACACTCACATTCTTTTGCCATTCTAGAGGAAAGGCAGGCTCATCACTTTCATCAAGAAAAGAGGGGTGGGACCCCTCAACAGCATGGACTCGGAAGAAATAATTCTTAAAATCTTTAAAAGACTCATCGTACATGGCAAAAACTTTATGCCCCTGGGCCGACCTGAAAGAAACCCAGGAAGCTTTCTTTTTGGAAGAACCTCCCGGCTTGGTAGAAAAAAAAGATAGAGGAAAAGAGTCTGAGAAGGTGTTATGCCTAACTCTTGGCAAAACAGCTAAAAAATCTTGATAAAACCCTAGGAATTCGGATGAAGCTGGGATGGGGCAATGTTACACGACCACAACAAATCGGTCTCGAAAGCAGTAAAAGGAAAAGTAATGTCCAACTGGCTTAAGAAATATTCATAGGCGTAGAAAAAGGGACACTCCCCCTCGACAGAAGTAGGAAAATAAACCCTCTCGTCAGAATCGGGCGCCACAAGCTCATAATCCCTCTCTCGGGCACCAACACCACAAACCCTATGACGTTTCCTCAGCTCTACACAAAACTCAGCATCCACAACAGAGACACACATTAAGACAAGGGAGTCCAGCCAATCGGACATCCCCTCGGAAACTTTAGAAGACATCTCTACAATGTTATTGCGAGAAGACATGAGGCCAACTAATCCTACAATAAGAAAAGAAGATTGGATTACTAAAAAATATCTCGGACGAGGGGCAAAACAACTCGACTAATATGATACAGAAGAACAAACAGAAAAGGAAAACCCCAAGACTCAAACCAAAGCCATGGGGCATCCTTTGGAGGCAGTAACAAAGCAAGATTTCAGGAAAAATCTACAGCTCACGTCCCGACATTTCTCAAAACAAGAAAAGAAGATTTCAAATAACAAACGTTTCAAAAAAGGAAAACACAAAGTCATCAAAGCCACTATCTTCCTACAGTCTATCAGCAAAGAGCATCGCCAACATCAAACATGTCAAGCGGAAATCATCAAAAATACAACCTTTTTCAGAATAAAAAAGAATCATCATTCCCAAGCTTCAAAATCAAAAGCACAAATAGAAACGGTGATAACATGCAAAACATAAAAGCATCAAAGAAAGAGGAAAGACGAAAAAGTTCATGCAAAAGATGAAGAAACTCCCAGAACACATATTACAACAGCAATCAGGCATGGCAAAAGCAGAAAGATCCAAACTTTCTCCAAGCAAAATCAAAACTTTCTCAAAATCAGACAGGAAAATGACGAGGAAAAGAAAGGAAGAAAAACTAACCTGAACGAAGAAAGAAGCTTCAAAGGAAATTGAAAGACGGAATCACCCAGAGAATCGCCAAATGATGCTGCAGCGCAAGAAAAGGCAAAATGCAGGCGAAAACAAAAAGTGAGAGAGTGAAGGGAGAAGTTACGAAGAAAGATGAAGAAGAGAAACCATTTTTTGATCGTGAATTTAAAAAATAAAAGCCAAGGGAACGGGCAATTAAAACCAATTAATGAAGGTATTTAAAGCCTTGCATATTCCAAAAGCCAAAATGCTAAATATAAAAGCGCGCGCTTTCAGAGGAAGCGAAAGAGAAAACGTTCCACATTCAAAAAAGAACTCTACAAAATCGACAAAATGCTCGAGTTCGACTTCACCAAAATTGAAGACTTAAACCTCTGAAAGAAAGACTGAGCTCGAGCAGGGGCACTGTTCATACCCTGGGTCAAGCTGTCCGACCCGGGATGTTTAGCGACAAAGTGACCGACCTCTTCAGGTCAGACTATCCGACCTCTTCTCAAAGAGCTCGGCCAAATCGACAGGAAAGCCCAAAAAAGGGCCCAACTCAAGGAACACGACCCAAATCCAAAGGCAGTCCAAGCCCATAGAGATAAGGGCGGTTCCCTTGAAGATAAGCTGACCTCAACTCAAAGATAAAGATAAGATAATATAACTAACTTATCTTATCTAGAAAGGTCACTCTACAACTACTATAAATACACTGGAGCACCCAGGTATAACTCATACTCTGATTCTACTAAAAACCTGTTTAATACCCATGCTAACTTAAGTATCGGAGTCTCTTGCAGGTACCCCCCACCCTCTGGTGACCAAGGATCAGTAGTGTAGCCAGTCCAACAAGTCGGACACGACAGCTCTGGCTGCCACCCACCAGCCGGACACGTCATCTCCGACCAGTACAGAGGATCTCGTCCGAGATCGACCTACAGTTTCAGGTAATCCTAGGAACAGTAAGGATGCATATGGCTAAGTGAGCTCGAAATTTGCATCTTTGATTAGCCTAAGCTCTCACCAAACACATATAACAACCTATACAATTCTAATACAATATCTAGTTACCCATGGCTCCCACTTTTTCACATACTCATGCATTCTCTTTAATTCACATTCCATATGCATTGTTATTATTACTTTACTTTCGGGCAATTTTTGTCCCCTTTTTATTGCATTTTTTTCTATATATATATATATTTTTTTCTTTTTCTATTTTTTTCTTTTTAATTTTCTTTTGACATATATTTTATCTTTATTTTGTATTTTTTTCTTTTTGCAATAAAGTATATACAAGAGTATCGATGCATATGGTTTAAACACAATTAATACATGAGTATGTACCCAATCCCATGATTTTCAACAAAAGTACAAAATACACTCTTTTACCTCAACCAATGTTCCAAGTTTCCCATACCCAAATGATACACACCCTCACTAGCCTAAGCTAATCAAAGATCTAGATTAATGGACATTTATTGTTTTTTAGTTAGGGGTAGTGATATGCTAAAATTAAGAATAAAAGGGATCAAATAGGCTCAAAATTGGCTAACAATAGTTGATGAAATATAGGCTATTTGGGTAAGTGAGCTAAATAAAATGATGGCCTCAATCATATAAATGCATTCATACATGAAATAATGGACATATAGAATCAAACAAATCAAAGATTACAATCATAGAGAGAGAACAATGCACAGAAGAATGAAAAAGTGGTTATATGATGTAACTACACAATTCGGCTCAAAACTCACGTGCTTGTGTTCTTAGCTCAAAAACCATGTTCCAAAATAAATTCTTCAAGCAAGTTCAACAAAAAAAAATTTTCAAATTGGTAGAGTGCCATAAAAACAGTTTCTTGGAAGAGAAATCATTACCCCAACCAAGTAGTCCTAACAAGAAAGAAGTGGTAGAATATATACAAATTCATGCAACCTATGATTAAATGCAACCACTAGCTAACAAAGAAAATAAAAAATTGGTGTTGAAAAAGGAAATTGTTACCCACGGAGATCGGTCGGACGACCTCCCCACACTTGAAGATTGCACCGTCCTCGGTGCACGCGAAGAAGAGCAAGGTGGACGGGTGATGCACCACTATTTCGTGGTACATTTTATGCTAAATTGAGTGGATTTTATCCATTATTCTCACACTTATGCATATAAATTGCATCTTTTACATTTTCCTTCCTAATTCTGTGCTTTGATTGAAAACATGCTTCTTTGGCTTTAAAATTGCTAATTATTAATCCTCTCTTATTACCATTTGATGCTTTGATATATGTGTTAAGTGATTTCAGGGTTTATAGGGCAAGAATGGCTTAGAGGATGGAAAGGAAGTATGCAAAAGTGGAAGAAATACAAGAAATTGAAGGAATTGTTAAGCTCTCAACCCTGACCTCTTTGTACTAAATCGACTATGACTTGAGCTACAGTGGTCCGAATGAAGCGGTTCCAGTTGCGTTGGAAAGCTAACATCCAGGGCTTCAAAATGATATGCAATTCGCCATAGTTGCCATGCAGTTAGGCGATGCGTACGCGTGGGCGACGCGTACGCATGACAGAGCCACGTACTGGACGTATCATAAAATGCTCTGGGCAATTTCTGGGTTCTTTTTGGCCGAGTTCCAAGCGCGAAAACATAGATTAGAGGCTGCAGAGTGAAAGAATTAGAGAGACAACATTCATTCACATAATTTTAGGTTTTAGATGTAGTTTTCTAGAGAGAGGCTCTCTCCTCTCTCTAGGTTTTAGGATTTTTAGCTTTAATTCTTCTCAATTTCAAATCTCTATCTTAGTATAATTTAGTTTCTCTTCTACTTTTATTTCTCTTAGCACTAGTTTATTATTTCACTTGTTGATTACTTTATGTTTCCAATTTAGTTTATGAATTCTCATGTTAGATTTGATTTTCTATTTAATGCAAGTTGAGGTATTTTATGTTTATTGCTTCTTCCTTTATTTGTTATCCTTGATTTTGCAATTATTGGTTTTAGTATTTACATTCCCTTGTTGCTTTTCTATGCTTTTCTTTTGTTCCTTCCAAGTGTTTGACAAAATGCTTGGTTGGATTTTAAACTATTTTTTTATGTTTTTAGCTTAGATTGAGCAATTGGAGACTCTTGAGTTATCAAACTCTTTTGTTGATTAGCGATTGAAAGTTGCTAGTTGATTTGAATTCCACTAAAGCTAGTCTTTCCTTAGGAGTTGACTAGGACTTGAGGAATTAAATTGATTATTTCCATTTGACTTTCCTTCAAAGTTAGAGGTTGACTAAGTGGAGCAATGGACGATTCTTGTCACAATTGATGATGATAATGAGGATAGGACTTCTAATTATCAATCCTTGTTAGGACTTTTTCATAATTATTAGTTTATTTTCTTATCATTTACATTCCTTGTTCAACCTTTCAAAAACCCAAAAATATACTATCTCATAACCAATAGTAAAAACACTTCCCTGCAATTCCTTGAGAGATGACCCGAGGTTTAATACTTCGGTTTATTTTTATTGGGTTTGCTAAAGTGACAAACAAATTAAATCTGATTGAGGTTTAATTGTCGGTTTAGATCTATTCTTGCAACGCGACTACTTTTGTGAAATTCTTTACCGACGATTTTTCCTCTATCAAAATGGCGTCGTTGCCGGAGAATTGCAAATTTTTTTTTGGTGACTAAACAAGGAAAGAAACAAAGCAAAAACTATTCTAAATCCGAGCGGATGATTCGTTGGAGATCAACACCAGGCTCAGACCAAATAACATGATTAGAGTTACTCTTGGCACCATATTTAGCCATCCAATCCGCAGCTCTATTTGCTTCTCGGGACACCCATTCAACGTGAACAAGCCAAGGACGAGATAAAAGCTCCTGAATCTTGTGAACCAAATCTGTTACTTCAGATGGATACCCACTTGTAAGCTCATGCATGATGGGCAGAATGTCAAGGCAATCTGTTTCACATATAATATCCCTCAAACCACAATCCCAAGCTAAAACCAGCCCCCTCCAAGCAGCAAATAATTCACATCTGATTATAGACCAAGGGGGAATGCTTCCAGAGCAGCCCGAGATCCAATCTCCCTTAGAATCTCTAATAATACACCCAAATCCCGCTAAATTTGAATCCATATACAAGCTTGCATCACAATTAACTTTAAAACTATTGCCTACCGGTGGTTCCCAACACAGGCAATTTCGGAGAGACCTAAAGGCATTGCTTCGATTTCTGTAAACCTGTAAGTCCTTGGCGGTAATTCTGGCCAAGGCAACAACCTTATGGTCTGTCCAAGGGTTGTCAGTGTTGAATATGTCATTGTACCTATGTCTCCATACCCACCAAAGCCCTGCACCAAAGGACGCCTCATTGTTAGCCAAGGCCTTCCGAAACCACTCTTCAAGACCAGTACCAGCCGTCGAGTCCAGGATACTAGGATCCAACATATACCAGATTGCCTTTGATCGTTCACAGTCTCTAAGGCAATGCTCCATAGTCTCCTGCGCCTTGTTACATCTCTTACACATATCTGAAGAAGCTAAATGCCACTTGAATCGAAAGGTCCCAGTTGGTAGAGCATCATGTAAGCTAAGCCACATAGTAAATTTGAACTTCTCTGGAATGTTTGTGTTCCACAACCAGTTCCAATTACTGTTGGCATTCCAATTTAATGTTTTCTTTAATAACCATCCGTAACCCTCCCTTGCACTATACTTTTTTGTTGCTGCAGGCCACCACTCCCACTGTGGCTCCAACTCGGTCAAACTAGGATATCTCAGACCACAAATAAACTGCTTAATCTCATGCGGAATAGGCGTGGTAAGACTATCAACCTCCCAAGACACCCCTTTCCACAAGTCAGCCACCATGAAATCTGATTCAGAAATATGTACATAAGGAACAAGGTTGCAAAGCTTACCAAAAGGAGTCCACTCATCATACCAAACTGATTTGTGGACATCTCCAATATTCCAATGAAGCCCTTCCTTGAGATGCTCATAGGCACTAACAATGTTCTTCCAGGTAGCCGATGAAGAATTTCTACTATTTCCGTTCATACCAGATTGATTCCTGAGATATTTATGCTTCAGAACCTGCACCCATAACTTCTCACTATTATTTAGACAATCCCATACCAACTTTCCCAGAAGCGCCATGTTAGCACAGGAAGTATCCCTAATACCCAATCCTCCTACCTTTTTAGGAGTTATGGCGACCTCCCACCTGACCAGAGGTAGCCCTTTTCCAGTCGCTTGGCCTTTCCACAAGAATTGTCTCATCAAAGAATCAATTTTATTACATGCATACTTCGGGAGAAGAGAAATTTGCATTTCATAAACTGGGATAGAGGCCATAACCGATTTAACAAGACAAAGCCTCCCTGCCTTATTCAGTAGGCGTCCTTTCCAACTGGAGAGCTTTCTCAAAATTTTTTCAATAATCTCCTGAGCCGTCTTCCTGGAAGCTCTGGCATGACCGATGTTAATTCCTAGGTATTTACCCAAATCATTGTAGAACCGGATGTTAGAGACCCCTGAGAGAACCTCTTTTCTCCTCTCCGACACCCTCTTGGAACACTGGGCCTTTGACTTATGAACATTTACCTTTAAACCTGACGCTCTAGAAAACAAGTCCAAACAATGCATGACCTCTATTACTTGAGCTTTTGATGCCTTACAGAAAAGCAAAAGATCATCTGCAAACATCAAATGAGAGAGTCGTGGTCCATTCCTAGAAACCGCAACTGGGTTCCACAAACCTTGGGAAACTCTATGAGAGATAAAGCAGGCAAGCATTTCCATACAGAGTACAAATAGATAAGGAGACATAGGATCTCCTTGCCTCAACCCTCTCTTCGGATTGAAATTTTGGAGCTTGTTCCCATTCCACAAAACTGCCAACGAAGAGGAAGTCACACAATTCAATATAAGATTAATAGTAGCCTTTGGAAACCCAAACCGGACCAAAGTAGCTTCCAGAAAATGCCAGTCTACCCTGTCATAAGCTTTTTCCAAATCAATCTTGAATGCCATGGTCCCTTTTCGAGACTTGGTGTTTCTCATGAAGTGCATAATCTCTTGAGCAATGATAATATTCTCTGTGGTTCCTCTTCCTGGAATGAACCCTCCTTGCAAAGGACCAATGATCTCCGACAGGAAAGGTCTGAACCTGTTAACTAGAACCTTTGTGACAATTTTATAAATTACATTACATAAGCTAATAGGCCGAAACTCCCGTAAGGAAGAGGGAACTTCCACTTTAGGAATTAGAACAATGAGAGTATCGAAAATAGCCGCATTCAGTGGCTCACCCTCAAAGGCTCGCTTGACCAGTCTACACACATCGTTGCTAAGAGAGTCCCAGAACTCTTTGTAGAAAATTGCTTGAAATCCATCTGGCCCTGGGGCTTTAAATGAACTCATGGTCATCACAGCTCTTTTAACCTCTTCAGACGTCACCGGTTCCACTAACTTTTGACAAGCCTCAGTACTAAGAGACGGGCAAGGAAAAGACCCCATGGCGTCCAGGTCAATATCCTCCCTTGTAGAAAAGAGCTTTTGAAAGAAAGAATTTGCCGCCATTTCTAGAGTCGTAGTCTCCATGGCCCAAGACCCATCCTCCAAAAATAACCCATGAATTTTGTTCCTCTTTCTCCTGATAACTGTCTGCAGATGAAAAAATTTTGTATTTCTGTCTCCACATCTCACCCATTGTTCTCTAAATTTTTGATACCACAACAACTCTTCTTGAAGAAGGACAGCATTCAGTTCCTGATGCAAAACTTGCTCTTTGATCCTAAGCTGTTGATCCTCCCGACCTTCCAAAGTAATCTGAACGTCATTCAAAAGCCTCTCCAACTCCCTTTTCTTAACAAAAATATTGCCAAAAACCTTTTTATTGAAGCTAGTTGCATCTTTTTGAACCTCCATCAAACATTTGACTACATCCGGAGCTCCTCTATTCCAAGCTGTATCAACAACATTCCTAAAAAGAGGATGAGTCATCCACGCAGCCTGGAATCTGAACAGACAATGGCCTTTGGTAGCCCTCTTTGCCATCTTGCACCTAGTGAATAATGGGCAATGATCAGAGTGAAGGCGCGCTAGCACCTCAGTATAAGCCTCCGGAAACATTAGTCGCCAGTCCTGGTTGATGACTGCTCTATCAAGCTTCTTGGCCACCTGCACCCCACCTTTCACCTTCCTGTACCAAGTGAATTTTCTCCCAATAGCCCCCATATCAAACAGCCCACAATCCTCCAATGTTTCCGCAAATTGTTCTGCTCTGGCAAGTCTAAATTGCCCCCCTCTAACTTCACTCTGTAACAAAACATCATTAAAGTCCCCTAACACAATCCATGGTCCGTGGATCATATTAGCAATCCTTGTCAAGTCACCCCACAGTTCTTTACGCCGATGTATATGCGGATTAGCATACACCGCACTGCAGTAACTAGATGTATTGCCCATAGTGATTTCAAAACTGATACATTGATCAACTACATCTAATACTCTCACAGAAATATTTGAATTAGAACATAGAACCCAGATACCCCCACTATGACCATTAGCCTCAACAATACCAACACCCTGGTAACCTAGATTATTCCAAAAAGATTTCATCCTCTCGAAAGCAATATGGGTTTCAAACAGAATGAAAAAAGTAGGATGAAATTTATTCGCTAACTCCTTACTATGAACCCGGGCCAATTTATTAGAGGCACCTCTAATATTCCAAAATAGAAAGCTTAAATCTAAATAATCCATAAAACAATTTGTATTGTAAAAAGGACCAACCTCAGCTGAAGTCCCTAACGAGATGATGAAGATCCACCATCATATCCCCCTGAGCCTTGCTTGTCCTTGTCCGGTTGTTGCCCGGTTTGTCTGTGTCCCTCCACTGACAACCCTTCCAATTTGCCGATTTGCTGCTTGCTGGTGTCACCAAGGCAGTCTGGAGTCGACGGCAAATTCTGCAAAGAAGAAGGGCGCAACCTCTTGTGTCCGTTTTTGATAATGGCAGTGAAAGTCGGCACCGCAACGGAGACAGATTTGCCCTTCACCCCTTGCTGTTTGGAAGATGCCATGCGTGCCTTAGATCCGCTAACCGACCCGGTCTTCACCCCTGATTCGGCTCCTCTCATACGTAGCCCAAGGTCATGGTTTTGGTCCAATTTCTGATTTAAGCGCACCGGTATTTTATCTTTAGATGTTTGTTGGGCTTTGTTTGATTGACTCAATTTTCCTCTCCTTTTACTGCTGACTTTGGTCCAGCCAGCCTCATTTCCCAAATGTTGGGACCCCACTTCCTTCCCATGCAACGTATCATCTAATTCCTCCCCAATTTCTGCAACTATCACTGACTCTTTGGGATTGCATCCAAATTCAAAAATTTTCTCTTTTGAAGCTTCCTGTGGCTACACCACCCGGGCCGCCGTCTCGGTCACTGATGTTTCCTTTCGATCCACCCTTTCCGAATCTATTGGGGTCATTCTGCAGTCAGTTGCTGGATGCCCGAAACAATTGCACTTGTCACAAATAAGGTGTAAGAATTCATACTCCACCTTATATTCAAACTCATCGACAATCACACTCCGGACCACCGGCAAACCAAGATTAATTTGCACGCAAGCCCGAGCAAATTTTCCCCTTTCCGCCAACTTAGTAGCCAGATCCACCTTGACTGGTCTTCCCACAGCAGAAGCGATTCTCATCATGGCTTTATCCTGATAGTACCATATGCTCAAACCAGAGATTCGAATCCAAACCATAGTCTCCCCGAAAGTGTCCTCACAAGGTTTAAAATCCGGTGTCCATGGCTTGACCGCAATATAGTGACCGAAGATCATCCATGGCCCCCCTAGTAAAACCTTCTCTCGATCGTCCATGCGATCAAATTTAACGAGGAAGTACCCAAAACCCACATCCAAGATTTCATATCCACCGGTGATCCTCCATACCCCTTTCAATTTGTGAAACATGGCCGTGTAACTAAGGTTTTTTCCAAGAACCTTAATCACAATTGCTTCCTTGTATGGTTCAGAAAGGATGTTCCTAGCCTCTTCGGAGAAGCAAACTCTTGGAGGCATAGGATCTCCTTGTTTTCCAGTGACCACTGCCATGGAATCCTCATCTAGAGCTTCAGTTCGATTTATCCCTGTGGCTACCGTAGAACCAATAACCTTGTCACGAAACAAAATCTTGGAAGTCACCCTGGAACTAAGGTCGCCTTTACTTGATCCCTCCTTCACACCTGATGCAAACCCTCCCACACTCTCCCCCTTATCTCTTTCGATGGCATGGCCATCTTCTTCACCATGTTTCACCCTCAAACGTTCTCTCCCGCTCTCTCCTTCTCTCATTCTCTCTGAGTACGGAGTACGTACTCTTTCTCTGCTAGGAGAATTGCAAATGTGTGCCTTATTATTGGTTATTATGAATATTGTGAATAATTTTGCTTTTTCGTTCCTTTGTTAGTGTTTCTAGTTTTAGGAGTTTATTTTCATTAATTCTTATTAGTTTTTGTTTTTACTTGCTACTATGAATTCTCATCCCTTTGGCTACGAGTTTGGTTCAAATTATGTTGTAGGGAATGGAAGCTATAATGAGAATATGCATCAAGGTTGGGACAATCAGAGATAGGAGGAGCCACAAGGATTTGATCAATCCTTTCGGCAACAACCTCCTCCAATGTGCCATGAGCGACAACCATTCTACGATGCATCCAAGACAATGGTTATGGTGGACCTTTTCGTGACAACCAACCTCCACCAATTTACTATGAGCAAGAGCCATTCCGAGGTGTGTACCAAGACAATGGATATGGTAGACCCCTTGTAGTTACCAACAAGCCCCACCATATACCTATGAACCTCCTTCTCAACATAGCTTTGAACCATCATACTCACAAGCCTCTTTCCACCATTCACCTCCATATGAACCCTCCTATCCACCCCAAGCTCCCATAGATGATACCTTTAGTGTTATTCGCCAAGGGCAACAGGAGCTTCAAACCACACTTACCTCTACTTTCACTGGTCTCACCTCTACTCTCCAAGCTCTTATATCCCGTGTGGATCCATATACCCCCAATAATCAACCCTCAAGCTCTGGTGCACTTCCTTTTCACCCATGTCCATCAATCCAAAAGCAACATGATCCCAATTATGCTATTGACATGGAACAAGAGAGAAGGGATCATCTTAGGGATGTAATGGATCGGGTTCACGCATACATACTTCAAGAGAAGCAAGAGGAGGCCCAAAAAGTGGAGGTAGGAGAGACCCTTGAAGATGAAGGAGTAGTTATAGAATTAGGGAGAATTGAAGAAAGTTGTCAAGAAGTGGAAGTTATCAAGGAGGAGTTAGATTTTGTACTAGAGCAAGTGGAGAAAATCAAAATTATCGAAGAAGAGGAAGTGGTTGAGGACTTAGTAGATGCGGAACCTCCCTGGGAAACTCAAGTCATAGAGCCTCCTTCCAAGACATTTGAATTTGATGTTAAGAAGGGTGTACAACCTCCAAGACGTGTCATGATTGAAGACTTGGAGGAGGTTGATCATGAGATGGATTCAATAATTGATGAGTTTCTATCTACAATTGAATCCTCTTCCAGTGGATGTGAAATAGCCAAAGAAGAAATTGATGAACAAGGAATTGAAGTTGAAAATACTTGTCAAGAGGTGGTGGAATTTAAAGAGGAGCACAAGGAAGTGGACCTTGCATTGTCAAAGTGTGGGGAGATCCCCCTTCCTAAGTCACCATCATCCTTTACACCATTCAAGTGGGTAAATCTCTTATCTCTAGGCTTTCTAATTCCACTTGAGTATCGGTTGCTTAAAACGGATGGTCAACTTAGAGCTCTCTGCGGATTGAAGAGCAAGGGAGAATTATGTGGTGGTTGGAAGCGTCACTCTAGGTTCATGTGGTTGCACGCTCAAAGTTTGATAACAATGGTTGGTGTAGAACCAAACTGAGTGGGTCTAGGAGGATGTTTGGGTGCTTACATGAGAATTTCAAGGCTAAACCACCCAGATGGAATCATAATGATCAACTTGAAGACGGGTGTAGAAACAAGATTTGGGATCCCGGCATACAAGAGGATCAACTTTGGGAGCTCGAAGCTTGTAAAGAACTTCATCAAGGCTTGGTGAATTCACTTGGAGATGATAGAGCTTATTGGAAGTTCAAGCGTTGGTGGCAGTTTCAAGATGAGTTCAAGCACAAACCACCATGACAAGGAGCTCACCAAATGTCCAACTTAAGGACAATAACTAAAAGTGCTAGGTTGGAGACAACCCACCATGGTATGATCCTCCTTTTTATTAGTTTTAATTTATTTCTGTCAGTTTTAATTTCTAGTCCTACATATTTACTTTTATTTTGCATTAAAAATAAAAAAAAATAAAAAAAGGGGAATCAACGCGCAAGCGTCAATGACGCGCACGCGTCGTATGTGTATGCACAAATGAACAGAGAGTTGCGCGAGAATCGAGCAAGAGGGGTACTAGGCGCATAGCCAGATCCACACGTACGCGTGCCTCACGCGTACGTGTCCCCTGCGTTTTTGCCAATCTATGCGTAAGCGTCAGCGATGCGTATGCGTGGAATGAAAAATCGGCGTAGTAAGGTAATTGAACAGAGAATTGGGCTGCCACTGTATTGGAATCGAGCGAGAAGTCATGCGTACGCGTGACCGACTCTCACGCGTCAGTTTGCATTTTTGACCACTGGTGCACGAAATTGTGATCTCAGGCAACGGCGCCAGAAACTCTGTACGCACGTCTTAATAAATCGTTTTTCATTCATAACTTCGATACAACTAACCAGCAAGTGCATTGGGTCGTCCAAGTAATAAACCTTACGTGAGTAAGGGTCGATCCCACGGAGATTGTTGGTATGAAGCAAGCTATGGTCATCTTGTAAATCTCAGTCAGGCGGATATCAAATAGTTATGGAGTTTTCGAAATTAATAATAAGTAAACTTAAAATAGGGATAGAAACACTTATGTAATTCATTGGTGAGAATTTCAGATAAGCGTATAGAGTTGCTTTCGTTCCTCTGAACCTCTGCTTTCCTGCTATTCATCCAATCAGTCTTACTCCTTTCCATGGCTGGCTTTATGTAAGGACATCACCGTTGTCAATGGCTACTTTTAATCCTCTCTGGAAAATGGTACGATGCGCTGTCACTGCATGGCTAATCGTCTGGAGGCATCACCCTTGCCAATGGCTGCATCCTATCCTCTCTGTGAGAATGGTCCGATGCGCTGTCACTGCATGGCTAATCATTTGGAGGGTCTTGATCATACTGGAATAGGATTTACTATCCTTTTGTGTCTGTCACTACGCCCAGCACTCGCGAGTTTGAAGCTCGTCACAGTCATTCAATCCTTGAGTCCTAATCGGAATACCACAGACAAGGTTTAGACTTTCTGGACTCTCATGAATGCCGCTATCAATCTAGCTTATACCACGAAGATTCTGATTAAGAGATCCAAGAGATACTCATTCAATCTAAGGTGGAACGGAAGTGGTTGTCAGGCACGTGTTCATGGGGGAATGATGATGATTGTCACGTTCATCACATTCAGGTTGAAGTGCGAATGAATATCTTAGAAGCAGAATAAGTTGAATTGAATAGAAAAACAGTAGTACTTTGCATTAATCTTTGAGGAACAGCAGAGCTCCACACCTTAATCTATGGAGTGTAGAAACTCTACCGTTAAAAATACATAAGTGAAAGGTCCAGGCATGGCCGAATGGCCAGCCTCCAAAACGAGATCACAGGATCAAAAATACAATCCAGGATGTCAAATACAATAGTAAAAAGTTCTATTTATAATAAACTAGCTACTAGGGTTTACAGAAGTAAGTAATTGATGCATAAATCCACTTCCGGGGCCCACTTGGTGTGTGCTTGGGCTGAGCTTGAATGTTACACGTACAGAGGCTCTTTCTGGAGTTGAACGCCAGGTTGTAACGTATTTCTGGCGTTCAATTCTGGTTTGTGACGTGTTTTTGGCGTTTAACTCCAGACAACAGCGTAGAACTGGCGTTCAACGCCCTTTTACGTCGTCTAAACTTGGCCAAGGTATAGACTATTATATATTGCTGGAAAGCCCTGGATGTCTACTTTCCAACGCAATTGGAAGCACACCATGTTGAGTTTTGTAGCTCCAGAAAATCCACTTTGAGTGCAGGGAGGTCAGAATCCAACAGCATCAGCAGTCCTTCTTCAACCTCTGAATCTGATTTTTGCTCAAGTCCCTCAATTTCAGCCAGAAAATACCTGAAATCACAAAAAAACACACAAACTCATAGTAAAGTCCAGAAATGTGAATTTAACATAAAAACTAATGAAAACATCCCTAAAAGTAACTAGATTCTACTAAAAACATACTAAAAACAATGCCAAAAAGCGTATAAATTATCCGCTCATCACAACACCAAACTTAAATTGTTGCTTGTTCCCAAGCAACTAAAAATCAAACAGGATAAAAAGAAGAGAATATACTATAAATTCCAAACTATCAATGAAACATAGCTCCAATTAAATGAGCGGGACTTGTAGCTTTTTGCCTCTTGAATAGTTTTGGCATCTCACTTTATCCATTGAAGTTCAGAATGATTGGCATCTATAGGAACTCAGAGTTCAGATAGTGTTATTGATTCTCCTAGTTTAGTATGATGATTCTTGAACACAACTATTTTATGAGTCTTGGCCGTGGCCCTAAGCACTTTGTTTTCCAGTATTACCACCGGATACATAAATGCCACAGACACATAATTGGGTGAACCTTTTCAGATTGTGACTCAGCTTTGCTAAAGTCCCCAATTAGAGGTGTCCGGGGTTCTTAAGCACACTCTTCTTTTGCTTTGGACCTTGACTTTAACCGCTCAGTCTCAAGTTTTCACTTGACACCTTCACGCCACAAGCACATGGTTAGGGACAGCTTGGTTTAGCCGCTTAGGCCAGGATTTTATTCCTTTAGGCCCTCCTATCCACTGATGCTCAAAGCCTTGGGATCCTTTTTATTTACCCTTGCCTTTTGGTTTTAAGGATTATTGGCTTTTTGCTCTTGCCTCTTGGTTTTAAGAGCTTTTAGCTTTTTCTGCTTGCTTTTTCTTTTTTTTTCTATTTTTTTCGCTATTTTTTTTTCTGCAAGCTTTGTTCTTTGCTGCTTTTTCTTGCTTCAAGAATCATTTTTATGATTTTTCAGATTATCAAATAACATGTCTCTTTATCATCATTCTTTCAAGAGCCAACATATTTAACATTCTTAAACAACAACTTCAAAAGACATATGCACTGTTCAAGCATTCATTCAGAAAACAAGAAGCATTGTCACGACATCAATATAATTAAACTAAGTTCAAGGATAAATTCGAAACTCATGTACTTCTTGTTCTTTTGAATTAAAACAGTTTTCATTTAAGAGAGGTGATGGATTCATATGACATTCATAACTTTAAGACAAAGTTACTAAATACTAATGATCATGTAATGAAGACACAAACATGGATAAGCACTTAACATAGAGAAAACGAAAAACAGAGAATGTAAGAACAAGGAATGAATCCACCTTAGTGATGGTGGCATTTCTTTCTTGAGGAACCAATGATGTCCTTGAGCTCTTCTATGTCTCTTCCTTGTCTTTGTTGCTCCTCCCTCATTGCTTTTTGATCTTCTCTTATTTCATGAAGGATGATGGAGTGCTCTTGATGTTCCACCCTTAATTGTCCCATGTTGGAACTTAATTCTCCTAGGGAGGTGTTGATTTGCTCCCAATAGTTTTGTGGAGGAAAATGTATTTGAGGCATCTCCAGGATCTCATAGTGATGAGCTTCATGCATCTCTTGAGATCCATGAATGGGCCCTCTTGCTTGCTCCATCCTTTTCTTAGTGATGGGCTTCTCTTCCTCAATGGGAATGTCTCCTTCTATGAAAGCTCCAGCTGAGTAACATAGATGGCAAATAAGATGAGGGAAAGCTAGCCTTGCCCCAGGAGAGGGCTTTTCGGCTATTTTGTAGAGTTCAAGGGAGATGACTTCATGAACTTTTACTTCCTCTCCAATCATGATTCTATGAATCATGATGGCCCGATCCACAGTAACTTCAGATCGGTTGCTAGTGGGGAAGATGGAGTGTTGGATGAACTCCAACCATCCTCTAGCCACAGGCTTGAGGTCCAGTCTTCTTAATTGAACTGGCTTGCCTTTGGAGTGAATCTTCCATTGAGCTCCTTCCACACATATGTCCATGAGGACTTGGTCCAACCTTTGATTAAAGTTGACCCTTCTAGTGTAGGGGCGTGCATCTCCTTGCATCATAGGCAAGTTAAACGCCAACCTCACATTTTCCGGACTAAAATCTAAGTGTTTCCCCCGAACCATTGTAATATAATTCTTTGGGTTTGGGTTCTTACTTTGATCATGGTTCCTAGTGATCCATGCATTGGCATAGAACTCTTGAACCATTAGGATGCCGACTTGTTGGATGGGGTTTGTTAGAACTTCCCAACCTCTTCTTTGGATTTCATGTCGGATCTCTGGATACTCATTTCTCTTGAGCTTGAAAGGGACCTCAGGGATCACCTTCTTCTTGGCCACAACATCATAGAAGTGGTCTTGATGGGCTTTGGAGATGAATCTTTCCATCTCCCATGACTCGGAGGTGGAAGCTTATGTCTTCCCTTTCCCTTTTCTAGAGGATTCTCCGGTCTTAGGTGTGGTGCACGAAAATTACTTCACAATGTAATTCCGCACAACTAACCAGCAAGTGCACTGGGTCATCCAAGTAATACCTTACGTGAGTAAGGGTCGAATCCCACGGAGATTGTTGGTTTGAAGCAATCTATGGTTATCTTGCAATTCTTAGTCAGGAAGTCAATTATATTTATAATTTGAATTGCGAATAAACAAGAGAGCATAGATTAAAGGTTACTTGTTATGCAGTAATGGAGAATATGTTGGAGTTTTGGAGATGCTTTGTCTTCAGAATCTCTGCTTTCCTCTGTCCTCTGGTTCACGCACGCACGTCTTCCTATGGCAAGCTGTGTATAGGTGGATCACCGTTGTCAATGGCTACCATCCATCCTTCCAGTGAAAAGGGTCCAGGTGCGCTGTCACCGCACGGCTAATCATCTGTAGGTTTTCAGTCGTACAGGAATAGGATTTACTATCCTTTTGCATCTATCACTACGCCCAGCACTCGCGAGTTTGAAGTTCGTCACAGCCATCCAATCCCAGAATCCTACTCGGAATACTATAGACAAGGTTTAGACTTTCCGGATTCTCATGAATGCCTCCATCAATCTAGCTTATACCACGGAGATTCTGATTAAGGAATCTAAGAAATATTCATTCAATCTAATGTAGAACGGAGGTGATTGTCAGACACACCTTCATGGATTGAGGAAGGTGATGAGTGTCACTGATCATCACCTTCTCCATAGTTTGGCACGAATGGATATCTTAGATAGGAACACGCATGTTTGAATGGAAAACAGAATTACTTGCATTAATTCATCAGGACACAGCAGAGCTCCTCACCCCCAACAATGGAGTTTAGAGACTCATACCGTCAAAGAGTACAAAATTCAGATCTAAAATGTCATGAGATACAAAATAAATCACTAAAAGTTGTTTAAATACTATACTGGTAACCTAGGTTTACAGAAAATGAGTAGACTATGACAGATAGTGCAGAAATCCACTTCTGGGGCCCACTTGGTGTGTGCTGGGGCTGAGACTAAAGCTTCTCACGTGCCTGGGCTGTTTTGGGCGTTCAACGCCAGGTTGTAACCTGTTTCTGGCGTTGAACTCCACTTTGTAACTTGTTTCTGGCGCTGGACGCCAGACAGCAGCATGGAACTGGCGTTGAACGCCAGTTTACGTCATCTATCCTTGAGCAAAGTATGGACTATTATATATTGCTGGAAATCCCTGGATGTCTACTTTCCAATGCAATTAGAAGCGCGCCATTTGGACTTCTGTAGCTCAAGAAATTCCATTTTGAGTGCAGAGAGGTCAGAATCCAACAGCATCAGCAGTCCTTTTTCAGCCTGAATCAGATTTTTGCTCAGCTCCCTCAATTTCAGCCAGAAAATACCTGAAATTACAGAAAGACACACAAACTCATAGTAAAGTCCAGAAATATGAATTTTGCCTAGAAACTAATGAGAATAAACTAAAAGCTAACTAAAATATGCTAAAATCTATGTGAAATTAACCCCAAAAAGCGTATAAAATATCCGCTCATCACAACACCAAACTTGAACTGTTGCTTATCCTCAAGAAACTAGACAAATAAAATAGAAGACTAATAAGTCAAGAAGCAATAATATCTCAGAGTTTTTGAGTGAAGCTCAGATTCTAATTAGATGAGCGGGACTAGTAGCTTTTTGCTTCCGAACAGTTTTGGCATCTCACTTTATCCATTGAAGTTCAGAGTGATTGGCATCTATAGGAACTTAGAATTCAGATAGTGTTATTGATTCTCCTATTTCAGTATGATGATTCTTGAACACAGCTACTTTATGAGTCTTGGCCGTGGCCCTAAGCACTTTGTTTTCCAGTATTACCACCGGATACATAAATGCCACAGACACATAATTGGGTGAACCTTTTCAGATTGTGACTCAGCTTTGCTAAAGTCCCCAATTAGAGGTGTCCAAGGTTCTTAAGCACAGTTTTCTTTTGATTTGGACCTTGACTTTAACCGCTCAGTCTCAAGTTTTCACCTGACACCTTCACGCCACAAGCACATGGTTAGGGACAGCTTGGTTTAGCCGCTTAGGCCAGGATTTTATTCCTTTAGGCCCTCCTATCCACTGATGCTCAAAGCCTTGGGATCCTTTTTATTTACCCTTGCCTTTTGGTTTTAAGGATTATTGGCTTTTTGCTCTTGCCTCTTGGTTTTAAGAGCTTTTGGCTTTTTCTGCTTGCTTTTTTTTTTTTTTTCTATTTTTTTTCGCTATTTTTTTTTCTGCAAGCTTTGTTCTTTGCTGCTTTTTCTTGCTTCAAGAATCATTTTTATGATTTTTCAGATTATCAAATAACATGTCTCTTTATCATCATTCTTTCAAGAGCCAACATATTTAACATTCTTAAACAACAACTTCAAAAGACATATGCACTGTTCAAGCATTCATTCAGAAAACAAGAAGCATTGTCACGACATCAATATAATTAAACTAAGTTCAAGGATAAATTCGAAACTCATGTGCTTCTTGTTCTTTTGAATTAAAACAGTTTTCATTTAAGAGAGGTGATGGATTCATATGACATTCATAACTTTAAGACAAAGTTACTAAATACTAATGATCATGTAATGAAGACACAAACATGGATAAGCACTTAACATAGAGAAAACGAAAAACAGAGAATGTAAGAACAAGGAATGAATCCACCTTAGTGATGGTGGCGTTTCTTTCTTGAGGAACCAATGATGTCCTTGAGCTCTTCTATGTCTCTTCCTTGTCTTTGTTGCTCCTCCCTCATTGCTTTTTGATCTTCTTTTATTTTATGAAGGATGATGGAGTGCTCTTGATGTTCCACCCTTAATTGTCCCATGTTGGAACTTAATTCTCCTAGGGAGGTGTTGATTTGCTCCCAATAGTTTTGTGGAGGAAAATGCATTTGAGGCATCTCCAGGATCTCATAGTGATGAGCTTCATGCGTCTCTTGAGATCCATGAATGGGCCCTCTTGCTTGCTCCATCCTTTTCTTAGTGATGGGCTTCTCTTCCTCAATGGGAATGTCTCCTTCTATGAAAGCTCCAGCTGAGTAACATAGATGGCAAATAAGATGAGGGAAAGCTAGCCTTGCCCCAGGAGAGGGCTTTTCGGCTATTTTGTAGAGTTCAAGGGAGATGACTTCATGAACTTTTACTTCCTCTCCAATCATGATGCTATGAATCATGATGGCCCGATCCACAGTAACTTCAGATCGGTTGCTAGTGGGGAAGATGGAGTGTTGGATGAACTCCAACCATCCTCTAGCCACAGGCTTGAGGTCCAGTCTTCTTAATTGAACCGGCTTGCCTTTGGAGTGAATCTTCCATTGAGCTCCTTCCATACATATGTCCATGAGGACTTGGTCCAACCTTTGATTAAAGTTGACCCTTCTAGTGTAGGGGCGTGCATCTCCTTGCATCATAGGCAAGTTAAACGCCAACCTCACATTTTCCGGACTAAAATCTAAGTATTTCCCCCGAACCATTGTAATATAATTCTTTGGGTTTGGGTTCTTACTTTGATCATGGTTCCTAGTGATCCATGCATTGGCATAGAACTCTTGAACCATTAGGATGCCGACTTGTTGGATGGGGTTTGTTAGAAATTCCCAACCTCTTCTTTGGATTTCATGTCGGATCTCTGGATACTCATTTCTCTTGAGCTTGAAAGGGACCTCGGGGATCACCTTCTTCTTGGCCACAACATCATAGAAGTGGTCTTGATGGGCTTTGGAGATGAATCTTTCCATCTCCCATGACTCGGAGGTGGAAGCTTATGTCTTCCCTTTCCCTTTTCTAGAGGATTCTCCGGTCTTAGGTGTGGTGCACGAAAATTACTTCACAATGTAATTCCGCACAACTAACCAGCAAGCGCACTGGGTCGTCCAAGTAATACCTTACGTGAGTAAGGGTCGAATCCCACGGAGATTGTTGGTTTGAAGCAATCTATGGTTATCTTGCAATTCTTAGTCAGGAAGTCAATTATATTTATCATTTGAATTGCGAATAAACAAGAGAGCATAGATTAAAGGTTACTTGTTATGCAGTAATGGAGAATATGTTGGAGTTTTGGAGATGCTTTGTCTTCAGAATCTCTGCTTTCCTCTGTCCTCTGGTTCACACACGCACGTCCTCCTATGGCAAGCTGTGTATAGGTGGATCACCGTTGTCAATGGCTACCATCCATCCTTCCAGTGAAAAGGGTCCAAGTGCGCTGTCACCGCACGGCTAATCATCTGTAGGTTTTCAGTCGTACAGGAATAGGATTTACTATCCTTTTGCGTCTATCACTACGCCCAGCACTCGCGAGTTTGAAGTTCGTCACAGCCATCCAATCCCAGAATCCTACTCGGAATACCATAGACAAGGTTTAGACTTTCCGGATTCTCATGAATGCCTCCATCAATCTAGCTTATACCACGGAGATTCTGATTAAGGAATCTAAGAAATATTCATTCAATCTAATGTAGAACGGAGGTGATTGTCAGACACACCTTCATGGATTGAGGAAGGTGATGAGTGTCACTGATCATCACCTTCTCCATAGTTTGGCACGAATGGATATCTTAGATAGGAACACGCATGTTTGAATGGAAAACAGAATTACTTGAATTAATTCATCAGGACACAGCTGAGCTCGTCACCCCCAACAATGGAGTTTAGAGACTCATACCGTCAAAGAGTACAAAATTCAGATCTAAAATGTCATGAGATACAAAATAAATCTCTAAAAGTTGTTTAAATACTATACTGGTAACCTAGGTTTACAGAAAATGAGTAGACTATGACAGATAGTGCAGAAATCCACTTCTGGGGCCCACTTGGTGTGTGCTGGGGCTGAGACTAACGCTTCTCACGTGCCTGGGCTGTTTTGGGCGTTCAACGCCAGGTTGTAACCTGTTTCTGGCGTTGAACTCCACTTTGTAACTTGTTTCTGGCGCTGGACGCCAGACAGCAGCATGGAACTGGCGTTGAACGCCAGTTTACGTCGTCTATCCTTGAGCAAAGTATGGACTATTATATATTGCTGGAAATCCCTGGATGTCTACTTTCCAATGCAATTAGAAGCGCGCCATTTGGACTTCTGTAGCTCAAGAAATTCCATTTTGAGTGCAGAGAGGTCAGAATCCAACAGCATCAGCAGTCCTTTTTCAGCCTGAATCAGATTTTTGCTCAGCTCCCTCAATTTCAGCCAGAAAATACCTGAAATTACAGAAAGACACACAAACTCATAGTAAAGTCCAGAAATATGAATTTTGCCTAGAAACTAATGAGAATAAACTAAAAACTAACTAAAATATGCTAAAATCTATGTGAAATTAACCCCAAAAAGCGTATAAAATATCCGCTCATCACAACACCAAACTTGAACTGTTGCTTGTCCTCAAGCAACTAGACAAATAAAATAGAAGACTAATAAGTCAAGAAGCAATAATATCTCAGAGTTTTTGAGTGAAGCTCAGATTCTAATTAGATGAGCGGGACTAGTAGCTTTTTGCTTCCGAACAGTTTTGGCATCTCACTTTATCCATTGAAGTTCAGAGTGATTGGCATCTTTAGGAGCTTAGAATTCAGATAGTGTTATTGATTCTCCTATTTCAGTATGATGATTCTTGAACACAGCTACTTTATGAGTCTTGGCCGTGGCCCTAAGCACTTTGTTTTCCAGTATTACCACCGGATACATAAATGCCACAGACACATAATTGGGTGAACCTTTTCAGATTGTGACCCAGCTTTGCTAAAGTCCCCAATTAGAGGTGTCCAGGGTTCTTAAGCACACTCCTTTTTTTTTTTTTTTTGCCTTGGACCTTGACTTTAACCGCTCAGTCTCAAGTTTTCACTTGACACCTTCACGCCACAAGCACATGGCTAGGGACAGCTTGGTTTAGCCGCTTAGGCCAGGATTTTATTCCTTTAGGCCCTCCTATCCACTGATGCTCAAAGCCTTGGGTTCCTTTTTATTACCCTTGCCTTTTGGTTTTAAGGGCTATTGGCTTTTTCTGCTTGCTTTCTCTCTTCTTTTTTTTTTCTGCAACCTTTGTTCTTTGTTGCTTTTTCTTGCTTCAAGAATCATTTTTATGATTTTTCAGATTATCAATAACATGTTTCATGTTCATCATTCTTTCAAGAGCCAACATATTTAACAGTCTTAAACAACAAATTCAAAAGACATATGCACTGTTTAAGCATTCATTCAGAAGACAGAAAGCATTGCCACCACATGTTACTAATTAGAAATTTTTGTATATAAAAAAAAACTCGAATTTTATTGCCTCTTATTCAAAAGATCTACTATTTTATTCATGTTTGCTGATGATGAGAAAAATAGACTATAACTTAATTGGAGGTAAAATCAAAATAGACACTAATTACTACTATATGACTCCTACGGTAGACTCTTATAACGCCAACTATCACAGAGTTAAAGCAGAAATTGGAATTTAACAAGTCACGCCCTTTAATTCCCTCAAGTCACGCCCTTTCTCTTCCTGTTCTTTAATCAAGTAGCAAAGAATTTGACTTTGTTCCTTCTGTTCCTTTATTATTTGTTCCATAGCTTCTTGCATCTTGGTAACTGATGTTTCAAGATACTCTCAATATTCAGATTGAGGGATTTCTGGGAGAAATTCCTGTGTTTTCTTCTTGATGGGGTCATCCTGTGCTTGTTGTTTTTCCATTGATGCTTTGGTGATTGGTTTCTCAATTGAGATATACTCAGTTATTCCCATCCTTACTCCAGCGTCCTTGCAGAGCAGAAAAATCAAGCTTGGGTAAGCCAACCTGGGCTCTTTAGAATTTTTGTTAGCAATTTTTTAGAATTCAGTTGAAATCAGTTGATGAACTTCCACTTCTTTTCCCATCATGATGCAATGGATCATCACTGCTCTTTTAATAGTGACTTCAGAACGGTTGCTAGTGGGCAGCAGAGAATGCCCAATGAAATCCAGCCAGCCTCTGGCCACTGGTTTGAGATCTTCTCTTTTGAGTTGATTAGGAATACCCTTCGTGCTGGTGGTCCACCTGGCTCCAGGGATGCATATGTCCTCTAGAATCTTATCCAGGTTCTTGTTTGTTCTCATCATTCTCCTATTGAAGGAGTCTGGATCATCTTTCAGCTGAGGTAGCTTTAAGATCTCTCTGATCTTGTCAGGGTGGATATGAATAATCTTTCCTCTGACCATGGTTCGATAGTCATAGATATCAGATCCAGATAGTCTTTGCCTGTCTGTATGCCACATATTAGTGTAGAACTCCTGGACCATATTCCTTCCCACTTTCGTTTCAGGATTGGCTAGGATCTCCCAGTTCCTGATTCGGATTTGCTCCTGGATCTCCGGATATTCGTCTTCTTTCAGATCGAATCTAACTTCCGGGATCACTGATCTTAGACCCATTATTTTATAATAATGGTCTGAATGTTCTTTAGATAAGAACTTCCCTTGATTCCAAAGTGGTTTTGGAATGCTCTCTTTCTTGCCTCTTGAAGTGGGTTGTTTTCCCTTAGGATCTATGCTCTTAGTGATCACGGATAAACACACCAAACTTAGAGGTTTGCTTTTCCTCAAGCAAAAGAAAAGAAAGGAGAGGGATAGAAGGAGAGCTAGGTGCAATTGTTGATGGAGAAGGGTGGAGGCCGAACCTATATATAAAGGGAGGGGGGTGGGTTCGAAAATTTTGAAAAGATATGATAAAAAGATTGATTTGGAAAAGATAAGATAGAAGATATGATAAGAGATGATATAGTTTAAAATTGAAAAGATATGAAAAATTTTTTAAAAATGATAAATCTTAGATTTTGAAAAAGATAATGTGGAGATTTGAAAAAGATATTAGTTGAAAAAAATAGATTTGTTTTGAAAATTTGAAAAAGAGTTGGATTGAATTTGAAAAAGAGGGTTTGTACTTATGGATTAATATACATTTGATATTTTTAAGGTAGAGTTTTTAGAAATTAGGGATTTTAGAAATCAGGGTTCTTAACATGTTTATGCAAGAAATCATGAATTGAAGCATGAAAATTAAGATTAAAATGAAAAATATGAAGAAAAATGAATTTACCTCCTCCCCACCATCCTGGTGTTTGAACGCCCAAACGCTGCATGTTTTGGGCGTTCAACGCCCAAATGCTGCCTCTCCTGGGCGTTCAACGCCCAGCTGCTGCTTCTTTCTGGCGTTGAACGCCAGGAACTCCTTTGTCACTGGGCATTTTTCTGAACGGCCAGGACGCTGTAAATCTGGCGTTGAACGCCCAGAAGGAGCTTATTTCTGGCGTTCATCGCCCAGAAGATGCCCCTTTCTGGCGTTTAACGCCCAGATGGCTATCCTTACTGGCGTTCAACGCCTAGTGGATGCTTATTTTCGGCGTTGAACGCCCAAAACAGAGTTTTACTGGCGTTTTCTTGCCAGTGAGCTCTTTTTCTCTGTTTTGTGTGCAGAATCCTTCTGTAACCCTGTGAACTTATGCAATTGATTCTTTACTTTGTTATCAATGAACTTTATATAAACAAATAAAAATAAAAATAGGGCAAAATGCTTAGAGGATTGATTCCCCATGGCTGGGTTGCCTCCTAGCAAGCGCTTCTTTATTGTCTTTAGCTGGACCTTGCTGAGCTTTTAGTCTAGCTTCAGCCTTGAGCACTCTTGCTCAACATTGCCTTCAAGATAGTGCTTGATTCTCTGTCCATTGACAATGAACTTCTTATCAGAATCAATATCTTGAAGCTCCATATAACCATATGGTGATACACTTGTAATCACATATGGTCCCCTCCACCGGGACTTCAGTTTCCCGGGGAATAGCCTGAGCCTAGAGTTGAACAACAGAACTTTTTGTCCTGGTTCAAAGATTTTAGATGACAGCTTTCTGTCATGCCACTTTTTTTATTTTTCTTTATAAAGCTTGGCATTTTCGAAAGCAGTGAATCTGAATTCCTCTAGCTCATTTAGCTAGAGCAATCTTTTTTCTCCAGCTAATTTGGCATCAAAGTTCAGGAATCTGGTTTCCCAGTAGGCTTTATGTTCCAGTTCCACGGGCAGGTGACATGCCTTACCATAGACCAGTTGGTATGGAGAGGTCCCTATAGGAGTCTTGAATGTTGTTCTGTATGCCCACAGAGCATCATCCAAGCTTCTTGCCCAATCCTTTCTACGGGTATTTACAGTCCGTTCTAGGATTCTTTTTAGCTCTCTGTTAGAGACTTCAGCTTGTCCATTAGTCTGTGGATGATATGGAGTCGCCACCTTGTGGCGAATCCCATACCGGACTATGGCAGAGTAAAGCTGTTTGTTGCAGAAGTGAGTGCCCCCATCACTGATTAGTACTCTAGGGACCCCAAACCTGCTGAAGATATTTTTCTGGAGGAACTTCAGTACTGTTTTAGTATCATTGGTGGGTGTGGCAATGGCCTCAACCCATTTTGATACATAGTCAACTGCCACCAGAATATAAGTGTTTGAGAATAATGGTGGGAAAGGTCCCATGAAGTCAATTCCCCATACGTCAAACAACTCAATCTCCAAGATTCCTTGTTGAGGCATGGTGTAACCATGAGGTAGATTACCAGCTCTTTGGCAACTGTCACAGTTACGTACAAACTCTCGGGAATCTTTATAGAGTGTGGGCCAATAGAAGCCACATTGGAGGACCTTGGTGGCTGTTCGCTCACCTCCGAAATGGCCTCCATATTGAGATCCATGGCAATGCCATAGGATCTTTTGTGCTTCTTCTCTAGGAACACACCTACGGATTATTCCGTCTGCACATATTTTAAAGAGATAGGGTTCATCCCACAAGTAGTACTTTGCATCAGTGATTAATTTTTTCTTTTGTTGCCTGTTGTACTCTTTGGGTATGAACCTTGCAGCTTTATAGTTTGCAATATCGGCAAACCATGGTGTTTCCTGAATGGCAAATAAATGCTCATCCGGAAAAGTCTCAGAGATCTCAAGAAAGGGGAGGGACGTCCCTTCTACTGGCTCTATCCGGGACAGATGATCAGCCACTTGGTTCTCTGTCCCTTTTCTGTCTCTTATTTCTATATCAAACTCTTGCAGAAGCAACACCCATCTGATGAGCCTGGGTTTTAAATCCTGCTTTGGGAGTAGATATTTAAGAGCAGCATGGTCAGTATACACAATTACTTTTGATCCTACTAAGTATGATCTGAACTTGTCAATGGCATAAACCACTGCAAGTAATTCTTTTTCTGTGGTTGTGTAATTTTTCTGGGCATCATTTAAAACGCGACTAGCGTAATAAATGACGTGCAGAAGCTTATCATGCCTCTGTCCCAATACTGCACCAATGGCGTGATCACTGGCATCACACATTAGCTCAAATGGTAATGTCCATTCTAGTGCAGAAATAACTGGTGCTGTGACCAGCTTAGCTTTCAGCGTTTCAAACGCCTGCAGACACTCTGTGTCAAACACAAATGGCGTGTCAACAGCTAGCAGATTGTTCAGAGGTTTTACGATTTTTAAAAAATCCTTTATAAACCTCCTATAGAATCCTGCATGTCCCAGAAAGCTTCTGATTGCCTTAACATTGGCAGGTGGTGGTAATTTTTCAATTACCTCTATTTTTGCTTGATCCACCTCTATCCCCTTGTTTGAGATTTTATGCCCAAGGACAATCCCTTCAGTCACCATGAAGTGACATTTTTCCCAGTTTAAAACTAGGTTGGTCTCTTGGCATCTCTTTAGAACAAGTTTCAGATGATCAAGACAGGAGCTGAATGAGTCTCCATATACTGAGAAGTCATCCATGAAGACTTCCAGAAATTTTTCCACCATGTCAGAGAAAATAGAGAGCATGCATCTTTGGAAGGTTGCAGGCACATTACACAGCCCAAATGGCATCCTTCTATAAGCAAACACTCCAGATGGACATGTGAATACTGTTTTCTCTTGATCCTGGGGATCTACTACAATCTGGTTATAGCCTGAGTAGCCATCAAAAAAGCAGTAATAATCATGACCTGCCAGTCTTTCTAGCATCTGGTCTATGAATGGTAAAGGAAAGTGATCCTTTCTGGTGGCTGTATTGAGCCTTCTATAGTCAATACACATGCGCCATCCTGTAACTGTTCTTGTAGGAACCAGTTCATTTTTTCATTATGAATCACTGTCATGCCCCCCTTTTTTGGGATGACTTGGACAGGGCTCACCCAGGGGCTATCAGAAATAGGATAAATAATCCCAGTCTCTAGTAATTTGGTGACCTCTTTCTGCACCACTTCCTTCATGGCTGGATTTAGCCGCCTCTGTGGTTGAACCACTGGTTTAGCATTATCCTCCAATAAGATTTTGTGCATGCATCTAGCTGGGCTTATGCCCTTAAGGTCACCTATGGACCACCCAAGAGCTGTCTTGTGTGTCCTTAGCACTTGAATAAGTGCTTCCTCTTCCTATGGATTTAAAGCAGAGCTTATGATCACTGGAAAAGTATCATCTTCTCCCAGAAATACATATTTCAGGGATGGTGGTAATGGTTTGAGCTCGGGTTTAGGAGGTTTTTCCTCTTCCAGAGGAAATTTCAGAGGCTCTTTGATTTCCTCTGAATCCTCCAAATCAGGCTGAACATCTTTAAAGATGTCCTCCAACTCTGATTCGAGACTCTCAGCCATGTTGATCTCTTCTACCAAAGAGTCAATAAGATCAACTTTCATGCAGTCTTTTGATGTGTCTGGATGCTGCATGGCTTTGACAGCATTCAACTTAAACTCATCATCATTGACTCTCAGGGTTATTTCCCCTTGTTGGACATCAATGAGGGTTCGTCCAGTTGCTAGGAAGGATCTTCCTAGAATGAGAGTAGCACTCTTGTGCTCCTCCATTTCCAGCACTACAAAGTCAGTGGGAAAGGCGAATGGCCCAACTCTGACAATCATGTCTTCAATCACGCCTGATGGGTATTTAATGGAGCCATCAGCAAGTTGGAGACATATCCGGGTTGGTTTAACTTCTTCAGTTAAGCCAAGCTTTCTGATAGTGGATGCAGGTATTAGGTTGATGCTTGCCCCAAGATCGCACAAAGCTGTCTTGGTGCAGTTACCTCCTAATATGCATGGTATCAGAAAACTCCCAGGGTCTTTAAGCTTTTCAGGAAAGCTTTCTAGAATGACTGCACTGCATTCTTCAGTGAGGAGAACTCTTTTTGTTTCTCTCCAATCCTTTTTATGACTCAAGATCTCTTTCATGAACTTGGCATAAGAAGGTATTTGCTCAAGTGCCTCTGCAAATGGAATCTTTATTTCAAGAGTCCTGAGATAATCTGCAAAGCGAGCAAATTGCTTATCATGTTCCTCTTTCCGGAGTTTTTGAGGATAAGGTATCTTGGCTTTATATTCCTCAACCTTAGTTGCTGTAGGTTTATTGCCTACAGAAGTGGCTGAAGAAGCCTTTTTAGAGGGGTTGTCATCAGCAGTTGTGTGTGTCTGATCCCTCACTGGCAATTGAGTGCCAGAGTTAGAAGCTGGAGTGATGTGAGACGCCAACTCCTTGTCTGTTCCTGGCATCTGAACGCCAGAACTGTGCCCATTTTGGGCGTTGAGCGCCAGATCTTGCCCATTTTGGGCGTTCAACGCCAGATCCTTGCTTGTTTCTGGCATTGAACGCCAGTCTTTGCTTGTTACTGGCGTTGAACGCCAGTCTTGGACATGGTCTGGGCGTTCAGCGCCAGCCTTCCACCAGATTTCTGGCGTTTTAACGCCAGAATTACTTTTCCCTGGGCTCTTACTGTCCTCAGGTGAATTTTGGGTGGTTTGCTCATTCCTTAACTCTTTGCTGCCTTGAGGTGGGGTATTTAATGTTTTCCCACTTCTTAATTGAACTGCTTGGCATTCCTCTGTTATTTGTCTTGATAGCTGCTGCTTTGTTTGCTTCAATTGTTCTTCCATATTTATATTAGCCATCCTTGTCTCTTGTAGTTTATCCTTGAATTCGGCTAACTGCTTTGTTAGAAAGTCCAATTGCTGATTGAATTCAGCGGCTTGTTTTACAGGGCTGAGTTCAGCAGTTACTGTTTTAACCTCTTCTTTCATGGAAGGGTCACTACTTAGGTACAGATGCTGATTCCTGGCAACTGAATCAATGAGCTCTTGAGCCTCTTCAATTGTCTTTCTCATGTGGATAGATCCACCAGCTGAGTAATCTAGAGACATCTGAGCTCCTTCTGCAAGCCCATAATAGAAGATGTCTAACTGAACCCACTCTGAAAACATTTCAGAGGGGCATTTTTGTAGCATCTCTCTGTATCTCTCCCAGGCATCATAAAGATATTCCTTATCTCCTTGTTTAAAGCCTTGGATGTCCAGCCTTAGCTGTGTCATCCGTTTTGGGAGAAAGTATTGATTCAGGAATTTTTCTGTCAGCTGTTTCCATGTCCTTATGCTGGCCTTAGGTTGGTAATTTAACCACCTCTTAGCTTGATCTTTTACATCAAATGGAAACAGTAATAGTCTGTAGACATCCTGATCTATTTCCTTATCATGTACTGTGTCATCAATTTGTAAAAATTGTGCCAGAAACTCTGTAGGTTCTTCCTATGGAAGACCAGAATACTGGCAACTTTGCTGCACCATGATAATGAGCTGAGGATTCAACTCGAAGCTACTGACTCCAATGGAGGGTATGCAGATACTACTCCCATATGAAGCAGTAGAGGGGTTAGCATATGACCCCAGAGTCCTCCTAGACTGTTCATTTCCACTTAGATCCATGATGGAGAAAGGGAGATGTTGTAAAAAAAAAAAATTTATTTATTTATTTATTTATTTATTTCGAAAATAAAATAAATTAAAATAGAATAAATAAAAATAGGTGAAGATTTTCGAAAAAATGAGGGGAGAGAAAGTGGTTAGGAAGTTTTGAAAAAGATATGATTTGGAAAAGATTTTAATTTTTGAAAAAAATCTGAATTTTTAAAAATAATTTTCAAAAATTTGTTTTAAAATTAGAGAGAAAAGATATTTTTTTTTGAATCTAGTGAGGAAAGAGAAAAACAATAAAATAGCACAAGATTTAAAATTTTTAGATCTAATGCTCCTTGTTTTCGAAAATTTTGGAGGGAAAACACCAAGGAACACCAAACTTAAAAATTTTAAGATCAAAACACAAGGAAAACTCAAGAACACTTTGAAGACTCACAAGAACACAAGAACATGAAGGAAGAACACCAAACTTAAAATTTTTTAGAAAACCAAACTAAAATTTTCGAAAATCAAAGGGAAATCAACAAGAAAACACCAAACTTAGAGTTTGGCACAAGATTTATTCAAAGAAAAATTATTTTTGAAAAAGATTTTAAAAATAGGATAGCCAATTACCAAGAACATAAGCACCACGCTCTAACTAATTGAGCTATAAATTTAAAGCGTTTTAACAATGTATAAATAATAAAAGACTCTAAACCAAAAAGAAAATTTTTTTCCTAATCTAAGCAACAAAATAAGCCGTCAGTTGTCCAAACTCAAACAATCCCCGACAACGGCGCCAAAAACTTGGTGCACGAAAATTACTTCATAATGTAATTCCGCACAACTAACCAGTAAGTGCACTGGGTCGTCCAAGTAATACCTTACGTGAGTAAGGGTCAAATCCCACGGAGATTGTTGGTTTGAAGCAATCTATGGTTATCTTGCAATTCTTAGTCAGGAAGTCAATTATATTTATCAGTTGAATTGCGAATAAACAAGAGAACATGGATTAAAGGTTACTTGTTATGCAGTAATGGAGAATATGTTGGAGTTTTGGAGATGCTTTGTCTTCAGAATCTCTGCTTTCCTCTGTCTTCTGGTTCACGCACGCACGTCCTCCTATGGCAAGCTGTGTATAGGTGGATCACCGTTGTCAATGGCTACCATCCATCCTTCCAGTGAAAAGGGTCCAGGTGCGCTGTCACCGCACGGCTAATCATCTGTAGGTTCTCAGTCGTACCGGAATAGGATTTACTATCCTTTTGCGTCTGTCACTATGCCCAGCACTCGCGAGTTTGAAGTTCGTCACAGCCATCCAATCCCAGAATCCTACTCGGAATACCACAGACAAGGTTTAGACTTTCCGGATTCTCATGAATGCCGCCATCAATCTAGCTTATACCACGGAGATTCTGATTAAGGAATCTAAGAGATATTCATTCAATCTAATGTAGAATGGAGGTGATTGTCAGACACACCTTCATGGATTGAGGAAGGTGATGAGTGTCACTGATCATCACCTTCTCCATAGTTAGGCGTGAATGGATATCTTAGATAGGAACACGCATGTTTGAATGGAAAACAGAATTACTTGCATTAATTCATCAGGACACAGCAGAGCTCCTCACCCCCAACAATGGAGTTTAGAGACTCATACCGTCAAAGAGTACAAAATTCAGATCTAAAATGTCATGAGATACAAAATAAATCTCTAAAAGTTGTTTAAATACTAAACTGGTAACCTAGGTTTACAGAAAATGAGTAGACTATGACAGATAGTGCAGAAATCCACTTCTGGGGTCCACTTGGTGTGTGCTGGGGCTGAGACTAAAGCTTCTCACGTACCTGGGCTGTTTTGGGCGTTCAACGCCAGGTTGTAACCTGTTTCTGGCGTTGAACTCCACTTTGTAACTAGTTTCTGGCGCTGGACGCCAGACAGCAGCATGGAACTGGCGTTGAACGCCAGTTTACGTTATCTATCCTTGAGCAAAGTATGGACTATTATATATTGCTGGAAATCCCTGGATGTCTACTTTCCAACGCAATTGGAAGCGCGCCATTTGGACTCCTGTAGCTCCAGAAATTCTATTTTGAGTGCAGAGAGGTCAGAATCCAACAGCATCAGCAGTCTTTTTTCAGCCTGAATAAGATTTTTGCTCAGCTCCCTCAATTTCAGCCAGAAAATACCTGAAATTATAGAAAGACACACAAACTCATAGTAAATTCCAGAAATATGAATTTTGCCTAGAAACTAATGAGAATAAACTAAAAACTAACTAAAATATGCTAAAATCTATGTGAAATTAACCCAAAAAGCGTATAAAATATCCGCTCATCAAGGTGCCATCAATGGTAATGGAAAAACAAAAAGCTTATGCTTTTACCACATCAAACTTAGAAATTTGCTCGCCCTCGAGCAAGAGAAGAGAGAATAGATGAAGAGGAAGAAGAAAATATGGAGGAGAGGGGTTTATAAGGTAGGTTTATGGGGAAGAGTGGATGGGTGTGAGTGGTGAAGTGGTGATAGGGAAGAGAGATTGAGGTGATTGGTGAAGAGTTTTGGGGAAGAGTGTTTATGGGATTGTGTGAAAGAGGGGTGAGAAGAAGTGAGTGGAGGTAGGTGGGGATCCTGTGGGGTCCACAGATCCTGAGGTATTCAAGGATTTACAACCTTGCACCAAATTAGGCATGTAAAATGCCCTTGCACACAATTCTGGGCGTTCAACGCCAGATTGGTGCTTGTTCTTGGCGTTGAACACCCATTTGTTGCCCATTTCTGGCGTTGAATGCTAGAACCATGCTTTTTCTGGGCGTTCAGCGCCAGCTCTTCTCCAGGGTGCAATTCTGGCGTTCAAACGCCCAGATGCTGCCCATTTTGGGTGTTCAGCGCCAGAACCATGCTCTGTTCTGGCGTTGAACGCCAGCCAGATGCTCCTTACTGGTGTTTAAACGCCAGTGAGATCCTCCTCCAGGGTGTGATTTTTCTTCAGCTGTTTTTGATTCTGTTTTTAATTTTTCTATTTATTTTGTGACTCCACATGATCATGAACCTAATAAAACATGAAAGAATAAGAAAAATAAAGTTATATAAATAAAAATTGGGTTGCCTCCCAACAAGCGCTTCTTTAATGTCAATAGCTTGACATTGGGCTCTCATGGAGCCTCACAGATTTTCAGAGCATTATTGAGACTTCCCAACACCAAACTTAGAGTTTGGATATGGGAATTCAACACCAAACTTAGAGTTTGACTGTGGGGGCTCTGGTTGACTCTGTTTTGAGAGAAGCTTTTTATGCTTCTTCTCCATGTTTATAGAAGGATAACCTTGAGTTGTAAACACAAGGGAGTCCCCATTCAATTGAAGGACTAATTCACCTCTGTCAACATCAATCACAGCTCTTGCTGTGGCTAGGAAGGGTCTCCCAAGGATGATGAATTCATCCTCATCCTTCCCAGTATCTAGGACTATGAAATCAGCAGGGATGTAAAGGCCTTCAACCATTACTAACACATCCTCTACTTGTCCATATGCCTGTTTTCTTGAATTGTCTGCCATCTCTAATGAGATTTTAGCAGCTTGCACCCCATAGATTCCCAGTTTCTCTATTACAGAGAGGGGCATGAGGTTTATCCCTGACCCAAGGTCACATAGAGCCTTCTCAAAGGTCATGGTGCCTATGGTACAAGGTATTAAGAACTTTCCAGGATCCTGTCTCTTCTGAGGCAATGTAAGTTGATCCAGATCACTCAGTTCATTAATGAACAAGGGAGGTTCATCTTCCCAAGTCTCAATACCACATTATTTGGCATTCAGCTTCATGATTGCACCAAGGTACTTGGTAACTTGCTCTTTAGTAACATCCTCATTCTCTTCAGAAGAGGAATACTCATCAGAGCTCATGAATGGCATAAGGAGGTTTAATGGAATCTCTATGGTCTCTAGATGAGCCTCAGATTCCTTTGGTTCCTCAAAGGGAAACTCCTTATTGATCACTAGACGTCCCAGGAGGTCTTCCTCACTGGGATTTACGTCTTCCCCTTCTTCCTTGGATTCGGCCATGATGGTTATATCAATGGCCTTGCACTCTCCTTTTGGATTTTCTTCTGTATTGCTTGGGAGAGTACTAGGAGGGATTTCAGTGATCCTTTTACTCAGCTGGCCCACTTGTGCCTCCAAATTTCTGATGGAGGACCTTGTTTCATTCATGAAACTTACAGTGGCCTTAGATAGATCAGAGACTAAGTTTGCTAAATTAGAGGTATTTTGTTCAGAGTTCTCTGTCTGTTGCTGAGTGGATGATGGAAAAGGCTTGCTATTGCTAAACCTATTTCTTCCACCATTATTAGAGCCTTGTTGAGGCTTTTGTTGATCCTTCCATGAAAAATTTGGATGATTTCTCCATGATAAGTTATAGGTGTTTCCATAAGGTTCACCTAAGTAATTTATCTCTGCTATTGCAGGGTTCTCAGGATCATAAGCTTCTTCTTCAGAAGATGCCTCTTGAGTACTGTTGGCTGCAGCTTACATTCCATTCAGACTCTGAGAAATCATATTGACTTGCTGAGTCAATATTTTATTCTGAGCCAATATAGCATTCAGAGTATCAATTTCAAGAGCTCCCTTCTTCATAGGCGTCCCATTACTCACAGGATTCCTCTCAGAAGTGTACATGAACTGGTTATTAGCAACCATGTCAATGAGTTCTTGAGCTTCTGCAGGTGTTTTCTTTAGGTGAATGGATCCACCTGCAGAAGTATCCAATGACATTTTAGCTAATTCAGACAGACCATCATAGAATATGTCCAGGATCTACTCTTACAGCAAAAGGGAAAAGCATGAGCCTGTAGACTTCAGGATCTACTCTATTAGTCTTAACAGTATCACATATCTGCAAGAATTCAGTTAAGAACTGAAAAGGATCTTCAGATGGAAGTCCATGAAACTTGCAGTTCTGCTGCATCAGAGAAACTAATTGAGGTTTAAGCTCAAAATTGTTTGCTCCAATGGCAGGAATGGAGATGCTTCTTCCATGTAAATTGGAATTAGGTGCAGTAAAGTCACCAAGCATCCTCCTTGCATTATTATTATTTTTGGCTGCCATCTCCTCTTCCAGTTCGAAAATTTCTGAAAGGTGCTTGCTGGATTGTTGTAATTTAGCTTCTCTTAGTTTCCTCTTCAGAGTCCTTTCAGGTTCTGGATCTGCTTCAACAAGAATGTTCTTGTCCTTGCTCCTGCTCATATGAAAAAGAGGGAACAGAAAAATAATAATAATAGGGATCCTTTTTACCACAGTATAGAGGTCCCTGTGTGAGTAGATGAATAAATAAATAGAAGGAGATGAGAGAGAAAGAGGATTTTCGAAAATAATTTTTGAAAAAGAGTTAGTGATTTTCGAAAATGGTGTTTGAAAAAGGTGAGTAATTTTCAAAAATTAAGATAAAAAATTAGAATAATTAGTTAATTAAAAATAAATTTTGAAAAATAGGGAGGATATTTTCGAAAATTAGAGAGAGAGAGAGAGAGAGTTAGTTAGGTGGTTTTGAAAAAGATAAGAAACAAACAAAAAGTTAGTTAGTTAGTTGAAACAAATTTGAAAATCAATTTTGAAAAGATAAGAAGACAAGAAGTTAGAGAAGATATTTTAAAATCAAATTTTTGAAAAAGATATGTTTTAAAAAAATGAGATAAAAAGATATTTTTGAAAAGATATGATTGAAATTAGTTTTGAAAAAGATTTTATTTTTAAAATCACAATTAATGACTTGATTCACAAGATATGATTCTAGAACTTAAAGTTTGAATCTTTCTTAACAAGCAAGTAACAAACTTGAAATTTTTGAATCAAAACATTAATTGATGATGTTATTTTTGAAAATTAGGAGATAAAGATAAGAAAAAGATTTTTGAAAAATATTTTTAAAATTTTTGAAAATAAATAAGAAAAATGAAAAAGATTTGATTTTTGAAAAAGATTTTGAAAAAGATAAGATTTTTTTAATTGAAAATTTGATTTGACTCATAAAAACAACTAGATTTTAAAAATTTTTGAAAAAGTCAAATATAATTTTCGAAATTTTAAGAGAGAAAAAGGAGAAGATATTTTTTTTTATTTTTTTGAATTTTTATGATGAGAGAGAAAAACATGAAAATGATGCAATGCATGAAAATTTTTAGATCAAAACAATGAATGCATGCAAGAATGCTATGAATGTCAAGATGAACACCAAGAACACTATGAATGTCAAGATGAACATCAAGAACTTATTTTTGAAAAATTTTTAATGCAAAGAAAACATGCAAGACACCAAACTTAAAAATTTTTCATGTATAAACACTATGAATGCAAGAATGCATATGAAAAACAAGAAAAGACACAAAACATGAAAACATCAAGATCAAACAAGAAGACTTACCAAGAACAACTTGAAGATCATAAAGAACACTATGAATGCATGAATTTTTCGAAAAATGGAAGATGAATATGCAATTGACACCAAACTTTCAACTTGACTCAAGACTCAAACAAGAAACACAAAATATTTTTGATTTTTATGATTTTATGATTTTTTTGGATTTTTCGAAAATTATTTGAAAAATAAAAATAAGGATTCCAAAATTTTTAATATGAATTCCAGGAATCTTGTACTCTTAGTCTAAAGCTCCAATCTGAGGGTTAGACATGGCTGAATAGCCAGTCAAGCTTTAGAAGATATTTATACTTTCCATGTATAGAGCAACTAAGTATGTGAGAATCAACAAGCTCTTGTGATGATAAGTTGAAACCCCAGTCCAAAAGATTAGACATGGCTTACAGCCAGCCAGGATTCAACAAATCATCATGAAACACTAGAATTCATTCTTAAAAATTCTGAAGAAATAATAAAAATTTTTTTCAAAAGATTTATATTTTTTTTTTCGAAAACAGATGAGAAATTTTTGAAAGGTTTTTGAAAAATTTTTGAAAATAAAACAAAAAGAAAATTACCTAATCTGAGCAACAAGATGAACCGTCAGTTGTCCAAACTCGAACAATCCCCGGCAACGGCGCCAAAAACTTGGTGCACAAAATTGTGATCTCAGGCAACGGTGCCAGAAACTCTGTACGCACGTCTTAATAAATCGTTTTTCATTCACAACTTCGATACAACTAACCAGCAAGTGCACTGGGTCGTCCAAGTAATAAACCTTACGTGAGTAAGGGTCGATCCCACGGAGATTGTTGGTATGAAGCAAGATATGGTCACCTTGTAAATCTCAGTCAGGCAGATATCAAATAGTTATAGAGTTTTCGAAATTAATAATAAGTAAACTTAAAATAGGGATAGAAACACTTATGTAATTCATTGGTGAGAATTTCAGATAAGTGTATAGAGATGCTTTCGTTCCTCTGAACCTCTACTTTCCTGCTATCTTCATCCAATCAGTCTTACTCCTTTCCATGGCTGGCTTTATGTAAGGACATCACCGTTGTCAATGGCTACTTTTAATCCTCTCTAGAAAATGGTCCGATGCGCTGTCACTGCATGGCTAATCGTCTGGAGGCATCACCCTTGTCAATGGCTGCATCCTATCCTCTCTGTGAAAATGGTTCGATGCGCTGTCACTGCATGGCTAATCATCTGGAGGGTTTCGATCATACTAGAATAGGATTTACTATCCTTTTGTGTCTGTCACTATGCCCACCACTCGCGAGTTTGAAGCTCGTCACAGTCATTCAATCCTTGAGTCCTACTCGGAATACCACAGACAAGGTTTAGACTTTCCAGACTCTCATGAATGCCGCCATCAATCTAGCTTATACCACGAAGATTCTGATTAAGAGATCCAAGAGATACTCATTCAATCTAAGGTGGAACGGAAGTGGTTGTCAGGCACACGTTCGTGGGGGAATGATGATGATTGTCACGTTCATCACATTCAGGTTGAAGTGCGAATGAATATCTTAGAAGCGGAATAAGTTGATTTGAATAGAAAAACAATAGTACTTTGCATTAATCTTTGAGGAACAACAGAGCTCCACACCTTAATCTATGGAGTGTAGAAACTCTACCGTTAAAAATACATAAGTGAAAGGTCCAGGCATGGCCGAATGGCCAGCCCCCAAAACGAGATCACAGGATCAAAAATACAATCCAGGATTTCAAATACAATAGTAAAAAGTTCTATTTATAATAAACTAGCTACTAGGGTTTACAGAAGTAAGTAATTGATGCATAAATCCACTTCCGGGGCCCACTTGGTGTGTGCTTGGGCTGAGCTTGAATGTTACACATACAGAGGCTCTTTCTGGTGTTGAACGCCAGGTTGTAACGTATTTCTGGCGTTCAACTTTGGTTTGTGACGTGTTTCTGGCGTTTAACTCCAGACAGCAGCGTAGAACTGGCGTTCAATGCCCTTTTACGTCATCTAAACTTAGCCAAAGTATGGACTATTATATATTGCTGGAAAGCCCTGGATGTCGACTTTCCAACGCAATTGGAAGCGCGCCAGTTTGAGTTCTGTAGCTCCAGAAAATCCACTTTGAGTGCAGGGAGGTCAGAATCCAACAGCATCAACAGTCCTTCTTCAACCTCTGAATCTGATTTTTGCTCAACTCCCTCAATTTCAGCCAGAAAATACCTGAAATCACAAAAAAACACACAAACTCATAGTAAAGTCCAGAAATGTGAATTTAACATAAAAACTAATGAAAACATCCCTAAAGGTAACTAGATTCTACTAAAAACATACTAAAAACAATGCCAAAAAGCGTATAAATTAACCGCTCATCAACCACCCACGCGTACGAGTGGGCGACGCTTACGCCTCGCATGTCTAATTCAGTTTTCATGCTTACGCGTGATGCATGCGCGCGCATCGCACCCTGTTTTTCATTTCTTTCTTCTTTCTCCTCTCCTTTCTCCTTCTTTCCTCCTCTTTTCTTACTTTCTTCTTCTTCATTTCTTTAACTTCTCATCCTTATTCTCTTTCATTCTATTTTCTTATTGCATTTGCATACTTTCACTCATTGCATTTTAAATTTGTGCATGTTTTCATTTTCTTTTCTAAATTTGATACTTTTTCTTTGGTGTTGAATTTTCTTGCTCAACTGATGAATATCTCTTGCATTATTCTGGTGCTTCATGACTTGTTTTATTCTGATTGGGTATTATTATTCATAAGTCAATGCTAATCTTTTATGATACTTGCATTCCATTTGCATTGATATGCACTTATACTATCTTGCATTACCCACACTCTCTCCCCCATTGTTGCAATTCTTGCACTATTGATATGCCATTTGCTTCTACTGTTTTCTCACTCATATGTTGTAGCTACCATGTGGCTGAGACCCTCATTATTTGGCATTAACCCACTCATATTTTATTTGTTTTCTTATCTTTATTTCTGGGTTACTTTTCTTCCTTTTCTTCTTCTTTCAGGATGGCCACCGAAGAAGGGAAAGGGAAAGCTTCTTAATGGGGTAACCGATGAGTCAATCTGCATAACTTTTGGAGAAAAGCATCAGTTGTAGCCACCCGTCCACTTGCACATCTTAGCATGCACCGAGGACGGTGCAATCTTTAAGTGTGGGAAGGTCGATACCTGTTCCGAGGGTTACCTGAAACTGTAGGTCGATCTCGGACGAGATCTTCTGTACTGGTCGGAGATGACGTGTCCGACTGGTGAGTGGCGGCCAGAGCTGTTGTATCCGACTGGTGGACTGGCTATGCTGCTGATCCTTCGTCACCGGAGGGTGGGGGGTACCTACAAGGGACTCCGATGCTTAAGTTAGCAAGGGTATTAAGCAGGTTTTTAGTAGAATCAGAGTATGAGTTATACTTGGGTGCTCCAGTGTATCTATAATGGTGTGGAGTGACCTTTATGAAGATAAAATAGTTATCTTATCTTATCTTATCTTATCTTATCTTTAAGTGAGGTCATCTTATCTTCTCGGGAACCGCATTTATCCTTCTAGGCTTTGGCTGCCTTTAGATTGGGCTGTGTCCCTTCGTTTGGGCCTGCTTGGGCCTCTTATGGAGATTTGGCCGAGCTCTTTGTGAAGAGGTTGGTAATGGGCCAACCTTCCAAGAGGTCGGACCTGAGCCAACCTTCTAAGAGGTCGGATAATCTGACCTAAAAAGGTCGGTCGACTTGTCGTAAAACATCCCCGGTCAAACAGCTCGACCCAGGGTATAAACAGTGCCCCTGCTTGAGTTCGGACCTTTCCGTGAGATCGTGCTTTCAGAGCTTCGATCTCTTTGGGGAAGTCGTGCACAAGCATCTGTCTGGCTTGTTTCTTCATTGCTTTGCAATCCTTGTAGATTTTCTTGAGGTTTGGTACTTCACAGTCCGTCCTCTTTTGAGTGATAGTGTGGGTTTTCTACCCTTGCCTTCTGGATCACGCTTTGCTTTAAGTTTTGTGTTGACAACCCTCTGCTTTGGCGAAGTTATCCTTACGGCGTGATATCCGGGCTTCTAGTGACTTGTCCAATGACTTTTTAGTGTTCTTTATATAGAACCTTTTTTAGTCTCGGATGGCGTTCGTAAATGTTCCGAGGGTTACCTGAAACTGTAGGTAGATCTCGGACGAGATCTTCTGTATTGGTCGGAGATGACGTATCCGGCTGGTGAGTGGCGGCTGAAGCGGTTGTATCCTACAGGGGGACTGGCTATGCTGCTGATCCTTCGTCACCGGAGGGTGGGCGTACCTGGGTGCTCCAGTGTATTTATAATGGTGTGGAGTGACCTTTCTGGAGATAAGATAGTTATCTTATCTTATCTTATCTTTAAGTGAGGTCATCTTATCTTCTGGGGAACCGCCTTTATCCTTCTAGGCTTTGGCTGCCTTTAGATTGGGCTGTGTCCCTTCATTTGAGCCTGCTTAGGCCTCTTTTGGCGATTTGGCCGAGCTCTTTGTGAAGAGGTCGGTAATGGGCTAACCTTTCAAGAGGTCGGACCTGGGCCAACCTTCTAAGAGGTCGGATAATCTGACCTAAAGAGGTCGGTCAACTTGTCGTAAAACATCCCGGGTCGGACAGCTCGACCCAGTGTATGAATAGTGCCCCTGCTTGAGTTCGGACCTTTCCGTGAGATCGTGCTTTCAGAGCTTCGATCTCTTTGGGGAAGTCGTGCACAAGCATCTGTCTGGCTTGTTTCTTCATTGCTTTGCAATCCTTGCAGATTTTCTAGAGGTTTGGTACTTCACAGTCCGTCCTCTTTTGATTGGTAGTGTGGGTTTTCTACCCTTGCCTTCTGGATCACGCCTTGCTTTAAGTTTTGTGTTGACAACCCTCTGCTTTGGCGAAGTTATCCTTGCGGCTTAATATCTGGGCTTTTAGTGACTTGTCCAATGACTTTTTAATGTTCTTTATATAGAACCTTTTTTAGTCTCAGATGACGTTCATAAATGTTCCGAGGGTTACCTGAAACTATAGGTCGATCTCGGACGAGATCTTCTGTACTGGTCGGAGATGACGTGTCCAGCTGGTAAGTGGCGGCCGGAGCAGTTGTATCCTACTGGTGGACTGGCTATGCTGCTGATCCTTCGTCACCGGAAGGTGGGGGTACCTGGGTGCTCCAGTGTATTTATAATGGTGTGGAGTGACCTTTCTGGAGATAAGATAGTTATCTTATCTTATCTTATCTTTAATGAGGTCATCTTAACTTCTGGGGAACCGCCTTTATCCTTCTAGGCTTTGGCTGCCTTTAGATTGGGCTGTGTCCCTTCGTTTGGGCCTGCTTGGGCCTCTTATGGCGATTTGACCGAGCTCTTTGTGAAGTTGTCGGTAATGGGCCAACCTTCCAAGAGGTCGGACATGGGCCAACCTTCTAAGAGGTCGGATAATCTGACCTAAAGAGGTCGGTCGACTTGTCGTAAAACATCCCGGGTCGGACAGCTCAACCCAGGGTATGAACAGTGCCCCTTCTTGAGTTTAGACCTTTCCGTGAGATCATGCTTTCAGAGCTTCGATCTCTTTGGGGAAGTCGTGCTCAAGCATCTGTCTGGCTTGTTTCTTCATTGCTTTACAATCCTTGCAAATTTTCTAGAGGTTTGGTACTTCACAGTCCGTCCTCTTTTGAGTGGTAGTGTGGGTTTTCTATCCTTGCCTTCTGGATCACGCCTTGCTTTAAGTTTTGTGTTGACAACCCTCTGCTTTGGCAAAGTTATCCTTGCGGCTTGATATTCGGGCTTTTAGTGACTTGTCCAATGACTTTTTAGTGTTCTTTATATAGAACCTTTTTTAGTCTCGGATGACGTTCGTAGCCCTGTTTGAGATTGTGCCTTTTTTTAGCGGAGTTGTATCCCTTTTAGCTAAGTACATTTGAGCCTTAAGTTGTTTCCCAACCTTTTGGCTTGTTCTATTCTGAGATCGTTCTTGCGCCTCTTCTTAGCTGACGTTGACCTGTACGACTTTGCCCCTGCTTGAGTTCGGACCTCTCGTGAGATCGTGTTTTTGGAGCTTCGATCTCTTTGGGGAAGTCGTGCTCAAGCATCTTGATTTTGGTCGATCTTGAGTAGTTTCTCCTTGTGCGAGTTTGGTATTGCCCTTTTTTGTTGAGAGGTCTTTTCAGCTTTCTTCCGACTTGTTTGTCTTCACTGCTCGGGCTTTTTAGTCATAATCCAACAACTTTTTTGGTAGTATTCCAATGGGGAACCTTTTTATAGTTTGTTTAGACGACTTTTTAGCTCCATCTTTGAGGCCGTGGTTTTTGCTTTTTTAAGTAGTGTCTTTTTTCAGTGAAGCACTTCTGGCTTTGGTCTTTTGACCTTTCCTTGGCCTTTGTGAGATGTTTATAGAGTGTTGGTACTTTTCTGTCCAACCTTTTTTTGATCAGATCTTGTTTTGTCTGTCTCTTGTTTGGGCGAGATGACCCTTGGGGCTAACCTGTCTGACAACTTTTTAGTGTTCTGGTAGAACCTTTTTAGTTATTCTAAACAATTTTGATAGCCTTGTCATGGAGCCGTGGCTTTTTGGGCAAAGTTGTGTCCCTTTTAGCGCACGCTTTTCGTTGGTCCGACTTCTCTTGTCGGTCCACTCTGTAGCTTTCGTGGTCGACTTCGCTTGTCGATTCTTTCTGAGTTATTTTTAGTAATCCATTTTTAATCAGGTTTCACCGGATCTCTTTTTTATGGATTTAATTTTTATAACTCTGTTGCTTTAATCGTCTTGAGCCGACTTCTTCATGTTGGTCGCTTCTAAGTTATTTCTAGTAATCCATTTTATTTGGACCTTTGTCAGGTCTCTTCTTATGGATTACTTTTTATAACTTTTTTGTTTATGGGATGACTTCTTTACGTCAGTCCCTTCTAAGTTATTTCTAGTAATCCTCTTTCTTGAACCTTTGTTAGGTCTCTTTCAGGGATTACTTTTTATAACTTTATGTTCTGGGCCGACTTCATCATGACGGGCACTTCTAAGTTATAACAATCCTCTTTTATAGGGCTGGCCAGACCTCTTTCCAGGGATTTACTTTTTATAACTCGGGTTATTGACTGGTCCAACTTCTTTACGTCGGCCTGTCTTTAAGTTATTATTTAGCAATCCATTTTTATTATGACCTCGTCAGGTCCTTTCTATGGATCACTTTTGATAACTTCTTGCATTATTCTGTTTTCATCTTTGCCGATTTTGTAGAAATTGGGTTTGATCCCCGTTTGGTCGACCTTTTGATGAATTTGGTTTTCATCTTCGTTGGTATTTATCATGACCGAGCAATGAATCTGATTTTCCCTTTCTGCCGATCTGTAGCTTTATAATCGGGCGATGAATTCTGCTTTGACTTTTTTGCCGACCTTGTCGAAATCGGGCGATGAATTCTGCTTTCATCTTTGCCGACTTTTATCGTGATCGGGCGGTGAATTTGGTTTTCACCCCGCCGACCTTGTCGTGATCAGGCAGTGAATTTTTGCACTCAGATTAATGCGTCTTGGTAGAGCAGTGAAATTGTTTTTCACTTTGCCGACCTTTGTTGAAATCAAACGGTGAATTCGGTTTTCATCGTGGTCAGGCGGTGAAGTTGGTTTTCACCTTGTCGACTTGTCGCTTTGTAATCGGACGATGAATTTGGTTTTCATCTTGCCGACTTTGTCGTGATCGGGCGGTGAATTTGGTTTTCACGTTGCCGACCTGCCGTAATCGGGCGTCTTGGTAGGAAATTTTTTAGGGAATCTGCAATCTTTTAAACAATAAAATGAAGATAAAAGTGTGTACATGTTAGTACTTACCCTTCTAGGTCGGGCAATCTTTTTGGATCTCAGCCTGGCGCCCTTTTTAGATTGCAGGCATGCCATGACCTTGGTAGCTCTTGCCCCTCGAGGTTGGATACTTTGTAGTAGCCTTTGCCTAGTACCTCTGTGACTCGGTAGGGTCCTTTCCAGTTAGCTGCTAGCTTCCCCTCTCCCAGTCGACTTGTTCCGATAACATTTCGGATTTAGGATGAGGTTGTTGCTGGCAAAGCTTCACTGTACTACCTTCTGATTGTGTCTTGAGGCCATTCGACATTTTAACACCTCTTCCCTTTGATTTTATTAATTTTTTTGGATTTTTGTATATTTTTTTTTTGAAAACATATAGGGAAAAGGAAGCAATGAATTCACAGTCCTCAATCAAGATTCCAGGAATCATACCAGGTTAGTCTAAAGCTTGATGGCCAGCCAAACTTCAGCATACCATTTTGAAACTTTAGAATTCATTCTTAAAATTTTTAAAATAATTTTCGAAAACAAAGAAAAAAATTTTTTTAAAGATTTTTGAAGAAAAGTTTTTTTGAAAATAAAACAAAAAGAAAATTACCTAATCTAAGCAACAAGATGAACCGTCAGTTGTCCAAACTCAAACAATCCCCGGCAACGGTGCCAAAAACTTGGTGCACGAAATTGTGATCCCTGGTAATGGCTCCAAAAACTTGGTGCTCTAATCTTAATTCATAATTTGTCACAACTTCGATACAACTAACCAGCAAGTGCACTGGGTCGTCCAAGTAATAAAACCTTACGTGAGTAAAGGTCGATCCCACGGAGATTGTTGGTATGAAGCAAGCTATGGTCATCTTGTAAATCTCAGTCAGGCGGATATCAAATGGTTATGGAGTTTTCGAATAATAATAATAAATAAACAGAAAATAAAGATAGAAATACTTATGTAAATCATTGGTGAGAATTTCAGATAAGCGTATAGAGATGCTTTCGTTCCTCTGAACCTCTGCTTTCCTACTGTCTTCATCCAACCAGTCCTACTCCTTTCCATGGCAAGCTTTATGTAGGGCGTCACCGTTGTCAATGGCTACATTCCATCCTCTCTGTGAAAAAGGTCCAAATGCTCTGTCACGGCACGGCTAATCATCTGGAGGTTCTCTATCATACTGGAATAGGATTCACCCTTGATAAACCACTATTTTATGATTTATATTGTGTTTAATTGTGTGGTTTTATCATGATCCTTACCCACTTATTCATTAAATTAGCATGCATTTAGATTTTCTTCCTGAATTTATTACATGTTTGAAAACTGCTTCCTAGAGACTTTAATTATTTACTTTTAATTCTCCTTTATTCCATTCGATGCTGTGATCTGTGTGTTAGTTGTTTCAGACTTTACAGGGCATAAATGAGTTAGAGATTGGAAAGGAAGCAAGCAAAAATGGAAGGAACACAAGAATTTGAGGAGATAACCAGCGAGAAGTGACGCAGTCGCATGGCTCACGCGACCGCGCGAAAGAGAGCAGATCGCAGTGACGCGGCCGCATGGCTCACGCGGCCGCGCGGATTGGAAAAGCTCTGGCGAGGTGGTAGCGTGGATGACGCGAACGCGTGGCGAGGAAAAGCGCGAATGACGCATCCGCATGGATGACGCGATCGCGTGACATGTGCGATCTGCATAATCTGCAGAATTCGTTGGGGGTGATTTTGGACCCTATTTCGGCCCAGTTTTCAGCCCGGAACAGCAGACTAGAGTCAGAGAACATGCAGAAACAAATAACACATTCCTTCGGAGAAAGTTTTAGATCTAGTTTTACTCTCTTAGGTTTTTCTCTCTAGGTTTTAGAATTTTAATTTTCAATTGGTCTTAGCATTGGAACATTGAGAAGAGTTATTCCCTCATCAAGACCTCGTCATTCTAGTTCGTTTTCTCAACTTGGTTTTATTCTTCCATGTTCCTTGTTTTGTTCAATTTTGTTATTTGAATACTTTTATGATTATTTAATGCAAGGATTATTTCTTTTTAATTTAATTTCAATTTCAATAATCATGTCTTCTTTTAATTCCCTTTCATATGCTATGGATTCTTTATTTACAATGCGTGAGTAGTTTCCTTACTTGATAGGGAGTTGATTAAAAGGAACTCTTGAGTTGGAAGGATTGAAGAAAAATTTGTAATTAGGTTAAATGTTGGATTACTATTCTGTCACCAACGCCAATCCCTTTGAACTAAGTGGGTTGCAACTTGTGAACAGATCTGGCATCCCAGCTTGTTTGACTTTCCCTTACTTAGTAAAGGATAACCAAACAGAATAACCATTAATTATAAATTAATCTTACAATCACTCCATCAATAGTAGAAATTCCAACCAATCAACTCCCAGTCAAGGCTTTTATTCATATTAATTAAATTTCCTCAATTTAAATTCCAATTTACCTAACTCAACTTCTTTGAACATCTGATTAATAAGATAGCACACTTTTCTGCAACTCGTTGGGAGACGACCTGGGACTTAAAACTCCCAGTAATTTTTAATTTAATTCTCTGTGACATATTTCTAAATTGATAGGCAGATTTTCGGTGAGTTAAGAACTATACTCGCAACGTAACCATTTTAATAATTTTTAATTCACCAACTTCTGCGTCTCATCAATTTTTGGCGCCGTTGCCGAGGAGTTGCAATAGAGTACTAATTTTATTAATTAGAATTTATTTATTTCCATTTTATTTTATTTTTGCTACTATGAGCTGCATGTTTCTTCCGTCAAATGACGCGTTTACTTCCTGATCCACGCTTGCTAATATTCGATCCTGAAATTGAAAGGACAATTTCACGAATAAGGCGAGAACAGCGTCGGTTAGCCCGCTCTGAGGGCGGATCTGAAAGTGAAGCTGAGGAAGAAACCAGCCCCCGTTCTACTGATTCGGTTGTTTTACGTGCAGAAAACATGGCAGCTAGGAGAATTACCATCCAGAAGGAAGGAGCCCCTGATTTTACAATGCAACCGTTTCAAGCGCATCATCCGGCGGTAGCTACAGATTTTGAAATAAAGCCCGCACTGCTAAATTTGATGCCCAGGTTTCATGGCTTACCTGCTCAAGAGCCTATCAAGCACTTGAGAGATTTCCAGGCAGCCTGTTCTACTGTCAGGCGTGATGGCACTGATGAAACTTCAATTCTGCTAAAAGCTTTTCCATTTTCTCTTGAGGGAAAAGCAAGAGAGTGGTACTACACTCAACCTCTAACAAATGTATCCAACTGGGATACACTCAGAAAGGAGTTTCTGGAGAAATTCTTTCCATCTGAAGTTACTGATAAGCTAAGGAAGGATATCTCCACAATTGTTCAGGATGACAATGAGACTCTCTTTGAATACTGGGAGCGCTTCAATAATCTTTTGGAAGTATGCCCCCACCACATGATTGACAAGATCGTGCTACTCAGCTATATTACACAGGGTATGAGACCCCAAGATAAGACCATGCTGGAAAGTGCCAGTAATGGGTCTATGAAGAAGTACAAGACCACTGATGAAGCTTGGCAATTGATCAGTGATTTAGCTGAATCCACTAGGAACCACAGACAAAAGCAAGGCTGTTCAAAAGCTGTTGCAGAAGTATCTTCCAGCAGAGAGACTGCTGCTCTAACTCAAGGCATCTATGAAATAACCAACTTGCTGAAACAAATGCAGTTGAATCAACAAGCTCAGCAAGCTCAACCTCCTCTATCACAGCAAAACCAATAACTAGTCCCACAAAGAGTTTGCGGAATCTGTGCTGATTATAGCCATTACACCGATGAATGCCCGCAGCTCCAACAAGAAGACAACATGGTGGCATCCACTCACAACTTCTATGACCGCCCCAACCAAGGGTACAATCAAAGTGGAAATAATAACCATGGATGGCAGGACAATTCAAACCAGAATTGGAGGGACAACAATAACAGAGGAGGCAGAGATAATCGGGGAAATTAGAGGTGGAACAATAACAACAACAGGAAGCAAAATCAACCTTACAGAGCACCTCACCTGAGGCAGAACCAAGGACCACAGAACAATCAGCAGCAGACCTCTCAATTTACTCATTCTTCGTTATCTTCTAATGAAGATCTACTACAATCTCTTGAGAAAAGACAACAGACTATGGAAAACAACATCATGAATAGTATTAACGCCGGTCTGAATGGTCTCACTTCTACTCTGCAAGCTTTTATGACACAGCTTGGATCAGCACAAAATTTCAGTAACCAACCTTCAAGAACCACTGGAATCCCCTCTCAACCATTACCCAATCCAAAGGGAGGCATTAATGCTATCACCCTGAGGTCCGGAACCACACTGCAGGAGAGGAATCAGGAGGAACCAAGCTCACCAGAATACGCCTCAGCTGAAGAGGTGGTAGAAATCGAAGATGTTGAAGAGGAAGAGGATATACAGGACATAGCTGAAGAAGAAATAGCTCAACCACAGGAGGAAGCACCAAAAAGCGCATGCACCACAGAAAATACCACTCCCATTCCATTTCCACAACTTGCAAGAAAGCCCAGGAAGCAGCTGGAACTCGATCCTAAAATGGTAGAGATATTCAAAAAGGTTGAGGTAACTGTTCCCCTTTTTGATATTATTCAGCAGGTACCTAAATATGAAAAGTTTCTAAAAGACTTATGTATCCATAAAGACAAAATTAATGAATTAGAAACTATTCCTTTAGGTAGTTCTATATTTGCTTTAATGGGAGGATTACCTGAAAAATGTAGTGATCCAGGTCCTTGCATAGTTAGTTGTACTATTGGTGGTGTAGTAATTTATGATTGCATGTGTGATTTAGGAGCAGTATAATGGCTTTGTCTATATATGATGTTTTGAGGCTCCCTCCCTTAAAAAGGTCGGCAGCTCGTTTTGTGTTAGCAGATAAAAGCATTATTACAGTGGCTGGAGTTGCTGAAGATGTTTTGGTGAACATTAAAGGGCTCACATTTCCCACTGATTTTTATATCTTGGAGATGCCCCACAATGAATCAGATAAGACATCATCAATCCTACTTGGAAGACCATTCCTGAAGACATCAAAATTCAAATTGGATGCTTCTTCAGGAACATACTCCTTTGAAATAGATGGCCGTATAGTAATCTTCAATCTGAATGGAGTCATTGACAACCCCCCAGAAGATCGTTCTATTTTCCAGTGTGATGTCATAGACAAAATTGTGGCTGAAGTTCAAAAGGAAGAGTTTAAAGAGAGGCACACTAGACAAGGTCCAAGTGTGGGGACCCTCTTAACTGACAATGGGAGCACTTCGCCATTTTCACAAGCCCCAGATAATCCAGAGCCCGCTCATGATCAAAAGTTAGAATTGAAACCTCTCCCTCCACATATCAAATACGCTTATCTTGAGGATGAGCAGAAGCTTCCGGTTATTATTGCAAGGGAACTGACTTCTAAACAAGAAGAGCAGTTACTTGACGTACTGAGGAAGCATAAGAAGGCAATTGGGTGGAGTTTGGCAGACATAGTGGGAATCAACCCTCAAGTATGTGAGCATAGAATATTTTTAGAAGAGGGAGCAAGACCTGTCCGTCAACCCCAAAGAAGATTGAATCCCACCATCTTGGAAGTTGTCAAAAAGGAAGTGACCAGACTATTGGAAGTAGGTATCATATATCCCATTTCAGACAGTGAATGGGTAAGCCCAGTACAAGTGGTACCCAAGAAATCTGGAGTCACTACAGTGAAGAGTGAGCATGGAGAGCTCATAGCAACTAGAGTTCAGAATGCTTGGAGAGTCTGCATTGATTACAGGCGTCTAAACCAAGCTACCCGTAAGGATCACTACCCACTTCCATTCATTGATCAAATGCTGGATCGCCTGTTAGGTAAGTCACATTATTGCTTTTTAGATGGTTACACAGGTTATTTTCAGATTCATATAGCTCCTGAGGATCAGGAAAAGACTACTTTTACATGTCCTTTTGGGACTTACGCTTATAAGAGAATGCCCTTTGGCTTGTGCAATGCACCAGCCACCTTCCAAAGTTGCATGATGAGTCTTTTCTCCGATCTTATTAAGGACTGTATGGAAGTTTTTATGGACGATTTTAGCGTTTATGGTGATTCTTTTAGCCTTTGCTTAGATGGATTATCTCGAGTTTAGATAGATGTGTTAATACAAACCTTGTGTTGAATTTCGAAAAATGCCACTTTATGGTAAAACAAGGGATTGTGTTAGGACATGTGGTATCTAATAATGGCATTTCTGTAGACCCAGCAAAGGTGAATGTTATTTCTAGTTTACCTTACCCCTCTTTTGTGAGGGAAGTCCGTTCGTTCCTTGGCCAAGTAGGTTTCTATAGGAGATTTATTAAGGACTTTAGTAAGGTGGCACTTTCCTTATCCAGATTACTGCAGAAGGATATTGAGTTCGAGTTCAGTGATGATTGCAAACAAGCATTTGATAAGCTGAAGACTGCTCTAACTCAAGCTCCAATTGCAAGAGGACCAGACTGGAGCCAGCCGTTTGAAATCATGTGCGATGCTTCCAACCATGCAGTAGAAGCAGCGCTGGCTCCGCGTGAAGGTAACGATCCTTTTGTTATTGCCTATGCGTCTAAGACTCTAGACACTGCCCAGTCCAATTATACTACTACTGAGAAAGAGCTTCTTGCTATTGTTTTTGCTCTGGATAAATTCCGAGCTTATTTACTTGGTACTAGAGTAGTAGTGTATTCAGACCATGCAGCTCTAAAGTATCTATTAGCTAAAAAGGAATCCAAACCAAGACTTATACGTTGGATACTGCTGTTACAAGAATTTGATTTAGAAATAAAAGATAGGAGTGGTAATCAGAATTTAGTAGCAGACCACTTGAGTCGCCTTGAACATATTAAGGATGATTCTACTCCTATAGATGATAATTTTCCTTTTGACAACCTGCAAGCAGTATCTGAGGTAGTCCCTTGGTATGCACCTGTTGCTAATTATTTAGTTAGCCGCACATTTCCTCCACATTTTTCTAAACATCAAAGAGACAAGCTGAAAAGCGAGTCTAAATATTATATATGGGATGACCCATATTTATGGAGATGTGGCACTGACCAGATAATTAGACGTTGTGTGCCTCAACCAGAATTCTAGTCCATTTTAGAGGCCTGTCACTCATCTGAGAGTGGAGGACATTTTGGCCCTCAAAGAACAGCTAGATAGATCTTAGACTGCGGATTCTGGTGGCCTACTCTTTTTAGAGATGCTGCTGAGTTTTGTAAATCTTGCCCCCCATGCCAGAAATTTGGTAATATATCCAGGAAGGATGAGATGCCTCAACAATATATGCTTTTCTGTGAAATTTTTTATGTTTGGGGCATTGACTTCATGGGTCCATTTCCAAATTCTAATGGATATTTTTATATATTGTTAGCTGTGGATTATGTTTCCAAATGGGTGGAAGCAATTCCTACCCGCACTGATGATGCTAACACTGTTGTTTCCTTTGTGAGAAACCATATCATATGTCGCTTTGGATCACCACGAGCGATCGTGAGCGATCAAGGCACCCATTTTTGTAATAGGAGACTAACATGATTGATGAAGAAGCATGGGATAATCCATAAAGTTGCAACCGCTTACCATCCCCAAACTAATGGGCAAGCCGAAGTGTCAAACAGAGAAATTAAGCGTATCTTGCAAAAGATAGTGAAGCCTCATAGAAAAGACTGGAGCACCAGGCTACAAGATGCACTGCGGGCATATAGAACAGCATACAAGACACCCATTGGGATGAGTCCCTTCCGCTTGGTTTATGGAAAAACTTGTCATCTCCCAGTTGAAATAGAACACAGAGCCTTTTGGGCAGTTAAGGAGTGCAACATGGGAATTGAGAATGCCAGAGCTGAAAGGAATTTGCAACTGCAGGAACTGGAGAACCTTCGCCTAGAAGCTTATGAGAATTTCAGAATTTACAAGGAAAAGATGAAAGCTTTGCATGATCAAAACATCAAGAAGAAAGAGTTTCAACCTGGAGATTTTGTCCTCCTTTACAAATCTCGACTAAGGCTCATGCCCGGTAAGTTGAGATCAAAATAGAAAGGTCAATACAGAATAGAGAAGGCTGAACCATACGGAGTTTATCACCTAAGCCATACTTCAAGCTCTGAACTTATTAAGGTTAATGGACAACGCCTGAAGTTGTACCATGGTGAGAAGGTGCAGAAAAATAAGGAGCTTGAGATCTTCCGCTTGGAAGATCCCCACATAGTAGCAGATTGAGCTAGTGGAGCGTCCAACTTACGGACGTTAAACCAAAGTGCTTGGTGGGAGACAACCCACCGCGGTATGATCATTCTTTTCTTCACTTTTAGTTTTTCTTCTTTCATAACTCTTCTCTTTATTAGTGCTTTCGTGCTCTTTCATTTACATGTCTTTATATTTTATAAAAAAAAAAAATTTTCGCCACGCGACGCGATCGCATCAGTGACGCGTCCGCGTCGCAGAGGGGGTGGAGAAAACAAATAAATGAACAGAGAGTCCGGCTGGAGTCCGGCTGGAGACATGCCAATGGCACAAATCGACCCATGCGACCGCGTCCCTGACGCGTTCGCGTCGCATGGGAATCATGCCCTCCCACGCGACCACGTGCCATGAGTTTTCGACGTAAAAGGGTGCACAGTAACATTCTGTGCGAGAGTGATGCTGGATTGGTGCTGGAGGCACAATCCTTGTCACGCGAGCGCGTCGCCGACGTGGCCGCGTTACCCATTTTATAACGCACAATCACACGATCGCGTGACCCACGCGATCGCGTCACCCAATTTTGGCAATTAAAATAAATCGAACAGAGAGTTGTGCTGGAGCGAGACTGCACTCGCGCCAGCAGCGTAACACGGGTCACGCGACCGCGTGACCGACGCGATGGCATCCCCTTACCTGACGCGCGCCCACGCGAACGCGTGCCCCACACGGCCGCGTCGCATGCGCCGTACAGCTCAACCTAAATTGCCAGATTATCTTATCTTTCTCTCTTCTAAATCCTAATTTCCCTTTTCCCTCCTTCTTTCTTCCCTCCCCTTCCTCTTTCAATCTCACCTTTCACTCTCTATCTCTCTCACCACCATTAGCAAGGTTTTACTTTTTTCTTCCTTCTTCTCTTTTCCATCATTCTTATTATATTATATACATCTTTATTTTCTTTTTCGTTTCTTTTTTCTTTTCATTTTTTTATTTTATTTTTCATCTTCTTCTTTCCCCTTTTTACATGGTGCTAGAAAATTTTTTAAGTCATTATCCCTCTTATATGCTTGTGACTTGTTACAAATTATTTGACAATTATTATTATTTTTAAGGGATTTCTTGCATGTTCAGTTTCATACTTTTTATATCTTATTTACCATGCATGCCATGTGTTTGTGAAAAAACCTATATAGCCCTATGCACTTTTGTACATTACTTTACTCTACTATTCAATGCTTGCTTTTCACAAATTCTCCTTATTATTATATTAATTGAATTTAATTGTCAATACAAATGTGATGGTTTTTACAAAGTATTGCTTGGTCTATGCTACTCATGCCCTTTGCCAGCATGCCAATAAACACCTTGCATTCATTTGTCTTTATATGCACTAGCTATTTTCCATAAGTTGGCTTCTCACACGTACTCGCGAGCATGTGATAATGTCAGCATATTTTAATGTGCATCCATCACCCCCTTTTCCGTTTTCCTTCCTTGTTGTATATCTCTTTAAATCTAATTTACTTTCTCTTCCCTTCTTTCAGGATGGCCACCAAGAAAGGAAAGGAGAAAGCAACTTCCAAACCACCAGCAAGAAGAGGAACAAAAAGAGCATTAGTGGCAGAGCCTTCTTCAACCGCAGTCAAGCCCTCAACAAAAAGAGTTAAGAGGATAATAAAGGTTGACGAAAAGGAGAAAGCCTTTCCAACAAAGGACGCTGCGCGATTTTCCAATCGCTACTGTGAGCAGATGTTCCCTATCCTAGCAGAAAGGAACTATAACAATGAATACCTTCTTATCCTCCCGTCCAATATTGCCACCTTTGTTGAGCCGCAAATTGAGCGAAGACAATGGGGTTTCCTACGGAGACAGCCAAGGCAGGTCAATCTTTTTTGGATAGTTGAGTTCTACTCCAACTTCTACATGCCAACCCTGCAGTCTGTTTATGTCCGGCAGAAGCAAGTCCCCATCACAGAAGAGGCCATTCAGCAAGCTCTGAGTCTTCCCCCTATTCCAGCAGGAATGGACGCTTTTCAAGAAGCCACCCTTCAGCGCCAGAGATACCAATTCAACTGGGACTCCGTTCTCGGAGTCATCGCATTACCTGGCAGCCGTTGGATCTACGGATACCACCGTACCCGCCCTAAGGGAATCTTGGCTTTAGCACTTACCTTGGAGGCTCGCGTATGGGCGCAGATCATGTCCCATTACGTCTTTCTGAGCACTCATGAGTCCTCCTTCACTGCGGACATAGCTGTTCTACTATGGTGCAAACTTACAGACCAACCTCTGAATCTCGCAAGACATATCCGGAATGCTATGGAACACGTACAAATTGCGGGCAACTTACCTTTCTCTGCCTTGGTCTCAGATCTTGTCTTAGCAGCCGGAGTCTCCTACAGAGCTGGGGACACTAAAGCCATGCTTTCACGGGATGATCAGTATGTCCCTAACGGGAAATACCTCAGACTCTCAGTAGCCACTACAAGCCTTCCTACTGCTCCAGTTGAAGATAATCCTTCTTCAACACCACAAGCATCTACAACTGAGAAATTTCTCCAGCAGATAATCGAACGGTTGGATCGGCAAGAACAGAAAGTAAAGATGAGAGAGCGCCGTAACGAGCGCCGATTCAAACACCTCAAGGAGCTACTCAAGGGACGCTTCAGAGACTTAGACACCCCGGACTCCACTTCCTTTACTAGCATAGGGAGCCATGACGGTCCCGATGATAGAGATACTGCTACCAGCCCACCCCTGTTCCTGACAGATGGCATCGAGGATGGTGCAAAGCCTTAAGTGTGGGGAGGTCGGTCAGTACCTGACTTCCAGAGGTAATTTCTCTTCTCTAGCACCAATAATTAGGATATTTTAGTTAGATTTTCTTTCCTTTATAGAATAGAATATATTGCATAGGTTAGGATAGTTGCATGCATGTTCTACTTGATTGAAAAGACAATAAGTTTCTTTTAAAAAAATCTATCTTTGGAACAAAATTTCACTAATTTTTCAAAAATTCTTATGATAAATTTGCTTGAATTGTATTTGGAACATGATATTCGAGTTAAAGAACACACAACCTGTGAAAGATTTGAGCCTTTATGAATGGTTACATTATTTAACCATAATTATTTCATTCTTGTGTGTTTACTTCTCTATGATTGTAATCTATATTTTGTTTTATCTTATATGTCCAATAGTTATTATATTTGCATGCTTGCACATGATTGAGGCCATTATTTGTTTAAACTCACTCATCCAAATTAAGCCTACCCTTTTCAATTACCTTTGTTAACCACTTTGAGCCTTTAATTCCCATTTGTTCGATATTTTACCACATTACTAACCTTAAGCCGAAAAACAATTGTATATCCCAAATTGAATCTTTGGTTAGCTTAAGATAGAATTGTGTGTGCTAGTTAAGTATGGGAAATTGTGGGAACAAAAGTTGTTAAAGGAATGTGTCATAAAAATTTAAGGGGAATTTGGATACCTACTCATGTGAAACTACAAGAATTAAAAATCTATGTGCATTGATAAGCTTTATTTATTTTAATTAATTAAAAAAAAATCAATCAATAAATAAGGGGACAAAATTACCCCAATGTTAAATTCAGAATTCAAAAATCAGTGCACATATGATAGAACCAAAAATATAAGTTGATACACGAGTATGGATTGAAAAAGGGAATTCTGGGTAGCTAGGTATGAACTTTAAAGATTACATTAAGTGTATACAAGTTATGTTAGAGCTTGGGTTAATTAAAGATTCAATTTATTAGCTCACCTGACCAAATATACACCTCTACCTATACCTTAGCCCCATTACAACCTTGAAAAGACCTCGTGATGTTTGCATTGGTATACTAACTATTGTTGATTGGTTAGGAGAAGAACAAAAGTTAGAAAGCATGATTAGAGAAGGATAGAGTGACCACCCTATACACTAGAGATTAGAGCGTACATACATTATCAGTGAGGGTTCAATACTTGAATTTTCATGTTCCCTGCTTTCATGAGCTATCTTCTTGCACTTTTATCCATTTTATTGTATAATGGTAGAATTCGTGGAATTTGATTTGTAATTATTTTGAAGAGCTTATTTACTTTTGATCAAGTAGGCAAGAACCATATAGTTGCATTTATTTATATATATATATATAGGTTTGCATTGCATTTAATGAGTTTCTACATGTTCATACTTATTTCCTTATCTCCTTCAATTAAGCATGAGGACATGCTAATGTTTAAGTGTGGGGAGGTTGATAAACCACTATTTTATGATTTATATTGTGTTTAATTGTGTGGTTTTATCATGATCCTTACCCACTTATTCATTAAATTAGCATGCATTTAGATTTCCTTCCTGAATTTATTACATGTTTGAAAATTACTTCCTAGAGACTTTAATTATTTACTTTTAATTCTCCTTTATTCCATTCGATGCCATGATCTGTGTGTTAGTTGTTTCAGACTTTACAGGGCATAAATGAGTTTGAGATTGGAAAGGAAGCTAGCAAAAATGGAAGGAACACAAGAATTTGAGGAGATAACCAGCGAGAAGTGACGCGGTCGCATGGCTCACGCGACTGCGTGAAAGAGAGCAGATCGCAGTGACGCGGCCGCATGGCTCACGCGGCTGCGCGGATTGGAAAAGCTCTGGCGACGCGGTAGCGTGGACGACGCGAACGCGTGGCGAGGAAAAGCGCGAATGATGCGTCCGCATGGATGACGCGATCGCGTGACATGTGCGATCTGCATAATCTGCAGAATTCGTTGGGGGCAATTTTGGACCCTATTTCGGCTCAGTTTTCGGTCCGGAACAGCAGACTAGAGTAAGAGAACATGCAGAAACAAATAACACATTCATTCGGAGACAGTTTTAGATCTAGTTTTACTCTCTTAGGTTTTTCTCTCTAGGTTTTAGAATTTTAATTTTCAATTGGTCTTAGCATTGGAACATTGAGAAGAGTTATTCCCTCATCAAGACCCCGTCATTCTAGTTCATTTTCTCAACTTTGTTTTATTCTTCCATGTTCCTTGTTTTGTTCAATTTTGTTATTTGAATACTTTTATGATTATTTAATGCAAGGATTATTTCTTTTTAATTTAATTTCAATTTCAATAATCATGTCTTCTTTTAATTCCCTTTCATATGCTATGGATTCTTTATTTACAATGCGTGAGTAGTTTCCTTACTTGATGGGGAGTTGATTAAAAGGAACTCTTGAGTTGGAAGGATTGAAGAAAAATTTGTAATTGGGTTAAATGTTGGATCGCTATTCTGTCACCAACGCCAATCCCTTTGAACTAAGTGGGTTGCAACTTGTGAACAGATCTGGCATCCCAGCTTGTTTGACTTTCCCTTACTTAGTAAAGGATAACCAAACAGAATAACCATTAATTATAAATTAATCTTACAATCACTCCATCAATAGTAGAAATTCCAACCAATCAACTCTCAGTCAAGGCTTTTATTCATATTAATTAAATTTCCTCAATTTAAATTCCAATTTACCTAACTCAACTTCTTTGAACATCTGATTAATAAGATAGCACACTTTTCTGCAACTCGTTGGGAGACGACCTGGGACTTAAAACTCCCAGTAATTTTTAATTTAATTCTCTGTGACATATTTCTAAATTGATAGGAAGATTTTCGGTGAGTTAAGAACTATACTTGCAACGTAACCATTTTAATAATTTTTAATTCACCAGCTTCTGCGTCTCATCAACCCTCCTTTTGTGTCTGTCTCTACGCCCAGCACTCGCGAGTTTGAAGTTCGTCACAGCCATCCCTTCCCAGATCCTACTCAGAATACCACAGACAAGGTTTAGACTTTCCGAATCTCAGGAATGGCCATCCATGAATTCTAACTTATACCACGAAGACACTAATAACTTGGACTTGGTCCCCTGTATTAGATATCCAAGAGATATCCATTCAATCTAAGGTAGAACAAAAGTGGTTGTCAGGCACGCGTTCATAAGTTGCGTATGAATATCTTAGAAGCGGAATAAGTTGAATTGAATAGAAAAACAGTAGTACTTTGCATTAATCTTTGAGGAACAGCAGAGCTCCACACCTTAATCTATGGTGTGTAGAAACTCTACCATTGAAAAATACATAAGTGAAAGGTTCAGGCATGGCCGAATGGCCAGCCCCCATGATCTAAGAACTAAACGTCCCAACATGTCTAATACAATAGTAAAAAGTCCTATTTATACTAAACTAGTTACTAGGGTTTACAAAAGTAAGTAATTGATGCATAAATCCACTTCCAGGGACCACTTGGTGTGTGCTTGGGCTGAGCTTGAAGTTTACACGTGCAGAGGCTTCTTTTGGAGATGAACGCCAAGTTGTAACGTGTTTTTGGCGTTCAACTCTGGTTCGTGACGTGTTTCTGGAGTTTAACTCCAGACTGCAGCGTAGAACTGGCGTTCAACGCCCTTTTACATCATCTAAACTCGGGCAAAGTATGGACTATTATATATTGCTGGAAAGCCCTGGATGTCTACTTTCCAACGCTGTTGAGAGCGCACCATTTGGAGTTCTGTAGCTCCAGAAAATCCACTTTGAGTGCAGGGAGGTCAGAATCCAACAGTATCAGCAGTCCTTCTTCAACCTCTGAATCTAATTTTTGCTCAAGTCCCTCAATTTCAGCCAGAAAATACCTGAAATCACAGAAAAATACACAAACTCATAGTAAAGTCCAGAAATGTGAATTTAACATAAAAACTAATAAAAACATCCCTAAAAGTAACTAGATCCTACTAAAAACATACTAAAAACAATGCCAAAAAGCGTATAAATCATCCGCTCATCACAACACCAAACTTAAATTGTTGCTTGTCCCCAAGCAACTGAAAATCAAATAGGATAAAAAGAAGAGAATATACTATAAATTCCAAAATATCAATGAAATTTAGCTCCAATCAGATGAGCGGGACTTGTAGCTTTTTGCCTCTTGAATAGTTTTGGCATCTCACTTTATCCATTGAAGTTCAGAATGATTGGCATCTATAGGAACTCAGAGTTCAAATAGTGTTATTGATTCTCCTAGTTCAGTATGTGATTCTTGAACACAGCTACTTTATGAGTCTTGGCCGTGGCCCTAAGCACTTTGTTTTCCAGTATTACCACCGGATACATAAATGCCACAGACACATAACTGGGTGAACCTTTTCAGATTGTGACTCAGCTTTGCTAAAGTCCCCAATTAGAGGTGTCCAGGGTTCTTAAGCTCACTCTTCTTTTGCTTTGGACCTTTACTTTAACCGCTCAGTCTCAAGTTTTCACTTGACACCTTCACGCCACAAGCACATGGTTAGGGACAGCTTGGTTTAGCCGCTTAGGCCAAGATTTTATTCCTTTAGGCCCTCATATCCACTGATGCTCAAAGCCTTGGATCCTTTTTATTACCCTTGCCTTTTGGTTTTAAGGGTTATTGGCTTTTTGCTCTTGCCTTTTGGTTTTAAGAGCTTTTGGCTTTTTCTGCTTGCTTTTTCTTTTTCTATTTTTTTTTCGCCATTTTTTTTCTGCAAGCTTTTGTATTCACTGCTTTTTCTTGCTTCAAGAATCATTTTGATGATTTTTCAGATTATCAAATAACATGTCTCCTTGTCATCATTCTTTCAAGAGCCAACATATTTAACATTCTAAAACACCAACTTCAAAAAGACATATGCACTGTTCAAGCATTCATTCAGAAAACAAAAAGTATTGTCACCACATCAATATAATTAAACTAAGTTCAAGGATAAATTCGAAACTCATGTACTTCTTGTTCTTTTGAATTAAAAACATTTTTTATTTAAGAGAGGTGATGGATTCATATTCACTACTTTAAGGCATAGACACTTGAATACTAATGATCATGTAATAATACACAAATATAGATAAACATTTAATATAAAAACGAAAAACAGAAAATTTAAGAACAAGGAATGAGTCCACCTTTGTGATGGTGGCGTTTTCTCCTTGAGGAACCAATAATGTCCTTGAGCTCTTCTATGTCTCTTCTTTGTCTTTGTTGCTCCTCCCTCATTGCTTTTTGATCTTCTCTAATTTCATGGTGGATGATGGAATGCTCTTGATGTTCTACCCTTAATTGTCCCATGTTGTGTGGAGGAAAATGTATCCCCTGAGGTATCTCAGGGATCTCTTGATTTGCAGTCAAATGTTCTACCACTGAGCTATAGACCCTTGAGATGAATCTCTCCATCTCCTATGACTCGGAGGTGGAAGCTTTTGTCTTCCCTTTCCTCTTTCTAGAGGTTTTTCTGGCCTTAGGTGCCATCAATGGTTATGGAAAAACAAAAAAAAGCTATGCTTTTACCACACCAAACTTAGAATGTTGCTCGCCCTCGAGCAAAAGAAGAAAAAATAGTAGAAGAAGAAGAAGATATGGAGGAGATGGAGGGATGTGTGTATTCGGCTATATGGGTGGGCTTGGGTGGGAAAGAGATTTTGAATTTTGAAGGTAGGTGGGGTGTATGGATGTGAGTGGTGAATGGAAAACAGAAGGGATGACTGTGAATGGAGAGAGAGAGGGTGATATAGGATTATGAGGAGGGAAGGTGAGTAGAGGTATGTGGGGATCCTGTGAGGTCCATAGATCCTGAGGTGTCAAGGATTTACATCCCTGCACTAATTAGGCATGTAAAATGCCTTTGCATGCATTTCTGGTGTTTAGATGCCGAAGTGATGCTTGTTCTGGGCGTTCAACGCCCAGATGCAGCATATTTCTGGCGTTGAACGCCAGTTCTATGCATGTTTCTGGCGTTCAGCGCCAGCTTTCCTCAGTGTGCATTCCTGGCGTCTGAACGCCAGGATGCTGCTTGTTTCTGGCATTCAACGCCAGATCCATGCTCTGTTCTGGCGTTGAACGCCAGCCAGATGCTCCTTACTGGCGTTTAAATGCCAGTAAGCCTTTCCTCCAAGGTTTGATTTTTCTTCTGTTGTTTTTTATTCTGTTTTTATTGTTCTTTCATGTTTTATTAGGTTCATGATCATGTGGAGTCACAAGATAAATAGAAAAATCAAAAACAGAATCAAAAACAGCAGAAGAAAAATTACACCCTGGAGGAAGGGCTTACTGGCGTTTAAACGCCAGTAAGGAGCATCCTGGCGTTCAGACGCCAGGAATGCACACTGAGGAAAGCTGGCGTTGAACGCCAGTTCTATGCTTATTTCTGGCGTTCAGCGCCAGCTTTCCTCAGTGTGCATTCCTGGCGTCTGAATGCCAGGATGCTGCTTGTTTCTGACGTTCAACGCCAGATCCATGCTCTGTTCTGGCGTTGAACGCCAGGCAGATGCTCTTTACTGGCGTTTAAACGCCAGTAAGCCCTTCCTCCAGGGTGTGTTTTTTCTTCTGCTGTTTTTGATTCTGTTTTTGATTTTTCTATTTATTTTGTGACTCCACATGATCATGAACCTAATAAAACATGAAAAAACAATAAAAATAGAAATAAAATTAGATAAATAAAAATTGGGTTGCCTCCCAACAAGCGCTTCTTTAATGTCAATAGCTTGACAGTGGGCTCTCATGGAGCCACACAGGTGATCAGGTCAATTTTATAGACTCCTAACACCAAACTGAGTTTGGATATGGGAGTTCAACACCAAACTTAGAGTTTGGCTGAGGCCTCCCAACACCAAACTTAGAGTTTGACTGTGGGGGCTTTATTTGACTCTGTACTGGGAGAAGCTTACTATGCCTCTTTTCCATGTTTACAGAAGGATGACCTTGAGTTTTAAACACAAGGGAGTCTGGTGCACGAATTGTGAATCACACTTTTCACAACTCGTACCACTGACCAGCAAGTGCACTGGGTCGTCCAAGTAATACCTCACGTGAGTAAGGGTCGAATCCCACGGAGATTGTTGGTTTGAAGCAATCTATGGTTATCTTGTAAATCTTAGTCAGGAAGTCAATTATGTTTATCAGTTGAATTGCAAATAAACAAGAGAGCATGGATTAAAGGTTACTTGTTATGCAGTAATGAAGAATATGTTGGAGTTTTGGAGATGCTTTGTCTTCTGAATCTCTGCTTCCTCTGTCTTCTTGTTCACGCATGCACGTCCTCCTATGGCAAGCTGTGTGTTGGTGGATCACCGTTGTCAATGGCTACCTTCCATCCTTCCAGTGAAAACTACGCTCACGCGCTCTGTCACAGCACGGCTAATCACCGGTTGGTTCTCGATCCGGTTGGAATAGAATCCCTTGATTTCTTTGCGTTTGTCACTAACGCCCAGCCTTCAGGAGTTTGAAGCTCGTCACAGTCATTCAATCCTTGAATCCTACTCGGAATACCACAGACAAGGTTTAGACTTTTCGGATTCTCGTGAATGCCGCCATCAATTCTAGCTTATACCACGAAGATTCTGATTAAGAGATCTAAGAGATACTCATTCAATCTGATATAGAACGGAGGTGGTTGTCAGGCACACGTTCATGGGTTGAGAATGGTGATGAGTGTCACGGATCATCACCTTCATCACAGTTAAGCGCGAATGAACATCTTAGATAGGAACAAGCGTGTTTGAATAGAAAACAGAAATACTTGCATTAATTCATCGAGACACAGCAGAGCTCCTCACCCCCAACAATGGAGTTTAGAGACTCATGCCGTCAAAGAGTACAAAGTTCAGATCTAAAATGTCATGAGGTGCAAAATAAGTCTCTAAAAGTTGTTTAAATACTAAACTAGTAGCCTAGGTTTACAACAAATGAGTAAACTATGATGGATGATGCAGAGAGCCACTTCTGGGGCCCACTTGGTGTGTGCTGGGGCTGAGAATTAAGCAATCCACGTGCAGAGGCCATTTGTGGAGTTGAACGCCAGTTTTTGTGCCAGTTTGGGCGTTCAACTCCAGCTTTTGATCCTTTTTTGGCGCTGGACGCCAGAATTGGGCACAGAACTGGCGTTGAACGCCAGTTTACATCATCTATCCTTGTGCAAAGTATGGACTATTATATATTTCTGGAAAGCCCTGGATGTCTACTTTCCAACGCAATTGGAAGCATGCCATGTCGAGTTCTGTAGCTCCAGAAAATCCACTTTGAGTGCAGGGAGATCAGAATCCAACAGCATTAGCAGTCCTTTTTCAGCCTGAATCAGATTTTTGCTCAGCTCCTTTAATTTCAGCCAGAAAAATACCTGAAATTACAGAAAAACACACAACTCATAGTAAAGTCTAGAAATATGAATTTTTCCTAAAAACTAATGAAAATAGACTAAAAACTAACTAAAACATACTCAAAACTATATGAAATTAACCCCAAAAAGCGTATAAAATATCCGCTCATCACAACACCAAACTTAAACTGTTGCTTGTCCTCAAGCAACTAGACAAATAAAATAGAAGACTAATAGGTTGAGAAGCAATAATATTTCAGAGTTTTTGATTGAAGCTCAGATTCTAATTAGATGAGCGGGACTAGTAGCTTTTTGCTTCTGAACAGTTTTGGCATCTCACCTTATCCATTGAAGCTCAGAGTGATTGGCATCTATAGGAACTTAGAATTCAGATAGTGTTATTGATTCTCCTATTTCAGTGTGATGATTCTTGAACACAGCTATTTTATGAGTCTTGGCCGTGGCCCTAAGCACTTTGTTTTCTGGTATTACCACCGGATACATAAATGCTACAGACACATAATTGGGTGAACCTTTTCAGATTGTGGCTCAGCTTTGCTAAAGCCCCCAATTAGAGGTGTCTAGGGTTCTTAAGCACACTCTTCTTTTTGCCTTGGACCTTGACTTTAACCGCTCAGTCTCAAGTTTTCACTTGACACCTTCACGCCACAAGCACATGGTTAGGGACAGCTTGGTTTAGCCGCTTAGACCAGGATTTTAGTCCTTTAGGCCCTCCTATCCACTGATGCTTAAAGCCTTGGGATCCTTTTTATTTGCCCTTGCCTTTTGGTTTTAAGAGCTTTTGGCTTTTTTTGCTTGCTTTTTCTTTCTTTTTTTTTTTGTTTTTTTTTTGCAAGCTTTGTTCTTCGCTGCTTTTTCTTGCTTCAAGAATCATTTTTAGGATTTTTCAGATTATCAATAACATGTCTCATGTTCATCATTCTTTCAAGAGCCACATATTTAACAGTCTTAAACAACAAATTCAAAAGACATATGCACTGTTCAAGCATTCATTTAGAAGACAGAAAGCATTGCCACCACATGTTACTAATTAGAATTTTTCTTATTAAAAACTCGAAATTTTATTGCCTCTTATTCAAAAGATCTACTATTTTATTCATGTTTGCTGATGATGAGAAAAATAGACTATAACTTAATTGGGGATAAAATCAAAATAGACACTAATTACTACTAATGATCATGTAATGAAGATACAAACATAGATAAGCACTTAACATAGAGAAAACGAAAAACAGAGAAAGTAAGAACAAGGAACGAGTCCACCTTAGTGATGATGGCATTTCCTTCTTGAGGCACCAATGATGTTCTTGAGCTCTTTTATGTCTCTTCCTTGCCTTTGTGGCTTGATTCCTAGTGATTTTTGGTATTTCTATCCTCAGTTGCTTCCAATAATTATGTGGAGGGAAGTGCATCCCCTGAGGTATCTCAGGGATCTCTTGATTTGCAGCCACATGTTCTACCACTGAGCTATAGATCCTTCACATAATTGTTTTACCACACCAAACTTAGAATGTTGCTCGCCCTCGAGCAAAAGAAGAGGGAATAGATGAAGAAGAAGATGTGGAAAAAAAACTAGGATTATGAAGAGGGAAGGTGGGGATCCTGTGGGGTCCACAGATCTTGAAATGATCCTGTGAGGTTCACAGATCTTGATGTGTCAAGGCATTTACATCCCTGCACCAATTTAGGCATGCAAAATGCCCTTGCACACAACTCTGGGCGTTCAGCGCCAGATTGGTGCCCATTTTGGGTGTTCAACGCCCATTTACTAGCCATTTTTGGCGTTGAACGCCAGAACCATGCTTGTTCTGGGCGTTCAGCGCCAGGATGTTGCCCATTTTGGGCGTTCAGCGCCAGAACCATGCTCTGTTCTGGCGTTGAACGCCAGACAGGTGCTTCCTCCAGGGTGTGATTTTTCTTCTGCTGTTTTTGATTCCGTTTTCAATTTTTAATATTTATTTTGTGACTCCACATGATCATGAACCTAATAAAACATGAAAAACCATGAAAATAAATAAAAATTGGGTTGCCTCCCAACAAGCGCTTCTTTAATGTCCTTAGCTGGACCTTGCTGAGCTTTTAATCTAGCTTCAGCCTTGAGCATTCTTGCTCAATGTTGCCTTCAAGATAATGCTTGATTCTCTGTCCATTGACAATGAACTTCTTATCAGAATCAATATCTTGAAGCTCCACATAACCATATGGTGGTACACTTGTAATCACGTATGGTCCCCTCCACCGGGATTTTAGTTTCCCGGGGAATAGCCTGAGTCTAGAGTTAAACAACAGAACCTTCTGTCCTGGTTCAAAGATTCTAGATGACAGCTTTCTGTCATGCCACTTTTTTTATTTTTCTTTATATAGCTTGGCATTTTCGAAAGCTGTGAATCTGAATTCCTCTAGCTCATTTAGCTGGAGCAATCGTTTTTCTCCTGCTAATTTGGCATCAAAGTTTAGGAATCTGGTTGCCCAGTAGGCCTTATGTTCCAGTTCCACGGGCAGGTGACATGCCTTACCATACACGAGTTGGTATGGAGAGGTCCCTATAGGGGTCTTGAATGCTGTTCTGTAAGCCCACAGAGCATCATCCAAGCTCCGTGCCCAATCCTTTCTACGGGTATTTACTGTCCGTTCCAGGATTCTCTTTAATTCTCTGTTAGAGACTTCAGCTTGCCCATTAGTTTGTGGATGATATGGAGTAGCCACCTTATGGCGAATTCCATACCGAACCATGGCAGAGTAAAGCTGTTTATTGCAGAAGTGAGTGCCCCCATCACTGATTAGTACTCTCGGGACACCAAACCTGCTAAAGATATGTTTCTGGAGGAACTTCAGCACTGTTTTAGTATCATTGGTGGGTATGGCAATGGCCTCAACCCATTTTGATACATAGTCAACTGCCACCAGAATATAGGTGTTTGAGTATGATGGTGGGAAAGGTCCCATGAAGTCAATTCCCCATACATCAAACAACTCAATTTCCAAGATTCCTTGTTGAGGCATGGCGTAACCATGAGGCAGATTACCAGCTCTTTGGCAACTGTCACAGTTACGTACAAACTCTTGGGAATCTTTATAGAGTGTGGGCCAATAGAAGCCACATTGGAGGACCTTGGTGGCTGTTCGCTCACCTCCGAAATGGCCTCCATATTGTGATCCATGGTAATGCCATAGGATCCTCTGTGCCTTTTCTCTAGGCACACACCTACGGATTATTCTGTCTGCACATCTCTTAAAGAGATAGGGTTCATCCCACAAGTAATACTTTGCATCAGTAATTAATTTCTTCTTTTGTACCCTGTTGTACTCCTTGGGTATGAACCTTGCAGCTTTATAGTTTGCAATATCGGCAAACCATGGTGCTTCCTGAATGGCAAATAAATGCTCATCAGGAAACGTCTCAGAGATCTCAAGAAAGGGGAGGGACGTCCCTTCCACTGGCTCTATCCGGGACAGATGATCAGCCACTTGGTTCTCTGTTCCTTTTCTGTCTCTTATTTCTATATCAATCTCTTGCAGAAGCAATACCCATCTGATGAGCCTGGGTTTTGAATCCTGCTTTGTGAGTAGATATTTAAGAGCAGCATGGTCAGTATACACAATCACTTTTGATCCTACTAAGTATGATCTGAACTTGTCAATGGCGTAAACCACTGCAAGTAATTCTTTTTCTGTGGTTGTGTAATTTTTCTGGGCATCATTTAGAATGCGACTAGCATAATAAATGACGTGCAGAAGCTTGTCATGCCTCTGTCCCAATACTGCACCAATGGCGTGATCACTGGCATCACACATTAGCTCAAATGGTAACGTCCAGTCTGGTGCAGAAATGACTGGTGCTGTGACCAGCTTAGCTTTCAGCGTTTCAAACGCCTGCAGGCACTCTGTGTCAAACACAAATGGCGTGTCAGCAGCTAGCAGATTGCTTAGAGGTTTTGCGATTTTTGAAAAATCCTTTATAAACCTCCTATAGAATCCTGCATGCCCCATAAAGCTTCTGATTGCCTTAACATTGGCAGGTGGTGGTAATTTTTCAATTACCTCTATTTTTGCTTGATCCACCTCTATTCCCTTGTTTGAGATTTTATGCCCAAGAACAATTCCTTCAGTCACCATGAAGTGACACTTTTCCCAGTTTAAAACTAGGTTGGTCTCTTGGCATCTTTTCAGAACAAGTTTCAGGTGATCAAGGCAGGAGCTGAATGAGTCTCCATATACTGAGAAGTCATCCATGAAGACTTCCAGAAAATTTTCCACCATATCAGAGAAAATAGAGAGCATGCATCTCTGGAAGGTTGCAGGCGCATTACATAGCCCAAATGGCATCCTTCTATAAGCAAACACTCCGGATGGACATGTGAATGCTGTTTTCTCTTGATCTTGGGGATCTACTGCAATCTGGTTATAGCCTGAGTAGCCATCCAAAAAGCAGTAATAGTCATGACCTGCTAGTCTTTCTAGCATCTGGTCTATGAATGGTAAAGGAAAATGATCCTTTCTAGTGGCTGTATTGAGCCTTCTGTAGTCAATACACATGCGCCACCCTGTAACTGTTCTTGTAGGAACCAGTTCATTTTTTTCATTATGAATCACTGTCATGCCTCCCTTTTTTGGGACGACTTGAACAGGGCTCACCCAGGGGCTATCAGAAATAGGATAAATAATCCCAGCCTCCAGTAATTTGGTGACCTCTTTCTGCACCACTTCTTTCATGGCTGGATTTAGCCGCCTCTGTGGTTGCACCACTGGTTTGGCATTATCCTCTAATAAGATTTTGTGCATGCATCTAGTTGGGCTTATGCCCTTAAGGTCACCTATGAACCACCCAAGAGTTGTCTTGTGTGTCTGTAGCACTTGAATAAGTGCCTCCTCTTCCTGTGAATTTAAAGCAGAGCTTATGATCACTGGAAAAGTGTCACCTTCTCCCAGAAACGCATATTTCAAGGATGGTGGTAATGGCTTGAGCTCGGGTTTAGGAGGTTTTTCCTCTTTCAGAAGAAAGTTCAGAGGCTCTTTCATGTCCTCTGAATCCTCCAAATCGGGCTGAACATCTTTAAAGATGTCTTCCAACTCTGATTCGAGACTCTCAGCCATGTTGATCTCTTCTACCAAAGAGTCAATAAGATCAACTTTCATGCAGTCTGTTGATGTGTCTGGATGCTGCATGGCTTTAACAGCGTTCAACTTGAACTCATCATCATTGACTCTCAGGGTTATTTCCCCCTGTTGGACGTCAATGAGGGATCGTCCAGTTGCTAGGAAGGGTCTTCCTAGAATGAGAGTAGCACTCTTGTGCTCCTCCATTTCCAGCACAACAAAGTCAGTGGGAAAGGCGAATGGCCCAACTCTGACAATCATGTCCTCAATCACGCCTGATGGGTATTTAGTGGAGCCATCAGCAAGTTGGAGACATATCCGGGTTGGTTTAACTTCTTCAATTAAGCCAAGCTTCCTGATAGTGGATGCAGGTATTAGGTTGATGCTTGCCCCATGATCGCATAAAGCTGTCTTGGTGCAATTACCTTCTAATATGCATGGTATCAAAAAACTCCCAGGGTCTTTAAGCTTTTCAGGAAAGCTCTTCAGAATGACTGCACTGCATTCTTCAGTGAGGAGAACTCTTTCTGTTTCTCTCCAATCCTTTTTATGACTCAAGATCTCTTTCATGAACTTGGCATAAGAAGGTATTTGCTCAAGTGCTTCTGCAAATGGAATCTTTATTTCAAGAGTCCTGAGATAATCTGCAAAGCGAGCAAATTGCTTATCATGCTCCTCTTTCTGGAGTTTTTGAGGATAAGGTATCTTGGCTTTATATTCTTCAACCTTAGTTGCTGCAGGTTTATTGCCTACAGAAGTGGTTGAAGAAGCCTTTTTAGAGGGGTTGTTATCAGCATTTGTGTGTGTCTGATCCCTCACTGGCAATTGAGTGCCAGAGTTAGAAGCTGGAGTGAAACTGGACGCCAGCTCCTTGTCTGCTCCTGGCGTCTGAACGCCAGAACTGTGCCCATTTTGGGCGTTCAGTGCCAGATCTTGCCCATTTTGGGCGTTCAACGCCAGATCCTTGCCTATTTCTGGCGTTGAACGCCAGTCCTGCCTTGTTTCTGGCGTTGAACGCCAGTCCTGAGCATGGTCTAGGCGTTCAGCGCCAGCCTTCCACCAATTTTCTGGCGTTTCAGTTCTAGAATTACTTTTCCCTGGGCTCTTACTGTCCTCAGGTGAATTTTGGGTGGTTTGCTCATTTCTTAGCTTTTTGCTGCCTTGAGGTGGGGTATTTAATGTTTTCCCACTTCTTAGTTGAACTGCTTGGCATTCTTCTGCTATTTGCCTTGACAGCTGCTGCTTTGTTTGCTTAAACTGTTCATCCATATGTATATTAGCCATCCTTGTCTCTTGTAACCTATCTTTAAATTCGGCTAGCTGCTTTGTTAGAAAGTCCAATTGCTGATTGAATTCAGCAGCTTGTTTTACAGGACTGAGTTCAGCAGTTACTGTTTTAACCTCTTCATTCATGGAAGGGTTGCTGCTTAGGTACAGATGCTGATTCCTGGCAACTGTATCAATGAGCTCTTAAGCCTCTTCAATTGTCTTTCTCATGTGGATAGATCCACCAGCTGAGTAATCTAGAGACATCTGAGCTCTTTCTGCAAGCCCATAGTAGAAGATGTCTAACTGAACCCACTCTGAAAACATTTTAGAGGGACATTTTCATAGCATCTCTCTGTATCTCTCCCAGGCATCATAAAGAGATTCATTATCTCCTTGTTTAAAGCCTTGGATGTCCAGCCTTAGCTGTGTCATCCTTTTTGGAGGGAAATATTGATTCAGGAATTTTTCTGTCAGCTATTTCCATGTCTTTATGCTGGCCTTAGGTTGGTTATTTAACCATCTCTTAGCTTGATCTTTTACAGCAAATGGAAACAGTAATAGTCTATAGACATCCTGATCTATTTCCTTATCATGTACTGTGTCAGCAATTTGTAAACATTGTGCCAGAAACTCTGTAGGTTCTTCCTGTGGAAGACCGGAATACTGGCAGCTTTGCTGCACCATGATAATGAGCTGAGGATTCAACTCAAAGCTACTGACTCCAATGGAGGGTATGCAGATACTACTCCCATATGAAGCAGTAGAGGGGTTAGAATATGACCCCAGAGTCCTCCTGGACTGTTCATTTCCGCTTAGGTCCATGATGGAGAAAGGGAGATGATGTAAAATAGAAAAAAAATATTTTTATTTATTTATTTATATATTTATTTCGAAAATGAAATAAATTAAAATAAAATAAATAAAAATTGAGTGAAGATTTTCGAAAAACTGAGGAGAGAGAAAGTGGTTAGCAAGTTTTGAAAAGGATATGATGATTTTGAAAAAAAAAATTTTAATTTTGAAATAAAAATCTGAATTTTAGAAATATATTTCGAAAATCTGTTTTTAAAATAGAGAGAAAAGATATTTTTGATTTTTAAGAGGAAAGAGAAAAAACAATAAGATAGCACAAGATTTAAAATTTTTAGATCTAATGCTCCTTATTTTAGAAAATTTTGGAGGGAAAACACCAAGGAACACCAAACTTAAAAATTTTAAGATCAAGACACAAGGAAAACTCAAGAACACTTTGAAGGCTCACAAGAACACAAGAACATGAAGGAAGAACACCAAACTTAAAATTTTTTTTTTGAAAACCAAAATAAATTTTTGAAAATTTTAAGAAAAAATTAACAAGAAAACACCAAACTTAAAGTTTGGCACAGGATCTAATAGAAAAATTATTTTTGAAAAAGGTTTTAATAAGAAAATAAGGATTCTAAAATTTTAACACGACAATAACACGAGACACAAAACAAAAAGAGAAATTTTTCCTAATCTAAGCAACAAAATAAACCGTTAGTTGTCCAAACACGAGCAATCCCCGGCAACGGTGCCAAAAACTTGGTGCACGAATTGTGAATCACACTTTTCACAACTCGTACCACTGACCAGCAAGTGCACTGGGTCGTCCAAGTAATACCTCACGTGAGTAAGGGTCGAATCCCACGTAGATTGTTGGTTTAAAGCAATCTATGGTTATCTTGTAAATCTTAGTCAGGAAGTCAATTATGTTTATCAGTTGAATTGCAAATAAACAAGAGAGCATGGATTAAAGGTTACTTGTTATGCAGTAATGAAGAATATGTTGGAGTTTTGGAGATGTTTTGTCTTCTGAATCTTTGCTTCCTCTGTCTTCTTGTTCACGCACGCACGTCCTCCTATGGCAAGCTGTGTGTTGGTGGATCACCGTTGTCAATGGCTACCTTCCATCCTTCCAGTGAAAACTACGCTCACGCGCTCTGTCACAGCACGGCTAATCACCGGTTGGTTCTCGATCCGGTTGGAATAGAATCCCTTGATTCCTTTGCGTTTGTCACTAACGCCCAGCCTTCAGGAGTTTGAAGCTCGTCACAGTCATTCAATCCTTGAATCCTACTCGGAATACCACAGACAAGGTTTAGACTTTCCGGATTCTCGTGAATGCCGCCATCAATTCTAGCTTATACCACGAAGATTCTGATTAAGAGATCTAAGAGATACTCATTCAATCTGATATAGAACGGAGGTGGTTGTTAGGCACACGTTCATGGGTTGAGAATGGTGATGAGTGTCACGGATCATCACCTTCATCACAGTTAAGCGCGAATGAACATCTTAGATAGGAACAAGCGTGTTTGAATAGAAAACAGAAATACTTGCATTAATTCATCGAGGCAAAGCAGAACTCCTCACCCCCAACAATGGAGTTTAGAGACTCATGCCATCAAAGAGTACAAAGTTCAGATCTAAAATGTCATGAGGTGCAAAATAAGTCTCTAAAAGTTGTTTAAATACCAAACTAGTAGCCTAGGTTTACAACAAATGAGTAAACTATGATGGATGATGCAGAGATCCACTTCTGGGGCCCACTTGGTGTGTGCTGGGGCTGAGAATTAAGCAATCCACTGCAGAGGCCATTTGTGGAGTTGAACGCCAGTTTTTGTGCCAGTTTGGGCATTCAACTCCAGCTTTTGATCCTTTTCTGGCGCTGGACGCCAGAATTGGGCAGAGAACTGGCGTTGAACGCCAGTTTACGTTGTCTATCCTTATGCAAAGTATGAACTATTATATATTGCTGGAAAGCCCTGGATGTCTACTTTCCAACGCAATTGGAAGCATGCCATGTCGAGTTCTATAGCTCCAGAAAATCCACTTTGAGTGCAGGGAGGTCAGAATCCAACAGCATCAGCAGTCCTTTTTCAGCCTGAATCAGATTTTTGCTCAGCTCCTTCAATTTCAGCCAGAAAAATACCTGAAATTACAGAAAAACACACAACTCATAGTAAAGTCCAGAAATATGAATTTTTCCTAAAAACTAATGAAAATAGACTAAAAACTAACTAAAACATACTTAAAACTATATGAAATTAACCCCAAAAAGCGTATAAAATATCCGCTCATCAGAGTCCTCATTCAATTGAAGGACTAGTTCACCTCTGTCTACATCAATTACAGCTCTTGCTGTGGCTAGGAAGGGTCTTCCAAGAATGATGGATTCATCCTCATCCTTCCCAGTATCCAGGATTATGAAATCAGCAGGGATGTAAAGGCCTTCAACCTTTATTAACACGTCCTCTACTTGTCCATAAGCCTCTTTTCTTGAGTTGTCTGCCATCTCTAATGAGATTCTGGCAGCTTGCACATCAAAGATTCCCAGTTTCTCCATTACAGAGAGTGGCATGAGGTTTATTCCTGACCCAAGGTCACATAGAGCCTTCGCAAAGGTTATGGTGCCTATGGTACAAGGTATTAGGAACTTTCCAGGATCCTGTTTCTTCTGAGGCAATCTCAGTTGATCCAATGCATTTAGTTCATTGGTGAATAGGGGAGGTTCATCTCCCCAAGTCTCACTACCAAATAAATTGGCACTCAGCTTCATGATTGCACCAAGGAACTTGGCAACTTGCTCTTCAGTAACATCCTCATTCTCTTCAGAAGAAGAATACTCATCAGAGCTCATGAAGGGCATAAGGAGGTTTAATGGAATCTCTATGGTCTCTAGATGAGCCTCAGATTCTTTTGGTTCCTCAACGGAAAACTCCTTGTTGATCACTGGATGTCCCAGGAGGTCTTCCTCCTTGGGATTCACGTCCTCCTCTTCCTCCTTCGATTCGGCCATGATGGTTATATCAATGGCCTTGCACTCTCCTTTTGGATTTTCTTCTGTATTGCTTGGGAGAGTACTATGAGGGATTTTAGTGACCCTTTTACTCAGCTGGCCCACTTGTGCTTCCAGATTTCTAATGGAAGACCTTGTTTCATTCATGAAACTCACAGTGGCCTTAGATAGATCAGAGACTAAATTTGCTAAGCTAGATGGATTCTGCTCAGAATTCTCTGTCTGTTGCTGAGTGGATGATGGAAAAGGTTTACTATTGTTAAACTTGTTTCTTCCACCATTATTAAAGCCTTGTTGAGGCTTTTGATCCTTCCATGAGAGATTTGGATGATTTCTCCATGAGGGATTATAGGTGTTTCCATAGGGTTCACCCATGTAATTACACCTATGCTATTGCAGGGTTCTTAGGATCATAAGCTTCTTCTTCAGAAGATGCCTCTTGAGTACTGTTAGATGCAGCTTGCATTCCATTCAGACTCTGAGAAATCATATTGACCTGTTGAGTCAATAGTTTATTCTGAGCCAATATGGCATTCAGAGTATCAATTTCAAGAACTCCCTTCTTCTGAGGCGTCCCATTACTCACAGGATTCCTCTCAGAAGTGTACATGAACTGGTTGTTAGCAACCATGTCAATGAGTTCTTGAGCTTCTGCAGGCGTTTTCTTTAGGTGAATGGATCCACCTGCAGAAGTATCCAATGACATCTTAGCTAATTCAGACAGACCATCATAGAATATATCCAGGATAGTCCATTCTGAAAGCATATCAGAAGGACACTTTTTGGCCAGTTCCTTGTATCTCTCCCAAGCTTCAAAGAGGGATTCACCTTCTTTCTGTCTGAAGGTTTGAACATCCACTCTAAGCTTACTCAGCTTTTGAGGAGGAAAGAACTTGGCTAAGAAAGCCTTGACCAGCTTATCCCAAGAGTTCAGGCTATTCTTAGGTTGAGAGTCCAACCATATTCTAGCTCTGTCTCTTACAGCAAACGGGAAAAGCATGAGCTTGTAGACTTCAGGATCTACTCCATTAGTCTTAACAGTATCACAGATCTGCAAGAATTCAGTTAAGAACTAAAAAGGATCTTCAGATGGAAGTCCATGAAACTTGCAGTTTTGCTGCATCAGAGAAACTAATTGAGGTTTCAGCTCAAAATTGTTTGCTCCAATGGCAAGAATGGAGATGCTTCTTCCATGTAAATTGGAATTAGGTGCAGTAAAGTCACTAAGTATCCTCCTTACATTATTATTATTTTCGGCTGCCATCTCCTCTTCCTGTTTGAAAATTCCTGTAAGGTTGTCTCTGGATTGTTGTATTTTAGCTTCTCTTAGTTTCCTTTTCAGAGTTCTTTCAGGTTCAGGATCTGCTTCAATAAGAATGTTCTTGTCCTTGCTCCTGCTCATATGACAAAGAAGGGAATAACAAAGAAAATATGGAATCCTCTATGTCACAGTATAGAGATCCCTTTGTGTGAGTAGAAGAAGAAAAGAATGTAATGTAAGGAAAGAGAAGGGAGGATAATCCAAACACAAGGGTGAAGATAGGAGCAGAGATATGAGGTGAGGAGAAGTGTTAGTAAGTAATTAAATAAATAGAAGGAGATGAGAGAGAGAAGTTTTCGAAAATAATTTTTGAAAAGGAGTTGATGATTTTCGAAAATTAAAGGGGAAATAAATTTAAAATTTAAAACAATCAATTAATTAAAAAGAATTTTTGAAAAAGAGGGAGGTATTTTCGAAAATTAGAGAGGGATAGTTAGTTAGGTAGTTTTAAAAGAGATAAGAAACAAACAAAAAGTTAATTAGTTAGTTGAAACAAATTTTGAAAATCAATTTTTGAAAGATAAGAAGATAAGAAGTTAGAAGAGATATTTGAAAAAGATATGATATGAAAAGGTATGATTAAAAAGATATGATTTTGAAAAAGATAAGATAAAAAGATATTTTTTGAAAAGATATGTGTTCCGAGGGTTACCTAAAACTGTAGGTCGATCTCGGACGAGATCTTCTGCACTGGTCTAAGATGACGTGTCCGGCTGGTAGGTGGCAGCCGGAGCTGTCGTGTCCGATTTGTTGGACTGGCTGCACTGCTGATTCTTTGTCACCAGAGGGTGGGGGTACCTGCAAGAGACTCCGATGCCTAAGTTAGCATGGGTATTAAACAGGTTTTATGTAGAATCAGAGTATGAGTTATACCTGGGTGCTCCAGTGTATTTATAGTAGCGTGGGCTGACCTTTCTGATAAGATAAGTTAGTTATCTTTATCTTATCTTATTTTTGAAGGAAGTCAGCTTATCTTCAAGGGAACCGCCTTCATCTCTATAGGCTGGGATTGCCTTTGGATTCTGGGTCGTGTTCCTCCATTTGGGCCCTTTTTATTGGGCTTTGCTGTCGATTTGGCCGAGTTCTTCGTAAAGAAGTCGGTCCGCTTGATCTGAACAGGTCGGTTGTTTTATTACTGAACATCCTGGTTCGGACATCTCGACCCTGGGTATGAACAGTGCCCCTGCTTGAGCTCGGTCTTCTTTTTGAGGCTGAGTTCTTGACTTCGGTCCTTCTTTAGTGAAACCGAACTCAAGCATTTTTTCGATTTCTTTGTAGAAGCTTTTTTGAATGTAGAACGTTTTTTCCTCTAAGCGCGCGCTTTTATTTCGGCGCTTTGGAAACGTGCGTGGGTTTAATGCTTTCATTTAATTTTAACATTAATTGCCCCGTTTCCTTTTTGGTTTTTTATTTTGATTTTTGAAAAACCCAGAGACGGTTTCTCTCCCTCGCCCTTTTCGTAACTTCTTCGCACTTATTCCTTCGTTTTCTGCTTTTTTCCCTTCAATTTTTCTTGCGTTGCGGCGTCTGAAGCTTCTGTTTTCTCCTGGAGTTTCGCGTTTCTTTCTGCGATACTGCTTCTGTTTGTACTTTCTTCTTGTGAGGGGGCGATTCCGGATTTCATCTTTCATCCTCAATTTGCTGCTTTTTTTCAGGTTGGTACTAGCTTTCTTGCTTCTTTTATGGCTTCGTCTTCGGTTTTGATTTTGCATGTTTGAAAGTTTGAATCTTTTTTGTGGTCTTGTATTTTCTTGTCACTTGTAATGTGTTTTTCCTGACTTCTTTTTATGCTTTCTCTTGATATTTTCATCGAGGCTTTCTAGGATTTTGTTGCTTCTGGTCGTTTCCTGTCTAGTACCGATAGAAAATCTGTGTCTGTTCCTTGTTTTGTTTGGAGATTTCTTTTTCGTCCGATTCTGAAAAAGTTTGCACCTTTGATGATTTCCCCTTCGTGTGCTTTGATTTTGGAAATGCCTTTTGCTTGGTGAACTGCAATTTTTGTGTTTTATTTTTTGAATGCTTTCTGAGAGATGCTGGGATGCGAGCTGTAGATTTTTCCTGAAAACCTTGCCTGATTATTGCCTCCGAAGGATGCCCCAGGACTTTGGTTTGGGTCTTGGGGTTTTCCTTTTTCTGCGTGTTTGTCTGTATCGTTTTTGAGTTGTTTTCTCCCTTGTCCAAGATGTTTTTAGTAATCCCATCTTTTTTCTTACTTGTAGGATTAGTTGGTCTCATGTCTTCTCGCAATAACATTGTAGAGATGTCTTCCAGAATTCCCGAGGGGATGTCCGATTGGCTGGACTCCCTTGTTTTGTTCTGTGTTTCTATTGTGGATGCTGAATTTTGCACAGAGCTGAGGAAGCGCCATAGGATTTGTGCTAACGGTTCCTGCGAGGGTGATTATGAGCTTGTTGCTCCTGATTCTGATGAGAGAGTCTGTTTTCCGACTTCTGTCGAGGGGGAGCGCCCCTCTTTCTATGCTTATGAATACTTTTTTAGTCAATTGAACGTTACTTTCCCCTTTACCGCTTTTGAAACTGATTTGTTATGGTCTTGCAACATTGCCCCATCTCAGCTACATCCAAACTCCTGGGTTTTATCAAAATATTTCAACTTCTTTGTCAGGAGTTGGATATAACACCTTCTGAAACTCTTTTCCTTTATCTTTTTGTCTCGGCCAAACCTGGGGGTTCCTCCAAAAAGAAGGCTTCCTGGGTTTCTTTTAGGTCGGCCCAGGGGCATAAAGTTTTTGCCATGTATGATGAGTCTTTTAAAGATTTTAAGAACTACTTCTTCCGGGTCCGTGCTATTGAGGGGGTTCGCCCCTTTTTTCTTGACGAAAATGATGAACCTGCTTTTCCTCTGGAGTGGCAAAAGAATGTAAGAGTGCCATGTTACACGTGGGAGATGCTTAGTGAGGTTGAGCGGGCCTTTGTGGTCGTTCCTGAAGATTTGTGGGGGAAGCCACCCCACCTGGACACGAAGAGATTTTTGAGTGATCCATCTTTAGTTCGGGCTGCTTTGGGTACTGCCTGATTTGTTTTTATACTTGCTCTCAGGCTTTGTTTTTTCTGTGTTGTAACTTGTCTTTGTTTTTTATGCTTTTCAGAGATGTCGAAGAATAATGATTCTATGAGAGCCTATAAGAAGGCAAAGAAGGCGACCGCAGCACTAAACCTCTCGGCCAAGGCGGCCGGAGAGGGGTCTTCTCGGCCTCTGGTTAAACCTCCTATACCGAGTTCTCCCGGGCCGAGGAGAGCAATTCCTACTCCTCGGATCCATCAGATCGACCCTCCACAATCTTCCGTTGCTGCTTCCGGTCCCCCTCTTAAGAAGCAAAGAACAACTGAACCTTTCAACCTTGATGCTCCTGACTTTGATGCAGTTGAGTTTGTAGATCAACAAATTGGCCCTTATGGTGTTCTTCCGATGGATGATGTGTCAATTCTTCATCATTTTGATTATATCGCCCGGAGTGGTATCAAGTTGGCACACATGGGGGCGGCCCTATATCGGACTGCTCAAAGTCTTCCTCTCCATGCTACTAAAGCTTTTATGGAGGAGGCCAAACAGGAGTTTGATCGGATGAAGGATTTAAAGGGGGAGCTTGAAGTAAGGGTGGCCAGGTTGGAAAAGGATTTGGAGAATGAAAAGGCTATTTCTACTTTCTTGGCTGGCTCTCTGAAACTGGCCGAGGACACGGCTATGCGGCATAAGGACAGTTATTTGACGTCTTACAGGGAGGTGTTGCGTCTGAGAGAAGAGTTGGAGAATGCCCGGGCTAATTATTCCGAACTCCAAGGTCATCTTGTTGGCAGTGTAACTGCTGCCTATGAGAACCTGAGGGAACAAGTTCGGGTTATTGCTCCCGAGGCCGACCTGACCATGTTTAGCTTGGAAAACGCTGTCAGGGATGGAAAGGTTGTCCCTGATGACGAGGATGAGGATGATGTCGATCCTCCCCCTGTGGCCTCTACTAAGGTGTCGACTTCTGCTGTCCCTGCCGAGGTTGGTCCTCCTGCTTTTGACCCCGACTGCCAGATCTTGAACAGGGATGACGTTACTGTAGATGTCGTTCCTCTCCAGACTCGGCCTCCGTCTCCTCAGCCTGATGCTGCTAAAAAATCTTCTGACCCTTAGTTTTAATCTTTATTTTGGATATTTAGTTGGCCCGGCTTGTGGGCTTTTTTGAACTCTTTATGTTTTGCTGACACTTTCTTGTTTCTTTGCCTAGCAACTTTTGTTTTTTATAAAAACAAATGGTAGCATGCTTCTACTTTTGCGGTAGATTTTGGTTGCCTCCGAGGCTTTTTTAATCTTGTGGATGATAACTTTGTCTTTTGTGGTTGACTTGGTATTTCTTTTGCTGTGAATGTTGGAATCCTACAGCTTAACCTCTTTTGGATTGCTTTTGTATTTTGTGTTTTGAGTCCTTTGTGGTTGTGGCTAGGTAGGTCTAAGAATTTTTTTGTTTGTTCTCGCTCTGGTTTATTTCTGTAACCGATTCCTTCAAGTTGGTCTTCGAGTTGTTTTTCGCAGTCCATTTTCAGGTTATATTTGTAATCCCTTTCCTGGATCTTTGTCAGATATCTTTTAGGAATTTGTTTGTAGTAGGAGTCCGACTTGGTTATATCGGTCTCCCTTAAGTTATTTGTAGTTCTCTTTCTTGGATCTTTATCAGATCTTTTTCAGGGACTACTTTGATAACTTTTAGTAGCAGTAGTAGGAGTCCGACTTGGTTATATCGGTCTCCTTTAAGTTATTTGTAGTCCTCTTTCTTGGATCTTTGTCAGATCTCTTTCAGGGACTACTTTGATAACTTTTAGTAACAGTAGTAGGAGTCCGACTTGGTTATATCGGTCTCCTTTAAGTTATTTGTAGTCCTCTTTCTTGGATCTTTGTCAGATCTCTTTCAGGGACTACTTTGATAACTTTTAGTAATAGTAGTAGGAGTCCGACTTGGTTATATCGGTCTCCTTTAAGTTATTTGTAGTCCTCTTTCTTGGATCTTTGTCAGATCTCTTTCAGGGACTACTTTGATAACTTTTAGTTTTGGGCTGACTTTGTCGTATCGAGCCCTTCTAAGTTAAAGTAATCCTCTTTAATAGGGTTGGCCAGACCTCTTTCCAGGGTTTACTTATAACTTGGGTTGACTTGGTCCGACTTGGCAACGTCGGCCAGTCTTTAAAGTTATTATTTTAGCGATTCGTAAGACCTCGTCAGGTTCTTTTTAAGATTGCTTTCGATAACTTCTTGCATTATTCTGTGTTCATCTTTGCCGATTTGTAGAAAGTGGTTGTCATCTCTAGATCGTCTTTTGGGTGAATCGCGTTTTCACCTTTATCGGACGATTTGTCTTTATCGTAATCGTACAGTGAAATTGTTTTTCACTTTATGTCGATCTGTCGCTTTATAATCGGACGATGAATACTTCAGATTAATGCGTCTTGAAATCTTTGTAGAATATCTCAAAAATATTTTATTTAAAAGAAAAGGTAGAAATATATACATATGGGATCGTCTGAGTCTCAACTTGGTGCCTCATTAAAAAACCTTTTCAGGAAAAAGAGTGCATCCAATGATGAGATCTTTTATATACTCTTTTCTAACTGTAGTACCTTCTGAGGTTGCAGGCGTGCCATGACCTGGGAAGCTCCCGTCCATCGAGTTCGGACAGTCTGTAGTAGCCCTTTCCAAGCACTTCTATAACTCGGTAGGGTCCTTTCCAGTTTGCTGCCAGCTTTCCCTCTCCTGGTCGAGTTGTTCCGATATCATTTTGGATTAGGATGAGATCATTTTCTATGAAACTTCTTGGCACCACCTTTTGATTATATCTGGAAGCCATTCGACGTTTTAGAGCTTCTTCCCTGATTCGAACTCTTTCTTGGGTTTCGGGTAACAAGTCGAGCTCTTCTCTCTGAAGTTGGAAGTTCGCTCCTTCATTGTAGTGAACTACTCTTGGCGATCCTTCCTCGATTTCTACTGGAATCATTGCTTCTGTTCCGTATGCTAATCGGAAGGGGGATTCCTTCGTAGTTGAATGTGGAGTTGTTCGATATGCCCATAGGACCTGTGGCAGCTCTTCTGCCCAGGCTCCCTTTGCATTTTGTAATCTCCATTTTAGTCCAGCCAATATGACTTTGTTAGCCACTTCGGCCTGTCCATTGGCTTGTGGATGCTCGACGGAGGTGTACTGGTGCTTTATATTCAGGTCAGCTACTAGTTTTCTGAAGCCTGCATCTGTGAATTGAGTGCCATTGTCTGTAGTTATGGAATCCCGAATCTTGTGACGATGTTTCTATATAAGAATTTTTGACTTCTTTGAGCGGTGGCATTGGCTAGGGGCTCTGCTTTGATCCATTTCGTAAAGTAATCTACGCCCACTATGAGAAATTTAACTTGTCCTGACCCCTGCGGGAAGGGGCCGAGAAGGTCGAGTCCCCATTTTGCGAATGGCCAAGGTGAAGTCACGTTGATGAGCTCTTCTGGCGGGGCGATGTGAAAGTTGGCATGTTTTTGACATGGTGGACATGTCTTTACAAATTCTGTGGCTTCTTTTTGTAAAGTTGGCCAATAGAATCCTGCCCGTAGTACTTTTTTGGCGAGAGCTCGTGCTCCGAGATGATTACCACAAATGCCGCTATGTATTTCTTCTAGCACTTCCTTTGTGTTGGAGGTCGGTACGCATTTTAGTAAGGGTATTGAGATTCCTCTTTTGTATAGGATGTTGTTTATGATGGTGTAGTACTGTGCCTCCCTTTTTAACTTCTTTGCCTCCTTTTCTTCTGCGGGGAGTGTTCCTTCTTTGAGGTAGTTGATTATGGGGGTCATCCATCCTTGGTCCTGACTTGTTATGGCCAGGACTTGTTCCTCTTCCGAGATTGATGGGTTTTGCAACATTTCCTGGATGAGGCTTCTATTGTTGCCCCCTAGTTTGGTGCTGGCTAGTTTTGAGAGTGCATCAGCTCGGGCATTTCGTTCGCGGGGTATGTGGCAGATTATATATTCCCCAACTTGTTCGAGCAGTTCCTTGGTTTTATCCAAATATTTTTTCATGGTGGGATCTTTGGCTTGGTAGCTCCCTGTTATTTGTGATGTGACCACTTGTGAATCACTGTAAATGTTGAGTTTTTAAGTTCCGACCTCTTTAGCCAGCTTCAAACCCGCTAACAGTGCTTCATATTCCGCCTGGTTATTGGAGGCCGGGAACCCGAACTTGAGGGAGAGCTCAACTTGGGTTCCTTGGTTGCTTTCTATTATCACGCCTGCGCCACTTCCAGTTTTATTTGAGGAGCCATCCACGTAGAGATTCCATTCTGTGGGAGTTTCCGGGGTATCTGTGAATTCTGCGATGAAGTCGGCCAGATATTGTGATTTGATGGCCGTCCAAGCTTCATATTGGAGGTCGAACTCTGATAACTCGACTGCCCATTGTAGAATTCTGCCTGCTAAATCTGTTTTCTGCAGTATTCCTTTTATTGGCTGGTTAGTTCTGACCTTAATGGTATGAGCCTGAAAGTATGGGCAGAGTCGTCGAGATGTTAGGATGAGGGTATAGGCAAATTTTTCTATTTTCTGGTAGTTCAGCTCAGATCCCTGTAGTGCTTTGCTAATGAAGTAGACGGGTTGTTGCCCATTTTCGTCTTCTCTGACTAGTGCTGAGGCTATCGCTCGGCTTCCTACCGCGAGATATAATATAAGTGGTTCTCCTTCTTGTGGTCGAGATAGGATAGGTGGCCGTCCTAAGAACTCCTTGAAGTCCCGGAAAGCTTGCTCACATTCTGTCGTCCATTCGAACTGTTTTCCCTTTCTTAAAGTAGCATAGAAGGGGAGAGATCTTATCGCAGCTCCTGCTAAGAATCGGGATAGGGCGGCCAATCTCCCGTTGAGTTGCTGTACCTCTTTGACACAGGTTGGGCTCTTCATGTTGAGTATAGCTTGACATTTGTCTGGATTTTCCTCGATTCCCCTTTGTGTGAGCATGAATCCCAAGAATTTGCCTGCTTCGACTGCGAAGGTACATTTTGCGGGGTTGAGTCGCATGTCATGTTTCCTTATAGTGTTGAATACTTGGGACAGGTCGGACAGTAATGTATTTTCGCTTTGTGTTTTTATCAACATGTCGTCCATGTAAACTTCCATGATTTTCCTGATGTGAGCAGAGAAGACTTTATTCATTAACCTTTGATAAGTAGCTCCCGCGTTTTTGAGACCGAAAGGCATCACGATGTAGCAGTAGTTCGCTTTTGGTGTCAAGAATGATGTTTTTTCTTGATCTGGTGGATACATGGGGATTTGGTTGTATCCTGAATAGGCGTCCATAAATGATAGGTATCTATATCCGGAGGAAGCATCTACCAGGGCGTCAATACTTGGGAGTGGATATGGATCTTTTGGGCAGGCTTTGTTGAGATCGGTGTAATCGGTACACATGCGCCACTTCCCATTTGATTTTTTCACCAGAACAACGTTGGCTAGCCATAGTGGGTAATTGACTTCTCTTATGAACCCTGCCTCCAGTAGCGTTTGTACTTGTTCTTCCACAGCTCGGGATCGCTCTGGTCCGAGTTTTCTTCGCTTCTGCTGCACCGGCCGAGATCCTGGATAGACCGCCAACTTGTGGCACATTAACTTAGGGTCTATGCCTGGCATGTCTGCGGCTTTCCATGCGAAGAGGTCGGCATTATCTCGCAGGAATTGTATCAGTGAGTTTTTTGAATCTCCTCTTAGGACCGTGCCGATATTAGTCGTTTTATCCGGGGTATCTCCAATCTGAACCTTCTCTATCTCGCCTTCTGGGTGCGGACGAAGTTCCTCCCGACGCTGAGCTCCGCCAAGCTCAATTGTATGAAACTCTTCTCCTCTTCCTTTGAGGTTTAAGCTCTCATTATAGAAACGACGTGCCATCCTTTGATCTGCTTTTACCGTGGCTATCCCCTCTGTAGTTGGGAATTTCATGCATAGATGTAGGGTTGAGACTATTGCGCCGAGTTGATTGAGTGTTGTCCGACCTATGAGAGCATTGTAGGCTGAACTTACGTCGACTACTATGTAGTCTATTTTGAGGGTCCTAGATTGGTTCCCTTTTCCAAAAGTAGTGTGTAGCGATACATATCCCAACGGTTGTATCGGGGTGTCTCCTAGTCCAAACAGATTGTTCGGGTATGCTCTAAGTTCTCTTTCGTCTAAGCCGAGTTTGTCGAAAGCTGTTTTGAATAAGATGTTGGCAGAACTCCCTTGGTCCACTAGTGTGCGATGTAGATTGGTGTTTGCTAATATAATTGTGATGACCATGGGATCGTCGTGTCCCGGAATGATGCCGGATGCATCCTCTTTAGTAAATGTTATCGCCGGGATGTCGGGTGCTTCCTCCTTTCCCTCAACGTGGTATACTTCGTTGAGATATCTCTTTCGGGACGATTTGGAGATCCCACCTCCTGCGAATCCGCCATGTATCATGTGGACGTGTCTTTCTGGTGTCCGAGGTGACCGTTCAGTTCGTCCATCATCTTCGTCTCTCCGTCTTTTTCTTTGGTCATCATCCCGGGTGGCCAGAAATCGATCTAATTTGCCTTCTCTTACCAATTTTTCTATGATTTTTTTCAAGTCGAAGCATTCGTTGGTAGAGTGCCCTCGAATCCGGTGGTATTCACAATATTCCTTCCGATTTCCTCCTCCCCTTTTGCCTTTGAGTGGTCGCGCTGGGGGAATTTTCTCTGTATGGCAGACTTCTTTGTATATGTCGACCAAGGATGCTTTGAGAGGAGTATAGTTGTGGTACTTTTTGATTTTCTCACCTTGTCTATCTTCTTTCTTTTTGGAGTCCTTGTCTTTGTCCCGGTAGGAGGCCCCATATTTTGAGGTTTCTCCCAACCGAGCGTTCTCTTCCATGTTGATGTATTTTTCTGCTCGCTCCTGTACTTCATCTAAGGAGGTAGGATACTTCTTTGATATGAATTGGCTGAAAGGCCCTTCTCGTAAGCCATTGATAAGCCCCATGATGGCGGCCTCTGTTGGTAAACTTTGTATGTCCATGCATGTTTTGTTGAATCTTTCCACGTAGTTGCGGAGGCTCTCCCGATCTCCTTGCTTGATCCCAAGTAAACTGGGTGCGTGCTTGGCCTTATCTTTCTGAATGGAGAATCTGGCCAGGAACTTTTTGGCCAGGTCGTCGAAGTTTGTGATGGACTTCGGAGGTAGGTTGTCGAACCATCTGATCGCTGTTTTTGTGAGAGTTGTTGGAAAAGCTTTGCAGCGAACGGCGTCTGAGGCATCGGTAAGGTACATCCTGCTTCTGAAGTTGCTAAGATGGTGGTTGGGATCTGTGGTGCCATCGTACAAAACCATATCCGGAAGCTTGAAGTCTTTTGGAATTTTGGTCTTCATGATTTCCCTGGTGAATGGGTCCTGTTCTTTGCGTGAAGTTTCCTCAGGAGTGGTCCGAGGAGCTTTCGTTTTGAGGTCGGCCTCTAATTGCTGTAGTTTTTCTTCTAGTTCTCGACGTCGCCGTACCTCTCTTTGCAGAACCTTTCCTATCTCCCGTTGTTGCTGGGTTTCTTTCTCAAGTTGTTTTAAATGTTCTTGGAGTGCTTCCATGGCTCCCGGATTTGGTGAGTTTTTGTCCTCGTTGGATTCTGGGGTATCCTTTAGCATAGTGTCCGCGTTTTTGTGCGGTGTTTTGTTTTCCAGATCTGAATCGTGGTCGTTGTCATGGCCGTCTGCCATAGTTTTGGGATGACTTCCAGGTTCCCCGGCAACGGCACCAATGTTCCGAGGGTTACCTGAAATTGTAGGTCGATCTCGGACGAGATCTTCTGCACTGGTCTAAGATGACATGTCCGGCTGGTAGGTGGCAGCCGGAGCTGTCGTGTCCGATTTGTTGGACTGGCTGCACTGCTGATTCTTTGTCACCGGAGGGTGGGGGTACCTGCAAGAGACTCCGATGCCTAAGTTAGCATGGGTATTAAACAGGTTTTATGTAGAATCAGAGTATGAGTTATACCTGGGTGCTCAAGTGTATTTATAGTAGCGTGGGCTGACCTTTCTGATAAGATAAGTTTGTTATCTTTATCTTATCTTATTTTTGAAGGAAGTCAGCTTATCTTCAAGGGAACCGCCTTCATCTCTATAGGCTGGGATTGCCTTTGGATTCTGGGTCGTGTTCTTCCATTTGGGCCCTTTTTATTGGGCTTTGCTGTCGATTTGGCCGAGTTCTTCGTAAAGAAGTCGGTCCGCTTGATCTGAACAGGTCGGTTGTTTTATTACTGAACATCCTGGTTCGGACATCTCGACCCTGGGTATGAACAATATGATTGAAATTAGTTTTGAAAAAGAATTGATTTTTAAATTCACAATTAATGACTTGATTCACAAGAAATCACAAGATATGATTCTAGAACTTAAAGTTTGAATCTTTCTTAACAAGTAAGTAACAAACTTGAAATTTTTGAATCAAAACATTAATTTTTGATGATATTTTCGAAAATTATGAGATAAAATTAAGAAAAAGACTTTTTTGAAAAATATTTTTAAAATAGTCAAAAAATAAGAAAAATGAAAAAGATTTGATTTTTGAAAATGATTTTGAAAAAGATAAGATTTTCAAATTGAAAATTTGATTTGACTCATAAGAAACAACTAGATTTTAAAATTTTTTGAAAGAGTCAATCCAAATTTTTGAAATTTATGAGTGAAAAAGGGAAAGATCTTTTTTTTATTTTTGAATTTTTAATGATGAAAGAGAAAAACATGAAAAAGAATCATAACATAAAAATTATGAATCAAAACACACAATGCATGCAAGAACACTATGAATGTCAAGATGAACACCAAGAACACTTTGAAGATGAAGATGAACATCAAGACTTATTTTTGAAAAATTTTCAAGAAAAGAAAATATGCAAGACACCAAACTTAGAAATTTTTCATGTATAGACACTATGAATGCAAGAATGCATATGAAAAACAAGAAAAGACACAAAACAAGAAAATATGAAGATCAAACAAGAAGACTGGCCAAGAACAACTTGAAGATCAAGAAGAACACTATGAATGCATGAATTTTTGAAAAATGCATAAAATTTTTTAGAAAAAAAATACAATTGACACCAAACTTAAAAATTGACTCAAGACTCAAACAAGAAACATAAAATATTTTTGAATTTTTTTGATTTTATTAATTTTTTTGGATTTTTGTATATTTTTATTTTTTTGAAAACATATAGGGAAAAGGAAGCAATGAATTCACAGTCCTCAATCAAGATTCCAGGAATCATACCAGGTTAGTCTAAAGCTTGATGGCCAGCCAAACTTCAGCATACCATTTTGAAACTTTAGAATTCATTCGTAAAATTTTTAAAATAATTTTCGAAAACAAAGGAAAAATTTTTTTTAAAGATTTTTGAAGAAAATTTTTTTTTGAAAATAAAACAAAAAGAAAATTACCTAATCTGAGCAACAAGATGAACCGTCAGTTGTCCAAACTCGAACAATCCCCGGCAACGGCGCCAAAAACTTGGTGCACGAAATTGTGATCCCTGGTAATGGCTCCAAAAACTTGGTGCTCTAATCTTAATTCATAATTTGTCACAACTTCGATACAACTAAGCAGCAAGTGCACTGGGTCGTCCAAGTAATAAAACCTTACGTGAGTAAGGGTCGATCCCACGGAGATTGTTGGTATGAAGCAAGCTATGGTCATCTTGTAAATCTCAGTCAGGCGGATATCAAATGGTTATGGAGTTTTCGAATAATAATAATAAATAAACAGAAAATAAAGATAGAAATACTTATGTAAATCATTGGTGAGAATTTCAGATAAGCGTATAGAGATGCTTTCGTTCCTCTGAACCTCTGCTTTCCTACTGTCTTCATCCAACCAGTCCTACTCCTTTCCATGGCAAGCTTTATGTAGGGCCTCACCGTTGTCAATGGCTACATCCCATCCTCTCTGTGAAAAAGGTCCAAATGCTCTGTCACGGCACGGCTAATCATCTGGATGTTCTCGATCATACTGGAATAGGATTCACCCTCCTTTTGCGTCTGTCACTACACCCAGCACTCGCGAGTTTGAAGTTCGTCAGAGCCATCCCTTCCCAGATCCTACTCGGAATACCACAGACAAGGTTTAGACTTTCCGGATCTCAGGAATGCCCATCCATGGGTTCTAACTTATACCACGAAGACACTAATAACTCGGACTCGGTCCCCTGTATTAGTTATCCAAGAGATATCCATTCAATCTAAGGTAGAACGGAAGTGGTTGTCAGGCACGCATTCATAAGTTGCGAATGATGATGACTGTCACGATCATCACATCCATCATATTCTTGTGTGAATGAATATCTTAGAAGTGGAATAAGTTGAATTGAATAGAAAAACAGTAGTACTTTGCATTAATCTTTGAGGAACAGCAAAGCTCCACACCTTAATCTATAGTGTGTAGAAACTCTACCGTTGAAAAATACATAAGTGAAAGGTTCAGGCATGGCCGAATGGCCAGCCCCCATGATCTAAGCACTAAACGTCCCAAGATGTCTAATACAATAGTAAAAAGTCCTATTTATACTAAACTAGTTACTAGGGTTTACAAAAGTAAGTAATTGATGCATAAATCCACTTCCGGGGCCCACTTGGTGTGTGCTTGGGCTGAGCTTGAAGTTTACACGTGCAGAGGCTTCTTTTGGAGTTGAACGCCAAGTTGTAACATATTTTTGGCGTTCAACTCTGGTTCGTGACGTGTTTCTGGCGTTTAACTCCAGACTGTAGCGTAGAACTGGCGTTCAATGCCCTTTTGCGTCATCTAAACTCGGGTAAAGTATGAACTATTATATATTGCTGGAAATCCCTGGATGTCTACTTTCCAACGCCGTTGAGAGCGCACCATTTGGAGTTCTGTAGCTTCAGAAAATCCACTTTGAGTGCAGGGAGGTCAGAATCCAACAGCATCAGCAGTCCTTCTTCAACCTCTGAATCTGATTTTTGCTCAAGTCCCTCAATTTCAGCCAGAAAATACCTGAAATCATAGAAAAACACACAAACTCATAGTAAAGTCCAGAAATGTGAATTTAACATAAAACTAATAAAAACATCCCTAAAAGTAACTAGATCCTACTAAAAACATACTAAAAACAATGCCAAAAAGCGTATAAATCATCCGCTCATCACTTCTCCATTACAGAGAGAGGCATGAGGTTTATGCTTGACCCTAGGTCATACAGAGCCTTCTCATAGGTCATGATGCCTATGGTACAAGGTATTGAGAACTTTCCAGGATCTTGTCTCTTCAGAGGTAATTTCTACCTAGTCAAGTCATCTAGTTCTTTGGTGAGCAAGGGGGGTTCATCCTCCCAAGTCTCATTACCAAATAGCTTGGCATTTAGCTTCATGATTGCTCCAAGGTACTTAGCAACTTGTTCTTCAATAACATCGTCATCCTCTTCAGAGGAAGAATATTCATCAGAGCTCATGAATGGCAAAAGTAAATTCAATGGAATCTCTATGGTCTCAGTGTGAGCCTCAGATTCCCATGGTTTCTCATTAGGGAACTCTTTGGAGGCCAGTGGACGTCCATTGATGTCTTCCTCAGTGGAAATCACTGCCTTTTTCTCCTCTCCAGGTTCGGGCATGTGGGTAATGTTGATGGCCTTGCACTCTCTTTTTGGATTCTCTTCTGTATTACTTGGGAGAGTACTAGGAGGTTATGAATCCAACTGTGTTCTAGCTCTGTCTCTTACAGCAAAGGGAAAAAGCATAAGTCTATAGAGCTCGGGATCAACCCCATTGGTCTTGACAGTGTCACGAATTTGCAAGAATTTAGCTAAGAATTGATGAGGATCTTCTAATGGAAGTCCATGAAACTTGCAATTCTGTTGCATTAGAGAAACTAATTGAGGCTTAAGCTCAAAGTTGTTTGCTCCAATGGCAGAGATTGAGATGCTTCTCCCATAGAAGTCAGTAGTAGGTACAGTAAAGTCACCAAGCACCTTCCTTGCATTGTTGGCATTGTTATTGTTTTCGGCTGCCATGTCTTCTTCTTGTTTAAAAAGTTCTGTTAGGTCCTCTATAGAGAGTTGTACTTTAGCTTCTCTTAGCTTTCTCTTCAAGGTCCTTTCAGGTTCAGGGTCAGCTTAAACAAGAATGCCTTTGTCCTTGCTCCTGCTCATATAAAAAGAGAGGAGAAGAAAATATGGAATCCTCTATGTCACAGTATAGAGATTTCTTGAGGTGTCAGAGGTAAAGAAGAATAGAAGGAGAAGGTAAAGAAGAAAGAATTCGAACTTATCACGAGGGATAGAGTTCGAATTGTACATTGAGGAGGAGTGTTAGTCCTTTAAATAGAAGGATTTAAGAAGAGGGGAAGAATTTTCGAAATTAAAGTAAAATATTTTGAAATAATTAAAAGAAATTTTGAAAATTTGGTAAATGATTTTCGAAAATTAAGATTGGGAAAGAAATTAAGTGATTTTTGGAAAAGATTTTGAAATTAGAAATCAAAAAGATATGATTGAAACTTAATTTTGAAAAAGATGTGATTGAAAAGACATGATTGAGAAGATATGATTGAGAATCAAATTAAAAAGGGAAAGTTTTTAAAATTAAAGTTGGTTACTTGACCAATAAGAAATTAAAAGATATGATTCTAGAATTAAAACTTTTGATCCTTTCTTAATAGGCAAGTAACAACTTGAAAATTTTTGACTTAAATCACTAATTGTAGCAAGGATTTTCGAAAATAGTAATAAAAGAAATTGAAAAGAAATTGATTTTGAAAAGATATGATTGAAAAGATATGATTTGAAAAAAATTTGATTTTGAAAAATTATCAAAAACTTGGTGTACGAAATTGTGATCATCAATGGCGCCAACAACTTGGTACGCACAATTGTAATCTCAACTCTTTATCATAACTCCGCACAACTAACCAACAAGTGCACTGTGTCATCCAAGTAATAAACCTTACGTGAGTAAGAGTCGATCCCACGGAGACTGTCGGCTTGAAGTAAGCTATCGTCGTCTTGTAAATCTCAGTCAGGCGGATTCAAATGGTTATGGAGGATTGATAATTAAAAGATGAATAAAACATAAAATAGGATAGAGATACTTATGTAATTCATTGGTAGAAATTTCAGATAAGCGTATGAAGATGCTTTGTTCCTTCTGAACCTCTGCTTTCCTATTGCCTTCTTCCAATCATTCATACTCCTTTCCATGGCAAGCTTTATGTTGGGCATCACCGTTGTCAATGGCTACTTCCTGTCCTCTCAGTGAAAATGTTCCAAATGCGCTGTCATCGCACGGCTAATCATCTGTCGGTTCTCGATCATGTTGGAATAGGATCCATTGATCCTTTTGCGTCTGTCACACGCCCAACACTCGCGAGTTTGAAGCTCGTCACAGTCATCCCTTCCCAGATCCTACTCGGAATATCACAGACAAGGTTTAGACTTTCCGGATCTCAGGAATGACCGCCAATAATTCTAGCCTATACCACGAAGGTTCTAATCTTAGATTAGAAACCCAAGAGATACACATTCAAGCTTGATTGCATGTAGAACGGAAGTGGTTGTCAGGCACGCGTTCATAGGTGAGAATGGTGATGAGTGTCACGGATCATCACATTCATCATGTTGAAGAACGAATGGATATCTTAGAACAGAAATTGGCTTGAGTTGAATAGAAAAATAATAGTACTTTGCATTAATTCATGAAGAACAGCAGAGCTCCAATCCTTAATCTATGGTGTGCAGAAACTCTACCATTGAAAATACATAAGAACAAAAGGTCCAGGCATGGCCGAATGGCCAGCCCCCAAACGTGATCAAGAGATCAAAAGTATGATCAAGTGTGTAAAAGTCTATCCCAGATTAAAAATACAATAGCAAAAGGTCCTATTTATAGAGAACTAGTAGCCTAGGGTTTACAGAAATGAGTAAATGATGCAGAATCCACTTCCGGGCCCACTTGGTATGTGCTTGGGCTGAGCATTGAAGCTTTCACGTGTAGAGACTTTTCTTGGAGTTAAACGCCAGCTTTTGTGCCAGTTTGGGCATTTAACTCCAGCTTTTATGCCAGTTCTCGCGTTTTGACGCCAGGATTTCTATGCTGACTTGTAACGCCAGTTTGGGCCATCAAATCTCGAGAAAACTATGGACTATTATATATTGCTGGAAAGCCCAGGATGTCGACTTTCAAACGCAATTGAGAGCGCGCCAATTGGGCTTCTGTAGCTCCAGAAAATCCACTTCGAGTGCAGGGAGGTCAGAATCCAACAGCATCTACAGTCCTTTTTCAGCCTCTGAATCAGATTTTTGCTCAGGTCCCTCAATTTCAGCTAGAAAATATCTGAAATCACAGAAAAAACACACAAACTCATAGTAAAGTCTAGAAATGTGATTTTTAATTAAAAACTAATAAAAATATAATAAAAACTAACTAAAATATACTAAAAACATACTAAAAACAATGCCAAAAAGCATATAAATTATCCGCTCATCACAACACCAAACTTAAATTGTTGCTTGTCCCCAAGCAACTGAAAATCAAATAGGATAAAAAGAAGATAATATACAATGAAGTCCAAAAACATCTATGAAGATCAGTCTTAATTAGATGAGCGGGGCTTTTAGCTTTTTGCTTCCGAACAGTTTTGGCATCTCACTTTATCCCTTGAAGTTCAGAATGATTGGTGTCTATAGAAACTTAGAATTCAGATAGTGTTATTGATTCTCCTAGTTCAGTATGTTGATTCTTGAACACAGCTACTTTATGAGTCTTGGCCGTGACCCTAAGCACTTTGTTTTCCAGTATTACCACCGGATACATAAATGCCACAGGCACATAACTGGGTGAACCTTTTCAAATCGTGACTCAGCTTTGCTAGAGTCCCCAATTAGAGGTGTCCAGAGCTCTTAAGCACACTCTTTTTGATTTGGACCACAACTTTAATCGCTCAGTCTCAAGTTTTCACTTGACACCTTCACGCCACAAGCACATGGTTAGGGACAGCTTGGTTTAGCCGCTTAGGCCAGAATTTTATTCCTGTGGGCCCTCCAATCCACTGATGCTCAAAGCCTTGGATCCTTTTTATTTTACCCTTGCCTTTTGGTTTAAAGGGCTATTGGCTTTTTTTGCTTGCTTTTTCTTTTTCTTTCTTTCTCTTTTTTTCGCATTTTTTTGCAACCTTTTCACTGCTTTTTCTTGCTTCAAGAATCAATTTTATGATTTTTCAGATTATCAAATAACATTTCTCCTTTTCCATCATTCTTTCAAGAGCCAACAATTTTAACATTCATGAACAACAAATTCAAAAATATGCACTGTTCAGGCATTCATTCAGAAGAACAAAGAGTATTGCCACCACATCAAAATAATTAAACTATTTTAAAATTTGAAATTCATGTACTTCTTTTTCTTTTCAATTAAAAACATTTTTTATTTAAGAAAGGTGATGGATTCATATTCATAGCTTTAAGACATAGACACTTAGACACTAGTGATCATGTAATAAAGACATAAAAATAACTAAACATAAAGCATAAAAATTCGAAAAACAGAAAAATAAGAACAAGAAAATTAAAGAACAGGTCCACCTTAGTAATGACGGCTTGTTTTTCCTCTTGAAGATCTTATGGAGTGTTTGAGCTCCTCAATATCTCTTCCTTGCCTTTGTTGCTCCTCTCTCATAACTCTTTGGTCTTCTCTAATTTCATAGAGGAGGATGGAATGTTCTTGGTGCTCCACCCTTAGTTGTCCCATATTGGAACTTAATTCTCCTAGGGAGGTGTTAATTTGCTCCCAATAGTTTTGTGGAGGAAAATGCATCCCTTGAGGTATCTCAGGAATTTCATGATGAGGAATTTTCTCATGCTCTTGTCCATGAGTAGGATCACTTGTTTGCTCCATCCTTTTCTTAGCGATGGGCTTGTCCTCATTAATGAGGATGTCTTCCTCTATGTCAATTCCAGCTGAATTGCAGAGGTGACAAATGAGATGAGGGAAGGCTAACCTTGCCAAAGTAGAAGACTTGTCCGCCACCTTGTAAAGTTCTAGGGATATAACCTCATGAACTTCTACTTCCTCTCCAATCATGATGCTATGGATCATGATAGCCCGGTCTACAGTAACTTCAGACTGGTTGCTAGTGGGAATGATTGAGCGTTGGGTGAACTCTAACCATCCCCTAGCCACGGGCTTGAGGTCATGCCTTCTTAGTTGAACTGGCTTCCCTCTTGAATCTCTCTTCCATTGAGCGCCCTCTTCACAAATGTCTATGAGGACTTGGTCCAACCTTTGATCAAAGTTGACCCTTCTAGTGTAGGGGTATGTATCTCCTTGCATCATTGGCAAGTTGAATGCCAACCTTACATTTTCCGGACTGAAATCTAAGTATTTCCCCCCGAACCATTGTAAGCCAATTCTTTGGATCTGGGTTCACACTTTGATCATGGTTCTTGGTGATCCATGCATTGGCATAGAACTCTTGAACCATTAAGATTTTGACTTGTTGAATGTGGTTGGTGAGAACTTCCCAACCTCTTCTTCGAATCTCATGTCGGATCTCCGGATATTCACCCTTTTTGAGCTTGAAAGGGACCTCGGGGATCACTTTCTTCTTTGCCACAACTTCATAGAAGTGGTCTTGATGTACCCTTGAGATGAATCTCTCCATCTCTCATGACTCGGAGGTGGAAGCTTTTGCCTTTCCTTTCCTCTTTCTAGAGGTTTCTCCGGCCTTTGGTGCCATAAATAGTTATGGAAAAACAAAAAGCAACGCTTTTACCACACCAAACTTAGAAGGTTTGCTCGTCCTCGAGCAAAAAAAAGAATGAAGAGAGTAGAGGAAGAAGAAATAGAGGGGATGGAGGGGGTTAGTGTTTCGGCCAAGAGGGTGAAGTAGTGTTTAAGATGTGTGAAAATGAAGGAGTGAAGATGGGTTTATATAGGAGTGGAGAGGGAAGTTTGGTTCGGCCATGTATGGGTGGGTTTAGGAGGGAAAGTGGTTTGAATTTGAATGGTGAGGTAGGTGGGGTTTATGATGGATGGATGTGGATTGGTGAAGGGTTTATTGAGAAGAGGGTAAGATTTGATAAGTGAGGGGTTTTTGGGGAAGAGGTATTGAGTTGATTGGTGAAGGGTATTTGGAAAAGAGTATTATAAAAAGGTGTGAAGAAGAGAGAGAGTAAGTTGAGGTTGGTGGGGATCCTGTGGGGTCCACAAATCCTGAGGTGTCAAGGATTTCACATCCCTGCACTAATTAGGCATGCAAAACGCCTTCTGCTGCCCATCCTGGCGTTAAACGCTAGGTTGCTGCCCATTTCTGGCGTTTAACGCCAGCTTCTTGCCCTTTTCTGGCATTAAACGCCAGTCTGGTACCCATTTCTGGCATTAAATGCCCAGAATGGTGCCAGACTGGGCGTTTAACGCCCATTCTGCTGCCCTTACTGGCGTTTAAACACCAGTAGGCTTCACCTCCAGGGTGTGCTGTTTTTCATTCTGTTTTTTCAGTTTGTTTTTGCTTTTTCAATTGTTTTTGGGACTTCACATGATCATCAACCTATAGAAAACATAAAATAACAATGGGAAATAGAAATATAACATAGATAAGTAAAATTGGGTTGCCTCCCGACAAGTGCTTCTTTAATGTCAGTAGCTTGACAGTGGGCTCTCATGGAGCCTCACAGATACTCAGAGCATGATGATGGCCTCTCAACACCAAACTTAGAGTTTGGTTGTGGCCTCCCAACACCAAAATTAGAGTTTGAATGTGGGGATTTTGTTTGACTCTGCATTGAGAGAAGCTTTTCATGCTTCCTCTCCATGGTTACAGAGGGAAAACCTTGAGCTTGAAGGACCAATTCTCCTCTGTCAATATCAATTAGCTAAGAATTGATGTCTCCAAGAGAAGCCTCTACACGTGTAAAGCTCAATGCTCAGCCCAAGCACACACCAAGTGGTCCCCGGAAGTGGATTTCTGTACTATCTGCACTTAGTTAATTATTTTCTGTAACCCTAGCTACTATTTAGTATAAAAACAACTTTTAGAGACTTACTATGTACTTCATGACATTTTACATGTTTCATATTGTATTTCTGACGGCATGAGTCTCTAAATCCCATGGTTGGGGGTGAGGAGCTGTTCCGAGGGTTACCTGAAACTGGAGGTCGATCTCGGATGAGATCTTCGGTACAGGTCGGAGACGGCGTGTCCGGCTGGCTGGTGGCGGCCGGAGCTGTCGTGTCCGACTCGTTGGACTTACCGCACTGCTGATCCTTGGCCACCGGAGGGTGGGGAGTACCTGCAAGAGACTCCGATGCTTAAGTTAGTACGGGTATTAAGCAGGTTTTTTGTAGAATCAGAGTATGAGTTATACCTGGGTGCTCCAGTGTATTTATAGTGGTTGTAGAGTGACCTTTCTAGATAAGATAAGTTAACTTATCTTATTTTTATCTTTGAGTTGAGGTCAGCTTATCTTCAAGGGAACCGCCCTTATCTCTATAGGCTTGGACGGCCTGTGGATTGGGGTCGTGTTCCTCTATTTGGGCCCTTTATTGGGCTTTCCTGTCGATTTGGCCGACCTCTTCGAGAAGAGGTCGAATAGCCTGACCTAAAGAGGTCGATCGCTTTGTCGCCAATCATCCCTGGTCGGGTAACTCGACCCAGGGTATGAACAGTGCCCCTGCTTGAGCTCAGTCTTTTTGTTGAGGTCGAGTCTTTGACTTCGGTCCTTCTCTGACGAAGCCGAACTCAAGCATTTTGTTGATTTCTTCCTTTTGTAGAATCTTTTGAATGTAGAACATTTTCTCTAAAAGCGCGTGCTTTTGTATTAGCGCTTTGTCCTGGGGAACATGTGAGGGTTTAATACCCTAATTAATTAGTATTAATTGCCCCGTTTTTCCTTTGGCTCTTTATTTTGATTTTTGAAAACTCAAAAACAGTTTCTCTTCTTTGCTCTTTCGTAACTTCTTCACCATTTTCCTCCGTTTTTCTCGTTCTCTATTTTTCGCCTACGTTTCTTCTTTTCCTGCGTTGCGGCGTCGCCTGGCGATTCTCGGGACAACTTTCATTTTTACATCTCCTTCTTTCCTTTGAACCTCTTCTCTTCTCCAACTGAGTTCCATTCGTACTTTCTTTCTCTTTCGCTGCTTTGGCTTTTTGTGATTAAGTTGCGATTTTGCTTTGAGGGAAGTTTGGATCTTTCTGCTTTTACTGTGCCTGGCTACTGTCGTAATGCGTGCTCTGAAGTTTCTTCATCCTTTTGTATGAATCTTTTCGCCTTTCCTATTGCTTTAATGTGCTTAGGGCTTCTGCATGTTATTTTCTCGTTTGTGCTTTTGATGATAATTTGTTTGATTATGGAAAAAAGGCTGTGTCTTTGATGATTTCTGTTTGGTATGCTCGGTGTTGGTGCTTGTTCTTTATTGATGATTTTTTGCTTGATTTCAAAAAAGTTTGCTCCTTTCCGCTTGGCCATTTCTGATAAACTGTAGAAATAGTGCTTTCTTCTGATAAACTGTATGAGAGTGGACCTTTTGCATTTTCGTTTTCTTTTATTTTCTTTCTGGATTTTATTTTGATGAGTGCTGGGATGTAGGCCATAGAAATAACTTGAAAACCTTGCTTGTTTACTGCCTCCAAGGGATGCCCCAAGACCTTTGTCTTGAGTCTTGGGGTTTTCCCTTTTTGTTTATCTGCCCGTCGAGATGTTTTGCCCTCTGTCCGAGATGTTTTTGAGTAATCCATTCTTCTTTTCTTTTTGTAGGATTTAGTTGACCTCATGTCTTCCCGAAATAACGTTGTCGAAATGCCTTCCCAGGTTCCCGCGGGTATGGCTGATTGGGTGGACTCCATGGTTCTTATGTGTGTCTCGCTGGTTGATTCTGAATTTTGTACTCAGCTTAGGCAGTTTCACAATGTCTGTAGTAATTCTGGTGATGAGAAGAACTATGAACTTGTCCCTCCCTCTTCTGACGAGAGAGTCTGCTTTTCGACTCGAGTTGTTGATGGTCGCCCTTTCTTTTATGCTTATGATTTTTTCTTTGGTCAGCTGGGTATCACCCTTCCTTTTACCAAATTCGAAACCGATCTGTTATGGTCTTGTAATGTTGCCCCTTCTCAACTTCACCCCAATTCTTGGGGTTTTATTAAAATTTTCCAATTGCTGTGTGATGGTTTTGGTATTTCTGCTTCCCAATCTCTCTTTTTCTATCTGTTTGTCTTGACTAAACCCGGTGTAGTAAAAAAGAAGTCGGCCTGGGTCTCCTTTCGTTCTACCCAGGGGAAGAAGGTTTTTTCCATGTTTGACAAGTCGTTTCGTGATTTTAAAAACTACTTTTTCAAGGTCCAAGCTGTTGAAGGGGCTCCACCCTTTTTTCTAGATGAGAATGACGAACCTGCTTTTCCCTTGGAATGGCAAAAAGATGTAAGGGTCTCCAGGTATTCGTGGGAGATGTTGGATGAGGCTGAGCGAGCCTTTGTGACTATCTTGGAAGAACGCTGGGGTCAACCTCCCCATCTTGACACAAAGAAATTTCTAACCAATCCTACTCTTCTTCAAATTGAATTGGGTATCTTGTGTTTCTTTTATTATTTTGTTTCTATTGCTTGTAGCTGTCCTTTCGGACTTGTCCGACTTGTAGCTGAGCTTTCTGTTTTGTTTGCAGAGGCAATGAAGAATAATGAATCTATGAAAGCTTATAAGAGGGCGCAGAGGGCGACTGCTGCCAGAAATGCTGCTTCCCAGGCGGCTGGGGAGGGATCTTTTCAAGTGCGCGAGAAGCCATTGGTGCAGAGTTCCGCCGGGGTGAAGAAGGTGATCCCTACACCCCGAGTTCGTTTGGCAGATCCTCACGTCACCTCTGCTGCTCCTTCTGTTGCTCCTCCTAATAAAAAACAAAAGATTGCTGAGCCCTTTGACCTCGATGCTCCTGATTTTAACGCTATTGAATTCGTGGATCAACAAATCGGTCCTTATGGCACTCTCTCCATGGACGATGTGTCCATCCTCCATCACTTGGAATTCATGGCCCGAAATCATGTGAAGATGGCGTACATGTCGGCTGCCATATATCGGATTGCTCAGAATCTCCCTCTCCACGCTACTAAAGCGTTTATGGAGGAGGCGAAACAGGAGTTTGATTGGATGAAGGAGCTAAAGGAGGAGCTTGAGACGAAGGTAGCCAAGCTGGAGAAGGACTTGAAGAATGAGGAGGCGAGCTCTCAGTCATTGGCGGCTTCTTTGAGGTTGGCTGAGGACGCAGTCTTGATGCACAAGGAGAGTTACCTTTCATCTTATCGGGAAGTGATGCGCCTGAGGGCGGAGCTTAACGGTGTTCGGGAAGATTATGCTGAGCTCCAAAGTCATCTCGTTGGCAGCGTGACTACTGCTTATGAGAATTTGAGGGAGCAAGTTCAGGCCATTGCTCCCGAGGCTGACCTCACCCTTTTTAGCCTGGATAATATTGTCAGGGATGGCAAGATTATCCCTGATGATGAGGGTGATGATGATGATGTCGTTCCTCCTGTGTCTTCTACCAAAGTGCCAACCTCTTCGATTCCTTCCGCTGTGCCCGACCCGGATTGCCAGATCCTGAATCGGGAGGATGGAACTGTGGATGCTGTGCCGATCCAGACTCGCCCTCCTTTTCCTTATCCTGATGCTGCCAAGAAGGCTCCTGATGCTTGTTGATCTTTTCTTAAAATTTGTGTAGTTGGCCCGGCTTATGGACTTTTCTTAGAACTCTTTTATTTATTTTCTGATACTTCTTAGTTACTTATCTAGCAACTTTTATTTTGAAAAACAAACAATAGCTCGCTATCTTAGTAGTTTTTGGTGGCCTTTCGAGGCTTTATAACTCTGTAAAAAGTAGTTTTTTGACTAGGCATCTTTTCTGTTTTCTGCTGATGTCGAAGTCTTGCGGCTCGACCTCCTTGGGTTGTTTTGTTATGTTATTTGTAGCTTGAATCCTTTGAGGTCGTGGTTGTGGGGGTCCAACTTGTTTCTTTTGGTTTTCTTTGCTTTGTATGCTTTCTTTAACGTTGGTCCCCTTCTAAGCTATTCTCGTAATCCTATGTTTTGGACCTTTGCTAGGTCTCCTTCAGGGATTACTTTTATAACTTTCCAGTTGTAGGAGTCTGACTTCGTTGGGTCGGTCTCCTTTAAGTTATTTGTAGTCCTCTTTCTTGGATCTTTGTCAGATCTTTTTCAAGGACTACTTTGATAACTTTTAAGTAGTAGGAGTCCGACTTGGTTATACCGGTCTCCTTTAAGTTATTTTTTGTAGTCCTCTTTCTTGGATCTTTGATAGATCTCTTTCAGGGATTACTTTTATAACTTTTAAGTAGTAGGAGTCCGACTTCGTTGGGTCAGTCTTCTTTAAGTTATTTGTAGTCCTCTTTCTTGGATCTTTGTCAGATCTCTTTTAGGGACTACTTTGATAACTTTTAAGTAGTAGGAGTCCTACTTGGTTATACCGGTCTCCTTTAAGTTATTTTTTGTAGTCCTCTTTCTTGGATCTTTGTCAGATCTCTTTCAGGGATTATTTTTATAACTTTTAAGTAGTAGGAGTCTGACTTGGTTATACCGGTCTCCTTTAAGTTATTTTTTGTAGTCATCTTTCTTGGATCTTTGTCAGATCTCTTTCAGGGATTACTTTTATAACTTTTCATTTTGGGCTGACTTTGTCACGTCGAGCCCTTCTAAGTTAAAGTAATCCTCTTTAATAGGTTTGGCCAGACCTCTTTCCAGGGTTTACTTATAACTTGGGTTGACTTGGTCCGACTTCTCAACGTCGGCCAGTCTTTAAGTTATTATTTTAACAATCCGTAAGACCTCGTCAGGTTCTTTTTTTTAGATCACTTTCGATAACTTCTTACATTATTCTGTGTTCATCTTTGCCAATTTGTAGAAAGTGGTTGTCGTCTCTAGATCGTCCTTTGGGTGAATCACGTTTTCACCTTTATCGGACGGTTGTCTTTATCATGATCGTGCAGTGAAAATTGTTTTTCACTTTCTGCCGATTTGTTGCTTTATAATCGGACGATGAATACTTCAGATTAATGCGTCTTGAAATCTTTGTAGAATATCTAAAATATATTTTATTTAAAGGAAAAATGCAAATATATACATATGGGATTTGTCTGAGTCTCAACTTGGTGCCTCATTAGAAAACCTTTTCAGGAAAAAGAGTGCATCCAATGATGAGATCTTTTATCTTTTCTAACTGTAGTACCTTCTGAGTTTGCAGGCGTGCCATGACCTGGGAAGCTCTCGTCCATCGAGTTCAGACAGTCTGTAGTAGCCCTTTCCAGTTTGCTGCCAGCTTTCCCTCTCCTGGTCGAGTTGTTCCGATATCATTTTGGATTAGGATGAGGTCATTTTCTGCAAAACTTCTCGGCACTACCTTTTGATTATATCTGGAGGCCATTCGGCGTTTTAGAGCTTCTTCCCTGATCCGGGCTCTTTCTTGGATTTCGGGTAATAAGTCGAGCTCTTCTCTCTGAAGTTGGGAGTTTGCTCCCTCATTGTAGTGAACTACTCTGGGCGACCCTTCCTCAATCTCTACTGGAATCATCGCCTCTATTCCGTATGCTAATCGGAAGGGGGATTCCTTCGTAGTGGAATGTGGCGTTGTTCGATATGCCCACAGGACCTGTGGAAGCTCTTCTGCCCAAGCTCCCTTTGCATCTTGTAATCTCCGTTTTAATCCGACCAATATGACTTTGTTAGCAGCTTCGGCCTGCCCATTGGCTTGTGGATGTTCGACGGAGGTGTACTGGTGCTTTATATTCAAGTCGGCTACTAGTTTTCTGAAGCCTGCATTTGTGAATTGAGTGCCATTGTCTGTGGTTATTGAATATGGAACCCCGAACCTTATGACAATGTTTCTATATAAGAATTTCCAGCTTCTTTGAGCGGTGGCATTGGCCAGGGGCTCTGCCTCGATCCACTTTATAAAGTAATCTACCTCTACTATGAGGAATTTAACTTGTCCTGATCCCTGTGGGAATGGACCGAGAAGATCGAGTCCCCATTTTGCAAACGGCCAAGGCGAGGTCACGTTGATGAGCTCTTCTGGCGGGGCGATGTGAAAGTTGGCATGTTTCTGACATCGTGGGCATGTCTTTACAAATTCTGTGGCTTCTTTCTGTAGAGTTGGCCAATAAAATCCCGCTCGGAGTACTTTTTTGGCGAGAGCTCGTACTCCGAGATGATTGCCACAAATACCGCCGTGTATTTCTTCTAGCACTTCCTTTGTGTTGGAGGTTGGCACACATTTTAGTAAAGGTGTTGAGATTCCTCTTTTGTACAGGATGTTGTTTATGATGGTATAGTACTGTGCCTCCCTTTTTAACCTCTTTGCCTCCTTTTCTTCTGTGGGGAGCGTTCCTGTTCTGAGGTAGTTGGCTATAGGGGTCATCCATCCTTGGTCCTGACTTGTTATGGTCAAGAATTTTTCCTCTTCCGAGATTGACGGGTTCTGCAACATTTCTTGGATGAGGCTTCTATTGTTGCCCCCTGGTTTGGTGCTGGCTAGTTTTGAGAGTGCGTCAGCTCGAGCATTTTGTTCGCGGGGTATCTGGCAGATCTTATACTCCCCTATTTGTCCGAGCTGTTCCTTGGTTTTATCCAAATACTTTTTCATGGTGGGATATTTGGCTTGGTAGCTCCCTGTTATTTGTGATGTAACCACTTGTGAATCGCTGTAAATGTTGAGTTTTTGAGCTCCGACTTCTTTAGCCAGCTTCAAACCAGCTAATAATGCTTCATATTACGCCTGGTTGTTTGAGGCCGGGAACTCGAACTTGAGGGAGAGCTCAACCTGGGTTCCTTGGTTGCTTTCTATTATCACGCCCGCACCACTTCCAGTTTTATTTCAAGAACCATCCACATAAAGGTTCCATTCTGTGGGGGTTTCTAGGGCATCTGTGAATTCTGCGATAAAATCAGCCAGATACTGTGATTTGATGACCGTCCGAGCTTCATATTGGAGGTCAAACTCTGATAACTCGACTGCCCACTGTAGAATTCTGCCTGCTAGATCTGTTTTCTGCAATATTCCTTTTATGGGCTGGTTAGTTCGAACCTTAATGGTGTGAGCCTGGAAGTACGGGCGGAGTCGTCGAGACGTTAGGATAAGAGTATAGGCAAATTTTTCTATTTTCTGGTAGTTCAGCTCGGATCCCTGTAGTGCCTTGCTAATGAAGTAGACGGGTTGTTGCCCATTTTCGTCTTCTCTGACTAGTGCTGAGGCTATTGCCCGACTCCCTACTGTGAGATATAATATGAGCGGTTCTCCTTCTCGTGGTCGAGATAAGATAGGTGGCCGTCCTAAGAACTCCTTGAAGTCTTTGAATGCTTGCTCACATTCTGTCGTCCATTCGAACCGTTTTCCCTTTCTTAAAGTAGCATAGAAGGGGAGAGATCTTATCGCAGCTCCTGCTAAGAATCGGGATAGGGCGGCCAATCTTCCGTTGAGTTGTTGTACTTCTTTGACACAGGTTGGGGTCTTCATGTTGAGTATGGCTTGACATTTTTCTGGGTTTGCTTCAATTCCCCTTTGTGTGAGCATGAAGCCTAAGAATTTGCCTGCTTCTACTGCGAAAGTACATTTTGCGGGATTGAGTCGCATGTTGTGTTTCCTTATGGTGTCAAACACTTGAGCCAGGTCGGATAATAATGTATCTTCGGTTTGTGTTTTTATTAACATGTCGTCCACATAGACCTCCATGATGTTTCCGATGTGATCCGAAAAAACTTTATTCATTAGTCTTTGATAAGTAGCTCCGGCGTTCTTGAGACTGAAGGGCATCACGATATAACAGTAGTTTGCCTTTGGTGTTAAAAACGAGGTCTTTTCTTGGTCTGGTGGATACATGGGGATTTGGTTGTATCCTGAATACGCATCCATAAACGAGAGATATTTATATCCAGAGGAAGCATCTACCAGGGCGTCAATACTTGGGAGCGGGTATGGATCTTTTGGGCAAGCTTTGTTGAGATCGGTGTAATCGGTGCACATTCGCCACTTCCCATTCGATTTTTTCACCAAGACGACGTTGGCTAGCCATAGCGGGTATTTAACTTCTCTTATAAATCCGACTTCCAGTAGTGCCTGTACTTGCTCTTCCACAGCCTGGGATCGCTCTGGCCCAAGCTTTCTTCGTCTCTGCTGTATCGGTCGAGATCCTGGATAGACCGCCAACTTGTGGCACATTAACTTAGGGTCTATGCCTGGCATGTCCGCTGCTTTCCATGCAAAGAGGTCGACATTATCTCGCAAGAATTATATTAGCAATTCTTTTAAATCTCCTTTGAGGATCGTGCCGATATTAGTTGTTTTTTCCGAGGTGTCTCCGATCTGAATTCTTTCTATCTTGCCCTCTGGTTGGGGGCGAAGATCTTCTCGTCGTTGAACTCTGCCCAACTCGATTGCGTGGAACTCTTCTCCTTTGCCTCTGAGGTTTAGGCTTTCGTTATAACAGCGACGTGCCATCTTTTGGTCAGCTTTTATCGTGGCTATTCCTTTTGGAGTTGGGAACTTCATACATAGGTGTGGGGTTGATACTATTGCACCGAGTTGGTTGAGTGTTGTCCGACCTATGAGAGCATTGTAAGCTGAACTTACATCGACCACGATGTAGTCTAGTTTGAGGGTCCTGGATTAGTCTCCTTTTCCAAAGGTTGTATGTAGTGATATATATCCTAGTGGTCGAACCGGGGTATCTCCTAACCCGAACAGACTGTTTGGATACGCCTTAAGTTCTTTTTCTTCTAAGCCGAGTTTATTAAAGGCTGTCTTGAATAATATGTCGGCAGAACTCCCTTTGTCTATTAAGGTGCGGTGTAGGTTGGCGTTTGCCAATATGATGGTGATGACCATGGGATCGTCGTGTCCTGTGATGGTGCCAGACGCGTCCTCCTTAGTGAATGTTATCGATGGGATGTTGAGTGCTTCCTCCTCTCCTTCGACATGACATACTTCTTTGAGATACCTTTTGCGGGAAGATTTGGAGATCCCTCCTGCTGTGAATCCGCCATGTATCATGTGGACGTGTCTTTCTGGTGTCCGAGGTGATCGTTCTGCTCGTTCGGTATCTTCATCCCTTCGTCTTTTTCTTTGATCATCATCTCGGGTGGCCAGGAATCGATCTAATTTTCCTTCCCTCACTAATTTTTCTATGATATTTTTCAAGTCGAAGCATTCGTTGGTGGCGTGTCCTCTGACCCGATGATATTCACAATATTCCTTCCGATTTCCTCCTCCTCTTTTTCCTTTGAGGGGCCGTGCTGGGGGAATCTTTTCTGTATGGTAGACCTCTTTGTATATTTCGACTAGGGATGCTCTGAGGGGAGTATAATTATGGTATTTTTTAATTTTCTCCCCTTGTCGGTATTCTTTCTTTTTGTCTTTATCTCGGTAGGGGTTCCCAGATTTTGAGGTTTCTCCTAATTGAGCGTTTTCTTCCATGTTGATGAATTTTTCTGCTCGCTCCTGTACTTCGTCTAATGAGGTAGGGTACTTCTTTGATATAGATTGGCTAAATGGCCCCTCTCGTAGGCCATTGATGAGTCCCATGATGGCGGCCTCTGTTGGTAAGCTTTGTATGTCCATGCATGTTTTGTTGAATCTTTCTATGTAGTTACAGAGGCTCTCCCGATCTCCTTGTTTGATCCCCAGTAGACTGGGGAAGTGCTTGGCTTTATCTTTCTGGATGGAGAATCTGGCCAGGATTTGGCCAAGTCGTCGAAGTTTGGGATGGACTTTGGAGGTAAGTTGTCGAACCATCGGATTGCTGTCTTTGTGAGAGTTGTTGGGAAAGCTTTGCAGCGAACGGCGTCTGAGGCGTCGGTAAGGCACATTCTGCTTTTGAAATTGCTGAGATGGTGGTTGGGATCTGTGGTGCCATCATATAAAGTCATATCTGGGAGTTTGAAGTCCTTTGGGATTTTGGTTTTCATGATCTCTCTGGTGAATGGATCCTATTCTTTACGTGAGCTTTCCTCAGGAGTGATCCGAGGGGCCTTTGATTTGAGATCGGCTTCCAATTGCTGTAATTTTTCTTTCAATTCTCGACGTCGCCGTATCTCTCTTTGTAGATCCTTCCCGATTTCTTGTTGTTGTTGGGTTTCTTTTTCAAGTTGCTTCAAGCGATCTTGAAGTACTTCTATCGCCCCCGGGTTTGTTGGATTTTTGTCTCCGTTGGATTCCGGGGTGTCGTTTAGTGGGGTGTCCGTGTTTTTGAGCGGCGTTCTGTTTTCCAGATCTGAATCGTGATCGTTGTCATGGTTGTCCGCTATGGTGTTGGGATGACTTCCAGGATCCCCAGCAACGACGCCAATGTTCTGAGGGTTACCTGAAACTGGAGGTCGATCTCGGATGAGATCTTCGGTACAGGTCGGAGACGGCGTGTCCGGCTGGCTGGTGGCGGCCAGAGCTGTCGTGTCCGACTCGTTGGACTTACTGCACTGCTGATCCTTGGCCACCGGAGGGTGGGGGGTACCTGCAAGAGACTCGATCGCTTTGCCGCCAATCATCCTGGGTTGGGTAACTCGACCCAGGGTATGAACAGGAACTATGCTGTGTCTCGATGAATTAATGCAATTACTTCTATTTTCTATTCAATCACGCTTGTTTCTGTTCTAAGATACTCGCTTGTACTTAACCGTGATGAATGTGATGATCCATGACACTCATCATCACTCTCAACCTATGAACGCGTGTCTGACAACCATTTCCGTTCTACCTTAGATTGAGTGTGTATCTTTTAGCCTCTTTGTTCATGATCAGAGTCTTCGTGGTATAGGCTAGGATTATTGGCGGCCATTCCTGAGATCCGGAAAGTCTAAACCTTGTCTGTGGTATTCCGAGTAGGATCTGGGATGGGATGACTCTGACGAGCTTCAAACTCACGAGTGCTGGACGTAGTGACAGACGCAAAAGGATCAATGGATCCTATTCCAACATGAGTGAGAACCGACAAATGATTAGTCGTGCGGTGACAGCGTATTTGGACCATTTTCACTGAGAGGACGGATGGTAGCCATTGACAACGGTGATCCACCAACATACAGCTTGCCATGGAAGGAGCCTTGCGTGCGTGAAGGAGAAGACAGTAGGAAAGCAGAGATTCGGAAGATAGAGCATCTCCAAATCCTCAATATGTTTTCCATTACTGCATAACAAGTATTATTTAATTTATGCTATTTACTCTTCATAAATATAATCACTCTTATCATTGCTTCAAGCTGACAATCTCCGTGGCATCGACCCTTACTCACGTAAGGTATTACTTGGACGACCCAGTGCACTTGCTGGTTAGTGGTACGAGTTATGAAAAGTGTGATTTACAATTCGTGCACCAAGTTTTTGGCGCCGTTGCCGGGGATTGTTCGAGTTTGAACAACTGACAGTTCATCTTGTTGCTTAGATTAGGAAAATTTTGTCTTTTGGGTCAGAGTCTTTTATTTTCTTTTGAAAAATTTTCCAAAAAATTTATTATTTTTCTTTATTAATCTTTAGAGTTTTCTGTTTGAGTCTAGCTGCATGTTTTAAGTTTGGTGTCCTTTGTGTTTTTTTCATCCAAAAAAAATAGTTTTTCTCTGTTTAATCCTTGCATTTGTTGAATGTGTCTATGTTCTTGTGAATAGTTGCTCCTTTGAGTCTTTCTTTCTAAAATCTTTTAAAAAATAATTTTTCTTTGATTAAATCTTGTGTCTAGTTTTACGTTTGGTGTTTTCTTGTTAGTTTTTATTTAATTTTCGAAAATTTATTTTTGGTTTTCTAAAAATTTTAAGTTTGGTGTTCTTTTTTTATGTTCTTGAGTCCTTTGAGTCTTTGAATTTTTGTTCTTCGTGTTCTTGTGAATCTTCAAGGTGTTCTTGTGTTTTGATCTTAAAATTTTTATGTTGGGTGTTCCTTGGTGTTTTTCCTCCAAATTTTCGAAAATAAGGAGCATTAGATCTAAAAACTTTAAGTTTTGTGTCTTTTTATTGTTTTTCTCTTTCTTCATTAAGATTCAAAAATAAAAAAAATATCTTTTCCTCATTCCACTCATAATTTTCGAAAATTTTACATTAAATTAGTCATCAATTTTAAGAAAAATCAAATCTTTTTAAATTGTTTTTCAATCATATCTTTTCAATCATACCTTTTTTTTCAAAACTTCCTAACCACTTTCTCTTTCTTCATTTTTTCGAAAATCTCATTCAAAAATTCAAATTTCTATTTTAAAATTTTTATTTTTTTTCCTAATTTAGTTTTAAAATTTCAAAATTCAAAATATTTTTCAAAAATCATATCTAAAATTTTTCAAATCTTCTTAATTAAGCAATTAATTTGGTTTTCGAATTTATTTTTCCTTTTTCTTTTACTTTTCGAAATCTATATTTTAATTTCTAATTACTTTACTTTATATTATTTTATATCATTTTTTTATTATTTATCCCTTTTTTTAATAAAATAAAAACAAAAATATATTTTGTTTGCAATTCATATCAATTCCATTTTATCCATCATGGACCTGAATGGAAATGAACAGTCCAGAAGGACTCTGGGGTCATATGGTAATCCTACTACTGCTGCATATGGGAGTAGTATCTGTATACCTCCTATCAAAGCAGATAGTTTTGAGCTAAATCCTCAGCTCATTGTCATGGTGCAGTAAAACTGCTAGTATTCTGGTCTTCCATAGGAAGAACCTACTGAGTTTCTGGCACAGTTCTTACAAATTGCTGACACAGTACATGACAAGGAAGTAGATCAGGATGTCTACAGATTATTACTGTTTCCATTTGCTGTAAAAGATCAAGCTAAGAGGTGGTTAAATAACCAACCTACAGCAAGCATAAGAACATGGAAGCAGTTATCAGACAAATTCCTGAATCAATATTTCCTTCCAAAAAGGATGACACAGTTAAGGCTAGACATCTAAGGCTTTAAACAAGAGGATGATGAATTCCTTTATAATGCAAAGGAGAGGTACAGAGGGATGCTAAGGAAATGCCCCTCTGAAATATTTTCAGAGTGGGTGCAATTAGACATCTTCTACTATGGGCTTACAGAAAAAGCTCAGATATCTCTAGACCACTCAGCTGGTGGATCTATACACATGAGAAAGACTATTGAAGAGGCTCAAGAGCTTATCGATATAGTTGCTAGAAATCAGCATCTGTACATAAGTAATGAGTCCTCCATGAAAGAAGAAGCCAAGGCAGTATCAACTGACTTTAGTCCTTAGGAACAAGTTGATGAACTCAATCAGCAACTATCTTCTATAGCAAGGCAGTTAGTAGAAGTTAAGGAGATGCTACAAGAAACCAAAAATGCTAACAAGGATATGGAATCACAATTGAATCAAACAAAATAGCAGTTATCAAAACAGATAACAGAGGAGTGCCAAGCAGTTCAATTAAGAAGTGGAAAAACATTAAATACCTCAACTCAAAGCAGCAGAAAGCCAGGAAAAGAACAGCTGATGAGTAGAATGCTACCCAAACTCCATCTGAGGACAGTAAGAGCCCAGAGAGGAATGATTCTGGCGTTCAAACGCCAGAAAAGGGTGAAAAACTGGCGTTAAACACCCAATCCGTGTTCAGTTCTGGCGTTCAAATGCCAGTGAGGGATCAGACACCTGCAAGTGCTGATAATAACTCCCTCAAGAAAGCTTCTCAACCTGCCTCTGTAGGAAATAAACCTGCAGCAACTAAGGTTGAAGAATATAAAGCCAAAATGCCTTATTCTCAGAAACTCCGCCAAGCGGAACAGGATAAACAATTTGCCCGCTTTGCAGACTATCTCAGGACTCTTAAAATAAAGATTCCATTTGCAGAGGCACTTGAGCAAATACCCTCTTATTCTAAGTTCATGAAAGAGATCTTAAGTCATAAGAAGGATTGGAGAGAAATAGAAAAAGTTTTTCTCACTGAAGAATGCAGTGCAGTCATTCTAACAAGCTTACCAGAAAAGCTTAAGGATCCCGGAAGCTTTATGATACCATGCACATTAGAGGGTGCTTGTACCAAGACAGCTCTATGTGATCTTGGGGCAAGCATCAACCTAATCCCTGCATCTACTATTAGAAAGCTTGGCTTGACTGAAGAGGTCAAACTAACCCGGATCTGTCTTCAACTTGCTTATGGCTCCATTAAATACCCATCAGGCATAATTGAGGATATGATTATCAAGGTTGGGCCATTTGCCTTCCCTGCTGAATTTGTAGTGCTGGAAATGGAGGACAATTCTCATTCTAGGAAGATCATTCCTAGTAACTGGACGAACCCTCATTGACGTCCAAAAAGGGGAGATAACCCTGAGAGTCAATGAGGATAAGTTTAAGTTGAATGTTGTTAAAGCTATGCAGCATCCAGACACATCAGAAGACTGCCTGAGCATTGATATTATTGACTCCCTGGTGGAAGAGGTCAACATGACTGAGAGTCTCAAATCAGAGCTAAAGGACATTTTTAAAGATGTTCAGCCTAATCTGGAGGAACCTGAGGAAATAAAAAAACCTCTGAAAACTCCTCAGGAAGAGGAGAAACCTCCTAAATCCGAGCTCAAACCACTACCACCATCCCTGAAATATGTATTTCTGGGAGAAGGTGACACTTTTCCTGTAATCATAAGCTCTGCTTTAGAGCCATAGGAAGAGAAAGCACTAATTCAGGTGCTAAGGACACACAAGACAGCTCCTAGGTAGTCTATAAGTGATCTTAAGGGCATTAGCCCTGCCAGATGCATGCACAAGATCCTATTAGAGGATGATACTAAGCCAGTGGTTCAACCACAGAGGCGGCTAAATCCTGCCATGAAGGAGGTGGTGCAGAAAGAGGTCACTAAGTTACTAGAAGCTGGGATTATTTATCCTATTTCTGATAGCCCCTGGGTGAGCCCTGTCCATGTTGTCCCTAAGAAGGGAGGTATGACAATGGTTCATAATGAAAAAAATGAACTGGTTCCTACAAGAACAATTACAGGGTGGCGTATGTGTATTGACTACAGAAGGCTCAATACAGCCACCAGGAAGGATCACTTCCCTTCACCATTCATAGACCAGATGCTACAAAGACTAGCAGGTCAGGAATACTACTGCTTTCTGGATGGCTATTCAGGTTACAACCAAATTGCAGTAGATCCTCAGGACCAAGAGAAAACAGCATTCACATGCCCATCTGGAGTATTTGCATACAGAAGAATGCCTTTTGGTCTGTGCAATGCACTTGCAACCTTTCAGAGGTGCATGCTCTCTATCTTCTCTGATATGGTAGAGAAATTTCTAGAAGTCTTCATGGATGACTTCTCAGTATTTGGAGACTCATTTAGCTCCTGTCTCAACCATCTAGCACTTGTTCTAAAAAGATGCCAAGAGACTAACCTGGTTTTAAATTGGGAAAAATGTCACTTTATGGTGACTGAAGAAATTGTCCTTGGGCATAAAATTTCAAACAAGGGAATAGAGGTGGATCAAGCTAAGGTAGAGGTAATTGAAAAATTACCACCACCCACCAATGTTAAGGCAATCAGAAGCTTTCCGAGGCATGCAGGATTCTATAGGAGGTTGATAAAGGATTTTTCAAAAATCGCAAAACCTCTGAGCAATCTGCTAGCTGCTGACACGCCATTTGTGTTTGACATAGAGTGTCTGCAGGCGTTTGAAACTCTGAAAGCTAAGCTGGTCACAGCACCAGTTATTTCTGCACCAGATTGGACATTACCATTCGAACTAATGTGTGATGCCAGTGACCATGCCATTGGTGCAGTATTGGGACAGAGGCAGAACAAGTTTCCACATGTCATTTATTATGCTAGCCGTGTTTTAAATAATGCACAGAAAAATTACACAGCCACAGAAAAAGAGCTGCTTGCAGTGGTTTATGCCATTGACAAGTTTAGATCATACTTAGTAGGATCAAACGTGATTGTGTACACTGACCATGCTGCTCTTAAATATCTACTCACAAAGCAGAATTCAAAGCCCAGGCTCATAAGATGGGTGTTGCTTCTGCAAGAGTTTGATATAGAAATAAGAGACAGAAAAGGGACAGAGAATCAAGTAGCTGATCACCTGTCCCGGATAGAACCAGTAGCAGGAGCATCCCTCCCTCCTACTGAGATCTCTAAAACCTTTCCAGATGAGCAATTATTTGCTATTCAGGAAGCTCCATGGTTTGCAGACATTGCAAACTATAAGACTCAAGGTTCTCCTTTTGTAACCATGGAGAGGAAGCATGAAAAGCTTCTCTCAATACAGAGTCAAACAAAACCCCCACATTCAAACTCTAAGTTTGGTGTTGGGAGGCCACAACCAAACTCTAAGTTTGGTGTTGAGAGGTCCCAACCCTGCTCTGATTATCTGTGAGGCTCCATGAAAGCTCATTGTCAAGCTATTGACATTAAAAAAGTGCTTATTGGGAGGCAACCCAATGTTATTTAATTATATCTATTTATTTTCCATTGCTATTTTATGTTTTCTTTAGGTTGATGATCATGTGAAGTCACAAACTGAAAAATTAAAAACAGAATGAAAAACAGCATTAAAAATAGCTCACCCTGGAAGAAGAGCTTATTGGCGTTTAAACGCCAGTAAGAAGCATCAGACTGGCGTTTAACGCCAGAAAGAAGCATCAAGTTGGTGTTAAATGCCAGAAACAAGCACCAGACTGGCGTTTAATGCCAGAACAGAGCATCAAGTTGGCGTTTAACGCCAAGAAAGGGAGAAAAGCTGGAGTTTAACGCCAGAAACAAGCAGCAGGCTGGCATTAAACGCCAGGATTGCACACTAAGGGCATTTTTGCATGCCTCAATGGAGCAGGGATGATAAGTCCTTCACCCCTCAAGATCTGTGGACCCCACAGGATTCCAACCTGCCACACCTTTTTATACACACTTCCCCCACCCTTGGCCGAACCCACCACACACCTCCTTCTCCCCCTTTCCTCCTTCTTTTGCTCGAGAACGAGCAAACATTTTAAGTTTGGTGTGGAAAAAGCATTGATTTTTTGTTTTTCCATAACCACTAATGCCTCAAGGGATGCACTTTCCTCCACAAAAATATTGGGAGCAGATTAACACCTCCCTAGGAGAATTAAGTTCCAACATGGACAACTAAGGGTGGAGCACCAAGAGCATTCCATCCTCCTCCATAAAATTAGAGAAGATCAAAGAGCTATGAGGGAGGAGCAACAGAGGCAAGGAAGAGACATAGAGGAGCTCAAGAGCACCATTGGTTCTTCAAGAGGAAGAAGACGCCACCCTTACTAAGGTGGACCCATTCCTTAATCTCCTTGTCTATTTATTTTTTCTGTTTTCGTTCTCTACGCTTTATGTTTATTTATGTTTGTGTCTTTCTTACATGATCATTAGTGTCTAGTGTCTATACCTTAAAGCTATGAATGTCCTATGAATCCATCACCTTTCTTAAATGAATAATGTTTTTAATCACAAAAGAACAAGAAGTACATGATTTCGAATTCATCCATGAAATTAGTTTAATTATTTTTATGTGGTGACAATACTTTTTGTTTCTCTGACTGAATGCTTGAAAAGTGCATATTTTTGAATTTGTTGTTTATGAATGTTAAAATTGTTGGCTCTTGAAAGAATGATAAAAAAGGAGAAATGTTATTTGATAATCTAAAAAATCATAAAATTGATTCTTGAAGCAAGAAAAAGTAGTGAAAAGCAAAAGCTTGCGAAAAAAAATGGCGAAAAAAAAGAAAGAAAAAGAAAAAGCAAGCAGAAAAAGCCAAGAGATCTTTAAACCAAAAGGCAAGGGCAAAAAGCCAGTAACCCTTTAAACCAAAAGGCAAGGGTAAAATAAAAAGGATCCAAGACTTTGAGCATTAATGGATAGGAGGGCCCAAAGGAATAAAATCCTGGCCTAAGGGGGTAAACCAAGCTGTCCCTAACCATGTGCTTATGGCGTGAAGGTGTCAAGTGAAAAGCTTGAGACTGAGCGGTTAAAGTCATGATCCAAAGCAAAAAGAGTGTGCTTAAGAACTCTGGACACCTCTAATTGGGGACTTTAGCAAAGCTGAGTCACAATCTGAAAAGGTTCACCCAGTTATGTGTTTGTGGCATTCATGTATCCGGTGGTAATATTGGAAAACAAAGTGCTTAGGGCCACGGCCAAGACTCATAAAGTAGCTGTGTTCAAGAATCAACATACTGAACTAGGAGAATTAATAACACCATCTAAATTCTGAGTTCCTATAGATGCCAGTCATTCTGAGCTTCAAAGGATAAAGTGAGATGCCAAAACTGTTCAGAGGCAAAAAGCTACTAGTCCCGCTCATTTAATTGGAACTAAGTTTCATTGATATTTTGGAATTTATAGTATATTCTCTTCTTTTTATCCTATTTGATTTTCAGTAGCTTGGGGACAAGCAACAATTTAAGTTTGGTGTTGTGATGAGCGGATAATTTATACGCTTTTGGCATTGTTTTTAAGTAGTTTTCAGCATGTTTTAATTACTTTTTAGTATATTTTTATTAGTTTTTATTCAAAATTCACATTTCTGGACTTTACTATGAGTTTTTGTGTTTTTCTGTGATTTCAGGTATTTTATAGCTGAAATTGAGGGACCTGAGCAAAAATCTGATTCAGAGGCTGAAAAAGGACTAGAGATGCTATTGGATTCTGACCTTTCTGCACTCAAAATGGATTTTCTGGAGCTATAGAAGACCAATTGGTACGCTCTCAATTGTGTTGGAAAGTAGACATCCAGGGCTTTTCAGAAATATATAATAGTCCATACTTTGCCCAAGTTTTGACGACGCAAATTGGCGTTTAACGCCAAGTCTTTACCCTATTCTGGCGTTAAACGCCAGAAACAGGTTGTAAACCAGAGTTAAACGCCAGAAACAGGCTACAACCCGGCGTTTAACTCCAAGAGAAGCCTCTACACGTGTAAAGCTCAATGCTCAGCCCAAGCACACACCAAGTGGGCCTCAGAAGTGGATTTCTGCACTATCTGCACTTAGTTACTTATTTTCTATAACCCTAGCTACTAGTTTAGTATAAAAATAACTTTTAGAGACTTACTATGTACCTCATGACATTTTACACATTTCATATTTATATTTCTGACGGCATGAGTCTCTAAGCCCCATGGTTGGGGGTGAGGAGCTCTGCTGTGTCTCGATGAATTAATGCAATTACTTCTGTTTTCTATTCAATCATGATGACAAGTCATCTTAGCCTATTTTAACTAGTCTTTTTCTTTTGCTTTCATTAGAATTATGCACTTTCTTGAGCTACAAGCAAGCTAATTGAGTAGATTTTCATGTTTCCCTTGATTGAATCAACCATGTATGAATTCATGCCATTTCGTGAGATTTTATGCTATATTTGTTGCATATTATGAAAGAATGAATATCTCATGATTTTGAGCATAGCTTTGATGTGTTTGGTTGATTAATGATAGGTGAAGAAAGCTTGGAGAAAGGTTAAAGCAAGAAGAAATGGCTAGGAGTGAAGAGAGGACAATGGAATAAGTGAAATTGAACCAGGAAGCAAAATGGACCTAAAGTTAGCATCAAACTTTTGCACAAACTTTTGGTTGAAAAGTTAGCCCCAACGTTAGCCCCCTAACTTGGAGGCTAACGTTGGAACTTGAAAATTCTCCCCTGGGCTCCAAAAGTTTGTGCCAACGTTAGCCCCCTAACTTTGAGGCTAACGTTGGCACATGAATTTCTCCCCTGGGCACCAAAAGTTTGCGCCAACGTTAGCCCCCTAACTTTGAGGCTAACGTTGGCATGAGAAACTCCTCCCTGGCCACCTAACGTTTGCGCCAACGTTAGACCCCTAACTTGGAGGCTAACGTTGGCACATGAAAATACAAGGGAGAGGAGCAAAAGTTTGCGCCAACGTTAGACCCCTAACTTGGAGGCTAACGTTGGCGCCATGAGTGCACTAGAAAGGGCCAACGTTGGAGCCAAAGTTAGACCCCTAACTTTGGCACCAACGTTGGTATCAGCAAATTGTGCTAGCTGATATGAAAAGTTGGAGCCAAAGTTAGACCCCTAACTTTGGCTCAAACTTTTACTCCAACTTTTGCAAAACTCCAACCCGGTTCAATTGGTTCACTTTGGTTCTTCTTCAAACTCCAAGAGCAATCAACCAAGGCCTCTTTCAACCCAATTCCACCAAGGGCAAAGGCCCAACTCAAGGCTTGAAGATCATTGGAAGAAAGTGTATAAATAGGATAGAATTCAAGTCATAAGGGAGCTTTCTTTTTGGAATTTTCATAATAGTTTTCGGAGAGCTTTTGATATTGAGTGAACTTTAATTTCTTTGTCTTGGGGAAGGAGAATTCACTTCTCTTCCTCTCAGTTTTATTGCTTTCAATTTCAATTATAATTGTCTTGGATCTTGGGTTGAAGAATTGAAGAAATTCTGTTTCAATCTCATCCTTAGATCTCTCTGTTTATTTACTGCAATTGAATTTCCGTTTCTGTTACTTGATTCTCATCTACTTTCCTTGCAATTTACAATTTCCTTTGCAATTATTCTTATTGGATCTAGGAAGGCATTGAGATCTAGACTTAGTTTTCTAGTCTCTGGGTCCTGAGATCCAAATCTCCAATTTACATTCTGTTTCTTGCTTTCCATGTTCATTTACCTTTCTGCTATCAGATCCGATCCAATCCCAATTCCCTTTTACTCTTCTGTTTGATGCAATTTAACTTTTCCTTGTTTAATTTCTGCAAATCCACGTCCCAATCCCCTTTACAATTCCAGCCGTTTACATTTCTTGCACTTTAAGATTCCGCAATTTACATTTCTTGCATTCTAAGTTTCTGCTATTTAATTTCTTGTTCTTTAAGATTCAGCACTTTAATTCCCTGTTCTCTTTACTTCGATGCAATTTAATTTCTGCAAATCACAAAACACCCAACCAAATCTTGATTCGCTTGACTAAATTAACCACTAAGCTAAAATTGCTCAATCCTTCAATCCCTGTGGGATCGACCTCACTCCCGTGAGTTTTTATTACTTAATACGACCCGATACACTTGCCGGTTAGATTTGTGTGTTTTGGGAGAGATTCATTTTTCCTCCAAAATACTCATCAAGTTTTTGGCGCCGTTGCCGGGGATTGAATAGATTGACAATGATTAAGTGAGGTGGCAATTTAGATCAAGCACTTTTTCTTTGATTTTTGACTAACCCACTAACTGTTTGAAGTTTTGTCTCAACCGGCTACACTCAATTTTCAAGAGAATCACTGTGTTTTCTATTGATTGATTCATATGTCACAGGAAAGAAGAGCAGCCAGAGGGAAGAATATCATTGAGGATGGAGTTTCTGAGAAAGAAGAACATCCCAACATGAAGCCGCAACTCATTACACTAATAGAGAACAATTGTTCTTATGGTGGAAATCCATTGGAGGATCCTGAACAGCATCTATCTATTTTTTTGAGGATCTGTGATGTTGTCAATCATGATGTCTATAAGCTCTTGCTATTCCCTTTCTCACTAAAGGATGAGGCAGCACAATGGCTTGAAACTCTTCCCCAAGGAAGTATCACTAGTTGGGATGGTCTGGTTGCCAAATTTCTAGCCAAATTCTCTACATCCCAACAAAACATCAAGATGAAAGAGGGAACACATCCATTCATGCAAGGAAAGGAAGAACCATTGCTCAAAGCATGGGAAAGATACAAGAAAGCAAATGACAAAGTGGCTTTCCAAGCATTTTATGAAGGATTAACCCCAGAAACAATAAGAGCGGTGGATCACTTCTCATATGACATACTCAAAGCAACAACAACTGGTCAAGGAACTGCAAGGTTCAATGACAAGGAAACCAACAACCAACACTCCTTTGAGACACCACAGAATGCAACTTCAGAGAAAGATACAATGAATCTTGAAGGAATGAAGACAGTCATGAATCAAAGCAAACAGCTACATCAGCAAACTCAGCAACAATTGGAGTCAATGGCTAGACAACTTGATTTTCTCCACTCCACTACAGGGAATACACAGTTCCCACCATGGAAACCACATTCTTATCTAAGAATGAGGGAACCTCAACATCAGGAACCAAGGAACTTCAACTACAACAACCATTTCCCAAACTTGCAAAAACCACACTGCCCACCCTTCCAACCTCAGATACCTCACAACCAACAACTTTCACAACACTATCATAGGATCACCAATTTGGAGATCTTAATAGAGAAAATGATGACACATCAAGGGATGATAAGCAAACACCAGGAGGCCTCACTCGGGAGAATTGAGAAGCAAATGGAACAACTAGCTAAGAATCTCACAGAAATGAGTGAGAAAAGGGCTAAAGGAAAAGAATCACTCATCCAGGATGAGCATCACAAAGCAAAGCCTCACTTAGGAGGACAAGGGGACAAGGAGAAGGAAGCCCAGAATCTGAACTAAGCAAGCACAGAGGATGTCAAGCTAGTGACAATAAAAGAGCGCTTGTTGGGAGGCAACCCAACCTGAGGTAGTTTTCCTTTCACAGCTATTTCAATAAAAAGGTTAAGTAGTTTATCTACATTGCAAGAAGCTAAGTTTGGTGTTGCACACCAAAACAATATAAGGGAGAATGAAAGATTCTAAGTTTGGTGTTTCACCAAAATCCCATCATAAAACACATTCTCATTTTCTGCATAATGCTGGCTTCAAGCATGTTGGATAAACTAGTTAACTATTCTGCTGTTTCCTAGTTTTCAGTTTTGTCATTTTTGAAAAAGAAAAAGAGTTTTACACATGGTTAATCTGATGCACAAGAACCACTGGCAAGGTACTAAGTTTGGTGTTCTCACACCAAAGTAAGTACAAAGGCCCACAAATAAATCCTGCATGCTAACCATTGTTTCTAAGTGCTTGGGAAACAAGCGACTTCCAATATCATTGCAGAGCATCATACAAGCCTTTGGAGGGATTAAGAATCATCAACCAAAGAAACAAAAGATGAACATAAAGGCCAGCAATGGTGATGAGAAGGAAAGCAAGTGAACTCCAACAGGTTGTATTGTTAAGTGATTGTTTACATCAAATATTGCTGCTATTGCAAGTTGGATTGTATCCCTATTTGCCCTGCCTATCTGCATAGTATAGTTTTTTATATACCCCTGCCTGCATGCATAGCATAGTTTTTCTTTATAATTCAATAAGCAAGATGTTTGATCATTCACAACATTCTTATCTTCAAAACTTGTTTGCACTCAATTTTCAAGAAATGCATCACATGAAAGTTCTTTGAAAAGAAGGATTGAGGAATTAAACAATTTTGAGGCAAGGAAAAGATTAGGAGAAGTGGTGGTTCTAGTTGTATGATTATGTATTGAGGTTGCATGCTTGTGAAAACTTGCATGGGAGCTCATAGGCGGGACATGAAGTTCAAAGAAGTATTGTGGAGAATCTCAAAAACTTATTGATCCAAGAAGCAGCAAACAAAACAAAAGAAAGAAAAGAAAACACAAAAACAAAAAAAGAACATGGCCCAAGGCTCTGAGCATCAATTACTAGGCAGAAAAAGAAAGAAAGAAACAAAAACTCAAAGAGTTGTTATCCTAGTAAATGCTTGTGGTTGAAGTGTGTCAAGGAAAGAGGCTTGAGCAAGTAAATCCTTAGGGGTGCTTTAACACCTAATACCTTAAAACCAACTGGTTTAGGAGTATTGATTGAAAGCTTATCTAAAGAGCCGCTTTGAGACATGATACTTAGAGTCGAGGCCAAAGCACAGAGACTATAAGCTGCTTCAAGGTGATTACATATAAAGAGATCTCCATGGTACCATTTGGATGAAAATCCTAAAGACCTACGACTCCCAATATGTAAGGACTAGTGAGCACTGAAGCCCTTGCATGAGCATATGATTTAGAGTTCACCCCACTGTTACTTGATCACTTCACTCACTATATTTTACAAGTGTTCCTCAATCCATTTTAATTAAAAGAATCTCTGAGCATAATTCATTTCTTGCTTGGGGACAAGCAAGCTTTAAGTTTGGTGTTGTGATGACAAGTCATCTTAGCCTATTTTAACTAGTCTTTTTCTTTTGCTTTCATTAGAATTATGCACTTTCTTGAGCTACAAGCAAGCTAATTGAGTAGATTTTCATGTTTCCCTTGATTGAATCAACCATGTATGAATTCATGCCATTTCGTGAGATTTTATGCTATATTTGTTGCATATTATGAAAGAATGAATATCTCATGATTTTGAGCATAGCTTTGATGTGTTTGGTTGATTAATGATAGGTGAAGAAAGCTTGGAGAAAGGTTAAAGCAAGAAAGAATGGCTAGGAGTGAAGATAGGACAATGGAATAAGTGAAATTGAACCAGGAAGCAAAATGGACCTAAAGTTAGCATCAAACTTTTGCACAAACTTTTGGTTGAAAAGTTAGCCCCAACGTTAGCCCCCTAACTTGGAGGCTAACGTTGGAACTTGAAAATTCTCCCCTGGGCTCCAAAAGTTTGCGCCAACGTTAGCCCCCTAACTTTGAGGCTAACGTTGGCACATGAATTTCTCCCCTGGGCACCAAAAGTTTGCGCCAACGTTAGCCCCCTAACTTTGAGGCTAACGTTGGCATGAGAAACTCCTCCCTGGCCACCTAACGTTTGCGCCAACGTTAGACCCCTAACTTGGAGGCTAACGTTGGCACATGAAAATACAAGGGAGAGGAGCAAAAGTTTGCGCCAACGTTAGACCCCTAACTTGGAGGCTAACGTTGGCGCCATGAGTGCACTAGAAAGGGCCAACGTTGGAGCCAAAGTTAGACCCTAACTTTGGCACCAACGTTGGTATCAGCAAATTGTGCTAGCTGATATGAAAAGTTGGAGCCAAAGTTAGACCCCTAACTTTGGCTCAAACTTTTACTCCAACTTTTGCAAAACTCCAACCCGGTTCAATTGGTTCACTTTGGTTCTTCTTCAAACTCCAAGAGCAATCAACCAAGGCCTCTTTCAACCCAATTCCACCAAGGGCAAAGGCCCAACTCAAGGCTTGAAGATCATTGGAAGAAAGTGTATAAATAGGATAGAATTCAAGTCATAAGGGAGCTTTCTTTTTGGAATTTTCATAATAGTTTTCGGAGAGCTTTTGATATTGAGTGAACTTTAATTTCTTTGTCTTGGGGAAGGAGAATTCACTTCTCTTCCTCTCAGTTTTATTGCTTTCAATTTCAATTATAATTGTCTTGGATCTTGGGTTGAAGAATTGAAGAAATTCTGTTTCAATCTCATCCTTAGATCTCTCTGTTTATTTACTGCAATTGAATTTCCGTTTCTGTTACTTGATTCTCATCTACTTTCCTTGCAATTTACAATTTCCTTTGCAATTATTCTTATTGGATCTAGGAAGGCATTGAGATCTAGACTTAGTTTTCTAGTCTCTGGGTCCTGAGATCCAAATCTCCAATTTACATTCTGTTTCTTGCTTTCCATGTTCATTTACCTTTCTGCTATCAGATCCGATCCAATCCCAATTCCCTTTTACTCTTCTGTTTGATGCAATTTAACTTTTCATTGTTTAATTTCTGCAAATCCACGTCCCAATCCCCTTTACAATTCCAGCCGTTTACATTTCTTGCACTTTAAGATTCCGCAATTTACATTTCTTGCATTCTAAGTTTCTGCTATGTAATTTCTTGTTCTTTAAGATTCAGCACTTTAATTCCCTGTTCTCTTTACTTCCATGCAATTTAATTTCTGCAAATCACAAAACACTCAACCAAATCTTGATTCGCTTGACTAAATTAACCACTAAGCTAAAATTGCTCAATCCTTCAATCCCTGTGGGATCGACCTCACTCCCATGAGTTTTTATTACTTGATACGACCCGGTACACTTGCCGGTTAGATTTGTGTGTTTTGGGAGAGATTCATTTTTCCTCCAAAATACTCATCAAATCACGCTTGTTTCTGTTCTAAGATACTCGCTTGTACTTAACCGTGATGAATGTGATGATCCGTGACACTCATCATCATTCTCAACCTATGAACGCGTACCTGACAACCACTTCCGTTCTACCTTAGATTGAGTGTATATCTCTTAGCCTCTTGGTTCATGATCAGAGTCTTCGTGGAATAGGCTAGAATTATTGGCGGCCATTCCTGAGATCCAGAAAGTCTAAACCTTGTCTGTGGTATTCCGAGTAGGATCTGGGATGGGATGACTGTGACGAGCTTCAAACTCACGAGTGCTGGGCGTAGTGACAGACGCAAAAGGATCAATGGATCCTATTCCAACATGAGTGAGAACCGACAGATGATTAGCCATGTGGTGACAGCGCATTTGGACCATTTTCACTGAGAGGACGGATGGTAGCTATTGACAATGGTGATCCACCAACATACAGCTTGCCATGGAAGGAGCCTTGCGTTCGTGAAGGAGAAGACAGTAGGAAAGTAGAGATTCGGGAGATAGAGCATCTCCAAATCCTCAATCTGTTCTCCATTACTATATAACAAGTATTATTTAATTTATGCTATTTACTCTTCATAAATATAATCACTCTTATCATTGATTTCCTGACTAAGAATTACAAAATAACCATAGCTTGCTTCAAGCCGACAATCTCCGTGGGATCGACCCTTACTCACGTAAGGTATTACTTGGACGACCCAGTGCACTTGCTGGTTAGTGGTACGAGTTGTGAAAAGTGTGATTTACAATTCGTGCACCAATGGAAAATGAAATTTTGTAGAGAAAGTTATGAAAGATTGAAACTAGAGTTTGAAAACTGAAATTTCTAAGTGTCGCAGAAAAACCAGAAATTCTGGTATGCGTACCAACACACACAATGGTGTGCACTCACAGGTCAGAACGGGTGTCAAGGGTCGTGCGTATGCACAAGAGTGATGCGTACGCATGATTGGGATTTTACAAGTTGTGTGTACGCACAACTGGTCATGCGTATGCATGCACAAGCTAGGAAGTGCCTCTAACTCATGCGTAGGCATAAGATAATGCATACGGACAAGTCCTGTTTTCACACAAAAACTCTGTTTTTAATTGTTTAGCCTTCCCGGCAAGCTTGTAAACTTCCATAACCTTAATTAAGGTCCAACAACTTATTTTTAGGCTTGGAAAAGAGTATGAACATATGGATTGGATTAAATTGATAGTTGGAGGAGATTGTGGATTAAAGTTGATGAATATTGAGGAAAGCCTGTGAGTAATAAGTTAGTGAATACTAAATTGACATAAGACATGAATAATGATATTGACGATGACTGAGTATGGCCTGATTATGTGAGATGACAAGGTCTGGATGATATCCTGCTTGTGTATTAATTGAATATTTGTTTATGGCGAGGTCTGGCTATTATCCCGGTTGCATAATAAATTGAATATTGAATATTAAATATTGATTGATATGATACCTCTCTGGGTAGATGCAAAGGTGTAGTTTGCCCCCACTTGCTCTAGGATGAGTATTGAGACTCCTTGGGTAGATGCAGTGGCTTGCCCCACTTGCTCTGGGCTGATGATGACTTGCATCATCTACCCTTCTTTCTTGCATAAAGAAGATTATAAAAGAGCATAAATCTCATTTGATCAGTACAATTCATGCATTATTTGATGAATATTATGGTACACTACTTTGAGATGAGTTGTGCTGAATTTCAGGTGAGAAAAGCATCAAAAATTGGGTAGAAGACAAACAAGAAGCTAGGCGTGTGAAACTGGCGTGCCACTTGAAGCAAACACCACAAAAATGCACTGGCGTGGCACGCCAGTACTAAAGTCCAGAGAAGAAGTCCAAGCATGCATGTGGGCATGGCACGCCAGAGACTGGGCGTGGCACGGTAATACAAAATTCCAGAGAGCTACAATGGAGGACACAAAAGGGGCGTGGCACGCCAAGCTGGGAGTGGCACGGCTGGCCCATCAATTACTATGGGCGTGCCACTTGAGCAAAGGGGCGTGGCAAGCCAAATCACCATTCCAAGAAGAACGTTCACTATGGCGTGTCACTTGGTGTCGAAGGCGTGGCACGCCAGCCCCAAGAAGTCACTTGGGCGTGCCACTTGAGAACCCAGGCGTGGCATGCCAAGCTTGAAGAGTTCACAAATCCATGAGCGTGCCACTTGAGCAGCATGGCGTGGCACACTGGTACAACAATCCAGAGAAGGGGCTGAAGGCAATTGAAGACTGGGCGTGCCACTTGAGCAACAACGCGTGGCACGCCAATGCACAAAGGACCAAAAGCAAAGACTGGGCGTGCCACTTGAAGACTGAGGCGTGGCACGCCAACTACTGGAACCAAGACAAGATCATGGGCGTGGCACGCTGGTATAAGTTTCCAGAGAGGATGAAGGAGGCCAATTACATGGGGCGTGCCACTTGGTATCGAAGGCGTGGCACGCCACTCACCATTCTTCACTTAGGCGTGCCACTTGAGCAACCAGGCGTGGCACGCCAGTTTCATTCAGAGAGAAGCATTGGGGCATGCCACTTGAGCTCGTGGCATGGCACGCCAAACAGAGGAACCACTCACTCACAAAAAGGGCGTGGCACGCCAAACCCTGGGCATGCCACGCTAGTTCAACTTTCCAGAGAAGCCTAGCCAAGCATAAAGCAAGGGCGTGGCACGCTAGACCTTGGGCGTGGCATGCCAGTACAAGTTTCCAGAGGCAAAGAGAAGTGAGAAAGGCAAGGGGCGTGCCACTTGAGTTCGAAGGCGTGGCACGCCAACACAAGAAATCCACTATGGCGTGCCACTTGAGTTCAAAGGCGTGGCACACCAAAGTTGAGAGAGGGACGAGCGTTCCACTTGAAGGAGTAGGCGTGGCACGCCAAGCTGGAAATGAAGTGCACGTGACACGCCAGAAAAGCGCCAGCCACACGCCAGCTGAGAAGTCATGCTTATTGAGTGTTTTCTTTTCCTTCAAAAATGTAATTTTCCTTTTTCACTTTTGTAATTCTTTTATTTTACTAGGAGTAGTATAAATACCCCTAAGGAGTACTAAATAAGGGGGTTAAGCAGTCAGTTTTAGATCCACTTTTACACTTCACTGTTGAGTACTTTTTGAGCTATGAGTAGCTAACTTCCCTCTCATTGAGAGAGGGAGCTCTGTTGTACTTGATGGATTGATGATAGTGAAATCCTTCTTCTCTTCATCTTCTCTTTGATTTGCTAGAAGGAATTTCGTTCTTAATGCTTAGTATTCAATTATCTTGGGAAAGAGATTAAATGCAATTGGGTTTCATGGGAACCTTGGGAAAGGAAACATGAAACCATGCTTGAAATCCCTTCTCACACTAGAGTAGAATCTGGGTTTTGGTGTTTGGATATGTGACATATAATCCTCCCTACTCTACTTGGACCTATAATGGTGTGTGGTATAATCAGGGACCAAGCATATCTCTCTTCATGAGCAATTAGACCAAGGAATTGGCTATCGATCAAGATCTGAGAGATTGAGTCACCAAGGGATTGGGGCTCAATCAATCATGATTGCCAAGAGGTCAATGAGTTGCATGATTGAAGGGGATATAAGCTAGATTCAATCTAAAAAGACAACATCTCCCAATCTCAATGAATTTCCCCATTCTTATTTATCCATTTCTTTACTGCTTATTTTTACATTCAGCAATTCCCCATTCCCATTTACATTCAAGTCATTTATGATTCTGCCCTTTACTTTCTGCCATTTATATTTCTGCACTTTATTGCTTTTCTTTATATTCTAGTCATTTACATTTATGTCATTTACAATTCTGCACTCTACAATCCTATTGATCTGCTTGACTAATTCATCAATTGATTAAAACTGCTTGAATTTGCCACTCTCTGTGGATACGATCCCACTTTACTGTGGGTTATTACTTGACGGTAATTTTGGTGCGCTTGCCAAAAGGACTAATTCACCAATTTTGAATGGGGTGTGAATTCTGGTCATCAAGTTTTATGGCGCCGTTGCCGGGGATTGGCTTAAATTTGACAGTGATTAAATCGATTGGAGAGCTAGATTAAGCAATTTAAATTCCTTGTTATTTTATTTTATTTAGCACCTTTTTAATTTCTTTTATTTTGAGTTCTATTTCTTTCTTCTTTGAGTATTTTTTTTTACGTATTCCCACTCCTCTAACTGTTCGATTAATTGCACCACTCACACTAACAACCACTCTAACAAGAGTAATTTCTTCATTCATTTTCTTTCTTGCTTTTTGCCTTGTTGGTTGTATGACAGGTAGAAGAAGCGGTGCTTCAACTTCCTTTGATTCTGAACCTGAGAGGACCTTTCTTAGATTAAGGAGGTAAGCAAGAGGGAAAGGACTCGTTGGTGCTGAGGAAGAGGAAGAGTATTTTGAAACAAACATGGAGGAGAACATGGAGAACCACTATGAAGAAGAAGCTCACAATGCTAGAGAAGGCCCAGTAAATTATGATAGGCAAGAAAGGAGAGTCTTAGGCTCTTACATCAACCCAAACCCATGAAATTGTGGTAGCAGCATCCTCAAGCCAACAATTCATGCCAATAATTTAGAGCTGAAACGTCAGATCATCACACTTGTTAAGAATAATTGCTCATATGGAGGAAGTGCCCAAGAAGACCCTAATCAACATCTCAGCATATTCTTGAGGATATGTGATACTGTAAAGTCTAACGGGGTACACCCCGACATCTACAAACTACTCTTGTTCCCTTTCTCACTCAAAGATAAGGCAGCAAAGTGGTTGGAATCATTCCCCAAGAATAGCCTAACTACATGGGAGGAGGTCGTGAACAGATTCCTTGCAAGATTTTACACCCCACAAAGAATCAATAGGCTGAGAGCTGAGGTGTAAACTTTCAGACAACAAGATGGAGAAATACTTTATGAGGCCTGGGAGAGATTCAAAGATCTGACAAGAAGATGCCCACCAGAAATGTTCAATGAATGGGTACAACTACACATCTTTTATGAGGGACTATCCTATGAAGCAAAGAAGGCTGTAGACCATTCTTCAGGAGGCTCACTCAACAAGAAGAAAACCATTGAAGAGGCCATAGATGTCATTGAGACTGTAGCTGAAAATGAGTATTTCTATGATTCAGAAAGGACTCAAAAGAAGGGAGTGCTAGAGCTCAACTTTGTAGATGCTTTGTTAGCTCAGAACAAAGCAATTGCAGCTCAAATAGCAGCTCTAACCAAAAGGATGGAGGCCAACCAAGCCTCAATTATTCAAGACCAAACTCCTCTACAAGAAGGGAAGGCATTAGAATCTGAAGGTGACTGGGAACAAGCCAATTATGTGAATAATTCATCCAGACCACCATATGACCCACACTCTAAGACATACAACCCAGGTTGGAAGAACCACCTAAACTTTGGGTGGGAAAATCAACAAAACCACATCCAGGACTACAACAAGCCTTATTCATCAAATCAGCACTTCAACCACAACCCCAACCATCAAACAGGGAACCATAGACCCTACCACAACTCACAAAACACATCATACCATAGTAACCAACCCACACACAACAACCTCAATCAAGATACACCATCCTCAACTATGCAACCATGTGAGATCAAGAGCAACTTTGAGAGAATGAAAGCTGCAATAGCACAACTGTCCTCACAAATTACAGGAGCTGTCTCCACTCTCATGGACAGACAAGCACAAACTGACAGAAGGATAGATGCTAATCAAGAGAAATACAGGTCAAATCTGAAAAATCAAGGTGCAGCAATCTCAAAGTTGGAAGCACAAGTAGGGATTTTGTCCAAGCAAATCCCACTTTCCACACACACATTTCCTAGTGATACCATGGCTAACCCAAGAGGGGAATGCAAAGCCATTACTCTAAGAAGTAGGAAGGTTGTAGAAGAAGGAACCCCAAGCAAAGACAAGCATGAAGAAGTTGCAGCAAAGCATGAGAACAAGGATGGAGAAGAAATCCCTGCTCCACTTCCACCAAAACCAGTCTTGAAGCCTTATGTGCCAAGGGCACCATATCCACAAAGACTAGGAAAAGATGGGAAGGATGGCCAGTTTTCTAAGTTCCTAGAGATCTTCAAGAGGCTCCAAATCAACATACCATTTACTGAGGCATTAGAACAAATGCCACTCTATGCTAAATTTTTGAAGGAGCTTATAACCAAAAAGAAGAACTGGGAAGCAAAAGAAACCATAATCTCGACTGAAGAATGCAGCGCCATCATATAGAAGAAGCTGCCTCAAAAGCTGAAAGACCCAATGAATTTCCAAATTCCCTGCATCATAAGAGACATCACCATTGAGAAAGCTTTGTGTGATTTGGGAGCTAGCATAAATCTTATGTCCCTGACCATGATGAGAAGGATGAAGATTGAGGAAGCCAAGCCAACAAGAATGGCACTCTAATTGGCTGACAGAACATTTAAGTTTCCACATGGGGTGGTGGAAGACTTGCTAGTGAAAGTAGGAGAGTTCATCTTTCCTGCTGATTTCGTTATGCTGGACATGGAAGAAAAGGCCAACACATCAATTATCTTAAGAAGACCATTCCTAGCTACTGCTGGAGCCATCATCGATGTGCAAAAAGGGGAACTAATCTTGAGGTTGCATGAAGAGAAAATGGTCTTCAATGTCTTCAAAGCAATGAGTTATCCCAAGGAATCCATAAGAGAATGCATGCTGGTAGACACCATAGAACAAATAGTTCAATAAGTCTTGGAAGAAGAACAATGTGGAAGAACCATTGAGCTGGAACAAGCACCAGATGGAAAATCACCACAAGCAACCATAGGAAACTCAATCATGCCAACCATTACAAGCAACAAAGATGCAAAGTCACCAAAACTAGAGCTGAAACCATTACCACCCAGCTTAAAATATGCATATTTAGGTGCCAACAACACCCAACCAGTGATCATAAATTCAAGTCTGAGTAAGGAACAAGAAGAGGAGCTCATCCAAGTGCTGAGACAATACAAGGATGCCATAGGCTGGACACTTGCAGATTTAAAAGGGATTAGTCCTTCAATGTGTATGCATAAGATCTTACTTGAAGAAGATGCCAAACCTTTAAGACAACAACAAAGGATGATGAACCCAACTATGAATGAAGTGGTTCAGAAAGAAGTATTGAAATTGTGGCAAGCAAGGGTGATCTACCCCATCTCAGACAGCCCTTGGGTAAGCCCGGTGCAAGTAGTCCCTAAGAAAGGAGGGATCACTGTTGTGGCAAATAAGAAGAATGAATTAATACCCACAAGGACAGTGATTGGATGGCGTATGTGCATTGACTACCGGAAACTCAATGAAGCCACCTGGAAGGACCACTTTCCCTCACCTTTCATTGACCAGATGCTTGAAAGATTTGCAGGACATGAGTACTATTGCTTCCTTGATGGTTATTCAGGCTACAACCAAATTGTTGTAGACCCCAAGGATCAGGAAAAAACTTCATTTACTTGTCCATATGGTGTCTTTGCTTATAGGAGAATGCCCTTTGGATTATGCAATGTACCTGCAACATTTTAAAGGTTCATGCTCTCCATTTTTTCAGACATGATTAAGAAGTTCATAGAAGTATTCATGGATGACTTCTCTGTATTTGGGAACTCATATTCTGATTGCCTATACCATCTTGCTCTTATGCTAAAAAGGTGTCAAGAAACCAACCTAGTTTTAAACTGGGAGAAGTGCCATTTTATGGTGACTGAAGGGGTGGTTCTTGGTCACAAGATTTCAAAAGATGGCATAGAAGTGGACAAGGCAAAAGTGGAAGTAATTGAAAAATTACCTCCACCTTGCAATGTCAAAGCAATCAGAAGTTTTTTGGGACACGCTGGGTACTATAGGAGGTTTATCAAAGATTTTTCAAATATTGCAAAACCCCTTAGCAACCTACTTGTCTTAAATACTCCCTTTGTTTTTGATAGAGAGTGCATGGTAGCCTTTGATGAACTTAAGAAGAAACTCTCCTCTGTACCTATTATAGCACCACCAAGCTGGGATCTTCCCTTTGAACTAATGTGTGATGCATCTGATTTTGCTGTTGGTGCTGTTCTAGGACAGAGGAAAGACAAGCTAGTACATGTTATTTACTATGCTAGCAAGGTTCTTAATGAGAATCAAAGGAACTATACCACCACGGAGAAAGAACTTTTAGCCATAGTTTTTGCCTTTGACAAGTTTAGATCATATCTTATTGGCTCAAAAGTAATTGTGTTCACTGATCATGCAGCACTCAAATACTTGCTAACCAAACAAGAATCTAAGCCCAGACTAATAAGGTGGATCTTCTTGCTCCAAGAATTTGATATTGAGATTAAAGATAGGAGTGGAGCAGAGAACAAGGTAGCTGACCACCTCTCAAGGATCCCACAAGAAGAAAAGATGCAGCAAGTAGCAATCAATGAAAGCTTCCTTGATGAACAATTGATGATGATTCGAGTAGCTCCTTGGTTTGTAGACATAGCCAACTTCAAGGCTATTGGGGAACTACCAACCAACATCAATAGACACATGAGGAGGAAGCTAATTAAGAATGCCAAACACTACATCTAGGACAATCCTTATTTGTTCAAGAAGTGTGCTGATGGAATCCTAAGAAGGTGTATACCCCATGAGGAAGGGCAGGAAGTGTTATGGCAGTGCCATGGATCCGCATATGGAGGACACTTCAGTGGAGAAAGGACAGCAGCAAAAGTGCTTCAATCCGGATTTTACTGGCCAACAATGTTTAAGAATGCCAAAGAAATGGTGTCAAGGTGTGATGAATGCCAAAGAGCTGGTAATCAAACCAAGAGAAATGAGATGCCACAACAAATCATACAAGAGTTAGAGCTATTTGATGTATGGGGATTGATTTCATGGGACCCTTCCCAACCTCCTACTCTAATAGCTACATATTGGTGGCTGTTGATTATGTCTAAAGATGGGTAGAAGCCATAGCCACTGCAACAAATGACAACAAGGTTGTGATAAGCTTCTTGAGAAAGAACATCTTCAGCAGATTTGGAGTGCCCAGAGCTCTCATTAGTGATGGAGGGACACACTTCTGCAACAAACAACTCGAGACACTCCTTCTCAGATATGGAGTAAAGCACAAAGTGGCAACTCCATACCACCCACAGACCAATGGGCAAGCTAAAGTTTCCAACAGAGAGCTAAAAAGAATCCTTGAAAAATGATGAGCGGATAATTTATACGCTTTTTGGCATTATTTTTAGTATGTTTTTAGTAGGATCTAGTCACTTTTAGAGATGTTTTTATTAGTTTTTATGATAAATTCACATTTCTGGACTTTACTATGAGTTTGTGTGTTTTTCTGTGATTTCAGGTATTTTCTACTGATGCTGTTGGATTCTGACCTCCCTGCACTCAAAGTGGATTTTCTGGAGCTACAGAACTCAAAATGGCGCGCTTCCAATTGCGTTGGAAAGTAGACATCCAGGGCTTTCCAACAATATATAATAACACATTATTTGGCCGGGTTTAGACGACGTAAGGGGCGTTGAATGCCAGTTCTACGCTGCTGTCTGGAGTTAAACACCAGAAATACGTTACAAGCCAGAGTTGAACGCCAGAAATATGTTACAAACTGGCGTTCAACTCCAAGAATGACCTCTGCACGTGGAAAGCTAAAGCTCAGCCCAAGCAGACACCAAGTGGGCCCCGGAAGTGGATTTATGCATCAATTACTTACTTCTGTAAACCCTAGTAGCTAGTTTAGTATAAATAGGACTTTTTACTATTGTATTAGACATCTTTGGATGCCTGGTTCTTAGATCATGGGGGCTGGCCTCTCGGCCATGCCTGGACCTTTCACTTATGTATTTTCAACGGCAGAGTTTCTACACTCCATAGATTAAGGTGTGGAGCTCTGCTGTTCCTCATGAATTAATGCAAAGTACTACTGTTTTTCTATTCAACTCAACTTATTCCTCTTCTAAGATATTCATTCGCACTTCAACATGAATGTGATGAACGTGACAATCATTATCATTCCCCCACGAATGCGTTCCTGACAACCACTTCCGTTCTACCTTAGATTGGATGATTATCTCTTGGATCTCTTAATCAGAATCTTCGTGGTATAAGCTAGATTGATGGCGGCATTCATGAGAATCCGGAAAGTCTAAACCTTGTCTGTGGTATTCCGAGTAGGATTCTGGGATTGAATGACTGTGACGAACTTCAAACTCGCGAGTGCTGGGCGTAGTGACAGACACAAAAGGAGGGTGAATCCTATTCCAGTATGATCGAGAACCTAAGATGATTAGCCGTGCTGTGACAGAGCATTTGGACCATTTTCACAAGAGGATAGGGTGAAGCCATTGGCCACGGTGATGCCTCCAGACGATTAGCCATGCAGTGACAGCGCATCGGACCATTTTCCAGAGAGGATGAAAAGTAGCCATTGACAATGGTGATGTCCTTACATAAAGCCAGCCATGGAAAAGAGTAGGACTGATTGGATGAAGACAGCAGGAAAGCAGAAGTTCAGAGGAACGAAAGCATCTCTATACCTTTATCTAAAATTCTCACCAATGATATATATAAGTGTTTCTATCTTTATTTTCTATTTATTTATTATTTATTTTCGAAAACTCCATAACTATTTGATATCCGCCTGACTGAGATTTACAAGGTGACCATAGCTTGCTTCATACCAACAATCTCCGTGGGATCGACCCTTACTCACGTAAGGTTTTATTACTTGGACGACCCAGTGCACTTGCTGGTTAATTGTATCGAAGTTGTGAATGAAAAATAATTTATTAAGACGTGCGTACAGAGTTTTTTGGCGCCGTTGCCTGAGATCACAATTTCGTGCACCAAAAAAACTGTTGGAAGCTCAAGAAAGGATTGGTCTAAGAAGCTGGATGATACACTATGGGCCTACAGGACAGCCTATAAGACTCACATTGGGATGTTTCCATACCAACTGGTATATGGCAAGGCTTGTCACTTGCCAGTTGAACTCGAACATAGAGCATTTTGGGCTCTAAAAATGTTAAACTATGATGAGCAAGCTGCTGGAGAAAAGAGATTAATGCAACTCAATGAGCTGGAAGAGTTTAGGAATCAAGCATATGAGAATGCAAAAATCTAAAAAGGGAACACAAAAAGGTGGCATGACCAAAAGATAGCAAGAAGAGAGTTCACTGAAGGACAGAAAGTGTTACTCTACAACTCAAGACTCAAGTTCTTCCCTGGAAAACTGAAGTCTAGATGGTCAGGACCTTTCACCATACTCAAGGTGTTTCCCTATGGTCATGTGGAGCTCATAGAGGACAAGACTCAGAGAACTTTTACTGTCAATGGCCATAGACTCAAACACTACTTGGGAGGCTCCTTAGAGGAGCAGGGAGTGAGCTACAAGCTCAGCTGAAGATGAAGGAATGTCAAGCTAATGACAATAAAGAAGCGCTAGTTGGGAGGCACCCCAACACTTTATCCTTTTTTGATTTAGTTACTTTTCTTAGAAGTAGTTTAAAAATTTGTTGCATTAGGTAGTTTAATTTTCAGTCTCCCATTTATCTTACACTACCATATTAGGATTAGTTTACAATTGCAGATTAGAAAGTTAATTTTAGCTTTAGTAGCTAGATTTTCTTTACATTTTTTTCCGGAATTACAACTTGATGAAGGCATAGATCATGATGAGTGAATGGGTTGAGGACTAGCTAAATTGCTAAGTTTGGTATGGCCTCTCACCAACTTAATCTAGGCGTACAAACAATTTATATCTTGATTTGAAGAGTAAGCCCAAGGATTAAGTTTGGTGTGGCCACCACCAAGAATCATCTAGTAGCCCAAGTCACTCAGTTTGAAAGAACTTAATGCTTTGTGTAAGAACATGAATGTGGTTTAATGAGTTTAGAGGAATTGGAATCAAAAGAAAATGAAAAGATTAATGTTATTCCACTCTTATGAACACATTAAATACACAATGATGAAACCAATTTATTAAGATGCCAAAGAATTAAGTTTGGTGTCCAAAGGGACACCCATCAGTTGCAATCCAATTCACTCTTGATGAGAAGGAATGTGAAAGGGTTCTTTTGTCATTACTAATGGATTCAGTTTCATTTCAGGAGAGAAGATAGGGCCCACATGGTAAACAACTCACGAAGCAAGGAAATCAAAGTATACTTACACTTTGGAACTCAACACACGCAGAAGACACAGTGAGAAAAGAGTTGGCGCCTCTTCCCACGCTAGGCGCCACTCCCCAAGTGGGAAAACATTCAACCCTTTTTATTTCCCACCCTTCCCACCACGACATTCACCCATTATAAAAGCCTCACTTCACCATCTCCTATTCCACTTCAACAACCCCAATCACACACGAAGAGCATATGAGCCCTGACCTTCCTTTCTCTGTTCATCTTTTACCATTTCTTTCCATACTTTCTTTCTTTTTTTTCTTGATTGGGACAATCAAGTCCTAAGTTTGGTATTGGAGCAAAACCTTATTTTGCTTGCTCTTTCTTGCAACCCCCATTTCACTCTCAAACACACTCTCTCAACCTCATGGCACCACCAAAAAGTTCAGCCTCAAAGAAAAGAAAAGTCAAGGAACCAACCTCTGGATCCTCAAGTTCCTTCAATGACTACAAGTTCCTCTCTGCATTTAACCAAAATCAATTCTATGGTTGGGTGAGTGAGAGGGAGATCATTCCAGAAGTTGGGTTCCAATTAGGGCGGAACGAGCACATTGAAATCAATATTGAGATCAACAATAGAGGTTGGTCACTTCTATGCAACCCACCAAGGAAAGTGGTAGAAAGCTTGGTGAGGGAATTCTATGCCAACACAGTGCCTCAACCAGGGCAACACTATGGCTACATTAGCTATGTAAGGGGAAGTCCATTGACTACAGTCCCTCTAGCATAGAAAGAAGGCTAATGGTGAAGAGGACAAGCTCCACTCGGAGCTATGAAGAAAGAATGAAGAAGCAAGACCCTGGGTTTGATGAGATCCTGAATGAGATTTGTGTGATGCATGTGCATTGGATCAATGACAAGGATGGGATACCAAATCAATTGAGGAGAAGAGATTTGAGCTCCCAAGCTAGAGGGTGGCTAAAATTTGTGAGAAGGTCCCTAATCCCCACATCCAACACTTCAGAGGTGACCAAGGAGAGAGCTGTACTCATCTACAGCATCATGAAAGGAGAAAACATCAACGTGGGAGAGATGATTGCTAACAACATCAACAAAGTGCTAAAAAGCACCAGTGACAACACAAGGTTGGCATTTCCCAGCATTATACAGAGGCTATGTGATGATGCTGGAGTTGAAAAGATCATTGATGAAGTGCTTGTGAAGCAAGACAAGTTCATAACTGCCAAAAAGATGGCCAAGGTGGTGGCTGTTCACCCACTCTACAGGGCCAGAGAACGAAGAGCTCATGCCCATGAACCACAACAACAATAACAACAACAACAAGAAGAGGAGGCAGAAGAGCAACCTCAATTCCTGGCACTTCAACCACCACAACAATACTAATATCAGTAATTTCCAGAGGGATTCAACTGGGAACAACTGCAAGGAGATGTACATCAAATGAAGGGAGATCTACACCACTTGATGGAAGATGTCAATCAACTCAAAGAGACTCAACAACAACAATGGAGCCAAGTCAACCAAAACATTCAACAACTCCAAGGGAATTGGGAGCATATGAGGAAGGAGCAGCAAGAACAATTTGACTGGGGAGAGTTGCGAAGTGCACTGGACGAAATAGTAGAGCAAGGCAAATGGCAACAGAGAAACTTGGCCGAATTCAGACATCTCTATGATGCCAGAACCATATCCAGGAGGCAGTATGACATCAACACACAAGTGAAGCTGAATCACTTGTGTAACGCCGTAGCCGCTCTAAATCCAGGATACCCAACCTTCATGCAAGGAATGGAAGAGCTAAGTGCAAGACAAGAGGAAATCCTAGCCAAACATAAGGAGGATGAAAGGAATTATATGAGAAGAGCAGGATTTTGGAAGCCCAAGGATGCCAAAGCACAAGAAGGTTCCTCCAACCCAGATGAAGGTGGCTCTTCCCCCTCCAAGAAGAAGGACAAAGGGAAGGGGCCAATGAACTAAAGATGAAGCTGCCCAAGGTTGTTGAGTCCCATGGTTAACACTTTCCAACTTCTGAAATCTTGTTTAAGTTTTTGCTTTATTTACTTTTTGAATAAATAGTCATGCTAGGATAGTTTATGCTTTATGCTTAGTTTTAAATTCCTGTTTGAAGTCTTTATGAGTTTTTTTTTTTTTGAAGAAAGAAAATGCCATGTATTTCAAGTCTTCATTTCAACATAAATAAAAGTAGAGTTTGTCCCCATAAGAGTCACTGTCAGTTGTGTAAAAACAATGAGAGAGACCAAGGCCAAGATGGAATATCAAACAAACTAAGAAATAAGAAACTAAGTGTAGAACCTTGGATGAACTAAAAAGAAAATGAGTCATGGAAGAGCAACCAGTCCTAGAAGGTATAACCAGGGAAGGCCAAAGGGTGTTTCTTAAATATCTATAGAACCAAGAGGTAGTAAGCAATAAAGACCCAAGGCTCTGAGCATCAACTACTGGGATAGAAAAAGAAACATTAAAAAGCTCAAAAAAAAAAGAATTAAAGATCTTAGTAGATGCTTGTGGTGAAGATGTGTCAAGAAGAGACCTGGGCAAGTAAATTCTTAGGGGTATCTTAACACCTAGTACCCTAAAACCAACTGGTTTGGGAGTGCTAATTGAAAGCTTAAATAAAGGGTTGTCTTGAGACAAAACACTTAGAGTCGTGGTCAAGAAAGCAAAACAACCCTTACTTCTTCAAGGTGACAACCAATAGAAAGGACCCCCTAAGGCCTACACCTGAAAGAACCCACAAGGATCCAAGAGCTTCCCATGACATTAAAACATTCATACATGTGTTGAACACTTAGTCTTACTCTTAGTTGTATTGAAATCACTCAAAGCCAAGGCGTCAAGTTATAAAGGTTTACTTACATTGATTTGCTTGGGATAAGCAAAACTTATGTTTGGTGTTGTGATGACTTGCATCATCTACCCTTCTTTCTTGCATAAAGAAGACCATAAAAGAGCATAAATCTCATTTGATTAGTACAATTCATGCATTATTTGATGAATATTATGGTACACTACTTTGAGATGAGTTGTGCTAAATTTCAGGTGAGAAAAGCATCAAAAATTGGGTAGAAGACAAACAAGAAGCTGGGCATGTGTGATGACAAGTCATCTTAGCCTAGTTTCACTAGCCTTTTTCTTTTGTTTTCATTTGAATTATGCACTTTCTTGAGCCATAAGCAAGCCAATTGGGTAGATTTTCATGCTTCCTTTGATTTAATCAACCATAGATGAATTAATGCAATTTCATGAGGTTTTATGCTATAATTGTCACATATTATGAAAGAATGAATATCTCATGATTTTGAGCATAGCTTTGATGTGTTTGGTTGATTAATGATAGATGAAGAAAGCTTGGAGAAAGGTTGAAGCCAGGAGGAGTGGCTAGGAGGAAGAGAGGACAAAAAGTTTGAGCAAAAGTTTGCCTCAAACTTTAGCTCAAACTTTTGGAATAAGTGAAAATGAACCAGGGAGCAAAAAGCTGGACCAAAAGTTTGCCTCAAACTTTTGTGCAAACTTTTGGGCAAAAAGCTGGAGCAAAAGTTTGCCTCAAACTTTTGTGCAAACTTTTGGGCAAAAAGCTTGAGCAAAAGTTTGCCTCAAACTTTTTGGCGAACTTTTGGCATCACAAATCAACACCCTGGAGATCAAAAGTTTGCGCCAACGTTTGCCTCAAACTTTTTGGCAAACGTTGGCGCATGAACAACACACCCTGGAGAGCAAAAGTTTGCGCCAACGTTTGCCTCTAACTTTTTGGCAAACGTTGGCGCCATGAGTGTGCAAGGGGAGGCCAACGTTTGAGCAAAAGTTTGACCCCAAACTTTTGTCCCAACGTTGGTATCAGCAAAAGAGGGTGGCTGATGTGAAAAGTTTGAGTAAAAGTTTGCCTCAAACTTTTACTCAAACTTTTACTCAAGCTTTCATGATTCCAAACCCGGTTCAATTCGGTTCTTCTCCAAACTCCAAGAGCAATCAACCAAGGCCTCTATCAACCCAATTCCATCAAGAGCAAAGGCCCAATTGAAAGCTTGAGAACCATTTGAAGAAAGTGTATAAATAGCATAGGATTTAAGTTTTTCAGAGGGAGTTTTTCCTTTAAGTTTTTTTCAGAGAGCTTTCCTTTTAGTTTTCATAGAGAGTTTTCGGAGAGCTTTTGGTGTTGAGTGAATTTTAATTTCTAAGTCTCGGGGAAGGAGAATTGAATTCCCTTCCTCTTAGTTTTCTTGCTTTCAATTTCAATTACAATTGTCTTGGATCTTGGTTTGGAGAATTGAAGGAATTCTGTTTCAATCTCATCCTAAGATCTCTCTGTTTCATTTTACTGCACAATTGAATTTCCATTTCTATTAATTGCTTCTTCATCTACTTTCTCTACAATTTATATTTCCTTTGCAATTGTTCTTGTTGGATCTAGGAAGGCATTGAGATCTAGACTTGGTTATCTAGTCTCTTGGGTCCTGAGATCTGAATTCCAATTTTACATCCTCTGTTTAATGTTTTTCAATCTCATTTACATTTCTGTTTTAAGATCCGGTTCAATCCAAGTCATTTTCTATTTCTCTGTTTGTTGAATTTTACTTTTCCTTGTTTAATTTCTGCAAATCCAATTCCCAATTCCCTTTACAATTCAAGCCATTTACATTTCTTGCACTTTAAGATTCTGCAATTTACATTTCTTGCGTTCTAAGTTTCTGCCATTTAATTTCTTGTTCTTTAAGATTCAGCACTTTAATTCCTGTTCTCTTTAATTTCATGCCAATTACTCATTCCCTTTACTTTCCATGCGATTTAAATTCTGCAAATCACAAATCTCTCAACCAAATCTTGATTCGCTTGACTAAATCAACCACTAAACTAAAATTGCTCAATCCTTCAATCCCTGTGGGATCGACCTCACTCCCGTGAGTTATTATTACTTGATGCGACCCGGTGCACTTGCCGGTGAGTTTTGTGTCGGATCATTTCCGCGCACATTAAGTTTTTGGCGCTGTTGCCGGGGATTGATTAGATTGACAATGATTAAGTGAGGTGGTGATCTAGATCAAGCACTTTTTCTTTATTTTTCTCTAATTTTGACTAACCCACTAACTGTTTGAATTTTTGCTTAAGCTAACTAAAACTTCATTCTAGCAATAGATTGAAGTGTCACTAGTTTGTGTGTTTCTTATGTTCTGCTTGTATGTCAGGTGCAAGAAGAACCACACCCACCTTTCATGAACAAGACGAAAGAACTCTCAGGAGGTTAAGAAGAGCTGAAAGAGGGAAAAATATTGTTAGAGAAGAGGAATTAGAAGAAGAATTCCAAGATATGGAGGAACATTCAACCAATCCACCTGGTGGAGCAGACAACAACAATAACAACCCACCCCAGAGGAGAGTTTTGGCCTCCTATACCTTTGCAAATGCTAGACATTGTGGAAGCAGCATTCTCACCCCTAATGTCAATGCAAATAACTTTGAATTGAAGCCACAACTCATTACATTGGTCCAAAACAACTGCTCGTTTGGGGGAGGACCATTGGAGGATCCAAATCAACATCTATCTACCTTCTTAAGGATTTGTGACACTGTCAAGTCCAATGGCGTGAATCCTGAGACCTACAAGCTTCTGCTGTTCCCGTTCTCATTAAGGGACAAGGCCGCACAATGGCTTGAAACTTTTCCTCAAGGAAGCATCACTAGCTGGGATGATTTGGTGACTAAATTTCTAGCCAAATTCTATCCACTTCAAAGAGTCATCAGGCTGAAAACTGAGGTGCAAACATTCACACAATTGGATGCTGAAAATCTGTATGAAGCATGGGAGAGATACAAGGCTCTGCTGAGAAAATGTCCACCAGAAATGTTCACTGAGTGGGACAAGCTACAGAACTTCTATGAAGGACTCACTCTAAAGGCTCAAGAATCACTTGACCACTCAGCTGGAGGATCATTGCAACTGATGAAAATAGCAGAAGAAGCTCAAAATCTTATTGACATGGTGGCCAACAATCAATATTTCTTTGCTCACCAAAGAAATCGCCAACCATCACAAAGGAGAGGAGTAATGGAGCTAGAGAGAGTGGACTCAATCTTGGCTCAAAACAAGATGATGCAGCAGCAAATTCAACAATAATTTGAGCAAATGGCCAAGAGGATTGATAGCCTCCAAGTTGCAGCAGTTAACACAAGCCAATCATCATCCACATGGGGGCAAAATGAAGAAACTCAAGAAGAACAACAACAAGAGCAAGTACAGTATATGCACAACCAAGGACCAAATGAAGTGTATGGTGATACATACAATCCATCCTGGAAGAACCACCCAAACCTCAGATGGGGAGATAATCACACCCAAAACCAACAACCATGGCAGAGGAACTCAAACCAAAACAACCCAAGAAGCAACCAAAACCACAACCAGCAGCAAACTAACCAGAACCCCTACAGAAAACCTCAAAACAACTACCCCAACCCCAACCAGTACCAATCCAATGACCAACCCACCAACCAAAATGCCTACCATCCACCACCCACATCTCATAACCCACCTCAAGTATCACCTGAATCTCAAAGACTCACTAACTTGGAGACCTTGATGGATAAAATGTTGAAACACCAAGAAATGACAACCAAGAACCATGAAGCCTCCATAAAGAGCCTAGAGAGGCAGATGGGGCAAATCTCCAAGCAGATCTCTATTGAGAGACCTTCAAGCTCTCTGCCGAGTGACACAATTCCAAATCCTAAGGAAGAATGCAAGGCAATACAATTAAGGAGTGGGAGAACATTGATGAGCAATAATGACACTACAAAGAAGCAAGCAGAGAGCAGCAAAAGGCCAATAGAAGATGAGGAGCAAACTAAGGCAGATGAAACCAAGGATCAAGTTGTGATGCCAAACAAGAGCATTGAGAAACTCAAAGAGAAGGACAACCAACCACGCGGTTCAAAAGAAGTAACTCAGGGACAGCAGCAAATAGGAAAGAGCATCACACCTCCACTGCCATATCCCCAGAGGTTCAACAAAGAAACAAAGGACCAACATTTTCATAAGTTCCTTGAGACTTTCAAAAAGCTGGAAATCAATATTCCCTTGGCTGAAGCACTTGAGCAAATGCCTTTGTATGCCAAGTTTTTGAAGGAGCTTATCAACAAGAAAAGAAGTTGGCTTGAGAAGGAAACCGTGTTACTCACCGAGGAATGCAGTGCTTTGATTCAAAGGGGCATTCCACCAAAACTCAAGGATCCAGGAAGCTTTGTAGTCTCATGCACCATTGGCAGAATAATTCTCAACAAAGCTCTCTGTGACCTTGGTGCCAGCATCAACTTAATGCCTCTCTCAATGATGAGAAAACTTGCTATAGAAGAGCTTAAACCCACCAGGATGTCATTGGTCATGGCTGACAGATCAATCAAAACACCCACTGGAATTGTGGAGAATCTATTGGTGAAGGTTGGGAAGTTTATTTTCCCAGCAGATTTTGTGATTTTGGATACTGAAGAGGAAGGAAACAATTCAATCATTTTGGGAAGGCCATTTCTAGCCACAGCAAGAGCCACTATTGATGTAGAAAAAGGAGAAATGATCTTCAGGGTCCACAATGAAAAAATGGTCATAAACGTCTTCAAGTCAATGCAACACATTCCCGAGCAAGAGGATTATGTGAGAGTGGACATGATAGAGAGTTTGGTGGAAGAAATGCTGGAAGAAAGTCCTCAAGAGCAAGAAGGAAATCAAGGGGCAACAGAGGAACAAGTAGCTGAGACTTCTATTGAGCAAGATGAAAAACAAGACAAGAAGGAAGAAGTACAAAAACAAGAACTGAAACCATTACCCACCCATCTCAAATATGCATTCCTTGGCACATCAGAGAGCTTCCCAGTGATCATTAATTCATCCCTGACAAAGAAGGAAGAAGGAGAACTTCTTGATGTACTCAAAGCTCACAAAGATGCTTTAGGATGGACCATTGACGACCTGAAGGGAATCAGCCCTGCAGTGTGTATGCATAAGATCTTCTTGAAAGATAATTCCAAACCAGTGGTTCAACCACAAAGAAGGCTAAATCCCACAATGAAGGAAGTTGTCCAGAAGGAAGTAATGAAGTTGTGGAATGCAGGGATAATCTTCCCAATATCTGACAGCCCATGGGTAAGCCCAGTTCAAGTTGTACCAAAGAAAGGAGGAATGACGGTCATCACTAATGAGAAGAATGAGTTGATCCCTACTAGAACAGTGACTGGGTGGAGGATGTGCATAGACTATAGAAGATTGAATGATGCCACCAGGAAGGACCATTTCCCTCTCCCATTCATTGATCAGATGCTGGAAAGGTTGGCCGGCCATGCCTATTATTGCTTTTTGGATGGATATTCTGGGTATAATCAAATCGTGGTGGACCCCAAGGACCAAGAGAAGACTGCCTTTACATGTCCATTTGGAGTCTTTGCATACCGGAGGATGCCCTTTGGGCTTTGCAACGCCCCTGCCACATTTCAAAGGTGTATGCTCTCCATTTTCTCTGATATGGTCGAAAAGTTTTTAGAAGTCTTCATGGATGACTTCTCTGTTTTTGGTGATAATTTCAATACTTGCCTAAACCATTTAACCCTTGTTTTGAAACGGTGCCAAGAAACTAATTTAGTTTTGAACTGGGAGAAATGCCATTTCATGGTACCCGAAGGGATTGTTCTTGGCCATAAAGTTTCAAGAAAAGGGATAGAGGTTGATAAGGCAAAGGTTGAAATCATAGAAAAACTCCCTCCACCAATTAATGTGAAATCTGTTAGAAGTTTCTTGGGGCATGCTGGATTCTACAGAAGGTTTATCAAGGATTTTTCAAAAATAGCCAAACCTTTGAGTAATCTGTTAGTGCTTGATAACCCTTTTGTCTTTGATGAAAACTGCCAGTATGCCTTTAAAACTTTGAAAAACAGACTCACAACAGCGCCAATCATCACACCTCCAGATTGGGAGTTACCTTTTGAACTCATGTGTGATGCAAGTGACCTTGCAATTGGTGCTGTACTTGGGCAAAAGAAGGGAAACTTACATCATGTCATATACTATGCAAGTAAAGTGTTGAATGAGGCCCAAAAAAATTACACCACAACAGAGAATGAGTTGCTAGCTGTAGTTT